>NC_140644.1:28963327-30219927 GCF_978046115.1 Saccoglossus kowalevskii
ATGTACTGTGAAAGTTGAAATTACTGGTATACGGTGGATTGGCATACATATGCTGTGTGCGTGAGTAAATATCTGCAGCATACATTAAGTTACCTCTTGGATTGTGCATCGTCATCTCGAATGATGTAATTTTTGTGAATTTAAGAATGGCTTGAGTCAGCAAGGTAGACCATATGTCACCTTGAAATCTGCATATTATTCAAAATAACCCAATCAGAGAGCAGGAAAACAAATGGCATTAACCCCTAATTAAAATACAGCACTTAATGGCGATAATCGAACAAATTTACCTATTGTGTTATCCGTAATATAATGTGCTTCGCACTTTCATAAATATCTCACCTGTTACATAATCTATATAAACTGTATTGGGTTATTGTTTTATAGCATGGATGAATGAAATGTAATGTACGTGAAAATTATTGAATATCATTCTTGAAATGAACATAGATCATCCGTAATTTCAATTTGCCAATCAGTAAACGATCACAAGATGGCGCTCCAACAAACAGTCTGCTTAACAGCGCCCTCAAAATAGTAGAATTACATAACCGTCTTAAGCAAGTCAATGACATCTATTCTTCTACCTGAATAATGCATCACCACTGGACTGTTTTAGCAGGCTTTGTAAACACTGAGTAAATAAATAAGTAAGAAACAGCACTTCACAGGATTGCAAGCAATTATCGTTAGATTTATACGTCAGCTGTGATGCCATTTATCCATTTTAATTGAGTCGGGTTAAGCAGGTGTTTAACTCAAATTCGACGTATTTGCAATTTTGCGACCATATAAATGGCGATCGATGTCATTTAAATTAGATGAAACTAAATGCTGGAGATTGGATCGCGAATGGAATTTGCGATTTGCAAATGTTTCGATTCAATTATTCTCCAATTCGTGGATTCAAAACATACTCATTCCACAGGTGAGGCTCGAACTCACAACCTCCGCATTACTCAGTAACAGAGCAGTACTGCCATATAAGTACGGCGCGCTAACCGATTGTGCCACTGGGGAAGATGAAACAAATAATTGAGTGCACTTTCAATAGTATAACCGCATTTTGTTCAATACAACTTGCGTCAGAAATCTCGTGGAATTTTAATATTAGTTCTCTTTATTTAAATTTGACGGTTCATATATAATTGTACGAATATAAGTTAAAAGTAATACATATACAGAACAAATACACTCACACGTAGCTGATATTTAGCAGCACGGTTTATTATTAAAACTTTCTTGAAACTGGTGGGTAATACAAAATGACTCGAATTGAAGATATCTGACTAATTGCATTGAAAGATTGGCCAGGAATGTCACGCGCAGTGTCTTTTGTGACATTACTAACAATACGTCCAACACGTTTAATCCTTTTATTATCCAATACATCACAGTGTCCGGCTTTTCGTTTCGACTGACAACGTAGTATTTTGGCAATACTAAAGTCACTAAACTCATTTCCGTTTACATGTCTTTCTTGTGTTCTCTCGCTATGTGTAATCGAGGAAACGTAATTTGGCGTCTTTTTCTTGCGTGACTCCACCGACGACGGCGTGCTTTCAGGTTTATATCGGGTAATATAATCCTCGTTCGCTTGGCTGTTAGTTGTTATAAACTCGTGGTTATTGGATTTCTTATATCCTCGACGACGGCGGCGGAAGTCGCTTTCAGCAAACATTTCTTTCCAACCCTCTGCTAGTCTCCAGAAATGACCGTGAGTCAGGTCATGTATACTACGAGGACTCTTGATGAAGCAATTGTTCAAAGAGAGGTTATGACGGATTGAATTCTTCCAGCCAGGGCTCGTCACACGATAATACGGAAAAGTTGTCTCTATATAGCGGTAGATATCTTTCAATGTAGCCCTCTGTTCCGCGTATGACCTTATAGCCAAGACGATAAGTGCTACGAAGCTATACGGCGGTCGGTCTATGCATGACAATCTATTGTGAGAGTTGAAATTACTGGTATACGGTGGATTGGCATACATATGCTGTGTGCGTGAGTAAATATTTGCAGCATACATTAAGTTACCTCTTGGATTGTGCATCGTCATCTCGAATGATGTAATTTTTGTGAATTTAAGAATGGCTTGAGTCAACAAGGTAGACCATATGTCACCTTGAAATCTGCATATTATTCAAAATAACCCAATCAGAGAGCAGGAAAACAAATGGCATTAACCCCTAATTAAAATACAGCACTTAATGGCGATAATCGAACAAATTTACCTATTGTGTTATCCGTAATATCATGTGCTTTGCCCTTTCATAAATATCTCACCTGTTACATAATCTATATAAAGTGTATTGGGTTATTGTTTTATAGCATGGATGAATGAAATGTAATGTACGTGAAAATTATTGAATATCATTCTTGAAATGAACATAGATCATCCGCAATTTCAATTTGCCAATCAGTAAACGATCACAAGATGGCGCTCCAACAAACAGTCTGCTTAACAGCGCCCTCAAAATAGTAGAATTATATAACCGTCTTAAGCAAGTCAATGACATCTATTCTTCTACCTGAATAATGCATCACCACTGGACGTTTTTAGCAGGCTTTGTAAACACTGGGTAAATAAATAAGTAAAAAACAGCACTTCACAGGATTGCAAGCAATTATCGTTAGATTTATACGTCAGCTGTGATGCCATTTATCCATTTTAATTGAGTCGGGTTAAGCAGGTGTTTAACTCAAATTCGACGTATTTGCAATTTTGCGACCATATAAATGGCGAGCGATGTCATTTAAATTAGATGAAACTAAATGCTGGTGATTGGATCGCGAATGGAATTTGCGATTTGGAAATGTTTCGATTCAATTATTCTCCAATTCGTGGATTCAAAACATACTCATTCCCCAGGTGAGGCTCGAACTCACAACCTCCGCATTACTCAGTAACAGAGCAGTACTGCCATATAAGTACGGCGCGCTAACCGATTGTGCCACTGGGGAAGATGAAACAAACAATTGAGTGCACTTGCAATAGTATAACCGCATTTTGTTCAATACAACTTGCGTCAGAAATCTCGTGGAATTTTAATATTAGTTCTCTTTATTTAAATTTGACGGTTCATATATAATTGTACGAATATAAGTTAAAAGTAATACATATACAGAACAAATACACTCACACGTAGCTGATATTTAGCAGCACGGTTTATTATTAAAACTTTCTTGAAACTGGTGGGTAATACAAAATGACTCGAATTGAAGATATCTGACTACTTGCATTGAAAGATTGGCCAGGAATGTCACGCGCAGTGTCTTTTGTGACATTACTAACAATACGTCCAACACGTTTAATCCTTTTATTATCCAATACATCACAGTGTCCGGCTTTTCTTTTCGACTGACAACGTAGTATTTTGGCAATACTAAAGTCACTAAACTCATTTCCGTTTACATGTCTTTCTTGTGTTCTCTCGCTATGTGTAATCGAGGAAACGTAATTTGGCGTCTTTTTCTTGCATGACTCCACCGACGACGGCGTGCTTTCAGGTTTATATCGCGCAATATAATCCTCGTTCGCTTGGCTGTTAGTTGTTATAAACTCGTGGTTATTGGATTTCTTATATCCTCGACGACGGCGGCGGAAGTCGCTTTCAGCAAACATTTCTTTCCAACCCTCTGCTAGTCTCCAGAAATGACCGTGAGTCAGGTCATGCATACTACGAGGACTCTTGTTGAAGCAATTGTTCAAAGAGAGGTTATGACGGATTGATTTCTTCCAGCAAGGGCTCTTCTCACGATAATACGGAAAAGTTGTCTCTATATAGCGGTAGATATCTTTCAATGTAGCCCTCTGTTCCACATATGACCTTATAGCCAAGACGATAAGTGCTACGAAGCTATACGGCGGTCGGTCTATGCATGACAATCTATTGTGAGAGTTGAAATTACTGGTATACGGTGGATTGGCATACATATGCTGTGTGCGTGAGTAAATATCTGCAGCATACATTAAGTTACCTCTTGGATTGTGCATCGTCATCTCGAATGATGTAATTTTTGTGAATTTAAGAATGGCTTGAGTCAACAAGGTAGACCATATGTCACCTTGAAATCTGCATATTATTCAAAATAACCCAATCAGAGAGCAGGAAAACAAATGGCATTAACCCCTAATTAAAATACAGCACTTAATGGCGATAATCGAACAAATTTACCTATTGTGTTATCCCTAATATCATGTGCTTTGCACTTTCATAAATATCTCACCTGTTACATAATCTATATAAAGTGTATTGGGTTATTGTTTTATAGCATGGATGAATGAAATGTAATGTACGTGAAAATTATTGAATATCATTCTTGAAATGAACATAGATCATCTGTAATTTCAATTTGCCAATCAGTAAACGATCACAAGATGGCGCTCCAACAAACAGTCTGCTTAACAGCGCCCTCAAAATAGTAGAATTATATAACCGTCTTAAGCAAGTCAATGACATCTATTCTTCTACCTGAATAATGCATCACCACTGGACTGTTTTAGCAGGCTTTGTAAACACTGAGTAAATAAATAAGTAAGAAACAGCACTTCACAGGATTGCAAGCAATTATCGTTAGATTTATACATCAGCTGTGATGCCATTTATCCATTTTAATTGAGTCGGGTTAAGCAGGTGTTTAACTCAAATTCGACGTATTTGCAATTTTGCGACCATATAAATGGCGATCGATGTCATTTAAATTAGATGAAACTAAATGCTGGAGATTGGATCGCGAATGGAATTTGCGATTTGGAAATGTTTCGATTCAATTATTCTCCAATTCGTGGATTCAAAACATACTCATTCCCCAGGTGAGGCTCGAACTCACAACCTCCGCATTACTCAGTAACAGAGCAGTACTGCCATATAAGTACGGCGCGCTAACCGATTGTGCCACTGGGGAAGATGAAACAAACAATTGAGTGCACTTTCAATAGTATAACCGCATTTTGTTCAATACAACTTGCGTCAGAAATCTCGTGGAATTTTAATATTAGTTCTCTTTATTCAAATTTGACGCTTCATATATAATTGTACGAATATAAGTTAAAAGTAATACATATACAGAACAAATCCACTCACACGTAGCTGATATTTAGCAGCACGGTTTATTATTAAAACTTTCTTGAAACTGTGAATAATACAAAATGACTCGAATTGAAGATATCTGACTACTTGCATTGAAAGATTGGCCAGGAATGTCACGCGCAGTGTCTTTTGTGACATTACTAACAATACGTCCAACACGTGTAATCCTTTATTGTCCGATACATCACAGTGGCCGGCTTTTCGTTTCGACTGACAACGTAGTATTTTGGCAATACTAAAGTCACTAAACTGTTTTCCGTTTACATGTCCTTCTTGTGTTCTCTCGCTATGTGTAATCGAGGAAACGTAATTTGGCGTCTGTTTCTTGCATGACTCCACCGACGACGGCGTGCTTTCAGGTTTATATCGCGCAATATAATCCTCGTTCGCGTGGCTGTTAGTTGTTATAAACTCGTGGTTATTGGATTTCTTATATCCTCGACGACGGTGGCGGAAGTCGCTTTCAGCAAACATTTCTTTCCAACCCTTTGCTAGTCTCCAGAAATGACCGTGAGTCAGGTCCTGTATACTACGAGGACTCTTGATGAAGCAATTGTTCAAAGAGAGGTTATGACGGATTGAATTCTTCCAGCCAGGGCTCGTCACACGATAATACGGAAAAGTTGTCTCTATATAGCGGTAGATATCTTTCAATGTAGCCCTCTGTTTCGCGTATGACCTTATAGCCAAGACGATAAGTGCTACGAAGCTATACGGCGGTCGGTCTATGCATGACAATGTACTGTGAGAGTTGAAAATACTGGTATACGGTGGATTGGCATACATATGCTGCGTGCGTGAGTAAATATCTGCAGCATACATTAAGTTACCTCTTGGAGTGTGCATCGTCATCTCGAATGATGTATTTCTTGTGAATTTAAGAATGGTTTGAATCAACAAGGTAGACCATAAGTCACCTTGAAATCTGCATATTATTCAAAATAACCCAATCAGAGAGCAGGAAAACAAATGCCATTAACCCCTAATTAAAATACGGCACTTAATGGCGATAATCGAACAAATTCACCTATTGTGTTATCCGTAATATCATGTGCTTCGCACTTTCATAAATATCTCACCTGTTACATAATCTATATAAAGTGTGTTGGGTTATTGTTTTATAGAATGGATAAATGAAATGTAATGTACGTGAAAATTATTGAATATCATTCTTGAAATGAACATAGATCATCCGTATTTTCAATTTGCCAATCAGTAAACGATCACAAGATAGCGCCCAAACAGTCTGCTAAACAGCGCCCTCAAAATCGTAAAACTATATAACCGTCTTGAGCAAGTCAATGACATTTATTCTTCTGCCTAAATAGTGCATTACCACTTGACGATTTTAGCAGGCTTGGTAAACACTGGGTAAATAAAGTAAAAAAAAAACAGCACTTCATAGGATTGCATGCAATTATAGTTAGATATATACGTCAGCTGTGATGCAATTTATCCATTTTAATTGAGTCGGGTTAAGCAGGTCTTTTAACTCAAATTCGACGTATTTTGCGACCATATAAATGGCGATCGATGTCATTTAAATTAGATGAAACTAAATGCTGGAGATTGGATCGCGAATGGAATTTGCGATTTGGAAATGTTTCGATTCAATTATTCTCCAATTCATGGATTCAAAACATACTCATTCCCCAGATGAGGCTCGAACTCACAACCTCCGCATTACTCAGTAACAGAGCAGTACTGCCATATAAGTACGGCGCGCTAACCGATTGTGCCACTGGGGAAGATGAATCAAACAATTGAGTGCACTTTCAATAGTATAACCGCATTTTGTTCAATACAACTTGCGTCAGAAATCTCGTGGAATTTTAATATTAGTTCTCTTTATTTAAATTTTACGGTTTATATATAATTGTACGAATATAAGTTAAAAGTAATACATATACAGAACAAATCCACTCACACGTAGCTGATATTTAGCAGCACGGTTTATTATTAAAACTTTCTTGAAACTGTGGATAATACAAAATGACTCGAATTGAAGATATCTGACTACTTGCATTGAAAGATTGGCCAGGAATGTCACGCGCAGTGTCTTTTGTGACATTACTAACAATACGTCCAACACGTTTAATCCTTTATTGTCCGATACATCACAGTGGCCGGCTTTTCGTTTCGACTGACAACGTAGTATTTTGGCAATACTAAAGTCACTAAACTGTTTTCCGTTTACATGTCCTTCTTGTGTTCTCTCGCTATGTGTAATCGAGGAAACGTAATTTGGCGTCTGTTTCTTGCATGACTCCACCGACGACGGCGTGCTTTCAGGTTTATATCGCGCAATATAATCCTCGTTCGCGTGGCTGTTAGTTGTTATAAACTCGTGGTTATTGGATTTCTTATATCCTCGACGACGGTGGCGGAAGTCGCTTTCAGCAAACATTTCTTTCCAACCCTTTGCTATTCTCCAGAAATGACCGTGAGTCAGGTCCTGTATACTACGAGGACTCTTGATGAAGCAATTGTTCAAAGAGAGGTTATGACGGATTGAATTCTTCCAGCCAGGGCTCGTCACACGATAATACGGAAAAGTTGTCTCTATATAGCGGTAGATATCTTTCAATGTAGCCCTCTGTTTCGCGTATGACCTTATAGCCAAGACGATAAGTGCTACGAAGCTATACGGCGGTCGGTCTATGCCTGACAATGTACTGTGAGAGTTGAAAATACTGGTATACGGTGGATTGGCATACATATGCTGCGTGCGTGCGTGAGTAAATATCTGCAGCATACATTAAGTTACCTCTTGGAGTGTGCATCGTCATCTCGAATGATGTACTTCTTGTGAATTTAAGAATGGTTTGAATCAACAATGTAGACCATAAGTCACCTTGAAATCTGCATATTATTCAAAATAACCCAATCAGAGAGCAGGAAAACAAATGCCATTAACCCCTAATTAAAATACGGCACTTAATGGCGATAATCGAACAAATTCACCTATTGTGTTATCCATAATATCATGTGCTTCGCACTTTCATAAATATCTCACCTGTTACATAATCTATATAAAGTGTATTGGGTTATTGTTTTATAGAATGGATAAATGAAATGTAATGTACGTGAAAATTATTGAATATCATTCTTGAAATGAACATAGATCATCCGTATTTTCAATTTGCCAATCAGTAAACGATCACAAGATAGCGCCCAAACAGTCTGCTAAACAGCGCCCTCAAAATCGTAAAACTATATAACCGTCTTGAGCAAGTCAATGACATTTATTCTTCTGCCTAAATAGTGCATTACCACTTGACGATTTTAGCAGGCTTGGTAAACACTGGGTAAATAAAGTAAAAAAAAAAACAGCACTTCATAGGATTGCATGCAATTATAGTTAGATATATACGTCAGCTGTGATGCAATTTATCCATTTTAATTGAGTCGGGTTAAGCAGGTCTTTTAACTCAAATTCGACGTATTTTGCGACCATATAAATGGCGATCGATATCATTTAAATTAGATGAAACTAAATGCTGGAGATTGGATCGCGAATGGAATTTGCGATTTGGAAATGTTTCGATTCAATTATTCTCCAATTCATGGATTCAAAACATACTCATTCCCCAGATGAGGCTCGAACTCACAACCTCCGCATTACTCAGTAACAGTGCAGTACTGCCATATAAGTACTGCCATATAAGTACGGCGCGCTAACCGATTGTGCCACTGGGGAAGATAAAAACAACCAATTGAGTGCACTTTCAATAGGATAACCGCATTTTGTTCAATACAACTTGCGTCAGAAATATCGTGGAATTTTAATATTAGTTCTCTTTATTTTGAATTTGACGGTTCATATATAATTGTACGAATATAAGTTAAAAGTAATACATATACAGAACAAATCCACTCACACGTAGCTGATATTTAGCAGCACGGTGTATTATTAAAACTTTCTTGAAACTGGTGGATAATACAAAATGACTCGAATTGAAGATATCTGACTACTTGCATTGAAAGATTGGCCAGGAATGTCACGCGCAGTGTCTTTTTTGACATTACTAACAATACGTCCAACACGTTTAATCCTTTATTGTCCGATACATCACAGTGGCCGGCTTTTCGTTTCGACTGACAACGTAGTATTTTGGCAATACTAAAGTCACTAAACTGTTTTCCGTTTACATGTCTTTCTTGTGTTCTCTCGCTATGTGTAATCGAGGAAACGTAATTTGGCGTCTTTTTCTTGCATGACTCCACCGACGACGGCGTGCTTTCAGGTTTATATCGCGCAATATAATCCTCGTTCGCGTGGCTGTTAGTTGTTATAAACTCGTGGTTATTGGATTTCTTATATCCTCGACGACGGCGGCGGAAGTCGCTTTCAGCAAACATTTCTTTCCAACCCTCTGCTAGTCTCCAGAAATGACCGTGAGTCAGGTCATGTATACTACGAGGACTCTTGATGAAGCAATTGTTCAAAGAGAGGTTATGACGGATTGAATTCTTCCAGCCAGGGCTCGTCACACGATAATACGGAAAAGTTGTCTCTATATAGCGGTAGATATCTTTCAATGTAGCCCTCTGTTTCGCGTATGACCTTATAGCCAAGACGATAAGTGCTACGAAGCTATACGGCGGTCGGTCTATGCATGACAATGTACTGTGAGAGTTGAAAATACTGGTATACGGTGGATTGGCATACATATGCTGCGTGCGTGAGTAAATATCTGCAGCATACATTAAGTTACCTCTTGGAGTGTGCATCGTCATCTCGAATGATGTATTTCTTGTGAATTTAAGAATGGTTTGAATCAACAAGGTAGACCATAAGTCACCTTGAAATCTGCATATTATTCAAAATAACCCAATCAGAGAGCAGGAAAACAAATGCCATTAACCCCTAATTAAAATACGGCACTTAATGGCGATAATCGAACAAATTCACCTATTGTGTTATCCGTAATATCATGTGCTTCGCACTTTCATAAATATCTCACCTGTTACATAATCTATATAAAGTGTGTTGGGTTATTGTTTTATAGAATGGATAAATGAAATGTAATGTACGTGAAAATTATTGAATATCATTCTTGAAATGAACATAGATCATCCGTATTTTCAATTTGCCAATCAGTAAACGATCACAAGATAGCGCCCAAACAGTCTGCTAAACAGCGCCCTCAAAATCGTAAAACTATATAACCGTCTTGAGCAAGTCAATGACATTTATTCTTCTGCCTAAATAGTGCATTACCACTTGACGATTTTAGCAGGCTTGGTAAACACTGGGTAAATAAAGTAAAAAAAAAACAGCACTTCATAGGATTGCATGCAATTATAGTTAGATATATACGTCAGCTGTGATGCAATTTATCCATTTTAATTGAGTCGGGTTAAGCAGGTCTTTTAACTCAAATTCGACGTATTTTGCGACCATATAAATGGCGATCGATGTCATTTAAATTAGATGAAACTAAATGCTGGAGATTGGATCGCGAATGGAATTTGCGATTTGGAAATGTTTCGATTCAATTATTCTCCAATTCATGGATTCAAAACATACTCATTCCCCAGATGAGGCTCGAACTCACAACCTCCGCATTACTCAGTAACAGAGCAGTACTGCCATATAAGTACGGCGCGCTAACCGATTGTGCCACTGGGGAAGATGAATCAAACAATTGAGTGCACTTTCAATAGTATAACCGCATTTTGTTCAATACAACTTGCGTCAGAAATCTCGTGGAATTTTAATATTAGTTCTCTTTATTTAAATTTTACGGTTTATATATAATTGTACGAATATAAGTTAAAAGTAATACATATACAGAACAAATCCACTCACACGTAGCTGATATTTAGCAGCACGGTTTATTATTAAAACTTTCTTGAAACTGTGGATAATACAAAATGACTCGAATTGAAGATATCTGACTACTTGCATTGAAAGATTGGCCAGGAATGTCACGCGCAGTGTCTTTTGTGACATTACTAACAATACGTCCAACACGTTTAATCCTTTATTGTCCGATACATCACAGTGGCCGGCTTTTCGTTTCGACTGACAACGTAGTATTTTGGCAATACTAAAGTCACTAAACTGTTTTCCGTTTACATGTCCTTCTTGTGTTCTCTCGCTATGTGTAATCGAGGAAACGTAATTTGGCGTCTGTTTCTTGCATGACTCCACCGACGACGGCGTGCTTTCAGGTTTATATCGCGCAATATAATCCTCGTTCGCGTGGCTGTTAGTTGTTATAAACTCGTGGTTATTGGATTTCTTATATCCTCGACGACGGTGGCGGAAGTCGCTTTCAGCAAACATTTCTTTCCAACCCTTTGCTATTCTCCAGAAATGACCGTGAGTCAGGTCCTGTATACTACGAGGACTCTTGATGAAGCAATTGTTCAAAGAGAGGTTATGACGGATTGAATTCTTCCAGCCAGGGCTCGTCACACGATAATACGGAAAAGTTGTCTCTATATAGCGGTAGATATCTTTCAATGTAGCCCTCTGTTTCGCGTATGACCTTATAGCCAAGACGATAAGTGCTACGAAGCTATACGGCGGTCGGTCTATGCCTGACAATGTACTGTGAGAGTTGAAAATACTGGTATACGGTGGATTGGCATACATATGCTGCGTGCGTGCGTGAGTAAATATCTGCAGCATACATTAAGTTACCTCTTGGAGTGTGCATCGTCATCTCGAATGATGTACTTCTTGTGAATTTAAGAATGGTTTGAATCAACAATGTAGACCATAAGTCACCTTGAAATCTGCATATTATTCAAAATAACCCAATCAGAGAGCAGGAAAACAAATGCCATTAACCCCTAATTAAAATACGGCACTTAATGGCGATAATCGAACAAATTCACCTATTGTGTTATCCATAATATCATGTGCTTCGCACTTTCATAAATATCTCACCTGTTACATAATCTATATAAAGTGTATTGGGTTATTGTTTTATAGAATGGATAAATGAAATGTAATGTACGTGAAAATTATTGAATATCATTCTTGAAATGAACATAGATCATCCGTATTTTCAATTTGCCAATCAGTAAACGATCACAAGATAGCGCCCAAACAGTCTGCTAAACAGCGCCCTCAAAATCGTAAAACTATATAACCGTCTTGAGCAAGTCAATGACATTTATTCTTCTGCCTAAATAGTGCATTACCACTTGACGATTTTAGCAGGCTTGGTAAACACTGGGTAAATAAAGTAAAAAAAAAAACAGCACTTCATAGGATTGCATGCAATTATAGTTAGATATATACGTCAGCTGTGATGCAATTTATCCATTTTAATTGAGTCGGGTTAAGCAGGTCTTTTAACTCAAATTCGACGTATTTTGCGACCATATAAATGGCGATCGATATCATTTAAATTAGATGAAACTAAATGCTGGAGATTGGATCGCGAATGGAATTTGCGATTTGGAAATGTTTCGATTCAATTATTCTCCAATTCATGGATTCAAAACATACTCATTCCCCAGATGAGGCTCGAACTCACAACCTCCGCATTACTCAGTAACAGTGCAGTACTGCCATATAAGTACTGCCATATAAGTACGGCGCGCTAACCGATTGTGCCACTGGGGAAGATAAAAACAACCAATTGAGTGCACTTTCAATAGGATAACCGCATTTTGTTCAATACAACTTGCGTCAGAAATATCGTGGAATTTTAATATTAGTTCTCTTTATTTTGAATTTGACGGTTCATATATAATTGTACGAATATAAGTTAAAAGTAATACATATACAGAACAAATCCACTCACACGTAGCTGATATTTAGCAGCACGGTGTATTATTAAAACTTTCTTGAAACTGGTGGATAATACAAAATGACTCGAATTGAAGATATCTGACTACTTGCATTGAAAGATTGGCCAGGAATGTCACGCGCAGTGTCTTTTTTGACATTACTAACAATACGTCCAACACGTTTAATCCTTTATTGTCCGATACATCACAGTGGCCGGCTTTTCGTTTCGACTGACAACGTAGTATTTTGGCAATACTAAAGTCACTAAACTGTTTTCCGTTTACATGTCTTTCTTGTGTTCTCTCGCTATGTGTAATCGAGGAAACGTAATTTGGCGTCTTTTTCTTGCATGACTCCACCGACGACGGCGTGCTTTCAGGTTTATATCGCGCAATATAATCCTCGTTCGCGTGGCTGTTAGTTGTTATAAACTCGTGGTTATTGGATTTCTTATATCCTCGACGACGGCGGCGGAAGTCGCTTTCAGCAAACATTTCTTTCCAACCCTCTGCTAGTCTCCAGAAATGACCGTGAGTCAGGTCATGTATACTACGAGGACTCTTGATGAAGCAATTGTTCAAAGAGAGGTTATGACGGATTGAATTCTTCCAGCCAGGGCTCGTCACACGATAATACGGAAAAGTTGTCTCTATATAGCGGTAGATATCTTTCAATGTAGCCCTCTGTTTCGCGTATGACCTTATAGCCAAGACGATAAGTGCTACGAAGCTATACGGCGGTCGGTCTATGCCTGACAATGTACTGTGAGAGTTGAAAATACTGGTATACGGTGGATTGGCATACATATGCTGCGTGCGTGCGTGAGTAAATATCTGCAGCATACATTAAGTTACCTCTTGGAGTGTGCATCGTCATCTCGAATGATGTACTTCTTGTGAATTTAAGAATGGTTTGAATCAACAATGTAGACCATAAGTCACCTTGAAATCTGCATATTATTCAAAATAACCCAATCAGAGAGCAGGAAAACAAATGCCATTAACCCCTAATTAAAATACGGCACTTAATGGCGATAATCGAACAAATTCACCTATTGTGTTATCCATAATATCATGTGCTTCGCACTTTCATAAATATCTCACCTGTTACATAATCTATATAAAGTGTATTGGGTTATTGTTTTATAGAATGGATAAATGAAATGTAATGTACGTGAAAATTATTGAATATCATTCTTGAAATGAACATAGATCATCCGTATTTTCAATTTGCCAATCAGTAAACGATCACAAGATAGCGCCCAAACAGTCTGCTAAACAGCGCCCTCAAAATCGTAAAACTATATAACCGTCTTGAGCAAGTCAATGACATTTATTCTTCTGCCTAAATAGTGCATTACCACTTGACGATTTTAGCAGGCTTGGTAAACACTGGGTAAATAAAGTAAAAAAAAAACAGCACTTCATAGGATTGCATGCAATTATAGTTAGATATATACGTCAGCTGTGATGCAATTTATCCATTTTAATTGAGTCGGGTTAAGCAGGTCTTTTAACTCAAATTCGACGTATTTTGCGACCATATAAATGGCGATCGATATCATTTAAATTAGATGAAACTAAATGCTGGAGATTGGATCGCGAATGGAATTTGCGATTTGGAAATGTTTCGATTCAATTATTCTCCAATTCATGGATTCAAAACATACTCATTCCCCAGATGAGGCTCGAACTCACAACCTCCGCATTACTCAGTAACAGTGCAGTACTGCCATATAAGTACTGCCATATAAGTACGGCGCGCTAACCGATTGTGCCACTGGGGAAGATAAAAACAACCAATTGAGTGCACTTTCAATAGGATAACCGCATTTTGTTCAATACAACTTGCGTCAGAAATATCGTGGAATTTTAATATTAGTTCTCTTTATTTTGAATTTGACGGTTCATATATAATTGTACGAATATAAGTTAAAAGTAATACATATACAGAACAAATCCACTCACACGTAGCTGATATTTAGCAGCACGGTGTATTATTAAAACTTTCTTGAAACTGGTGGATAATACAAAATGACTCGAATTGAAGATATCTGACTACTTGCATTGAAAGATTGGCCAGGAATGTCACGCGCAGTGTCTTTTTTGACATTACTAACAATACGTCCAACACGTTTAATCCTTTATTGTCCGATACATCACAGTGGCCGGCTTTTCGTTTCGACTGACAACGTAGTATTTTGGCAATACTAAAGTCACTAAACTGTTTTCCGTTTACATGTCTTTCTTGTGTTCTCTCGCTATGTGTAATCGAGGAAACGTAATTTGGCGTCTTTTTCTTGCATGACTCCACCGACGACGGCGTGCTTTCAGGTTTATATCGCGCAATATAATCCTCGTTCGCGTGGCTGTTAGTTGTTATAAACTCGTGGTTATTGGATTTCTTATATCCTCGACGACGGCGGCGGAAGTCGCTTTCAGCAAACATTTCTTTCCAACCCTCTGCTAGTCTCCAGAAATGACCGTGAGTCAGGTCATGTATACTACGAGGACTCTTGATGAAGCAATTGTTCAAAGAGAGGTTATGACGGATTGAATTCTTCCAGCCAGGGCTCGTCACACGATAATACGGAAAAGTTGTCTCTATATAGCGGTAGATATCTTTCAATGTAGCCCTCTGTTTCGCGTATGACCTTATAGCCAAGACGATAAGTGCTACGAAGCTATACGGCGGTCGGTCTATGCCTGACAATGTACTGTGAGAGTTGAAAATACTGGTATACGGTGGATTGGCATACATATGCTGCGTGCGTGCGTGAGTAAATATCTGCAGCATACATTAAGTTACCTCTTGGAGTGTGCATCGTCATCTCGAATGATGTACTTCTTGTGAATTTAAGAATGGTTTGAATCAACAATGTAGACCATAAGTCACCTTGAAATCTGCATATTATTCAAAATAACCCAATCAGAGAGCAGGAAAACAAATGCCATTAACCCCTAATTAAAATACGGCACTTAATGGCGATAATCGAACAAATTCACCTATTGTGTTATCCATAATATCATGTGCTTCGCACTTTCATAAATATCTCACCTGTTACATAATCTATATAAAGTGTATTGGGTTATTGTTTTATAGAATGGATAAATGAAATGTAATGTACGTGAAAATTATTGAATATCATTCTTGAAATGAACATAGATCATCCGTATTTTCAATTTGCCAATCAGTAAACGATCACAAGATAGCGCCCAAACAGTCTGCTAAACAGCGCCCTCAAAATCGTAAAACTATATAACCGTCTTGAGCAAGTCAATGACATTTATTCTTCTGCCTAAATAGTGCATTACCACTTGACGATTTTAGCAGGCTTGGTAAACACTGGGTAAATAAAGTAAAAAAAAAAACAGCACTTCATAGGATTGCATGCAATTATAGTTAGATATATACGTCAGCTGTGATGCAATTTATCCATTTTAATTGAGTCGGGTTAAGCAGGTCTTTTAACTCAAATTCGACGTATTTTGCGACCATATAAATGGCGATCGATATCATTTAAATTAGATGAAACTAAATGCTGGAGATTGGATCGCGAATGGAATTTGCGATTTGGAAATGTTTCGATTCAATTATTCTCCAATTCATGGATTCAAAACATACTCATTCCCCAGATGAGGCTCGAACTCACAACCTCCGCATTACTCAGTAACAGTGCAGTACTGCCATATAAGTACTGCCATATAAGTACGGCGCGCTAACCGATTGTGCCACTGGGGAAGATAAAAACAACCAATTGAGTGCACTTTCAATAGGATAACCGCATTTTGTTCAATACAACTTGCGTCAGAAATATCGTGGAATTTTAATATTAGTTCTCTTTATTTTGAATTTGACGGTTCATATATAATTGTACGAATATAAGTTAAAAGTAATACATATACAGAACAAATCCACTCACACGTAGCTGATATTTAGCAGCACGGTGTATTATTAAAACTTTCTTGAAACTGGTGGATAATACAAAATGACTCGAATTGAAGATATCTGACTACTTGCATTGAAAGATTGGCCAGGAATGTCACGCGCAGTGTCTTTTTTGACATTACTAACAATACGTCCAACACGTTTAATCCTTTATTGTCCGATACATCACAGTGGCCGGCTTTTCGTTTCGACTGACAACGTAGTATTTTGGCAATACTAAAGTCACTAAACTGTTTTCCGTTTACATGTCTTTCTTGTGTTCTCTCGCTATGTGTAATCGAGGAAACGTAATTTGGCGTCTTTTTCTTGCATGACTCCACCGACGACGGCGTGCTTTCAGGTTTATATCGCGCAATATAATCCTCGTTCGCGTGGCTGTTAGTTGTTATAAACTCGTGGTTATTGGATTTCTTATATCCTCGACGACGGCGGCGGAAGTCGCTTTCAGCAAACATTTCTTTCCAACCCTCTGCTAGTCTCCAGAAATGACCGTGAGTCAGGTCATGTATACTACGAGGACTCTTGATGAAACAATTGTTCAAAGAGAGGTTATGACGGATTGAATTCTTCCAGCCAGGGCTCGTCACACGATAATACGGAAAAGTTGTCTCTATATAGCGGTAGATATCTTTCAATGTAGCCCTCTGTTTCGCGTATGACCTTATAGCCAAGACGATAAGTGCTACGAAGCTATACGGCGGTCGGTCTATGCATGACAATGTACTGTGAGAGTTGAAAATACTGGTATACGGTGGATTGGCATACATATGCTGCGTGCGTGAGTATACATCTGCAGCATACATTAAGTTACCTCTTGGAGTGTGCATCGTCATCTCGAATGATGTATTTTTTGTGAATTTAAGAATGGTTTGAATCAACAAGGTAGACCATAAGTCACCTTGAAATCTGCATATTATTCAAAATAACCCAATCAGAGAGCAGGAAAACAAATGGCATTAACCCCTAATTAAAATACAGCACTTAATGGTGATAATGGAACAAATTTACCTATTGTGTTATCCGTAATATCATGTGCTTCGCACTTTCATAAATATCTCACCTGTTACATAATCTATATAAAGTGTATTGCGTTATTGTTTTATAGCATGGATGAATGAAATGTAATGTACGTGAAAATTATTGAATATCATTCTTGAAATGAACATAGATCATCCGTAATTTCAATTTGCCATTCAGTAAACGATCACAAGATGGCGCTCCAACAAACAGTCTGCTTAACAGCGCCCTCAAAATAGTAGAATTATGTAACCGTCTTAAGCAAGTCAATGACATCTATTCTTCTACCTGAATAATGCATCACCTCTGGACGTTTTTAGCAGGCTTTGTAAACACTGGGTAAATAAATAAGTAAAAAACAGCACTTCACAGGATTGCAAGCAACTATCGTTAGATTTATACGTCAGCTGTGATGCCATTTATCCATTTTAATTGAGTCGGGTTAAGCAGGTGTTTAACTCAAATTCGACGTATTTGCAATTTTGCGACCATATAAATGGCGATCGATGTCATTTAAATTAGATGAAACTAAATGCTGGAGATTGGATCGCGAATGGAATTTGCGATTTGGAAATGTTTCGATTCAATTATTCTCCAATTCGTGGATTCAAAACATACTTATTCCCCAGGTGAGGCTCGAACTCACAACCTCCGCATTACTCAGTAACAGAGCAGTACTGCCATATAAGTACGGCGCGCTAACCGATTGTGCCACTGGGGAAGATGAATCAAACAATTTAGTGCACTTTCAATAGTATAACCGCATTTTGTTCAATACAACTTGCGTCAGAAATCTCGTGGAATTTTAATATTAGTTCTCTTTATTTAAATTTTACGGTTTATATATAATTGTACGAATATAAGTTAAAAGTAAAACATATACAGAACAAATGCACTCATACGTAGCTGATATTTAGCAGCACGGTTTATTATTAAAACTTTCTTGAAACTGGTGGGTAATACAAAATGACTCGAATTGAAGATATCTGACTACTTGCATTGAAAGATTGGCCAGGAATGTCACGCGCACTGTCTTGTGTGGCATTACTAACAATACGTCCAACACGTTTAATCCTTTTATTATCCAATACATCACAGTGGCCGGCTTTTCGTTTCGACTGACAACGTAGTATTTTGGCAATACTAAAGTCACTAAACTGTTTTCCGTTTACATGTCCTTCTTGTGTTCTCTCGCTATGTGTAATCGAGGAAACGTAATTTGGCGTCTGTTTCTTGCATGGCTCCACCGACGACGGCGTGCTTTCAGGTTTATATCGGGTAATATAATCCTCGTTCGCTTGGCTGTTAGTTGTTATAAACTCGTGGTTATTGGATTTCTTATATCCTCGACGACGGCGGCGGAAGTCGCTTTCAGCAAACATTTCTTTCCAACCCTCTGCTAGTCTCCAGAAATGACCGTGAGTCAGGTCATGTATACTACGAGGACTCTTGATGAAGCAATTGTTCAAAGAGAGGTTATGACGGATTGAATTCTTCCAGCCAGGGCTCGTCACACGATAATACGGAAAAGTTGTCTCTATATAGCGGTAGATATCTTTCAATGTAGCCCTCTGTTTCGCGTATGACCTTATAGCCAAGACGATAAGTGCTACGAAGCTATACGGCGGTCGGTCTATGCATGACAATGTACTGTGAGAGTTGAAAATACTGGTATACGGTGGATTGGCATACATATGCTGCGTGCGTGAGTATACATCTGCAGCATACATTAAGTTACCTCTTGGAGTGTGCATCGTCATCTCGAATGATGTATTTTTTGTGAATTTAAGAATGGTTTGAATCAACAAGGTAGACCATAAGTCACCTTGAAATCTGCATATTATTCAAAATAACCCAATCAGAGAGCAGGAAAACAAATGCCATTAACCCCTAATTAAAATACAGCACTTAATGGCGATAATCGAACAAATTCACCTATTGTGTTATCCGTAATATCATGTGCTTAGCACTTTCATAAATATCTCACCTGTTACATAATCTATATGAAGTGTATTGGGTTATTGTTTTATAGAATGGATAAATGAAATGTAATGTACGTAAAAATTATTGAATATCATTCTTGAAATGAACATAGATCATCCGTATTTTCAATTTGCCAATCAGTAAACGATCACAAGATAGCGCCCAAATAAACCGTCTGCTAAACAGCGCCCTCAAAATCGTAAAACTATATAACCGTCTTGAGCAAGTCAATGACATTTATTCTTCTGCCTAAATAGTGCATTACCACTTGACGATTTTAGCAGACTTGGTAAACACTGGGTAATTAAAGTAAAAAAAAACAGCACTTCATAGGATTGCATGCAATTATAGTTAGATATATACGTCAGCTGTGATGCAATTTATCCATTTTAATTGAGTCGGGTTAAGCAGGTCTTTTAACTCAAATTCGACGTATTTTGCGACCATATAAATGGCGATCGATGTCATTTAAATTAGATGAAACTAAATGCTGGAGATTGGATCGCGAATGGAATTTGCGATCATAAGTGTTTAAATTCAATTATTCTCCAATTCGTGGATTCAAAACATACTCATTCCCCAGGTGAGGCTCGAACTCACAACCTCCGCATTACTCAGTAACAGAGCAGTACTGCCATATAAGTACGGCGCGCTAACCGATTGTGCCACTGGGGAAGATGAAACAAACAATTGAGTGCACTTTCAATAGTATAACCGCATTTTGTTCAATACAACTTGCGTCAGAAATCTCGTGGAATTTTAATATTAGTTCTCTTTATTCAAATTTGACGCTTCATATATAATTGTACGAATATAAGTTAAAAGTAATACATATACAGAACAAATCCACTCACACGTAGCTGATATTTAGCAGCACGGTTTATTATTAAAACTTTCTTGAAACTGTGGATAATACAAAATGACTCGAATTGAAGATATCTGACTACTTGCATTGAAAGATTGGCCAGGAATGTCACGCGCAGTGTCTTTTGTGACATTACTAACAATACGTCCAACACGTTTAATCCTTTATTGTCCGATACATCACAGTGGCCGGCTTTTCGTTTCGACTGACAACGTAGTATTTTGGCAATACTAAAGTCACTAAACTGTTTTCCGTTTACATGTCCTTCTTGTGTTCTCTCGCTATGTGTAATCGAGGAAACGTAATTTGGCGTCTGTTTCTTGCATGACTCCACCGACGACGGCGTGCTTTCAGGTTTATATCGCGCAATATAATCCTCGTTCGCGTGGCTGTTAGTTGTTATAAACTCGTGGTTATTGGATTTCTTATATCCTCGACGACGGTGGCGGAAGTCGCTTTCAGCAAACATTTCATTCCAACCCTTTGCTAGTCTCCAGAAATGACCGTGAGTCAGGTCCTGTATACTACGAGGACTCTTGATGAAGCAATTGTTCAAAGAGAGGTTATGACGGATTGAATTCTTCCAGCCAGGGCTCGTCACACGATAATACGGAAAAGTTGTCTCTATATAGCGGTAGATATCTTTCAATGTAGCCCTCTGTTTCGCGTATGACCTTATAGCCAAGACGATAAGTGCTACGAAGCTATACGGCGGTCGGTCTATGCATGACAATGTACTGTGAGAGTTGAAAATACTGGTATACGGTGGATTGGCATACATATGCTGCGTGCGTGAGTAAATATCTGCAGCATACATTAAGTTACCTCTTGGAGTGTGCATCGTCATCTCGAATGATGTATTTCTTGTGAATTTAAGAATGGTTTGAATCAACAAGGTAGACCATAAGTCACCTTGAAATCTGCATATTATTCAAAATAACCCAATCAGAGAGCAGGAAAACAAATGCCATTAACCCCTAATTAAAATACGGCACTTAATGGCGATAATCGAACAAATTCACCTATTGTGTTATCCGTAATATCATGTGCTTCGCACTTTCATAAATATCTCACCTGTTACATAATCTATATGAAGTGTATTGGGTTATTGTTTTATAGAATGGATAAATGAAATGTAATGTACGTAAAAATTATTGAATATCATTCTTGAAATGAACATAGATCATCCGTATTTTCAATTTGCCAATCAGTAAACGATCACAAGATAGCGCCCAAATAAACCGTCTGCTAAACAGCGCCCTCAAAATCGTAAAACTATATAACCGTCTTGAGCAAGTCAATGACATTTATTCTTCTGCCTAAATAGTGCATTACCACTTGACGATTTTAGCAGACTTGGTAAACACTGGGTAATTAAAGTAAAAAAAAACAGCACTTCATAGGATTGCATGCAATTATAGTTAGATATATACGTCAGCTGTGATGCAATTTATCCATTTTAATTGAGTCGGGTTAAGCAGGTCTTTTAACTCAAATTCGACGTATTTTGCGACCATATAAATGGCGATCGATGTCATTTAAATTAGATGAAACTAAATGCTGGAGATTGGATCGCGAATGGAATTTGCGATCATAAGTGTTTAAATTCAATTATTCTCCAATTCGTGGATTCAAAACATACTCATTCCCCAGGTGAGGCTCGAACTCACAACCTCCGCATTACTCAGTAACAGAGCAGTACTGCCATATAAGTACGGCGCGCTAACCGATTGTGCCACTGGGGAAGATGAAACAAACAATTGAGTGCACTTTCAATAGTATAACCGCATTTTGTTCAATACAACTTGCGTCAGAAATCTCGTGGAATTTTAATATTAGTTCTCTTTATTCAAATTTGACGCTTCATATATAATTGTACGAATATAAGTTAAAAGTAATACATATACAGAACAAATCCACTCACACGTAGCTGATATTTAGCAGCACGGTTTATTATTAAAACTTTCTTGAAACTGTGGATAATACAAAATGACTCGAATTGAAGATATCTGACTACTTGCATTGAAAGATTGGCCAGGAATGTCACGCGCAGTGTCTTTTGTGACATTACTAACAATACGTCCAACACGTTTAATCCTTTATTGTCCGATACATCACAGTGGCCGGCTTTTCGTTTCGACTGACAACGTAGTATTTTGGCAATACTAAAGTCACTAAACTGTTTTCCGTTTACATGTCCTTCTTGTGTTCTCTCGCTATGTGTAATCGAGGAAACGTAATTTGGCGTCTGTTTCTTGCATGACTCCACCGACGACGGCGTGCTTTCAGGTTTATATCGCGCAATATAATCCTCGTTCGCGTGGCTGTTAGTTGTTATAAACTCGTGGTTATTGGATTTCTTATATCCTCGACGACGGTGGCGGAAGTCGCTTTCAGCAAACATTTCATTCCAACCCTTTGCTAGTCTCCAGAAATGACCGTGAGTCAGGTCCTGTATACTACGAGGACTCTTGATGAAGCAATTGTTCAAAGAGAGGTTATGACGGATTGAATTCTTCCAGCCAGGGCTCGTCACACGATAATACGGAAAAGTTGTCTCTATATAGCGGTAGATATCTTTCAATGTAGCCCTCTGTTTCGCGTATGACCTTATAGCCAAGACGATAAGTGCTACGAAGCTATACGGCGGTCGGTCTATGCATGACAATGTACTGTGAGAGTTGAAAATACTGGTATACGGTGGATTGGCATACATATGCTGCGTGCGTGAGTAAATATCTGCAGCATACATTAAGTTACCTCTTGGAGTGTGCATCGTCATCTCGAATGATGTATTTCTTGTGAATTTAAGAATGGTTTGAATCAACAAGGTAGACCATAAGTCACCTTGAAATCTGCATATTATTCAAAATAACCCAATCAGAGAGCAGGAAAACAAATGCCATTAACCCCTAATTAAAATACGGCACTTAATGGCGATAATCGAACAAATTCACCTATTGTGTTATCCGTAATATCATGTGCTTCGCACTTTCATAAATATCTCACCTGTTACATAATCTGTATAAAGTGTATTGGGTTATTGTTTTATAGAATGGATAAATGAAATGTAATGTACGTGAAAATTATTGAATATCATTCTTGAAATGAACATAGATCATCCGTATTTTCAATTTGCCAATCAGTAAACGATCACAAGATAGCGCCCAAACAGTCTGCTAAACAGCGCCCTCAAAATCGTAAAACTATATAACCGTCTTGAGCAAGTCAATGACATTTATTCTTCTGCCTAAATAGTGCATTACCACTTGACGATTTTAGCAGGCTTGGTAAACACTGGGTAAATAAAGTAAAAAAAAAACAGCACTTCATAGGATTGCATGCAATTATAGTTAGATATATACGTCAGCTGTGATGCAATTTATCCATTTTAATTGAGTCGGGTTAAGCAGGTCTTTTAACTCAAATTCGACGTATTTTGCGACCATATAAATGGCGATCGATGTCATTTAAATTAGATGAAACTAAATGCTGGAGATTGGATCGCGAATGGAATTTGCGATTTGGAAATGTTTCGATTCAATTATTCTCCAATTCATGGATTCAAAACATACTCATTCCCCAGATGAGGCTCGAACTCACAACCTCCGCATTACTCAGTAACAGAGCAGTACTGCCATATAAGTACTGCCATATAAGTACGGCGCGCTAACCGATTGTGCCACTGGGGAAGATGAAACAACTAATTGAGTGCACTTTCAATAGGATAACCGCATTTTGTTCAATACAACTTGCGTCAGAAATATCGTGGAATTTTAATATTAGTTCTCTTTATTTAAATTTGACGGTTCATATATAATTGTACGAATATAAGTTAAAAGTAATACATATACAGAACAAATCCACTCACACGTAGCTGATATTTAGCAGCACGGTGTATTATTAAAACTTTCTTGAAACTGGTGGATAATACAAAATGACTCGAATTGAAGATATCTGACTACTTGCATTGAAAGATTGGCCAGGAATGTCACGCGCAGTGTCTTTTTTGACATTACTAACAATACGTCCAACACGTTTAATCCTTTATTGTCCGATACATCACAGTGGCCGGCTTTTCGTTTCGACTGACAACGTAGTATTTTGGAAATACTAAAGTCACTAAACTGTTTTCCGTTTACATGTCTTTCTTGTGTTCTCTCGCTATGTGTAATCGAGGAAACGTAATTTGGCGTCTTTTTCTTGCATGACTCCACCGACGACGGCGTGCTTTCAGGTTTATATCGCGCAATATAATCCTCGTTCGCGTGGCTGTTAGTTGTTATAAACTCGTGGTTATTGGATTTCTTATATCCTCGACGACGGCGGCGGAAGTCGCTTTCAGCAAACATTTCTTTCCAACCCTCTGCTAGTCTCCAGAAATGACCGTGAGTCAGGTCATGTATACTACGAGGACTCTTGATGAAACAATTGTTCAAAGAGAGGTTATGACGGATTGAATTCTTCCAGCCAGGGATCGTCACACGATAATACGGAAAAGTTGTCTCTATATAGCGGTAGATATCTTTCAATGTAGCCCTCTGTTTCGCGTATGACCTTATAGCCAAGACGATAAGTGCTACGAAGCTATACGGCGGTCGGTCTATGCATGACAATGTACTGTGAGAGTTGAAAATACTGGTATACGGTGGATTGGCATACATATGCTGCGTGCGTGAGTATACATCTGCAGCATACATTAAGTTACCTCTTGGAGTGTGCATCGTCATCTCGAATGATGTATTTTTTGTGAATTTAAGAATGGTTTGAATCAACAAGGTAGACCATAAGTCACCTTGAAATCTGCATATTATTCAAAATAACCCAATCAGAGAGCAGGAAAACAAATGGCATTAACCCCTAATTAAAATACAGCACTTAATGGTGATAATGGAACAAATTTACCTATTGTGTTATCCGTAATATCATGTGCTTCGCACTTTCATAAATATCTCACCTGTTACATAATCTATATAAAGTGTATTGCGTTATTGTTTTATAGCATGGATGAATGAAATGTAATGTACGTGAAAATTATTGAATATCATTCTTGAAATGAACATAGATCATCCGTAATTTCAATTTGCCAATCAGTAAACGATCACAAGATGGCGCTCCAACAAACAGTCTGCTTAACAGCGCCCTCAAAATAGTAGAATTATGTAACCGTCTTAAGCAAGTCAATGACATCTATTCTTCTACCTGAATAATGCATCACCTCTGGACGTTTTTAGCAGGCTTTGTAAACACTGGGTAAATAAATAAGTAAAAAACAGCACTTCACAGGATTGCAAGCAATTATCGTTAGATTTATACGTCAGCTGTGATGCCATTTATCCATTTTAATTGAGTCGGGTTAAGCAGGTGTTTAACTCAAATTCGACGTATTTGCAATTTTGTGACCATATAAATGGCGATCGATGTCATTTAAATTAGATGAAACTAAATGCTGGAGATTGGATCGCGAATGGAATTTGCGATTTGGAAATGTTTCGATTCAATTATTCTCCAATTCGTGGATTCAAAACATACTTATTCCCCAGGTGAGGCTCGAACTCACAACCTCCGCATTACTCAGTAACAGAGCAGTACTGCCATATAAGTACGGCGCGCTAACCGATTGTGCCACTGGGGAAGATGAATCAAACAATTTAGTGCACTTTCCATAGTATAACCGCATTTTGTTCAATACAACTTGCGTCAGAAATCTCGTGGAATTTTAATATTAGTTCTCTTTATTTAAATTTTACGGTTTATATATAATTGTACGAATATAAGTTAAAAGTAAAACATATACAGAACAAATGCACTCATACGTAGCTGATATTTAGCAGCACGGTGTATTATTAAAACTTTCTTGAAACTGGTGGATAATACAAAATGACTCGAATTGAAGATATCTGACTACTTGCATTGAAAGATTGGCCAGGAATGTCACGCGCAGTGTCTTTTTTGACATTACTAACAATACGTCCAACACGTTTAATCCTTTATTGTCCGATACATCACAGTGGCCGGCTTTTCGTTTCGACTGACAACGTAGTATTTTGGCAATACTAAAGTCACTAAACTGTTTTCCGTTTACATGTCCTTCTTGTGTTCTCTCGCTATGTGTAATCGAGGAAACGTAATTTGGCGTCTGTTTCTTGCATGGCTCCACCGACGACGGCGTGCTTTCAGGTTTATATCGGGTAATATAATACTCGTTCGCTTGGCTGTTAGTTGTTATAAACTCGTGGTTATTGGATTTCTTATATCCTCGACGACGGCGGCGGAAGTCGCTTTCAGCAAACATTTCTTTCCAACCCTCTGCTAGTCTCCAGAAATGACCGTGAGTCAGGTCATGTATACTACGAGGACTCTTGATGAAGCAATTGTTCAAAGAGAGGTTATGACGGATTGAATTCTTCCAGCCAGGGCTCGTCACACGATAATACGGAAAAGTTGTCTCTATATAGCGGTAGATATCTTTCAATGTAGCCCTCTGTTTCGCGTATGACCTTATAGCCAAGACGATAAGTGCTACGAAGCTATACGGCGGTCGGTCTATGCATGACAATGTACTGTGAGAGTTGAAAATACTGGTATACGGTGGATTGGCATACATATGCTGCGTGCGTGAGTATACATCTGCAGCATACATTAAGTTACCTCTTGGAGTGTGCATCGTCATCTCGAATGATGTATTTTTTGTGAATTTAAGAATGGTTTGAATCAACAAGGTAGACCATAAGTCACCTTGAAATCTGCATATTATTCAAAATAACCCAATCAGAGAACAGGAAAACAAATGCCATTAACCCCTAATTAAAATACAGCACTTAATGGCGATAATCGAACAAATTCACCTATTGTGTTATCCGTAATATCATGTGCTTAGCACTTTCATAAATATCTCACCTGTTACATAATCTATATAAAGTGTATTGGGTTATTGTTTTATAGAATGGATAAATGAAATGTAATGTACGTAAAAATTATTGAATATCATTCTTGAAATGAACATAGATCATCCGTATTTTCAATTTGCCAATCAGTAAACGATCACAAGATAGCGCCCAAATAAACCGTCTGCTAAACAGCGCCCTCAAAATCGTAAAACTATATAACCGTCTTGAGCAAGTCAATGACATTTATTCTTCTGCCTAAATAGTGCATTACCACTTGACGATTTTAGCAGACTTGGTAAACACTGGGTAATTAAAGTAAAAAAAAACAGCACTTCATAGGATTGCATGCAATTATAGTTAGATATATACGTCAGCTGTGATGCCATTTATCCATTTTAATTGAGTCGGGTTAAGCAGGTCTTTTAACTCAAATTCGACGTATTTTGCGACCATATAAATGGCGATCGATGTCATTTAAATTAGATGAAACTAAATGCTGGAGATTGGATCGCGAATGGAATTTGCGATCATAAGTGTTTAAATTCAATTATTCTCCAATTCGTGGATTCAAAACATACTCATTCCCCAGATGAGGCTCGAACTCACAACCTCCGCATTACTCAGTAACAGAGCAGTACTGCCATATAAGTACGGCGCGCTAACCGATTGTGCCACTGGGGAAGATGAAACAACTAATTGAGTGCACTTTCAATAGGATAACCGCATTTTGTTCAATACAACTTGCGTCAGAAATATCGCGGAATTTTAATATTAGTTCTCTTTATTTAAATTTGACGGTTCATATATAATTGTACGAATATAAGTTAAAAGTAATACATATACAGAACAAATCCACTCACACGTAGCTGATATTTAGCAGCACGGTGTATTATTAAAACTTTCTTGAAACTGGTGGATAATACAAAATGACTCGAATTGAAGATATCTGACTACTTGCATTGAAAGATTGGCCAGGAATGTCACGCGCAGTGTCTTTTTTGACATTACTAACAATACGTCCAACACGTTTAATCCTTTATTGTCCGATACATCACAGTAGCCGGCTTTTCGTTTCGACTGACAACGTAGTATTTTGGCAATACTAAAGTCACTAAACTGTTTTCCGTTTACATGTCTTTCTTGTGTTCTCTCGCTATGTGTAATCGAGGAAACGTAATTTGGCGTCTTTTTCTTGCATGACTCCACCGACGACGGCGTGCTTTCAGGTTTATATCGCGCAATATAATCCTCGTTCGCGTGGCTGTTAGTTGTTATAAACTCGTGGTTATTGGATTTCTTATATCCTCGACGACGGCGGCGGAAGTCGCTTTCAGCAAACATTTCTTTCCAACCCTCTGCTAGTCTCCAGAAATGACCGTGAGTCAGGTCATGTATACTACGAGGACTCTTGATGAAACAATTGTTCAAAGAGAGGTTATGACGGATTGAATTCTTCCAGCCAGGGCTCGTCACACGATAATACGGAAAAGTTGTCTCTATATAGCGGTAGATATCTTTCAATGTAGCCCTCTGTTTCGCGTATGACCTTATAGCCAAGACGATAAGTGCTACGAAGCTATACGGCGGTCGGTCTATGCATGACAATGTACTGTGAGAGTTGAAAATACTGGTATACGGTGGATTGGCATACATATGCTGCGTGCGTGAGTATACATCTGCAGCATACATTAAGTTACCTCTTGGAGTGTGCATCGTCATCTCGAATGATGTATTTTTTGTGAATTTAAGAATGGTTTGAATCAACAAGGTAGACCATAAGTCACCTTGAAATCTGCATATTATTCAAAATAACCCAATCAGAGAGCAGGAAAACAAATGGCATTAACCCCTAATTAAAATACAGCACTTAATGGTGATAATGGAACAAATTTACCTATTGTGTTATCCGTAATATCATGTGCTTCGCACTTTCATAAATATCTCACCTGTTACATAATCTATATAAAGTGTATTGCGTTATTGTTTTATAGCATGGATGAATGAAATGTAATGTACGTGAAAATTATTGAATATCATTCTTGAAATGAACATAGATCATCCGTAATTTCAATTTGCCAATCAGTAAACGATCACAAGATGGCGCTCCAACAAACAGTCTGCTTAACAGCGCCCTCAAAATAGTAGAATTATGTAACCGTCTTAAGCAAGTCAATGACATATATTCTTCTACCTGAATAATGCATCACCTCTGGACGTTTTTAGCAGGCTTTGTAAACACTGGGTAAATAAATAAGTAAAAAACAGCACTTCACAGGATTGCAAGCAATTATCGTTAGATTTATACGTCAGCTGTGATGCCATTTATCCATTTTAATTGAGTCGGGTTAAGCAGGTGTTTAACTCAAATTCGACGTATTTGCAATTTTGTGACCATATAAATGGCGATCGATGTCATTTAAATTAGATGAAACTAAATGCTGGAGATTGGATCGCGAATGGAATTTGCGATTTGGAAATGTTTCGATTCAATTATTCTCCAATTCGTGGATTCAAAACATACTTATTCCCCAGGTGAGGCTCGAACTCACAACCTCCGCATTACTCAGTAACAGAGCAGTACTGCCATATAAGTACGGCGCGCTAACCGATTGTGCCACTGGGGAAGATGAATCAAACAATTTAGTGCACTTTCCATAGTATAACCGCATTTTGTTCAATACAACTTGCGTCAGAAATCTCGTGGAATTTTAATATTAGTTCTCTTTATTTAAATTTTACGGTTTATATATAATTGTACGAATATAAGTTAAAAGTAAAACATATACAGAACAAATGCACTCATACGTAGCTGATATTTAGCAGCACGGTTTATTATTAAAACTTTCTTGAAACTGGTGGGTAATACAAAATGACTCGAATTGAAGATATCTGACTACTTGCATTGAAAGATTGGCCAGGAATGTCACGCGCACTGTCTTGTGTGACATTACTAACAATACGTCCAACACGTTTAATCCTTTTATTATCCAATACATCACAGTGGCCGGCTTTTCGTTTCGACTGACAACGTAGTATTTTGGCAATACTAAAGTCACTAAACTGTTTTCCGTTTACATGTCCTTCTTGTGTTCTCTCGCTATGTGTAATCGAGGAAACGTAATTTGGCGTCTTTTTCTTGCATGACTCCACCGACGACGGCGTGCTTTCAGGTTTATATCGCGCAATATAATCCTCGTTCGCGTGGCTGTTAGTTGTTATAAACTCGTGGTTATTGGATTTCTTATATCCTCGACGACGGCGGCGGAAGTCGCTTTCAGCAAACATTTCTTTCCAACCCTCTGCTAGTCTCCAGAAATGACCGTGAGTCAGGTCATGTATACTACGAGGACTCTTGATGAAACAATTGTTCAAAGAGAGGTTATGACGGATTGAATTCTTCCAGCCAGGGCTCGTCACACGATAATACGGAAAAGTTGTCTCTATATAGCGGTAGATATCTTTCAATGTAGCCCTCTGTTTCGCGTATGACCTTATAGCCAAGACGATAAGTGCTACGAAGCTATACGGCGGTCGGTCTATGCATGACAATGTACTGTGAGAGTTGAAAATACTGGTATACGGTGGATTGGCATACATATGCTGCGTGCGTGAGTATACATCTGCAGCATACATTAAGTTACCTCTTGGAGTGTGCATCGTCATCTCGAATGATGTATTTTTTGTGAATTTAAGAATGGTTTGAATCAACAAGGTAGACCATAAGTCACCTTGAAATCTGCATATTATTCAAAATAACCCAATCAGAGAGCAGAAAAACAAATGGCATTAACCCCTTATTAAAATACAGCACTTAATGGTGATAATGGAACAAATTTACCTATTGTGTTATCCGTAATATCATGTGCTTCGCACTTTCATAAATATCTCACCTGTTACATAATCTATATAAAGTGTATTGCGTCATTGTTTTATAGCATGGATGAATGAAATGTAATGTACGTGAAAATTATTGAATATCATTCTTGAAATGAACATAGATCATCCGTAATTTCAATTTGCCAATCAGTAAACGATCACAAGATAGCGCCCAAATAAACCGTCTGCTAAACAGCGCCCTCAAAATCGTAAAACTATATAACCGTCTTGAGCAAGTCAATGACATTTATTCTTCTGCCTAAATAGTGCATTACCACTTGACGATTTTAGCAGACTTGGTAAACACTGGGTAATTAAAGTAAAAAAAAACAGCACTTCATAGGATTGCATGCAATTATAGTTAGATATATACGTCAGCTGTGATGCCATTTATCCATTTTACTTGAGTCGGGTTAAGCAGGTCTTTTAACTCAAATTCGACGTATTTTGCGACCATATAAATGGCGATCGATGTCATTTAAATTAGATGAAACTAAATGCTGGAGATTGGATCGCGAATGGAATTTGCGATCATAAGTGTTTAAATTCAATTATTCTCCAATTCGTGGATTCAAAACATACTCATTCCCCAGGTGAGGCTCGAACTCACAACCTCCGCATTACTCAGTAACAGAGCAGTACTGCCATATAAGTACGGCGCGCTAACCGATTGTGCAACTGGGGAAGATGAAACAAACAATTGAGTGCACTTTCAATAGTATAACCGCATTTTGTTCAATACAACTTGCGTCAGAAATCTCGTGGAATTTTAATATTAGTTCTCTTTATTCAAATTTGACGCTTCATATATAATTGTACGAATATAAGTTAAAAGTAATACATATACAGAACAAATCCACTCACACGTAGCTGATATTTAGCAGCACGGTTTATTATTAAAACTTTCTTGAAACTGTGAATAATACAAAATGACTCGAATTGAAGATATCTGACTACTTGCATTGAAAGATTGGCCAGGAATGTCACGCGCAGTGTCTTTTGTGACATTACTAACAATACGTCCAACACGTTTAATCCTTTATTGTCCGATACATCACAGTGGCCGGCTTTTCGTTTCGACTGACAACGTAGTATTTTGGCAATACTAAAGTCACTAAACTGTTTTCCGTTTACATGTCCTTCTTGTGTTCTCTCGCTATGTGTAATCGAGGAAACGTAATTTGGCGTCTGTTTCTTGCATGACTCCACCGACGACGGCGTGCTTTCAGGTTTATATCGCGCAATATAATCCTCGTTCGCGTGGCTGTTAGTTGTTATAAACTCGTGGTTATTGGATTTCTTATATCCTCGACGACGGTGGCGGAAGTCGCTTTCAGCAAACATTTCTTTCCAACCCTTTGCTAGTCTCCAGAAATGACCGTGAGTCAGGTCCTGTATACTACGAGGACTCTTGATGAAGCAATTGTTCAAAGAGAGGTTATGACGGATTGAATTCTTCCAGCCAGGGCTCGTCACACGATAATACGGAAAAGTTGTCTCTATATAGCGGTAGATATCTTTCAATGTAGCCCTCTGTTTCGCGTATGACCTTAGAGCCAAGACGATAAGTGCTACGAAGCTATACGGCGGTCGGTCTATGCATGACAATGTACTGTGAGAGTTGAAAATACTGGTATACGGTGGATTGGCATACATATGCTGCGTGCGTGAGTAAATATCTGCAGCATACATTAAGTTACCTCTTGGAGTGTGCATCGTCATCTCGAATGATGTATTTCTTGTGAATTTAAGAATGGTTTGAATCAACAAGGTAGACCATAAGTCACCTTGAAATCTGCATATTATTCAAAATAACCCAATCAGAGAGCAGGAAAACAAATGCCATTAACCCCTAATTAAAATACGGCACTTAATGGCGATAATCGAACAAATTCACCTATTGTGTTATCCGTAATATCATGTGCTTCGCACTTTCATAAATATCTCACCTGTTACATAATCTATATAAAGTGTATTGGGTTATTGTTTTATAGAATGGATAAATGAAATGTAATGTACGTGAAAATTATTGAATATCATTCTTGAAATGAACATAGATCATCCGTATTTTCAATTTGCCAATCAGTAAACGATCACAAGATAGCGCCCAAACAGTCTGCTAAACAGCGCCCTCAAAATCGTAAAACTATATAACCGTCTTGAGCAAGTCAATGACATTTATTCTTCTGCCTAAATAGTGCATTACCACTTGACGATTTTAGCAGGCTTGGTAAACACTGGGTAAATAAAGTAAAAAAAAAACAGCACTTCATAGGATTGCATGCAATTATAGTTAGATATATACGTCAGCTGTGATGCAATTTATCCATTTTAATTGAGTCGGGTTAAGCAGGTCTTTTAACTCAAATTCGACGTATTTTGCGACCATATAAATGGCGATCGATGTCATTTAAATTAGATGAAACTAAATGCTGGAGATTGGATCGCGAATGGAATTTGCGATTTGGAAATGTTTCGATTCAATTATTCTCCAATTCATGGATTCAAAACATACTCATTCCCCAGATGAGGCTCGAACTCACAACCTCCGCATTACTCAGTAACAGAGCAGTACTGCCATATAAGTACGGCGCGCTAACCGATTGTGCCACTGGGGAAGATGAAACAACTAATTGAGTGCACTTTCAATAGGATAACCGCATTTTGTTCAATACAACTTGCGTCAGAAATCTCGTGGAATTTTAATATTAGTTCTCTTTATTTAAATTTTACGGTTTATATATAATTGTACGAATATAAGTTAAAAGTAAAACATATACAGAACAAATGCACTCATACGTAGCTGATATTTAGCAGCACGGTGTATTATTAAAACTTTCTTGAAACTGGTGGATAATACAAAATGACTCGAATTGAAGATATCTGACTACTTGCATTGAAAGATTGGCCAGGAATGTCACGCGCAGTGTCTTTTTTGACATTACTAACAATACGTCCAACACGTTTAATCCTTTATTGTCCGATACATCACAGTGGCCGGCTTTTCGTTTCGACTGACAACGTAGTATTTTGGCAATACTAAAGTCACTAAACTGTTTTCCGTTTACATGTCCTTCTTGTGTTCTCTCGCTATGTGTAATCGAGGAAACGTAATTTGGCGTCTGTTTCTTGCATGGCTCCACCGACGACGGCGTGCTTTCAGGTTTATATCGGGTAATATAATCCTCGTTCGCTTGGCTGTTAGTTGTTATAAACTCGTGGTTATTGGATTTCTTATATCCTCGACGACGGCGGCGGAAGTCGCTTTCAGCAAACATTTCTTTCCAACCCTCTGCTAGTCTCCAGAAATGACCGTGAGTCAGGTCATGTATACTACGAGGACTCTTGATGAAGCAATTGTTCAAAGAGAGGTTATGACGGATTGAATTCTTCCAGCCAGGGCTCGTCACACTATAATACGGAAAAGTTGTCTCTATATAGCGGTAGATATCTTTCAATGTAGCCCTCTGTTTCGCGTATGACCTTATAGCCAAGACGATAAGTGCTACGAAGCTATACGGCGGTCGGTCTATGCATGACAATGTACTGTGAGAGTTGAAAATACTGGTATACGGTGGATTGGCATACATATGCTGCGTGCGTGAGTATACATCTGCAGCATACATTAAGTTACCTCTTGGAGTGTGCATCGTCATCTCGAATGATGTATTTTTTGTGAATTTAAGAATGGTTTGAATCAACAAGGTAGACCATAAGTCACCTTGAAATCTGCATATTATTCAAAATAACCCAATCAGAGAACAGGAAAACAAATGCCATTAACCCCTAATTAAAATACAGCACTTAATGGCGATAATCGAACAAATTCACCTATTGTGTTATCCGTAATATCATGTGCTTAGCACTTTCATAAATATCTCACCTGTTACATAATCTATATAAAGTGTATTGGGTTATTGTTTTATAGAATGGATAAATGAAATGTAATGTACGTGAAAATTATTGAATATCATTCTTGAAATGAACTTAGATCATCCGTATTTTCAATTTGCCAATCAGTAAACGATCACAAGATAGCGCCCAAATAAACCGTCTGCTAAACAGCGCCCTCAAAATCGTAAAACTATATAACCGTCTTGAGCAAGTCAATGACATTTATTCTTCTGCCTAAATAGTGCATTACCACTTGACGATTTTAGCAGACTTGGTAAACACTGGGTAATTAAAGTAAAAAAAACAGCACTTCATAGGATTGCATGCAATTATAGTTAGATATATACGTCAGCTGTGATGCCATTTATCCATTTTAATTGAGTCGGGTTAAGCAGGTCTTTTAACTCAAATTCGACGTATTTTGCGACCATATAAATGGCGATCGATGTCATTTAAATTAGATGAAACTAAATGCTGGAGATTGGATCGCGAATGGAATTTGCGATCATAAGTGTTTAAATTCAATTATTCTCCAATTCGTGGATTCAAAACATACTCATTCCCCAGATGAGGCTCGAACTCACAACCTCCGCATTACTCAGTAACAGAGCAGTACTGCCATATAAGTACGGCGCGCTAACCGATTGTGCCACTGGGGAAGATGAAACAAACAATTGAGTGCACTTTCAATAGTATAACCGCATTTTGTCCAATACAACTTGCGTCAGAAATCTCGTGGAATTTTAATATTAGTTCTCTTTATTTAAATTTGACGCTTCATATATAATTGTACGAATATAAGTTAAAAGTAATACATATACAGAACAAATCCACTCACACGTAGCTGATATTTAGCAGCACGGTTTATTATTAAAACTTTCTTGAAACTGTGAATAATACAAAATGACTCGAATTGAAGATATCTGACTACTTGCATTGAAAGATTGGCCAGGAATGTCACGCGCAGTGTCTTTTGTGACATTACTAACAATACGTCCAACACGTTTAATCCTTTATTGTCCGATACATCACAGTGGCCGGCTTTTCGTTTCGACTGACAACGTAGTATTTTGGCAATACTAAAGTCACTAAACTGTTTTCCGTTTACATGTCCTTCTTGTGTTCTCTCGCTATGTGTAATCGAGGAAACGTAATTTGGCGTCTGTTTCTTGCATGACTCCACCGACGACGGCGTGCTTTCAGGTTTATATCGCGCAATATAATCCTCGTTCGCGTGGCTGTTAGTTGTTATAAACTCGTGGTTATTGGATTTCTTATATCCTCGACGACGGTGGCGGAAGTCGCTTTCAGCAAACATTTCTTTCCAACCCTTTGCTAGTCTCCAGAAATGACCGTGAGTCAGGTCCTGTATACTACGAGGACTCTTGATGAAGCAATTGTTCAAAGAGAGGTTATGACGGATTGAATTCTTCCAGCCAGGGCTCGTCACACGATAATACGGAAAAGTTGTCTCTATATAGCGGTAGATATCTTACAATGTAGCCCTCTGTTTCGCGTATGACCTTATAGCCAAGACGATAAGTGCTACGAAGCTATACGGCGGTCGGTCTATGCATGACAATGTACTGTGAGAGTTGAAAATACTGGTATACGGTGGATTGGCATACATATGCTGCGTGCGTGAGTAAATATCTGCAGCATACATTAAGTTACCTCTTGGAGTGTGCATCGTCATCTCGAATGATGTATTTCTTGTGAATTTAAGAATGGTTTGAATCAACAAGGTAGACCATAAGTCACCTTGAAATCTGCATATTATTCAAAATAACCCAATCAGAGAGCAGGAAAACAAATGCCATTAACCCCTAATTAAAATACGGCACTTAATGGCGATAATCGAACAAATTCACCTATTGTGTTATCCGTAATATCATGTGCTTCGCACTTTCATAAATATCTCACCTGTTACATAATCTATATAAAGTGTATTGGGTTATTGTTTTATAGAATGGATAAATGAAATGTAATGTACGTGAAAATTATTGAATATCATTCTTGAAATGAACATAGATCATCCGTATTTTCAATTTGCCAATCAGTAAACGATCACAAGATAGCGCCCAAACAGTCTGCTAAACAGCGCCCTCAAAATCGTAAAACTATATAACCGTCTTGAGCAAGTCAATGACATTTATTCTTCTGTCTAAATAGTGCATTACCACTTGACGATTTTAGCAGGCTTGGTAAACACTGGGTAAATAAAGTAAAAAAAAAACAGCACTTCATAGGATTGCATGCAATTATAGTTAGATATATACGTCAGCTGTGATGCAATTTATCCATTTTAATTGAGTCGGGTTAAGCAGGTCTTTTAACTCAAATTCGACGTATTTTGCGACCATATAAATGGCGATCGATGTCATTTAAATTAGATGAAACTAAATGCTGGAGATTGGATCGCGAATGGAATTTGCGATTTGGAAATGTTTCGATTCAATTATTCTCCAATTCATGGATTCAAAACATACTCATTCCCCAGATGAGGCTCGAACTCACAACCTCCGCATTAGTCAGTAACAGAGCAGTACTGCCATATAAGTACGGCGCGCTAACCGATTGTGCCACTGGGGAAGATGAAACAACTAATTGAGTGCACTTTCAATAGGATAACCGCATTTTGTTCAATACAACTTGCGTCAGAAATATCGCGGAATTTTAATATTAGTTCTCTTTATTTAAATTTGACGGTTCATATATAATTGTACGAATATAAGTTAAAAGTAATACATATACAGAACAAATCCACTCACACGTAGCTGATATTTAGCAGCACGGTGTATTATTAAAACTTTCTTGAAACTGGTGGATAATACAAAATGACTCGAATTGAAGATATCTGACTACTTGCATTGAAAGATTGGCCAGGAATGTCACGCGCAGTGTCTTTTTTGACATTACTAACAATACGTCCAACACGTTTAATCCTTTATTGTCCGATACATCACAGTAGCCGGCTTTTCGTTTCGACTGACAACGTAGTATTTTGGCAATACTAAAGTCACTAAACTGTTTTCCGTTTACATGTCTTTCTTGTGTTCTCTCGCTATGTGTAATCGAGGAAACGTAATTTGGCGTCTTTTTCTTGCATGACTCCACCGACGACGGCGTGCTTTCAGGTTTATATCGCGCAATATAATCCTCGTTCGCGTGGCTGTTAGTTGTTATAAACTCGTGGTTATTGGATTTCTTATATCCTCGACGACGGCGGCGGAAGTCGCTTTCAGCAAACATTTCTTTCCAACCCTCTGCTAGTCTCCAGAAATGACCGTGAGTCAGGTCATGTATACTACGAGGACTCTTGATGAAACAATTGTTCAAAGAGAGGTTATGACGGATTGAATTCTTCCAGCCAGGGCTCGTCACACGATAATACGGAAAAGTTGTCTCTATATAGCGGTAGATATCTTTCAATGTAGCCCTCTGTTTCGCGTATGACCTTATAGCCAAGACGATAAGTGCTACGAAGCTATACGGCGGTCGGTCTATGCATGACAATGTACTGTGAGAGTTGAAAATACTGGTATACGGTGGATTGGCATACATATGCTGCGTGCGTGAGTATACATCTGCAGCATACATTAAGTTACCTCTTGGAGTGTGCATCGTCATCTCGAATGATGTATTTTTTGTGAATTTAAGAATGGTTTGAATCAACAAGGTAGACCATAAGTCACCTTGAAATCTGCATATTATTCAAAATAACCCAATCAGAGAGCAGGAAAACAAATGGCATTAACCCCTAATTAAAATACAGCACTTAATGGTGATAATGGAACAAATTTACCTATTGTGTTATCCGTAATATCATGTGCTTCGCACTTTCATAAATATCTCACCTGTTACATAATCTATATAAAGTGTATTGCGTTATTGTTTTATAGCATGGATGAATGAAATGTAATGTACGTGAAAATTATTGAATATCATTCTTGAAATGAACATAGATCATCCGTAATTTCAATTTGCCAATCAGTAAACGATCACAAGATGGCGCTCCAACAAACAGTCTGCTTAACAGCGCCCTCAAAATAGTAGAATTATGTAACCGTCTTAAGCAAGTCAATGACATATATTCTTCTACCTGAATAATGCATCACCTCTGGACGTTTTTAGCAGGCTTTGTAAACACTGGGTAAATAAATAAGTAAAAAACAGCACTTCACAGGATTGCAAGCAATTATCGTTAGATTTATACGTCAGCTGTGATGCCATTTATCCATTTTAATTGAGTCGGGTTAAGCAGGTGTTTAACTCAAATTCGACGTATTTGCAATTTTGTGACCATATAAATGGCGATCGATGTCATTTAAATTAGATGAAACTAAATGCTGGAGATTGGATCGCGAATGGAATTTGCGATTTGGAAATGTTTCGATTCAATTATTCTCCAATTCGTGGATTCAAAACATACTTATTCCCCAGGTGAGGCTCGAACTCACAACCTCCGCATTACTCAGTAACAGAGCAGTACTGCCATATAAGTACGGCGCGCTAACCGATTGTGCCACTGGGGAAGATGAATCAAACAATTTAGTGCACTTTCCATAGTATAACCGCATTTTGTTCAATACAACTTGCGTCAGAAATCTCGTGGAATTTTAATATTAGTTCTCTTTATTTAAATTTTACGGTTTATATATAATTGTACGAATATAAGTTAAAAGTAAAACATATACAGAACAAATGCACTCATACGTAGCTGATATTTAGCAGCACGGTTTATTATTAAAACTTTCTTGAAACTGGTGGGTAATACAAAATGACTCGAATTGAAGATATCTGACTACTTGCATTGAAAGATTGGCCAGGAATGTCACGCGCACTGTCTTGTGTGACATTACTAACAATACGTCCAACACGTTTAATCCTTTTATTATCCAATACATCACAGTGGCCGGCTTTTCGTTTCGACTGACAACGTAGTATTTTGGCAATACTAAAGTCACTAAACTGTTTTCCGTTTACATGTCCTTCTTGTGTTCTCTCGCTATGTGTAATCGAGGAAACGTAATTTGGCGTCTGTTTCTTGCATGGCTCCACCGACGACGGCGTGCTTTCAGGTTTATATCGGGTAATATAATCCTCGTTCGCTTGGCTGTTAGTTGTTATAAACTCGTGGTTATTGGATTTCTTATATCCTCGACGACGGCGGCGGAAGTCGCTTTCAGCAAACATTTCTTTCCAACCCTCTGCTAGTCTCCAGAAATGACCGTGAGTCAGGTCATGTATACTACGAGGACTCTTGATGAAGCAATTGTTCAAAGAGAGGTTATGACGGATTGAATTCTTCCAGCCAGGGCTCGTCCCACGATAATACGGAAAAGTTGTCTCTATATAGCGGTAGATATCTTTCAATGTAGCCCTCTGTTTCGCGTATGACCTTATAGCCAAGACGATAAGTGCTACGAAGCTATACGGCGGTCGGTCTATGCATGACAATGTACTGTGAGAGTTGAAAATACTGGTATACGGTGGATTGGCATACATATGCTGCGTGCGTGAGTATACATCTGCAGCATACATTAAGTTACCTCTTGGAGTGTGCATCGTCATCTCGAATGATGTATTTTTTGTGAATTTAAGAATGGTTTGAATCAACAAGGTAGACCATAAGTCACCTTGAAATCTGCATATTATTCAAAATAACCCAATCAGAGAGCAGGAAAACAAATGCCATTAACCCCTAATTAAAATACAGCACTTAATGGCGATAATCGAACAAATTCACCTATTGTGTTATCCGTAATATCATGTGCTTAGCACTTTCATAAATATCTCACCTGTTACATAATCTATATAAAGTGTATTGGGTTATTGTTTTATAGAATGGATAAATGAAATGTAATGTACGTAAAAATTATTGAATATCATTCTTGAAATGAATATAGATCATCCGTATTTTCAATTTGCCAATCAGTAAACGATCACAAGATAGCGCCCAAATAAACCGTCTGCTAAACAGCGCCCTCAAAATCGTAAAACTATATAACCGTCTTGAGCAAGTCAATGACATTTATTCTTCTGCCTAAATAGTGCATTACCACTTGACGATTTTAGCAGACTTGGTAAACACTGGGTAATTAAAGTAAAAAAAAACAGCACTTCATAGGATTGCATGCAATTATAGTTAGATATATACGTCAGCTGTGATGCCATTTATCCATTTTACTTGAGTCGGGTTAAGCAGGTCTTTTAACTCAAATTCGACGTATTTTGCGACCATATAAATGGCGATCGATGTCATTTAAATTAGATGAAACTAAATGCTGGAGATTGGATCGCGAATGGAATTTGCGATTTGGAAATGTTTCGATTCAATTATTCTCCAATTCATGGATTCAAAACATACTCATTCCCCAGATGAGGCTCGAACTCACAACCTCCGCATTAGTCAGTAACAGAGCAGTACTGCCATATAAGTACGGCGCGCTAACCGATTGTGCCACTGGGGAAGATGAAACAACTAATTGAGTGCACTTTCAATAGGATAACCGCATTTTGTTCAATACAACTTGCGTCAGAAATATCGCGGAATTTTAATATTAGTTCTCTTTATTTAAATTTGACGGTTCATATATAATTGTACGAATATAAGTTAAAAGTAATACATATACAGAACAAATCCACTCACACGTAGCTGATATTTAGCAGCACGGTGTATTATTAAAACTTTCTTGAAACTGGTGGATAATACAAAATGACTCGAATTGAAGATATCTGACTACTTGCATTGAAAGATTGGCCAGGAATGTCACGCGCAGTGTCTTTTTTGACATTACTAACAATACGTCCAACACGTTTAATCCTTTATTGTCCGATACATCACAGTAGCCGGCTTTTCGTTTCGACTGACAACGTAGTATTTTGGCAATACTAAAGTCACTAAACTGTTTTCCGTTTACATGTCTTTCTTGTGTTCTCTCGCTATGTGTAATCGAGGAAACGTAATTTGGCGTCTTTTTCTTGCATGACTCCACCGACGACGGCGTGCTTTCAGGTTTATATCGCGCAATATAATCCTCGTTCGCGTGGCTGTTAGTTGTTATAAACTCGTGGTTATTGGATTTCTTATATCCTCGACGACGGCGGCGGAAGTCGCTTTCAGCAAACATTTCTTTCCAACCCTCTGCTAGTCTCCAGAAATGACCGTGAGTCAGGTCATGTATACTACGAGGACTCTTGATGAAACAATTGTTCAAAGAGAGGTTATGACGGATTGAATTCTTCCAGCCAAGGCTCTTCACACGATAATACGGAAAAGTTGTCTCTATATAGCGGTAGATATCTTTCAATGTAGCCCTCTGTTCCGCGTATGACCTTATAGCCAAGACGATAAGTGCTACGAAGCTATACGGCGGTCGGTCTATGCATGACAATCTATTGTGAGAGTTGAAATTACTGGTATACGGTGGATTGGCATACATATACTGTGTGCGTGAGTAAATATCTGCAGCATACATTAAGTTACCTCTTGGATTGTGCATCGTCATCTCGAATGATGTAATTTTTGTGAATTTAAGAATGGCTTGAGTCAACAAGGTAGACCATATGTCACCTTGAAATCTGCATATTATTCAAAATAACCCAATCAGAGAGCAGGAAAACAAATGGCATTAACCCCTAATTAAAATACAGCACTTAATGGTGATAATCGAACAAATTTACCTATTGTGTTATCCGTAATATCATGTGCTTCGCACTTTCATAAATATCTCACCTGTTACATAATCTATATAAAGTGTATTGCGTTATTGTTTTATAGCATGGATGAATGAAATGTAATGTACGTGAAAATTATTGAATATCATTCTTGAAATGAACATAGATCATCCGTAATTTCAATTTGCCAATCAGTAAACGATCACAAGATGGCGCTCCAACAAACAGTCTGCTTAACAGCGCCCTCAAAATAGTAGAATTATGTAACCGTCTTAAGCAAGTCAATGACATATATTCTTCTACCTGAATAATGCATCACCTCTGGACGTTTTTAGCAGGCTTTGTAAACACTGGGTAAATAAATAAGTAAAAAACAGCACTTCACAGGATTGCAAGCAATTATCGTTAGATTTATACGTCAGCTGTGATGCCATTTATCCATTTTAATTGAGTCGGGTTAAGCAGGTGTTTAACTCAAATTCGACGTATTTGCAATTTTGTGACCATATAAATGGCGATCGATGTCATTTAAATTAGATGAAACTAAATGCTGGAGATTGGATCGCGAATGGAATTTGCGATTTGGAAATGTTTCGATTCAATTATTCTCCAATTCGTGGATTCAAAACATACTTATTCCCCAGGTGAGGCTCGAACTCACAACCTCCGCATTACTCAGTAACAGAGCAGTACTGCCATATAAGTACGGCGCGCTAACCGATTGTGCCACTGGGGAAGATGAATCAAACAATTTAGTGCACTTTCCATAGTATAACCGCATTTTGTTCAATACAACTTGCGTCAGAAATCTCGTGGAATTTTAATATTAGTTCTCTTTATTTAAATTTTACGGTTTATATATAATTGTACGAATATAAGTTAAAAGTAAAACATATACAGAACAAATGCACTCATACGTAGCTGATATTTAGCAGCACGGTTTATTATTAAAACTTTCTTGAAACTGGTGGGTAATACAAAATGACTCGAATTGAAGATATCTGACTACTTGCATTGAAAGATTGGCCAGGAATGTCACGCGCACTGTCTTGTGTGACATTACTAACAATACGTCCAACACGTTTAATCCTTTTATTATCCAATACATCACAGTGGCCGGCTTTTCGTTTCGACTGACAACGTAGTATTTTGGCAATACTAAAGTCACTAAACTGTTTTCCGTTTACATTTCCTTCTTGTGTTCTCTCGCTATGTGTAATCGAGGAAACGTAATTTGGCGTCTGTTTCTTGCATGGCTCCACCGACGACGGCGTGCTTTCAGGTTTATATCGGGTAATATAATCCTCGTTCGCTTGGCTGTTAGTTGTTATAAACTCGTGGTTATTGGATTTCTTATATCCTCGACGACGGCGGCGGAAGTCGCTTTCAGCAAACATTTCTTTCCAACCCTCTGCTAGTCTCCAGAAATGACCGTGAGTCAGGTCATGTATACTACGAGGACTCTTGATGAAGCAATTGTTCAAAGAGAGGTTATGACGGATTGAATTCTTCCAGCCAGGGCTCGTCCCACGATAATACGGAAAAGTTGTCTCTATATAGCGGTAGATATCTTTCAATGTAGCCCTCTGTTTCGCGTATGACCTTATAGCCAAGACGATAAGTGCTACGAAGCTATACGGCGGTCGGTCTATGCATGACAATGTACTGTGAGAGTTGAAAATACTGGTATACGGTGGATTGGCATACATATGCTGCGTGCGTGAGTATACATCTGCAGCATACATTAAGTTACCTCTTGGAGTGTGCATCGTCATCTCGAATGATGTATTTTTTGTGAATTTAAGAATGGTTTGAATCAACAAGGTAGACCATAAGTCACCTTGAAATCTGCATATTATTCAAAATAACCCAATCAGAGAGCAGGAAAACAAATGCCATTAACCCCTAATTAAAATACAGCACTTAATGGCGATAATCGAACAAATTCACCTATTGTGTTATCCGTAATATCATGTGCTTAGCACTTTCATAAATATCTCACCTGTTACATAATCTATATAAAGTGTATTGGGTTATTGTTTTATAGAATGGATAAATGAAATGTAATGTACGTAAAAATTATTGAATATCATTCTTGAAATGAATATAGATCATCCGTATTTTCAATTTGCCAATCAGTAAACGATCACAAGATAGCGCCCAAATAAACCGTCTGCTAAACAGCGCCCTCAAAATCGTAAAACTATATAACCGTCTTGAGCAAGTCAATGACATTTATTCTTCTGCCTAAATAGTGCATTACCACTTGACGATTTTAGCAGACTTGGTAAACACTGGGTAATTAAAGTAAAAAAAGACAGCACTTCATAGGATTGCATGCAATTATAGTTAGATATATACGTCAGCTGTGATGCCATTTATCCATTTTACTTGAGTCGGGTTAAGCAGGTCTTTTAACTCAAATTCGACGTATTTTGCGACCATATAAATGGCGATCGATGTCATTTAAATTAGATGAAACTAAATGCTGGAGATTGGATCGCGAATGGAATTTGCGATCATAAGTGTTTAAATTCAATTATTCTCCAATTCGTGGATTCAAAACATACTCATTCCCCAGGTGAGGCTCGAACTCACAACCTCCGCATTACTCAGTAACAGAGCAGTACTGCCATATAAGTACGGCGCGCTAACCGATTGTGCAACTGGGGAAGATGAAACAAACAATTGAGTGCACTTTCAATAGTATAACCGCATTTTGTTCAATACAACTTGCGTCAGAAATCTCGTGGAATTTTAATATTAGTTCTCTTTATTCAAATTTGACGCTTCATATATAATTGTACGAATATAAGTTAAAAGTAATACATATACAGAACAAATCCACTCACACGTAGCTGATATTTAGCAGCACGGTTTATTATTAAAACTTTCTTGAAACTGTGAATAATACAAAATGACTCGAATTGAAGATATCTGACTACTTGCATTGAAAGATTGGCCAGGAATGTCACGCGCAGTGTCTTTTGTGACATTACTAACAATACGTCCAACACGTTTAATCCTTTATTGTCCGATACATCACAGTGGCCGGCTTTTCGTTTCGACTGACAACGTAGTATTTTGGCAATACTAAAGTCACTAAACTGTTTTCCGTTTACATGTCCTTCTTGTGTTCTCTCGCTATGTGTAATCGAGGAAACGTAATTTGGCGTCTGTTTCTTGCATGACTCCACCGACGACGGCGTGCTTTCAGGTTTATATCGCGCAATATAATCCTCGTTCGCGTGGCTGTTAGTTGTTATAAACTCGTGGTTATTGGATTTCTTATATCCTCGACGACGGTGGCGGAAGTCGCTTTCAGCAAACATTTCTTTCCAACCCTTTGCTAGTCTCCAGAAATGACCGTGAGTCAGGTCCTGTATACTACGAGGACTCTTGATGAAGCAATTGTTCAAAGAGAGGTTATGACGGATTGAATTCTTCCAGCCAGGGCTCGTCACACGATAATACGGAAAAGTTGTCTCTATATAGCGGTAGATATCTTTCAATGTAGCCCTCTGTTTCGCGTATGACCTTAGAGCCAAGACGATAAGTGCTACGAAGCTATACGGCGGTCGGTCTATGCATGACAATGTACTGTGAGAGTTAAAAATACTGGTATACGGTGGATTGGCATACATATGCTGCGTGCGTGAGTAAATATCTGCAGCATACATTAAGTTACCTCTTGGAGTGTGCATCGTCATCTCGAATGATGTATTTCTTGTGAATTTAAGAATGGTTTGAATCAACAAGGTAGACCATAAGTCACCTTGAAATCTGCATATTATTCAAAATAACCCAATCAGAGAGCAGGAAAACAAATGCCATTAACCCCTAATTAAAATACGGCACTTAATGGCGATAATCGAACAAATTCACCTATTGTGTTATCCGTAATATCATGTGCTTCGCACTTTCATAAATATCTCACCTGTTACATAATCTATATAAAGTGTATTGGGTTATTGTTTTATAGAATGGATAAATGAAATGTAATGTACGTGAAAATTATTGAATATCATTCTTGAAATGAACATAGATCATCCGTATTTTCAATTTGCCAATCAGTAAACGATCACAAGATAGCGCCCAAACAGTCTGCTAAACAGCGCCCTCAAAATCGTAAAACTATATAACCGTCTTGAGCAAGTCAATGACATTTATTCTTCTGCCTAAATAGTGCATTACCACTTGACGATTTTAGCAGGCTTGGTAAACACTGGGTAAATAAAGTAAAAAAAAAACAGCACTTCATAGGATTGCATGCAATTATAGTTAGATATATACGTCAGCTGTGATGCAATTTATCCATTTTAATTGAGTCGGGTTAAGCAGGTCTTTTAACTCAAATTCGACGTATTTTGCGACCATATAAATGGCGATCGATGTCATTTAAATTAGATGAAACTAAATGCTGGAGATTGGATCGCGAATGGAATTTGCGATTTGGAAATGTTTCGATTCAATTATTCTCCAATTCATGGATTCAAAACATACTCATTCCCCAGATGAGGCTCGAACTCACAACCTCCGCATTACTCAGTAACAGAGCAGTACTGCCATATAAGTACGGCGCGCTAACCGATTGTGCCACTGGGGAAGGTGAAACAACTAATTGAGTGCACTTTCAATAGGATAACCGCATTTTGTTCAATACAACTTGCGTCAGAAATCTCGTGGAATTTTAATATTAGTTCTCTTTATTTAAATTTTACGGTTTATATATAATTGTACGAATATAAGTTAAAAGTAAAACATATACAGAACAAATGCACTCATACGTAGCTGATATTTAGCAGCACGGTGTATTATTAAAACTTTCTTGAAACTGGTGGATAATACAAAATGACTCGAATTGAAGATATCTGACTACTTGCATTGAAAGATTGGCCAGGAATGTCACGCGCAGTGTCTTTTTTGACATTACTAACAATACGTCCAACACGTTTAATCCTTTATTGTCCGATACATCACAGTGGCCGGCTTTTCGTTTCGACTGACAACGTAGTATTTTGGCAATACTAAAGTCACTAAACTGTTTTCCGTTTACATGTCCTTCTTGTGTTCTCTCGCTATGTGTAATCGAGGAAACGTAATTTGGCGTCTGTTTCTTGCATGGCTCCACCGACGACGGCGTGCTTTCAGGTTTATATCGGGTAATATAATCCTCGTTCGCTTGGCTGTTAGTTGTTATAAACTCGTGGTTATTGGATTTCTTATATCCTCGACGACGGCGGCGGAAGTCGCTTTCAGCAAACATTTCTTTCCAACCCTCTGCTAGTCTCCAGAAATGACCGTGAGTCAGGTCATGTATACTACGAGGACTCTTGATGAAGCAATTGTTCAAAGAGAGGTTATGACGGATTGAATTCTTCCAGCCAGGGCTCGTCACACGATAATACGTAAAAGTTGTCTCTATATAGCGGTAGATATCTTTCAATGTAGCCCTCTGTTTCGCGTATGACCTTATAGCCAAGACGATAAGTGCTACGAAGCTATACGGCGGTCGGTCTATGCATGACAATGTACTGTGAGAGTTGAAAATACTGGTATACGGTGGATTGGCATACATATGCTGCGTGCGTGAGTATACATCTGCAGCATACATTAAGTTACCTCTTGGAGTGTGCATCGTCATCTCGAATGATGTATTTTTTGTGAATTTAAGAATGGTTTGAATCAACAAGGTAGACCATAAGTCACCTTGAAATCTGCATATTATTCAAAATAACCCAATCAGAGAGCAGGAAAACAAATGCCATTAACCCCTAATTAAAATACAGCACTTAATGGCGATAATCGAACAAATTCACCTATTGTGTTATCCGTAATATCATGTGCTTAGCACTTTCATAAATATCTCACCTGTTACATAATCTATATAAAGTGTATTGGGTTATTGTTTTATAGAATGGATAAATGAAATGTAATGTACGTAAAAATTATTGAATATCATTCTTGAAATGAACATAGATCATCCGTATTTTCAATTTGCCAATCAGTAAACGATCACAAGATAGCGCCCAAATAAACCGTCTGCTAAACAGCGCCCTCAAAATCGTAAAACTATATAACCGTCTTGAGCAAGTCAATGACATTTATTCTTCTGCCTAAATAGTGCATTACCACTTGACGATTTTAGCAGACTTGGTAAACACTGGGTAATTAAAGTAAAAAAAAAACAGCACTTCATAGGATTGCATGCAATTATAGTTAGATATATACGTCAGCTGTGATGCCATTTATCCATTTTAATTGAGTCGGGTTAAGCAGGTCTTTTAACTCAAATTCGACGTATTTTGCGACCATATAAATGGCGATCGATGTCATTTAAATTAGATGAAACTAAATGCTGGAGATTGGATCGCGAATGGAATTTGCGATCATAAGTGTTTAAATTCAATTATTCTCCAATTCGTGGATTCAAAACATACTCATTCCCCAGGTGAGGCTCGAACTCACAACCTCCGCATTACTCAGTAACAGAGCAGTACTGCCATATAAGTACGGCGCGCTAACCGATTGTGCCACTGGGGAAGATGAAACAAACAATTGAGTGCACTTTCAATAGTATAACCGCATTTTGTTCAATACAACTTGCGTCAGAAATCTCGTGGAATTTTAATATTAGTTCTCTTTATTCAAATTTGACGCTTCATATATAATTGTACGAATATAAGTTAAAAGTAATACATATACAGAACAAATCCACTCACACGTAGCTGATATTTAGCAGCACGGTTTATTATTAAAACTTTCTTGAAACTGTGAATAATACAAAATGACTCGAATTGAAGATATCTGACTACTTGCATTGAAAGATTGGCCAGGAATGTCACGCGCAGTGTCTTTTGTGACATTACTAACAATACGTCCAACACGTTTAATCCTTTATTGTCCGATACATCACAGTGGCCGGCTTTTCGTTTCGACTGACAACGTAGTATTTTGGCAATACTAAAGTCACTAAACTGTTTTCCGTTTACATGTCCTTCTTGTGTTCTCTCGCTATGTGTAATCGAGGAAACGTAATTTGGCGTCTGTTTCTTGCATGACTCCACCGACGACGGCGTGCTTTCAGGTTTATATCGCGCAATATAATCCTCGTTCGCGTGGCTGTTAGTTGTTATAAACTCGTGGTTATTGGATTTCTTATATCCTCGACGACGGTGGCGGAAGTCGCTTTCAGCAAACATTTCTTTCCAACCCTTTGCTAGTCTCCAGAAATGACCGTGAGTCAGGTCCTGTATACTACGAGGACTCTTGATGAAGCAATTGTTCAAAGAGAGGTTATGACGGATTGAATTCTTCCAGCCAGGGCTCGTCACACGATAATACGGAAAAGTTGTCTCTATATAGCGGTAGATATCTTTCAATGTAGCCCTCTGTTTCGCGTATGACCTTAGAGCCAAGACGATAAGTGCTACGAAGCTATACGGCGGTCGGTCTATGCATGACAATGTACTGTGAGAGTTGAAAATACTGGTATACGGTGGATTGGCATACATATGCTGCGTGCGTGAGTAAATATCTGCAGCATACATTAAGTTACCTCTTGGAGTGTGCATCGTCATCTCGAATGATGTATTTCTTGTGAATTTAAGAATGGTTTGAATCAACAAGGTAGACCATAAGTCACCTTGAAATCTGCATATTATTCAAAATAACCCAATCAGAGAGCAGGAATACAAATACCATTAACCCCTAATTAAAATACGGCACTTAATGGCGATAATCGAACAAATTCACCTATTGTGTTATCCGTAATATCATGTGCTTCGCACTTTCATAAATATCTCACCTGTTACATAATCTATATAAAGTGTATTGGGTTATTGTTTTATAGAATGGATAAATGAAATGTAATGTACGTGAAAATTATTGAATATCATTCTTGAAATGAACATAGATCATCCGTATTTTCAATTTGCCAATCAGTAAACGATCACAAGATAGCGCCCAAACAGTCTGCTAAACAGCGCCCTCAAAATCGTAAAACTATATAACCGTCTTGAGCAAGTCAATGACATTTATTCTTCTGCCTAAATAGTGCATTACCACTTGACGATTTTAGCAGGCTTGGTAAACACTGGGTAAATAAAGTAAACAAAAACAGCACTTCATAGGATTGCATGCAATTATTGTTAGATATATACGTCAGCTGTGATGCAATTTATCCATTTTAATTGAGTCGGGTTAAGCAGGTCTTTTAACTCAAATTCGACGTATTTTGCGACCATATAAATGGCGATCGATGTCATTTAAATTAGATGAAACTAAATGCTGGAGATTGGATCGCGAATGGAATTTGCGATTTGGAAATGTTTCGATTCAATTATTCTCCAATTCATGGATTCAAAACATACTCATTCCCCAGATGAGGCTCGAACTCACAACCTCCGCATTACTCAGTAACAGAGCAGTACTGCCATATAAGTACGGCGCGCTAACCGATTGTGCCACTGGGGAAGATGAAACAACTAATTGAGTGCACTTTCAATAGGATAACCGCATTTTGTTCAATACAACTTGCGTCAGAAATATCGTGGAATTTTAATATTAGTTCTCTTTATTTAAATTTGACGGTTCATATATAATTGTACGAATATAAGTTAAAAGTAATACATATACAGAACAAATCCACTCACACGTAGCTGATATTTAGCAGCACGGTGTATTATTAAAACTTTCTTGAAACTGGTGGATAATACAAAATGACTCGAATTGAAGATATCTGACTACTTGCATTGAAAGATTGGCCAGGAATGTCACGCGCAGTGTCTTTTTTGACATTACTAACAATACGTCCAACACGTTTAATCCTTTATTGTCCGATACATCACAGTGGCCGGCTTTTCGTTTCGACTGACAACGTAGTATTTTGGCAATACTAAAGTCACTAAACTGTTTTCCGTTTACATGTCTTTCTTGTGTTCTCTCGCTATGTGTAATCGAGGAAACGTAATTTGGCGTCTTTTTCTTGCATGACTCCACCGACGACGGCGTGCTTTCAGGTTTATATCGCGCAATATAATCCTCGTTCGCGTGGCTGTTAGTTGTTATAAACTCGTGGTTATTGGATTTCTTATATCCTCGACGACGGCGGCGGAAGTCGCTTTCAGCAAACATTTCTTTCCAACCCTCTGCTAGTCTCCAGAAATGACCGTGAGTCAGGTCATGTATACTACGAGGACTCTTGATGAAACAATTGTTCAAAGAGAGGTTATGACGGATTGAATTCTTCCAGCCAGGGCTCGTCACACGATAATACGGAAAAGTTGTCTCTATATAGCGGTAGATATCTTTCAATGTAGCCCTCTGTTTCGCGTATGACCTTATAGCCAAGACGATAAGTGCTACGAAGCTATACGGCGGTCGGTCTATGCATGACAATGTACTGTGAGAGTTGAAAATACTGGTATACGGTGGATTGGCATACATATGCTGCGTGCGTGAGTATACATCTGCAGCATACATTAAGTTACCTCTTGGAGTGTGCATCGTCAACTCGAATGATGTATTTTTTGTGAATTTAAGAATGGTTTGAATCAACAAGGTAGACCATAAGTCACCTTGAAATCTGCATATTATTCAAAATAACCCAATCAGAGAGCAGGAAAACAAATGGCATTAACCCCTAATTAAAATACAGCACTTAATGGTGATAATGGAACAAATTTACCTATTGTGTTATCCGTAATATCATGTGCTTCGCACTTTCATAAATATCTCACCTGTTACATAATCTATATAAAGTGTATTGCGTTATTGTTTTAGAGCATGGATGAATGAAATGTAATGTACGTGAAAATTATTGAATATCATTCTTGAAATGAACATAGATCATCCGTAATTTCAATTTGCCAATCAGTAAACGATCACAAGATAGCGCCCAAATAAACCGTCTGCTAAACAGCGCCCTCAAAATCGTAAAACTATATAACCGTCTTGAGCAAGTCAATGACATTTATTCTTCTGCCTAAATAGTGCATTACCACTTGACGATTTTAGCAGACTTGGTAAACACTGGGTAATTAAAGTAAAAAAAAACAGCACTTCATAGGATTGCATGCAATTATAGTTAGATATATACGTCAGCTGTGATGCCATTTATCCATTTTAATTGAGTCGGGTTAAGCAGGTCTTTTAACTCAAATTCGACGTATTTTGCGACCATATAAATGGCGATCGATGTCATTTAAATTAGATGAAACTAAATGCTCGAGATTGGATCGCGAATGGAATTTGCGATCATAAGTGTTTAAATTCAATTATTCTCCAATTCGTGGATTCAAAACATACTCATTCCCCAGGTGAGGCTCGAACTCACAACCTCCGCATTACTCAGTAACAGAGCAGTACTGCCATATAAGTACGGCGCGCTAACCGATTGTGCCACTGGGAAAGATGAAACAAACAATTGAGTGCACTTTCAATAGTATAACCGCATTTTGTTCAATACAACTTGCGTCAGAAATCTCGTGGAATTTTAATATTAGTTCTCTTTATTCAAATTTGACGCTTCATATATAATTGTACGAATATAAGTTAAAAGTAATACATATACAGAACAAATCCACTCACACGTAGCTGATATTTAGCAGCACGGTTTATTATTAAAACTTTCTTGAAACTGTGGATAATACAAAATGACTCGAATTGAAGATATCTGACTACTTGCATTGAAAGATTGGCCAGGAATGTCACGCGCAGTGTCTTTTGTGACATTACTAACAATACGTCCAACACGTTTAATCCTTTATTGTCCGATACATCACAGTGGCCGGCTTTTCGTTTCGACTGACAACGTAGTATTTTGGCAATACTAAAGTCACTAAACTGTTTTCCGTTTACATGTCCTTCTTGTGTTCTCTCGCTATGTGTAATCGAGGAAACGTAATTTGGCGTCTGTTTCTTGCATGACTCCACCGACGACGGCGTGCTTTCAGGTTTATATCGCGCAATATAATCCTCGTTCGCGTGGCTGTTAGTTGTTATAAACTCGTGGTTATTGGATTTCTTATATCCTCGACGACGGTGGCGGAAGTCGCTTTCAGCAAACATTTCTTTCCAACCCTTTGCTAGTCTCCAGAAATGACCGTGAGTCAGGTCCTGTATACTACGAGGACTCTTGATGAAGCAATTGTTCAAAGAGAGGTTATGACGGATTGAATTCTTCCAGCCAGGGCTCGTCACACGATAATACGGAAAAGTTGTCTCTATATAGCGGTAGATATCTTTCAATGTAGCCCTCTGTTTCGCGTATGACCTTATAGCCAAGACGATAAGTGCTACGAAGCTATACGGCGGTCGGTCTATGCATGACAATGTACTGTGAGAGTTGAAAATACTGGTATACGGTGGATTGGCATACATATGCTGCGTGCGTGAGTAAATATCTGCAGCATACATTAAGTTACCTCTTGGAGTGTGCATCGTCATCTCGAATGATGTATTTCTTGTGAATTTAAGAATGGTTTGAATCAACAAGGTAGACCATAAGTCACCTTGAAATCTGCATATTATTCAAAATAACCCAATCAGAGAGCAGGAAAACAAATGCCATTAACCCCTAATTAAAATACGGCACTTAATGGCGATAATCGAACAAATTCACCTATTGTGTTATCCGTAATATCATGTGCTTCGCACTTTCATAAATATCTCACCTGTTACATAATCTATATAAAGTGTATTGGGTTATTGTTTTATAGAATGGATAAATGAAATGTAATGTACGTGAAAATTATTGAATATCATTCTTGAAATGAACATAGATCATCCGTATTTTCAATTTGCCAATCAGTAAACGATCACAAGATAGCGCCCAAACAGTCTGCTAAACAGCGCCCTCAAAATCGTAAAACTATATAACCGTCTTGAGCAAGTCAATGACATTTATTCTTCTGCCTAAATAGTGCATTACCACTTGACGATTTTAGCAGGCTTGGTAAACACTGGGTAAATAAAGTAAAAAAAAAACAGCACTTCATAGGATTGCATGCAATTATAGTTAGATATATACGTCAGCTGTGATGCAATTTATCCATTTTAATTGAGTCGGGTTAAGCAGGTCTTTTAACTCAAATTCGACGTATTTTGCGACCATATAAATGGCGATCGATGTCATTTAAATTAGATGAAACTAAATGCTGGAGATTGGATCGCGAATGGAATTTGCGATCATAAGTGTTTAAATTCAATTATTCTCCAATTCGTGGATTCAAAACATACTCATTCCCCAGGTGAGGCTCGAACTCACAACCTCCGCATTACTCAGTAACAGAGCAGTACTGCCATATAAGTACGGCGCGCTAACCGATTGTGCCACTGGGGAAGATGAAACAAACAATTGAGTGCACTTTCAATAGTATAACCGCATTTTGTTCAATACAACTTGCGTCAGAAATCTCGTGGAATTTTAATATTAGTTCTCTTTATTCAAATTTGACGCTTCATATATAATTGTACGAATATAAGTTAAAAGTAATACATATACAGAACAAATCCACTCACACGTAGCTGATATTTAGCAGCACGGTTTATTATTAAAACTTTCTTGAAACTGTGGATAATACAAAATGACTCGAATTGAAGATATCTGACTACTTGCATTGAAAGATTGGCCAGGAATGTCACGCGCAGTGTCTTTTGTGACATTACTAACAATACGTCCAACACGTTTAATCCTTTATTGTCCGATACATCACAGTGGCCGGCTTTTCGTTTCGACTGACAACGTAGTATTTTGGCAATACTAAAGTCACTAAACTGTTTTCCGTTTACATGTCCTTCTTGTGTTCTCTCGCTATGTGTAATCGAGGAAACGTAATTTGGCGTCTGTTTCTTGCATGACTCCACCGACGACGGCGTGCTTTCAGGTTTATATCGCGCAATATAATCCTCGTTCGCGTGGCTGTTAGTTGTTATAAACTCGTGGTTATTGGATTTCTTATATCCTCGACGACGGTGGCGGAAGTCGCTTTCAGCAAACATTTCTTTCCAACCCTTTGCTAGTCTCCAGAAATGACCGTGAGTCAGGTCCTGTATACTACGAGGACTCTTGATGAAGCAATTGTTCAAAGAGAGGTTATGACGGATTGAATTCTTCCAGCCAGGGCTCGTCACACGATAATACGGAAAAGTTGTCTCTATATAGCGGTAGATATCTTTCAATGTAGCCCTCTGTTTCGCGTATGACCTTATAGCCAAGACGATAAGTGCTACGAAGCTATACGGCGGTCGGTCTATGCATGACAATGTACTGTGAGAGTTGAAAATACTGGTATACGGTGGATTGGCATACATATGCTGCGTGCGTGAGTAAATATCTGCAGCATACATTAAGTTACCTCTTGGAGTGTGCATCGTCATCTCGAATGATGTATTTCTTGTGAATTTAAGAATGGTTTGAATCAACAAGGTAGACCATAAGTCACCTTGAAATCTGCATATTATTCAAAATAACCCAATCAGAGAGCAGGAAAACAAATGCCATTAACCCCTAATTAAAATACGGCACTTAATGGCGATAATCGAACAAATTCACCTATTGTGTTATCCGTAATATCATGTGCTTCGCACTTTCATAAATATCTCACCTGTTACATAATCTATATAAAGTGTATTGGGTTATTGTTTTATAGAATGGATAAATGAAATGTAATGTACGTGAAAATTATTGAATATCATTCTTGAAATGAACATAGATCATCCGTATTTTCAATTTGCCAATCAGTAAACGATCACAAGATAGCGCCCAAACAGTCTGCTAAACAGCGCCCTCAAAATCGTAAAACTATATAACCGTCTTGAGCAAGTCAATGACATTTATTCTTCTGCCTAAATAGTGCATTACCACTTGACGATTTTAGCAGGCTTGGTAAACACTGGGTAAATAAAGTAAAAAAAAAACAGCACTTCATAGGATTGCATGCAATTATAGTTAGATATATACGTCAGCTGTGATGCAATTTATCCATTTTAATTGAGTCGGGTTAAGCAGGTCTTTTAACTCAAATTCGACGTATTTTGCGACCATATAAATGGCGATCGATGTCATTTAAATTAGATGAAACTAAATGCTGGAGATTGGATCGCGAATGGAATTTGCGATCATAAGTGTTTAAATTCAATTATTCTCCAATTCGTGGATTCAAAACATACTCATTCCCCAGGTGAGGCTCGAACTCACAACCTCCGCATTACTCAGTAACAGAGCAGTACTGCCATATAAGTACGGCGCGCTAACCGATTGTGCCACTGGGGAAGATGAAACAAACAATTGAGTGCACTTTCAATAGTATAACCGCATTTTGTTCAATACAACTTGCGTCAGAAATCTCGTGGAATTTTAATATTAGTTCTCTTTATTCAAATTTGACGCTTCATATATAATTGTACGAATATAAGTTAAAAGTAATACATATACAGAACAAATCCACTCACACGTAGCTGATATTTAGCAGCACGGTTTATTATTAAAACTTTCTTGAAACTGTGGATAATACAAAATGACTCGAATTGAAGATATCTGACTACTTGCATTGAAAGATTGGCCAGGAATGTCACGCGCAGTGTCTTTTGTGACATTACTAACAATACGTCCAACACGTTTAATCCTTTATTGTCCGATACATCACAGTGGCCGGCTTTTCGTTTCGACTGACAACGTAGTATTTTGGCAATACTAAAGTCACTAAACTGTTTTCCGTTTACATGTCCTTCTTGTGTTCTCTCGCTATGTGTAATCGAGGAAACGTAATTTGGCGTCTGTTTCTTGCATGACTCCACCGACGACGGCGTGCTTTCAGGTTTATATCGCGCAATATAATCCTCGTTCGCGTGGCTGTTAGTTGTTATAAACTCGTGGTTATTGGATTTCTTATATCCTCGACGACGGTGGCGGAAGTCGCTTTCAGCAAACATTTCTTTCCAACCCTTTGCTAGTCTCCAGAAATGACCGTGAGTCAGGTCCTGTATACTACGAGGACTCTTGATGAAGCAATTGTTCAAAGAGAGGTTATGACGGATTGAATTCTTCCAGCCAGGGCTCGTCACACGATAATACGGAAAAGTTGTCTCTATATAGCGGTAGATATCTTTCAATGTAGCCCTCTGTTTCGCGTATGACCTTATAGCCAAGACGATAAGTGCTACGAAGCTATACGGCGGTCGGTCTATGCATGACAATGTACTGTGAGAGTTGAAAATACTGGTATATGGTGGATTGGCATACATATGCTGCGTGCGTGAGTAAATATCTGCAGCATACATTAAGTTACCTCTTGGAGTGTGCATCGTCATCTCGAATGATGTATTTCTTGTGAATTTAAGAATGGTTTGAATCAACAAGGTAGACCATAAGTCACCTTGAAATCTGCATATTATTCAAAATAACCCAATCAGAGAGCAGGAAAACAAATGCCATTAACCCCTAATTAAAATACGGCACTTAATGGCGATAATCGAACAAATTCACCTATTGTGTTATCCGTAATATCATGTGCTTCGCACTTTCATAAATATCTCACCTGTTACATAATCTATATAAAGTGTATTGGGTTATTGTTTTATAGAATGGATAAATGAAATGTAATGTACGTGAAAATTATTGAATATCATTCTTGAAATGAACATAGATCATCCGTATTTTCAATTTGCCAATCAGTAAACGATCACAAGATAGCGCCCAAACAGTCTGCTAAACAGCGCCCTCAAAATCGTAAAACTATATAACCGTCTTGAGCAAGTCAATGACATTTATTCTTCTGCCTAAATAGTGCATTACCACTTGACGATTTTAGCAGGCTTGGTAAACACTGGGTAAATAAAGTAAAAAAAAACAGCACTTCATAGGATTGCATGCAATTATAGTTAGATATATACGTCAGCTGTGATGCAATTTATCCATTTTAATTGAGTCGGGTTAAGCAGGTCTTTTAACTCAAATTCGACGTATTTTGCGACCATATAAATGGCGATCGATGTCATTTAAATTAGATGAAACTAAATGCTGGAGATTGGATCGCGAATGGAATTTGCGATTTGGAAATGTTTCGATTCAATTATTCTCCAATTCATGGATTCAAAACATACTCATTCCCCAGATGAGGCTCGAACTCACAACCTCCGCATTACTCAGTAACAGAGCAGTACTGCCATATAAGTACTGCCATATAAGTACGGCGCGCTAACCGATTGTGCCACTGGGGAAGATGAAACAACTAATTGAGTGCACTTTCAATAGGATAACCGCATTTTGTTCAATACAACTTGCGTCAGAAATATCGTGGAATTTTAATATTAGTTCTCTTTATTTAAATTTGACGGTTCATATATAATTGTACGAATATAAGTTAAAAGTAATACATATACAGAACAAATCCACTCACACGTAGCTGATATTTAGCAGCACGGTGTATTATTAAAACTTTCTTGAAACTGGTGGATAATACAAAATGACTCGAATTGAAGATATCTGACTACTTGCATTGAAAGATTGGCCAGGAATGTCACGCGCAGTGTCTTTTTTGACATTACTAACAATACGTCCAACACGTTTAATCCTTTATTGTCCGATACATCACAGTGGCCGGCTTTTCGTTTCGACTGACAACGTAGTATTTTGGCAATACTAAAGTCACTAAACTGTTTTCCGTTTACATGTCTTTCTTGTGTTCTCTCGCTATGTGTAATCGAGGAAACGTAATTTGGCGTCTTTTTCTTGCATGACTCCACCGACGACGGCGTGCTTTCAGGTTTATATCGCGCAATATAATCCTCGTTCGCGTGGCTGTTAGTTGTTATAAACTCGTGGTTATTGGATTTCTTATATCCTCGACGACGGCGGCGGAAGTCGCTTTCAGCAAACATTTCTTTCCAACCCTCTGCTAGTCTCCAGAAATGACCGTGAGTCAGGTCATGTATACTACGAGGACTCTTGATGAAACAATTGTTCAAAGAGAGGTTATGACGGATTGAATTCTTCCAGCCAGGGCTCGTCACACGATAATACGGAAAAGTTGTCTCTATATAGCGGTAGATATCTTTCAATGTAGCCCTCTGTTTCGCGTATGACCTTATAGCCAAGACGATAAGTGCTACGAAGCTATACGGCGGTCGGTCTATGCATGACAATGTACTGTGAGAGTTGAAAATACTGGTATACGGTGGATTGGCATACATATGCTGCGTGCGTGAGTATACATCTGCAGCATACATTAAGTTACCTCTTGGAGTGTGCATCGTCATCTCGAATGATGTATTTTTTGTGAATTTAAGAATGGTTTGAATCAACAAGGTAGACCATAAGTCACCTTGAAATCTGCATATTATTCAAAATAACCCAATCAGAGAGCAGGAAAACAAATGGCATTAACCCCTAATTAAAATACAGCACTTAATGGTGATAATGGAACAAATTTACCTATTGTGTTATCCGTAATATCATGTGCTTCGCACTTTCATAAATATCTCACCTGTTACATAATCTATATAAAGTGTATTGCGTTATTGTTTTATAGCATGGATGAATGAAATGTAATGTACGTGAAAATTATTGAATATCATTCTTGAAATGAACATAGATCATCCGTAATTTCAATTTGCCAATCAGTAAACGATCACAAGATGGCGCTCCAACAAACAGTCTGCTTAACAGCGCCCTCAAAATAGTAGAATTATGTAACCGTCTTAAGCAAGTCAATGACATCTATTCTTCTACCTGAATAATGCATCACCTCTGGACGTTTTTAGCAGGCTTTGTAAACACTGGGTAAATAAATAAGTAAAAAACAGCACTTCACAGGATTGCAAGCAATTATCGTTAGATTTATACGTCAGCTGTGATGCCATTTATCCATTTTAATTGAGTCGGGTTAAGCAGGTGTTTAACTCAAATTCGACGTATTTGCAATTTTGTGACCATATAAATGGCGATCGATGTCATTTAAATTAGATGAAACTAAATGCTGGAGATTGGATCGCGAATGGAATTTGCGATTTGGAAATGTTTCGATTCAATTATTCTCCAATTCGTGGATTCAAAACATACTTATTCCCCAGGTGAGGCTCGAACTCACAACCTCCGCATTACTCAGTAACAGAGCAGTACTGCCATATAAGTACGGCGCGCTAACCGATTGTGCCACTGGGGAAGATGAATCAAACAATTTAGTGCACTTTCCATAGTATAACCGCATTTTGTTCAATACAACTTGCGTCAGAAATCTCGTGGAATTTTAATATTAGTTCTCTTTATTTAAATTTTACGGTTTATATATAATTGTACGAATATAAGTTAAAAGTAAAACATATACAGAACAAATGCACTCATACGTAGCTGATATTTAGCAGCACGGTTTATTATTAAAACTTTCTTGAAACTGGTGGGTAATACAAAATGACTCGAATTGAAGATATCTGACTACTTGCATTGAAAGATTGGCCAGGAATGTCACGCGCACTGTCTTGTGTGACATTACTAACAATACGTCCAACACGTTTAATCCTTTTATTATCCAATACATCACAGTGGCCGGCTTTTCGTTTCGACTGACAACGTAGTATTTTGGCAATACTAAAGTCACTAAACTGTTTTCCGTTTACATGTCCTTCTTGTGTTCTCTCGCTATGTGTAATCGAGGAAACGTAATTTGGCGTCTGTTTCTTGCATGGCTCCACCGACGACGGCGTGCTTTCAGGTTTATATCGGGTAATATAATCCTCGTTCGCTTGGCTGTTAGTTGTTATAAACTCGTGGTTATTGGATTTCTTATATCCTCGACGACGGCGGCGGAAGTCGCTTTCAGCAAACATTTCTTTCCAACCCTCTGCTAGTCTCCAGAAATGACCGTGAGTCAGGTCATGTATACTACGAGGACTCTTGATGAAGCAATTGTTCAAAGAGAGGTTATGACGGATTGAATTCTTCCAGCCAGGGCTCGTCCCACGATAATACGGAAAAGTTGTCTCTATATAGCGGTAGATATCTTTCAATGTAGCCCTCTGTTTCGCGTATGACCTTATAGCCAAGACGATAAGTGCTACGAAGCTATACGGCGGTCGGTCTATGCATGACAATGTACTGTGAGAGTTGAAAATACTGGTATACGGTGGATTGGCATACATATGCTGCGTGCGTGAGTATACATCTGCAGCATACATTAAGTTACCTCTTGGAGTGTGCATCGTCATCTCGAATGATTTATTTTTCGTGAATTTAAGGATGGTTTGAATCAACAAGGTAGACCATAAGTCACCTTGAAATCTGCATATTATTCAAAATAACCCAATCAGAGAGCAGGAAAACAAATGCCATTAACCCCTAATTAAAATACAGCACTTAATGGCGATAATCGAACAAATTCACCTATTGTGTTATCCGTAATATCATGTGCTTAGCACTTTCATAAATATCTCACCTGTTACATAATCTATATGAAGTGTATTGGGTTATTGTTTTATAGAATGGATAAATGAAATGTAATGTACGTAAAAATTATTGAATATCATTCTTGAAATGAACATAGATCATCCGTATTTTCAATTTGCCAATCAGTAAACGATCACAAGATAGCGCCCAAATAAACCGTCTGCTAAACAGCGCCCTCAAAATCGTAAAACTATATAACCGTCTTGAGCAAGTCAATGACATTTATTCTTCTGCCTAAATAGTGCATTACCACTTGACGATTTTAGCAGACTTGGTAAACACTGGGTAATTAAAGTATAAAAAAACAGCACTTCATAGGATTGCATGCAATTATAGTTAGATATATACGTCAGCTGTGATGCCATTTATCCATTTTAATTGAGTCGGGTTAAGCAGGTCTTTTAACTCAAATTCGACGTATTTTGCGACCATATAAATGGCGATCGATGTCATTTACATTAGATGAAACTAAATGCTGGAGATTGGATCGCGAATGGAATTTGCGATCATAAGTGTTTAAATTCAATTATTCTCCAATTCGTGGATTCAAAACATACTCATTCCCCAGGTGAGGCTCGAACTCACAACCTCCGCATTACTCAGTAACAGAGCAGTACTGCCATATAAGTACGGCGCGCTAACCGATTGTGCCACTGGGGAAGATGAAACAAACAATAGAGTGCTCTTTCAATAGAATAACCGCATTTTGTTCAATGCAACTTGCGTCAGAAATCTCGTGGAATTTTAATATTAGTTCTCTTTATTCAAATTTGACGCTTCATATATAATTGTACGAATATAAGTTAAAAGTAATACATATACAGAACAAATACACTCATACGTGGCTGATATTTAGCAGCACTGTTTATTATTAAAACTTTCTTGAAACTGTGGATAATACAAAATGACTCGAATTGAAGATATCTGACTACTTGCATTGAAAGATTGGCCAGGAATGTCACGCGCAGTGTCTTTTGTGACATTACTAACAATACGTCCAACACGTTTAATCCTTTATTGTCCGATACATCACAGTGGCCGGCTTTTCGTTTCGACTGACAACGTAGTATTTTGGCAATACTAAAGTCACTAAACTGTTTTCCGTTTACATGTCCTTCTTGTGTTCTCTCGCTATGTGTAATCGAGGAAACGTAATTTGGCGTCTGTTTCTTGCATGACTCCACCGACGACGGCGTGCTTTCAGGTTTATATCGCGCAATATAATCCTCGTTCGCGTGGCTGTTAGTTGTTATAAACTCGTGGTTATTGGATTTCTTATATCCTCGACGACGGCGGCGGAAGTCGCTTTCAGCAAACATTTCTTTCCAACCCTCTGCTAGTCTCCAGAAATGACCGTGAGTCAGGTCATGTATACTACGAGGACTCTTGATGAAGCAATTGTTCAAAGAGAGGTTATGACGGATTGAATTCTTCCAGCCAGGGCTCGTCACACGATAATACGGAAAAGTTGTCTCTATATAGCGGTAGATATCTTTCAATGTAGCCCTCTGTTTCGCGTATGACCTTATAGCCAAGACGATAAGTGCTACGAAGCTATACGGCGGTCGGTCTATGCATGACAATGTACTGTGAGAGTTGAAAATACTGGTATACGGTGGATTGGCATACATATGCTGCGTGCGTGAGTAAATATCTGCAGCATACATTAAGTTACCTCTTGGAGTGTGCATCGTCATCTCGAATGATGTATTTCTTGTGAATTTAAGAATGGTTTGAATCAACAAGGTAGACCATAAGTCACCTTGAAATCTGCATATTATTCAAAATAACCCAATCAGAGAGCAGGGAAACAAATGCCATTAACCCCTAATTAAAATACGGCACTTAATGGCGATAATCGAACAAATTCACCTATTGTGTTATCCGTAATATCATGTGCTTTGCACTTTCATAAATATCTCACCTGTTACATAATCTATATAAAGTGTATTGGGTTATTGTTTTATAGAATGGATAAATGAAATGTAATGTACGTGAAAATTATTGAATATCATTCTTGAAATGAACATAGATCATCCGTATTTTCAATTTGCCAATCAGTAAACGATCACAAGATAGCGCCCAAACAAACAGTCTGCTAAACAGCGCCCTCAAAATCGTAAAACTATATAACCGTCTTGAGCAAGTCAATGACATTTATTCTTCTGCCTAAATAGTGCATTACCACTTGACGATTTTAGCAGGCTTGGTAAACACTGGGTAAATAAAGTAAAAAAAAAACAGCACTTCATAGGATTGCATGCAATTATAGTTAGATATATACGTCAGCTGTGATGCAATTTATCCATTTTAATTGAGTCGGGTTAAGCAGGTCTTTTAACTCAAATTCGACGTATTTTGCGACCATATAAATGGCGATCGATGTCATTTAAATTAGATGAAACTAAATGCTGGAGATTGGATCGCGAATGGAATTTGCGATTTGGAAATGTTTCGATTCAATTATTCTCCAATTCATGGATTCAAAACATACTCATTCCCCAGATGAGGCTCGAACTCACAACCTCCGCATTACTCAGTAACAGAGCAGTACTGCCATATAAGTACGGCGCGCTAACCGATTGTGCCACTGGGGAAGATGAAACAAACAATTGAGTGCTCTTTCAATAGAATAACCGCATTTTGTTCAATACAACTTGCGTCAGAAATCTCGTGGAATTTTAATATTAGTTCTCTTTATTTAAATTTGACGCTTCATATATAATTGTACGAATATAAGTTAAAAGTAATACATATACAGAACAAATACACTCATACGTGGCTGATATTTAGCAGCACTGTTTATTATTAAAACTTTCTTGAAACTGGTGGGTAACACAATATGACTCGAATTGAAGATATCTGACTACTTGCATTGAAAGATTGACCAGGAATGTCACGCGCAGTGTCTTTTGTGACATTACTAACAATACGTCCAACACGTTTAATCCTTTTATTGTCCGATACATCACAGTGGCCCGCTTTTCGTTTCGACTGACAACGTAGTATTTTGGCAATACTAAAGTCACTAAACTGTTTTCCGTTTACATGTCCTTCTTGTGTTCTCTCACTATGTGTAATCGAGGAAACGTAATTTGGCGTCTGTTTCTTGCATGACTCCACCGACGACGGCGTGCTTTCAGGTTTATATCGCGCAATATAATCCTCGTTCGCGTGGCTGTTACTTGTTATAAACTCGTGGTTATTGGATTTCTTATATCCTCGACGACGGCGGCGGAAGTCGCTTTCAGCAAACATTTCTTTCCAACCCTCTGCTAGTCTCCAGAAATGACCGTGAGTCAGGTCATGTATACTACGAGGACTCTTGATGAAGCAATTGTTCAAAGAGAGGTTATGACGGATTGAATTCTTCCAGCCAGGGATCGTCACACGATAATACGGAAAAGTTGTCTCTATATAGCGGTAGATATCTTTCAATGTAGCCCTCTGTTTCGCGTATGACCTTATAGCCAAGACGATAAGTGCTACGAAGCTATACGGCGGTCGGTCTATGCATGACAATGTACTGTGAGAGTTGAAAATACTGGTATACGGTGGATTGGCATACATATGCTGCGTGCGTGAGTATACATCTGCAGCATACATTAAGTTACCTCTTGGAGTGTGCATCGTCATCTCGAATGATGTATTTTTTGTGAATTTAAGAATGGTTTGAATCAACAAGGTAGACCATAAGTCACCTTGAAATCTGCATATTATTCAAAATAACCCAATCAGAGAGCAGGAAAACAAATGGCATTAACCCCTAATTAAAATACAGCACTTAATGGTGATAATGGAACAAATTTACCTATTGTGTTATCCGTAATATCATGTGCTTCGCACTTTCATAAATATCTCACCTGTTACATAATCTATATAAAGTGTATTGCGTTATTGTTTTATAGCATGGATGAATGAAATGTAATGTACGTGAAAATTATTGAATATCATTCTTGAAATGAACATAGATCATCCGTAATTTCAATTTGCCAATCAGTAAACGATCACAAGATGGCGCTCCAACAAACAGTCTGCTTAACAGCGCCCTCAAAATAGTAGAATTATGTAACCGTCTTAAGCAAGTCAATGACATCTATTCTTCTACCTGAATAATGCATCACCTCTGGACGTTTTTAGCAGGCTTTGTAAACACTGGGTAAATAAATAAGTAAAAAACACCACTTCACAGGATTGCAAGCAATTATCGTTAGATTTATACGTCAGCTGTGATGCCATTTATCCATTTTAATTGAGTCGGGTTAAGCAGGTGTTTAACTCAAATTCGACGTATTTGCAATTTTGCGACCATATAAATGGCGATCGATGTCATTTAAATTAGATGAAACTAAATGCTGGAGATTGGATCGCGAATGGAATTTGCGATTTGGAAATGTTTCGATTCAATTATTCTCCAATTCGTGGATTCAAAACATACTTATTCCCCAGGTGAGGCTCGAACTCACAACCTCCGCATTACTCAGTAACAGAGCAGTACTGCCATATAAGTACGGCGCGCTAACCGATTGTGCCACTGGGGAAGATGAATCAAACAATTTAGTGCACTTTCAATAGTATAACCGCATTTTGTTCAATACAACTTGCGTCAGAAATCTCGTGGAATTTTAATATTAGTTCTCTTTATTTAAATTTGACGGTTCATATATAATTGTACGAATATAAGTTAAAAGTAATACATATACAGAACAAATCCACTCACACGTAGCTGATATTTAGCAGCACGGTGTATTATTAAAACTTTCTTGAAACTGGTGGATAATACAAAATGACTCGAATTGAAGATATCTGACTACTTGCATTGAAAGATTGGCCAGGAATGTCACGCGCAGTGTCTTTTTTGACATTACTAACAATACGTCCAACACGTTTAATCCTTTATTGTCCGATACATCACAGTGGCCGGCTTTTCGTTTCGACTGACAACGTAGTATTTTGGCAATACTAAAGTCACTAAACTGTTTTCCGTTTACATGTCTTTCTTGTGTTCTCTCGCTATGTGTAATCGAGGAAACGTAATTTGGCGTCTGTTTCTTGCATGGCTCCTTCGACGACGGCGTGCTTTCAGGTTTATATCGCGCAATATAATCCTCGTTCGCTTGGCTGTTAGTTGTTATAAACTCGTGGTTATTGGATTTCTTATATTCTCGACAACGGCGGCGGAAGTCGCTTTCAGCAAACATTTCTTTCCAACCCTCTGCTAGTCTCCAGAAATGACCGTGAGTCAGGTCATGTATACTACGAGGACTCTTGATGAAGCAATTGTTCAAAGAGAGGTTATGACGGATTGAATTCTTCCAGCCAGGGCTCGTCACACGATAATACGGAAAAGTTGTCTCTATATAGCGGTAGATATCTTTCAATGTAGCCCTCTGTTTCGCGTATGACCTTATAGCCAAGACGATAAGTGCTACGAAGCTATACGGCGGTCGGTCTATGTATGACAATGTACTGTGAGAGTTGAAAATACTGGTATACGGTGGATTGGCATACATATGCTGCGTGCGTGAGTATACATCTGCAGCATACATTAAGTTACCTCTTGGAGTGTGCATCGTCATCTCCAATGATGTATTTTTTGTGAATTTAAGAATGGTTTGAATCAACAAGGTAGACCATAAGTCACCTTGAAATCTGCATATTATTCAAAATAACCCAATCAGAGAGCAGGGAAACAAATGCCATTAACCCCTAATTAAAATACGGCACTTAATGGCGATAATCGAACAAATTCACCTATTGTGTTATCCGTAATATCATGTGCTTCGCACTTTCATAAATATCTCACCTGTTACATAATCTATATAAAGTGTATTGGGTTATTGTTTTATAGAATGGATAAATGAAATGTAATGTACGTTAAAATTATTGAATATCATTCTTGAAATGAACATAGATCATCCGTATTTTCAATTTGCCAATCAGTAAACGATCACAAGATAGCGCCCAAACAAACAGTCTGCTAAACAGCGCCCTCAAAATCGTAAAACTATATAACCGTCTTGAGCAAGTCAATGACATTTATTCTTCTGCCTAAATAGTGCATTACCACTTGACGATTTTAGCAGGCTTGGTAAACACTGGGTAAATAAAGTAAAAAAACAACAGCACTTCATAGGATTGCATGCAATTATAGTTAGATATATACGTCAGCTGTGATGCAATTTATCCATTTTAATTGAGTCGGGTTAAGCAGGTCTTTTAACTCAAATTCGACGTATTTTGCGACCATATAAATGGCGATCGATGTCATTTAAATTAGATGAAACTAAATGCTGGAGATTGGATCGCGAATGGAATTTGCGATTTGGAAATGTTTCGATTCAATTATTCTCCAATTCATGGATTCAAAACATACTCATTCCCCAGATGAGGCTCGAACTCACAACCTCCGCATTACTCAGTAACAGAGCAATACTGCCATATAAGTACTGCCATATAAGTACGGCGCGCTAACCGATTGTGCCACTGGGGAAGATGAAACAACTAATTGAGTGCACTTTCAATAGGATAACCGCATTTTGTTCAATACAACTTGCGTCAGAAATATCGTGGAATTTTAATATTAGTTCTCTTTATTTAAATTTGACGGTTCATATATAATTGTACGAATATAAGTTAAACGTAATACATATACAGAACAAATCCACTCACACGTAGCTGATATTTAGCAGCACGGTGTATTATTAAAACTTTCTTGAAACTGGTGGATAATACAAAATGACTCGAATTGAAGATATCTGACTACTTGCATTGAAAGATTGGCCAGGAATGTCACGCGCAGTGTCTTTTTTGACATTACTAACAATACGTCCAACACGTTTAATCCTTTATTGTCCGATACATCACAGTGGCCGGCTTTTCGTTTCGACTGACAACGTAGTATTTTGGCAATACTAAAGTCACTAAACTGTTTTCCGTTTACATGTCTTTCTTGTGTTCTCTCGCTATGTGTAATCGAGGAAACGTAATTTGGCGTCTGTTTCTTGCATGGCTCCACCGACGACGGCGTGCTTTCAGGTTTATATCGCGCAATATAATCCTCGTTCGCTTGGCTGTTAGTTGTTATAAACTCGTGGTTATTGGATTTCTTATATCCTCGACAACGGCGGCGGAAGTCGCTTTCAGCAAACATTTCTTTCTAACCCTCTGCTAGTCTCCAGAAATGACCGTGAGTCAGGTCATGTATACTACGAGGACTCTTGATGAAGCAATTGTTCAAAGAGAGGTTATGACGGATTGAATTCTTCCAGCCAGGGCTCGTCACACGATAATACGGAAAAGTTGTCTCTATATAGCGGTATATATCTTTCAATGTAGCCCTCTGTTTCGCGTATGACCTTATAGCCAAGACGATAAGTGCTACGAAGCTATACGGCGGTCGGTCTATGTATGACAATGTACTGTGAGAGTTGAAAATACTGGTATACGGTGGATTGGCATACATATGCTGCGTGCGTGAGTATACATCTGCAGCATACATTAAGTTACCTCTTGGAGTGTGCATCGTCATCTCGAATGATGTATTTTTTGTGAATTTAAGAATGGTTTGAATCAACAAGGTAGACCATAAGTCACCTTGAAATCTGCATATTATTCAAAATAACCCAATCAGAGGGCAGGAAAACAAATGCCATTAACCCCTAATTAAAATACAGCACTTAATGGCGATAATCGAACAAATTCACCTATTGTGTTATCCGTAATATCATGTGCTTAGCACTTTTATAAATATCTCACATGTAACATAATCTATATAAAGTGTATTGGGTTATTGTTTTATAGAATGGATAAATGAAATGTAATGTACGTGAAAATTATTGAATATCATTCTTGAAATGAACATAGATCATCCGTATTTTCAATTTGCCAATCAGTAAACGATCACAAGATAGCGCCCAAACAAACAGTCTGCTAAACAGCGCCCTCAAAATCGTAAAACTATATAACCGTCTTGAGCAAGTCAATGACATTTATTCTTCTGCCTAAATAGTGCATTACCACTTGACGATTTTAGCAGGCTTGGTAAACACTGGGTAATTAAAGTAAAAAAAAACAGCACTTCATAGGATTGCATGCAATTATAGTTAGATATATACGTCAGCTGTGATGCCATTTATCCATTTTAATTGAGTCGGGTTAAGCAGGTCTTTTAACTCAAATTCGACGTATTTTGCGACCATATAAATGGCGATCGATGTCATTTAAATTAGATGAAACTAAATGCTGGAGATTGGATCGCGAATGGAATTTGCGATCATAAGTGTTTAAATTCAATTATTCTCCAATTCGTGAATTCAAAACATACTCATTCCCCAGGTGAGGCTCGAACTCACAACCTCCGCATTACTCAGTAACAGAGCAGTACTGCCATATAAGTACGGCGCGCTAACCGATTGTGCCACTGGGGAAGATGAAACAAACAATTGAGTGCACTTTCAATAGAATAACCGCATTTTGTTCAATACAACTTGCGTCAGAAATCTCGTGGAATTTTAATATTAGTTCTCTTTATTTAAATTTGACGCTTCATATATAATTGTACGAATATAAGTTAAAAGTAATACATATACAGAACAAATACACTCATACGTGGCTGATATTTAGCAGCACTGTTTATTATTAAAACTTTCTTGAAACTGGTGGGTAACACAAAATGACTCGAATTGAAGATATCTGACTACTTGCATTGAAAGATTGACCAGGAATGTCACGCGCAGTGTCTTTTGTGACATTACTAACAATACGTCCAACACGTTTAATCCTTTTATTGTCCGATACATCACAGTGGCCCGCTTTTCGTTTCGACTGACAACGTAGTATTTTGGCAATACTAAAGTCACTAAACTGTTTTCCGTTTACATGTCCTTCTTGTGTTCTCTCGCTATGTGTAATCGAGGAAACGTAATTTGGCGTCTGTTTCTTGCATGACTCCACCGACGACGGCGTGCTTTCAGGTTTATATCGCGCAATATAATCCTCGTTCGCGTGGCTGTTACTTGTTATAAACTCGTGGTTATTGGATTTCTTATATCCTCGACGACGGCGGCGGAAGTCGCTTTCAGCAAACATTTCTTTCCAACCCTCTGCTAGTCTCCAGAAATGACCGTGAGTCAGGTCATGTATACTACGAGGACTCTTGATGAAGCAATTGTTCAAAGAGAGGTTATGACGGATTGAATTCTTCCAGCCAGGGCTCGTCACACGATAATACGGAAAAGTTGTCTCTATATAGCGGTATATATCTTTCAATGTAGCCCTCTGTTTCGCGTATGACCTTATAGCCAAGACGATAAGTGCTACGAAGCTATACGGCGGTCGGTCTATGCATGACAATGTACTGTGAGAGTTGAAAATACTGGTATACGGTGGATTGGCATACATATGCTGCGTGCGTGAGTAAATATCTGCAGCATACATTAAGTTACCTCTTGGAGTGTGCATCGTCATCTCGAATGATGTATTTCTTGTGAATTTAAGAATGGTTTGAATCAACAAGGTAGACCATAAGTCACCTTGAAATCTGCATATTATTCAAAATAACCCAATCAGAGAGCAGGAAAACAAATGCCATTAACCCCTAATTAAAATACGGCACTTAATGGCGATAATCGAACAAATTCAACTATTGTGTTATCCGTAATATCATGTGCTTCGCACTTTCATAAATATCTCACGTGTTACATAATCTATATAAAGTGTATTGGGTTATTGTTTTATAGAATGGATAAATGAAATGTAATGTACGTGAAAATTATTGAATATCATTCTTGAAATGAACATAGATCATCCTTTTTTCAATTTGCCAATCAGTAAACTATCACAAGATAGCGCCCAAACAAACAGTCTGCTAAACAGCGCCCTCAAAATCGTAAAACTATATAACCGTCTTGAGCAAGTCAATGACATTTATTCTTCTGCCTAAATAGTGCATTACCACTTGACGATTTTAGCAGGCTTGGTAAACACTGGGTAAATAAAGTAAAAAAAAACAGCACTTCATAGGATTGCATGCAATTATAGTTAGATATATACGTCAGCTGTGATGCAATTTATCCATTTTAATTGAGTCGGGTTAAGCAGGTCTTTTAACTCAAATTCGACGTATTTTGCGACCATAATGGCGATCGATGTCATTTAAATTAGATGAAACTAAATGCTGGAGATTGGATCGCGAATGGAATTTGCGATTTGGAAATGTTTCGATTCAATTATTCTCCAATTCGTGGATTCAAAACATACTCATTCCCCAGGTGAGGCTCGAACTCACAACCTCCGCATTACTCAGTAACAGAGCAGTACTGCCATATAAGTACGGCGCACTAACCGATTGTGCCACTGGGGAAGATGAAACAACTAATTGAGTGCACTTTCAATAGGATAACCGCATTTTGTTCAATACAACTTGCGTCAGAAATATCGTGGAATTTTAATATTAGTTCTCTTTATTTAAATTTGACGGTTCATATATAATTGTACGAATATAAGTTAAAAGCAATACATATACAGAACAAATCCACTCACACGTAGCTGATATTTAGCAGCACGGTGTATTATTAAAACTTTCTTGAAACTGGTGGATAATACAAAATGACTCGAATTGAAGATATCTGACTACTTGCATTGAAAGATTGGCCAGGAATGTCACGCGCAGTGTCTTTTTTGACATTACTAACAATACGTCCAACACGTTTAATCCTTTATTGTCCGATACATCACAGTGGCCGGCTTTTCGTTGCGACTGACAACGTAGTATTTTGGCAATACTAAAGTCACTAAACTGTTTTCCGTTTACATGTCTTTCTTGTGTTCTCTCGCTATGTGTAATCGAGGAAACGTAATTTGGCGTCTGTTTCTTGCATGGCTCCACCGACGACGGCGTGCTTTCAGATTTATATCGGGTAATATAATCCTCGTTCGCTTGGCTGTTAGTTGTTATAAACTCGTGGTTATTGGATTTCTTATATCCTCGACGACGGCGGCGGAAGTCGCTTTCAGCAAACATTTCTTTCCAACCCTCTGCTAGTCTCCAGAAATGACCGTGAGTCAGGTCATGTATACTACGAGGACTCTTGATGAAGCAATTGTTCAAAGAGAGGTTATGACGGATTGAATTCTTCCAGCCAGGGCTCGTCACACGATAATACGGAAAAGTTGTCTCTATATAGCGGTAGATATCTTTCAATGTAGCCCTCTGTTTCGCGTATGACCTTATAGCCAAGACGATAAGTGCTACGAAGCTATACGGCGGTCGGTCTATGCATGACAATGTACTGTGAGAGTTGAAAATACTGGTATACGGTGGATTGGCATACATATGCTGCGTGCGTGAGTAAATATCTGCAGCATACATTAAGTTACCTCTTGGAGTGTGCATCGTCATCTCGAATGATGTATTTCTTGTGAATTTAAGAATGGTTTGAATCAACAAGGTAGACCATAAGTCACCTTGAAATCTGCATATTATTCAAAATAACCCAATCAGAGAGCAGGGAAACAAATGCCATTAACCCCTAATTAAAATACGGCACTTAATGGCGATAATCGAACAAATTCACCTATTGTGTTATCCGTAATATCATGTGCTTCGCACTTTCATAAATATCTCACCTGTTACATAATCTATATAAAGTGTATTGGGTTATTGTTTTATAGAATGGATAAATGAAATGTAATGTACGTGAAAATTATTGAATATCATTCTTGAAATGAACATAGATCATCCGTATTTTCAATTTGCCAATCAGTAAACGATCACAAGATAGCGCCCAAACAAGCAGTCTGCTAAACAGCGCCCTCAAAATCGTAAAACTATATAACCGTCTTGAGCAAGTCAATGACATTTATTCTTCTGCCTAAATAGTGCATTACCACTTGACGATTTTAGCAGGCTTGGTAAACACTGGGTAAATAAAGTAAAAAAAAAACAGCACTTCATAGGATTGCATGCAATTATAGTTAGATATATACGTCAGCTGTGATGCAATTTATCCATTTTAATTGAGTCGGGTTAAGCAGGTCTTTTAACTCAAATTCGACGTATTTTGCGACCATATAAATGGCGATCGATGTCATTTAAATTAGATGAAACTAAATGCTGGAGATTGGATCGCGAATGGAATTTGCGATTTGGAAATGTTTCGATTCAATTATTCTCCAATTCATGGATTCAAAACATACTCATTCCCCAGATGAGGCTCGAACTCACAACCTCCGCATTACTCAGTAACAGAGCAGTACTGCCATATAAGTACTGCCATATAAGTACGGCGCGCTAACCGATTGTGCCACTGGGGAAGATGAAACAACTAATTGAGTGCACTTTCAATAGGATAACCGCATTTTGTTCAATACAACTTGCGTCAGAAATATCGTGGAATTTTAATATTAGTTCTCTTTATTTAAATTTGACGGTTCATATATAATTGTACGAATATAAGTTAAAAGTAATACATATACAGAACAAATCCACTCACACGTAGCTGATATTTAGCAGCACGGTGTATTATTAAAACTTTCTTGAAACTGGTGGATAATACAAAATGACTCGAATTGAAGATATCTGACTACTTGCATTGAAAGATTGGCCAGGAATGTCACGCGCAGTGTCTTTTTTGACATTACTAACAATACGTCCAACACGTTTAATCCTTTATTGTCCGATACATCACAGTGGCCGGCTTTTCGTTTCGACTGACAACGTAGTATTTTGGCAATACTAAAGTCACTAAACTGTTTTCCGTTTACATGTCTTTCTTGTGTTCTCTCGCTATGTGTAATCGAGGAAACGTAATTTGGCGTCTGTTTCTTGCATGGCTCCACCGACGACGGCGTGCTTTCAGGTTTATATCGCGCAATATAATCCTCGTTCGCTTGGCTGTTAGTTGTTATAAACTCGTGGTTATTGGATTTCTTATATCCTCGACAACGGCGGCGGAAGTCGCTTTCAGCAAACATTTCTTTCCAACCCTCTGCTAGTCTCCAGAAATGACCGTGAGTCAGGTCATGTATACTACGAGGACTCTTGATGAAGCAATTGTTCAAAGAGAGGTTATGACGGATTGAATTCTTCCAGCCAGGGCTCGTCACACGATAATACGGAAAAGTTGTCTCTATATAGCGGTATATATCTTTCAATGTAGCCCTCTGTTTCGCGTATGACCTTATAGCCAAGACGATAAGTGCTACGAAGCTATACGGCGGTCGGTCTATGTATGACAATGTACTGTGAGAGTTGAAAATACTGGTATACGGTGGATTGGCATACATATGCTGCGTGCGTGAGTATACATCTGCAGCATACATTAAGTTACCTCTTGGAGTGTGCATCGTCATCTCGAATGATGTATTTTTTGTGAATTTAAGAATGGTTTGAATCAACAAGGTAGACCATAAGTCACCTTGAAATCTGCATATTATTCAAAATAACCCAATCAGAGAGCAGGAAAACAAATGCCATTAACCCCTAATTAAAATACAGCACTTAATGGCGATAATCGAACAAATTCACCTATTGTGTTATCCGTAATATCATGTGCTTAGCACTTTTATAAATATCTCACATGTAACATAATCTATATAAAGTGTATTGGGTTATTGTTTTATAGAATGGATAAATGAAATGTAATGTACGTGAAAATTATTGAATATCATTCTTGAAATGAACATAGATCATCCGTATTTTCAATTTGCCAATCAGTAAACGATCACAAGATAGCGCCCAAACAAACAGTCTGCTAAACAGCGCCCTCAAAATCGTAAAACTATATAACCGTCTTGAGCAAGTCAATGACATTTATTCTTCTGCCTAAATAGTGCATTACCACTTGACGATTTTAGCAGGCTTGGTAAACACTGGGTAATTAAAGTAAAAAAAAACAGCACTTCATAGGATTGCATGCAATTATAGTTAGATATATACGTCAGCTGTGATGCCATTTATCCATTTTAATTGAGTCGGGTTAAGCAGGTCTTTTAACTCAAATTCGACGTATTTTGCGACCATATAAATGGCGATCGATGTCATTTAAATTAGATGAAACTAAATGCTGGAGATTGGATCGCGAATGGAATTTGCGATCATAAGTGTTTAAATTCAATTATTCTCCAATTCGTGGATTCAAAACATACTCATTCCCCAGGTGAGGCTCGAACTCACAACCTCCGCATTACTCAGTAACAGAGCAGTACTGCCATATAAGTACGGCGCGCTAACCGATTGTGCCACTGGGGAAGATGAAACAAACAATTGAGTGCTCTTTCAATAGAATAACCGCATTTTGTTCAATACAACTTGCGTCAGAAATCTCGTGGAATTTTAATATTAGTTCTCTTTATTTAAATTTGACGCTTCATATATAATTGTACGAATATAAGTTAAAAGTAATACATATACAGAACAAATACACTCATACGTGGCTGATATTTAGCAGCACTGTTTATTATTAAAACTTTCTTGAAACTGGTGGTTAACACAAAATGACTCGAATTGAAGATATCTGACTACTTGCATTGAAAGATTGACCAGGAATGTCACGCGCAGTGTCTTTTGTGACATTACTAACAATACGTCCAACACGTTTAATCCTTTTATTGTCCGATACATCACAGTGGCCCGCTTTTCGTTTCGACTGACAACGTAGTATTTTGGCAATACTAAAGTCACTAAACTGTTTTCCGTTTACATGTCCTTCTTGTGTTCTCTCGCTATGTGTAATCGAGGAAACGTAATTTGGCGTCTGTTTCTTGCATGACTCCACGGACGACGGCGTGCTTTCAGGTTTATATCGCGCAATATAATCCTCGTTCGCGTGGCTGTTAGTTGTTATAAACTCGTGGTTATTGGATTTCTTATATCCTCGACGACGGCGGCGGAAGTCGCTTTCAGCAAACATTTCTTTCCAACCCTCTGCTAGTCTCCAGAAATGACCGTGAGTCAGGTCATGTATACTACGAGGACTCTTGATGAAGCAATTGTTCAAAGAGAGGTTATGACGGATTGAATTCTTCCAGCCAGGGCTCGTCACACGATAATACGGAAAAGTTGTCTCTATATAGCGGTAGATATCTTTCAATGTAGCCCTCTGTTTCGCGTATGACCTTATAGCCAAGACGATAAGTGCTACGAAGCTATACGGCGGTCGGTCTATGCATGACAATGTACTGTGAGAGTTGAAAATACTGGTATACGGTGGATTGGCATACATATGCTGCGTGCGTGAGTAAATATCTGCAGCATACATTAAGTTACCTCTTGGAGTGTGCATCGTCATCTCGAATGATGTATTTCTTGTGAATTTAAGAATGGTTTGAATCAACAAGGTAGACCATAAGTCACCTTGAAATCTGCATATTATTCAAAATAACCCAATCAGAGAGCAGGGAAACAAATGCCATTAACCCCTAATTAAAATACGGCACTTAATGGCGATAATCGAACAAATTCACCTATTGTGTTATCCGTAATATCATGTGCTTCGCACTTTCATAAATATCTCACCTGTTACATAATCTATATAAAGTGTATTGGGTTATTGTTTTATAGAATGGATAAATGAAATGTAATGTACGTGAAAATTATTGAATATCATTCTTGAAATGAACATAGATCATCCGTATTTTCAATTTGCCAATCAGTAAACGATCACAAGATAGCGCCCAAACAAACAGTCTGCTAAACAGCGCCCTCAAAATCGTAAAACTATATAACCGTCTTGAGCAAGTCAATGACATTTATTCTTCTGCCTAAATAGTGCATTACCACTTGACGATTTTAGCAGGCTTGGTAAACACTGGGTAAATAAAGTAAAAAAAAAACAGCACTTCATAGGATTGCATGCAATTATAGTTAGATATATACGTCAGCTGTGATGCAATTTATCCATTTTAATTGAGTCGGGTTAAGCAGGTCTTTTAACTCAAATTCGACGTATTTTGCGACCATATAAATGGCGATCGATGTCATTTAAATTAGATGAAACTAAATGCTGGAGATTGGATCGCGAATGGAATTTGCGATTTGGAAATGTTTCGATTCAATTATTCTCCAATTCATGGATTCAAAACATACTCATTCCCCAGATGAGGCTCGAACTCACAACCTCCGCATTACTCAGTAACAGAGCAGTACTGCCATATAAGTACGGCGCGCTAACCGATTGTGCCACTGGGGAAGATGAAACAAACAATTGAGTGCTCTTTCAATAGAATAACCGCATTTTGTTCAATACAACTTGCGTCAGAAATATCGTGGAATTTTAATATTAGTTCTCTTTATTTAAATTTGACGGTTCATATATAATTGTACGAATATAAGTTAAAAGTAATACATATACAGAACAAATCCACTCACACGTAGCTGATATTTAGCAGCACGGTGTATTATTAAAACTTTCTTGAAACTGGTGGATAATACAAAATGACTCGAATTGAAGATATCTGACTACTTGCATTGAAAGATTGGCCAGGAATGTCACGCGCAGTGTCTTTTTTGACATTACTAACAATACGTCCAACACGTTTAATCCTTTATTGTCCGATACATCACAGTGGCCGGCTTTTCGTTTCGACTGACAACGTAGTATTTTGGCAATACTAAAGTCACTAAACTGTTTTCCGTTTACATGTCTTTCTTGTGTTCTCTCGCTATGTGTAATCGAGGAAACGTAATTTGGCGTCTGTTTCTTGCATGGCTCCACCGACGACGGCGTGCTTTCAGGTTTATATCGCGCAATATAATCCTCGTTCGCTTGGCTGTTAGTTGTTATAAACTCGTGGTTATTGGATTTCTTATATCCTCGACAACGGCGGCGGAAGTCGCTTTCAGCAAACATTTCTTTCCAACCCTCTGCTAGTCTCCAGAAATGACCGTGAGTCAGGTCATGTATACTACGAGGACTCTTGATGAAGCAATTGTTCAAAGAGAGGTTATGACGGATTGAATTCTTCCAGCCAGGGCTCGTCACACGATAATACGGAAAAGTTGTCTCTATATAGCGGTATATATCTTTCAATGTAGCCCTCTGTTTCGCGTATGACCTTATAGCCAAGACGATAAGTGCTACGAAGCTATACGGCGGTCGGTCTATGTATGACAATGTACTGTGAGAGTTGAAAATACTGGTATACGGTGGATTGGCATACATATGCTGCGTGCGTGAGTATACATCTGCAGCATACATTAAGTTACCTCTTGGAGTGTGCATCGTCATCTCGAATGATGTATTTTTTGTGAATTTAAGAATGGTTTGAATCAACAAGGTAGACCATAAGTCACCTTGAAATCTGCATATTATTCAAAATAACCCAATCAGAGAGCAGGAAAACAAATGCCATTAACCCCTAATTAAAATACAGCACTTAATGGCGATAATCGAACAAATTCACCTATTGTGTTATCCGTAATATCATGTGCTTAGCACTTTTATAAATATCTCACATGTAACATAATCTATATAAAGTGTATTGGGTTATTGTTTTATAGAATGGATAAATGAAATGTAATGTACGTGAAAATTATTGAATATCATTCTTGAAATGAACATAGATCATCCGTATTTTCAATTTGCCAATCAGTAAACGATCACAAGATAGCGCCCAAACAAACAGTCTGCTAAACAGCGCCCTCAAAATCGTAAAACTATATAACCGTCTTGAGCAAGTCAATGACATTTATTCTTCTGCCTAAATAGTGCATTACCACTTGACGATTTTAGCAGGCTTGGTAAACACTGGGTAATTAAAGTAAAAAAAAACAGCACTTCATAGGATTGCATGCAATTATAGTTAGATATATACGTCAGCTGTGATGCCATTTATCCATTTTAATTGAGTCGGGTTAAGCAGGTCTTTTAACTCAAATTCGACGTATTTTGCGACCATATAAATGGCGATCGATGTCATTTAAATTAGATGAAACTAAATGCTGGAGATTGGATCGCGAATGGAATTTGCGATCATAAGTGTTTAAATTCAATTATTCTCCAATTCGTGGATTCAAAACATACTCATTCCCCAGGTGAGGCTCGAACTCACAACCTCCGCATTACTCAGTAACAGAGCAGTACTGCCATATAAGTACGGCGCGCTAACCGATTGTGCCACTGGGGAAGATGAAACAAACAATTGAGTGCTCTTTCAATAGAATAACCGCATTTTGTTCAATACAACTTGCGTCAGAAATCTCGTGGAATTTTAATATTAGTTCTCTTTATTTAAATTTGACGCTTCATATATAATTGTACGAATATAAGTTAAAAGTAATACATATACAGAACAAATACACTCATACGTGGCTGATATTTAGCAGCACTGTTTATTATTAAAACTTTCTTGAAACTGGTGGGTAACACAAAATGACTCGAATTGAAGATATCTGACTACTTGCATTGAAAGATTGACCAGGAATGTCACGCGCAGTGTCTTTTGTGACATTACTAACAATACGTCCAACACGTTTAATCCTTTTATTGTCCGATACATCACAGTGGCCCGCTTTTCGTTTCGACTGACAACGTAGTATTTTGGCAATACTAAAGTCACTAAACTGTTTTCCGTTTACATGTCCTTCTTGTGTTCTCTCGCTATGTGTAATCGAGGAAACGTAATTTGGCGTCTGTTTCTTGCATGACTCCACCGACGACGGCGTGCTTTCAGGTTTATATCGCGCAATATAATCCTCGTTCGCGTGGCTGTTACTTGTTATAAACTCGTGGTTATTGGATTTCTTATATCCTCGACGACGGCGGCGGAAGTCGCTTTCAGCAAACATTTCTTTCCAACCCTCTGCTAGTCTCCAGAAATGACCGTGAGTCAGGTCATGTATACTACGAGGACTCTTGATGAAGCAATTGTTCAAAGAGAGGTTATGACGGATTGAATTCTTCCAGCCAGGGCTCGTCACACGATAATACGGAAAAGTTGTCTCTATATAGCGGTATATATCTTTCAATGTAGCCCTCTGTTTCGCGTATGACCTTATAGCCAAGACGATAAGTGCTACGAAGCTATACGGCGGTCGGTCTATGCATGACAATGTACTGTGAGAGTTGAAAATACTGGTATACGGTGGATTGGCATACATATGCTGCGTGCGTGAGTAAATATCTGCAGCATACATTAAGTTACCTCTTGGAGTGTGCATCGTCATCTCGAATGATGTATTTCTTGTGAATTTAAGAATGGTTTGAATCAACAAGGTAGACCATAAGTCACCTTGAAATCTGCATATTATTCAAAATAACCCAATCAGAGAGCAGGAAAACAAATGCCATTAACCCCTAATTAAAATACGGCACTTAATGGCGATAATCGAACAAATTCAACTATTGTGTTATCCGTAATATCATGTGCTTCGCACTTTCATAAATATCTCACGTGTTACATAATCTATATAAAGTGTATTGGGTTATTGTTTTATAGAATGGATAAATGAAATGTAATGTACGTGAAAATTATTGAATATCATTCTTGAAATGAACATAGATCATCCTTTTTTCAATTTGCCAATCAGTAAACTATCACAAGATAGCGCCCAAACAAACAGTCTGCTAAACAGCGCCCTCAAAATCGTAAAACTATATAACCGTCTTGAGCAAGTCAATGACATTTATTCTTCTGCCTAAATAGTGCATTACCACTTGACGATTTTAGCAGGCTTGGTAAACACTGGGTAAATAAAGTAAAAAAAAACAGCACTTCATAGGATTTCATGCAATTATAGTTAGATATATACGTCAGCTGTGATGCCATTTATCCATTTTAATTGAGTCGGGTTAAGCAGGTCTTTTAACTCAAATTCGACGTATTTTGCGACCATAATGGCGATCGATGTCATTTAAATTAGATGAAACTAAATGCTGGAGATTGGATCGCGAATGGAATTTGCGATTTGGAAATGTTTCGATTCAATTATTCTCCAATTCATGGATTCAAAACATACTCATTCCCCAGATGAGGCTCGAACTCACAACCTCCGCATTACTCAGTAACAGAGCAGTACTGCCATATAAGTACTGCCATATATGTACGGCGCGCTAACCGATTGTGCCACTGGGGAAGATGAAACAACTAATTGAGTGCACTTTCAATAGGATAACCGCATTTTGTTCAATACAACTTGCGTCAGAAATATCGTGGAATTTTAATATTAGTTCTCTTTATTTAAATTTGACGGTTCATATATAATTGTACGAATATAAGTTAAAAGTAATACATATACAGAACAAATCCACTCACACGTAGCTGATATTTAGCAGCCCGGTGTATTATTAAAACTTTCTTGAAACTGCTGGATAATACAAAATGACTCGAATTGAAGATATCTGACTACTTGCATTGAAAGATTGGCCAGGAATGTCACGCGCAGTGTCTTTTTTGACATTACTAACAATACGTCCAACACGTTTAATCCTTTATTGTCCGATACATCACAGTGGCCGGCTTTTCGTTGCGACTGACAACGTAGTATTTTGGCAATACTAAAGTCACTAAACTGTTTTCCGTTTACATGTCTTTCTTGTGTTCTCTCGCTATGTGTAATCGAGGAAACGTAATTTGGCGTCTGTTTCTTGCATGGCTCCACCGACGACGGCGTGCTTTCAGATTTATATCGGGTAATATAATCCTCGTTCGCTTGGCTGTTAGTTGTTATAAACTCGTGGTTATTGGATTTCTTATATCCTCGACGACGGCGGCGGAAGTCGCTTTCAGCAAACACTTCTTTCCAACCCTCTGCTAGTCTCCAGAAATGACCGTGAGTCAGGTCATGTATACTACGAGGACTCTTGATGAAGCAATTGTTCAAAGAGAGGTTATGACGGATTGAATTCTTCCAGCCAGGGCTCGTCACACGATAATACGGAAAAGTTGTCTCTATATAGCGGTAGATATCTTTCAATGCAGCCCTCTGTTTCGCGTATGACCTTATAGCCAAGACGATAAGTGCTACGAAGCTATACGGCGGTCGGTCTATGTATGACAATGTACTGTGAGAGTTGAAAATACTGGTATACGGTGGATTGGCATACGTATGCTGCGTGCGTGAGTATACATCTGCAGCATACATTAAGTTACCTCTTGGAGTGTGCATCGTCATCTCGAATGATGTATTTTTTGTGAATTTAAGAATGGTTTGAATCAACAAGGTAGACCATAAGTCACCTTGAAATCTGCATATTATTCAAAATAACCCAATCAGAGAGCAGGAAAACAAATGCCATTAACCCCTAATTAAAATACAGCACTTAATGGCGATAATCGAACAAATTCACCTATTGTGTTATCCATAATATCATGTACTTAGCACTTTCATAAATATCTCACCTGTTACATAATCTATATAAAGTGTATTGGGTTATTGTTTTATAGAATGGATAAATGAAATGTAATGTACGTGAAAATTATTGAATATCATTCTTGAAATGAACATAGATCATCCGTATTTTCAATTTGCCAATCAGTAAACGATCACAAGATAGCGCCCAAACAAACCGTCTGCTAAACAGCGCCCTCAAAATCGTAAAACTATATAACCGTCTTGAGCAAGTCAATGACATTTATTCTTCTGCCTAAATAGTGCATTACCACTTGACGATTTTAGCAGACTTGGTAAACACTGGGTAATTAAAGTAAAAAAAAACAGCACTTCATAGGATTGCATGCAATTATAGTTAGATATATACGTCAGCTGTGATGCCATTTATCCATTTTAATTGAGTCGGGTTAAGCAGGTCTTTTAACTCAAATTCGACGTATTTTGCGACCATATAAATGGCGATCGATGTCATTTAAATTAGATGAAACTAAATGCTGGAGATTGGATCGCGAATGGAATTTGCGATCATAAGTGTTTAAATTCAATTATTCTCCAATTCGTGGATTCAAAACATACTCATTCCCCAGGTGAGGCTCGAACTCACAACCTCCGCATTACTCAGTAACAGAGCAGTACTGCCATATAAGTACGGCGTGCTAACCGATTGTGCCACTGGGGAAGATGAAACAAACAATTGAGTGCACTTACAATAGTATAACCGCATTTTGTTCAATACAACTTGCGTCAGAAATCTCGTGGAATTTTAATATTAGTTCTCTTTATTTAAATTTGACGCTTCATAAATAATTGTACGAATATAAGTTAAAAGTAATACATATACAGAACAAATACACTCATACGTGGCTGATATTTAGCAGCACTGTTTATTATTAAAACTTTCTTGAAACTGGTGGGTAACACAAAATGACTCGAATTGAAGATATCTGACTACTTGCATTGAAAGATTGACCAGGAATGTCACGCGCAGTGTCTTTTGTGACATTACTAACAATACGTCCAACACGTTTAATCCTTTTATTGTCCGATACATCACAGTGGCCCGCTTTTCGTTTCGACTGACAACGTAGTATTTTGGCAATACATGTACTAAAGTCACTAAACTGTTTTCCGTTTACATGTCCTTCTTGTGTTCTCTCGCTATGTGTAATCGAGGAAACGTAATTTGGCGTCTGTTTCTTGCATGACTCCACCGACGACGGCGTGCTTTCAGGTTTATATCGCGCAATATAATCCTCGTTCGCGTGGCTGTTACTTGTTATAAACTCGTGGTTATTGGATTTCTTATATCCTCGACGACGGCGGCGGAAGTCGCTTTCAGCAAACATTTCTTTCCAACCCTCTGCTAGTCTCCAGAAATGACCGTGAGTCAGGTCATGTATACTACGAGGACTCTTGATGAAGCAATTGTTCAAAGAGAGGTTATGACGGATTGAATTCTTCCAGCCAGGGCTCGTCACACGATAATACGGAAAAGTTGTCTCTATATAGCGGTAGATATCTTTCAATGTAGCCCTCTGTTTCGCGTATGACCTTATAGCCAAGACGATAAGTGCTACGAAGCTATACGGCGGTCGGTCTATGCATGACAATATACTGTGAGAGTTGAAAATACTGGTATACGGTGGATTGGCATACATATGCTGCGTGCGTGAGTAAATATCTGCAGCATACATTAAGTTACCTCTTGGAGTGTGCATCGTCATCTCGAATGATGTATTTCTTGTGAATTTAAGAATGGTTTGAATCAACAAGGTAGACCATAAGTCACCTTGAAATCTGCATATTATTCAAAATAACCCAATCAGAGAGCAGGAAAACAAATGCCATTAACCCCTAATTAAAATACGGCACTTAATGGCGATAATCGAACAAATTCAACTATTGTGTTATCCGTAATATCATGTGCTTCGCACTTTCATAAATATCTCACCTGTTACATAATCTATATAAAGTGTATTGGGTTATTGTTTTATAGAATGGATAAATGAAATGTAATGTACGTGAAAATTATTGAATATCATTCTTGAAATGAACATAGATCATCCTTTTTTCAATTTGCCAATCAGTAAACTATCACAAGATAGCGCCCAAACAAACAGTCTGCTAAACAGCGCCCTCAAAATCGTAAAACTATATAACCGTCTTGAGCAAGTCAATGACATTTATTCTTCTGCCTAAATAGTGCATTACCACTTGACGATTTTAGCAGGCTTGGTAAACACTGGGTAAATAAAGTAAAAAAAAAACAGCACTTCATAGGATTGCATGCAATTATAGTTAGATATATACGTCAGCTGTGATGCAATTTATCCATTTTAATTGAGTCGGGTTAAGCAGGTCTTTTAACTCAAATTCGACGTATTTTGCGACCATAATGGCGATCGATGTCATTTAAATTAGATGAAACTAAATGCTGGAGATTGGATCGCGAATGGAATTTGCGATTTGAAAATGTTTCGATTCAATTATTCTCCAATTCATGGATTCAAAACATACTCATTCCCCAGATGAGGCTCGAACTCACAACCTCCGCATTACTCAGTAACAGAGCAGTACTGCCATATAAGTACTGCCATATAAGTATGGCGCGCTAACCGATTGTGCCACTGGGGAAGATGAAACAACTAATTGAGTGCACTTTCAATAGGATAACCGCATTTTGTTCAATACAACTTGCGTCAGAAATATCGTGGAATTTTAATATTAGTTCTCTTTATTAACATTTGACGGTTCATATATAATTGTACGAATATAAGTTAAAAGTAATACATATACAGAACAAATCCACTCACACGTAGCTGATATTTAGCAGCACGGTGTATTATTAAAACTTTCTTGAAACTGGTGGATAATACAAAATGACTCGAATTGAAGATACCTGACTACTTGCATTGAAAGATTGACAGGAATGTCACGCGCAGTGTCTTTTTTGACATTACTAACAATACGTCCAACACGTTTAATCCTTTATTGTCCGATAGATCACAGTGGCCGGCTTTTCGTTGCGACTGACAACGTAGTATTTTGGCAATACTAAAGTCACTAAACCGTTTTCCGTTTACATGTCTTTCTTGTGTTCTCTCGCTAAGTGTAATCGAGGAAACGTAATTTGGCGTCTGTTTCTTGCATGGCTCCACCGACGACGGCGTGCTTTCAGGTTTATATCGCGCAATATAATCCTCGTTCGCTTGGCTGTTAGTTGTTATAAACTCGTGGTTATTGGATTTCTTATATCCTCGACAACGGCGGCGGAAGTCGCTTTCAGCAAACATTTCTTTCCAACCCTCTGCTAGTCTCCAGAAATGACCGTGAGTCAGGTCATGTATACTACGAGGACTCTTGATGAAGCAATTGTTCAAAGAGAGGTTATGACTGATTGAATTCTTCCAGCCAGGGCTCGTCACACGATAATACGGAAAAGTTGTCTCTATATAGCGGTAGATATCTTTCAATGTAGCCCTCTGTTTCGCGTATGACCTTATAGCCAAGACGATAAGTGCTACGAAGCTATACGGCGGTCGGTCTATGTATGACAATGTACTGTGAGAGTTGAACATACTGGTATACGGTGGATTGGCATACATATGCTGCGTGCGTGAGTATACATCTGCAGCATACATTAAGTTACCTCTTGGAGTGTGCATCGTCATCTCGAATGATGTATTTCTTGTGAATTTAAGAATGGTTTGAATCAACAAGGTAGACCATAAGTCACCTTGAAATCTGCATATTATTCAAAATAACCCAATCAGAGAGCAGGAAAACAAATTCCATTAACCCCTAATTAAAATACGGCACTTAATGGCGATAATCGAACAAATTCAACTATTGTGTTATCCGTAATATCATGTGCTTAGCACTTTTATAAATATCTCACCTGTTACATAATCTATATAAAGTGTATTGGGTTATTGTTTTATAGAATGGATAAATGAAATGTAATGTACGTGAAAATTATTGAATATCATTCTTGAAATGAACATAGATCATCCTTTTTTCAATTTGCCAATCAGTAAACTATCACAAGATAGCGCCCAAACAAACAGTCTGCTAAACAGCGCCCTCAAAATCGTAAAACTATATAACCGTCTTGAGCAAGTCAATGACATTTATTCTTCTGCCTAAATAGTGCATTACCACTTGACGATTTTAGCAGGCTTGGTAAACACTGGGTAAATAAAGTAAAAAAAAAACAGCACTTCATAGGATTGCATGCAATTATAGTTAGATATATACGTCAGCTGTGATGCCATTTATCCATTTTAATTGAGTCGGGTTAAGCAGGTCTTTTAACTCAAATTCGACGTATTTTGCGACCATATAAATGGCGATCGATGTCATTTAAATTAGATGAAACTAAATGCTGGAGATTGGATCGCGAATGGAATTTGCGATTTGGAAATGTTTCGATTCAATTATTCTCCAATTCATGGATTCAAAACATACTCATTCCCCAGATGAGGCTCGAACTCACAACCTCCGCATTACTCAGTAACAGAGCAGTACTGCCATATAAGTACTGCCATATAAGTACGGCGCGCTAACCGATTGTGCCACTGGGGAAGATGAAACAACTAATTGAGTGCACTTTCAATAGGATAACCGCATTTTGTTCAATACAACTTGCGTCAGAAATATCGTGGAATTTTAATATTAGTTCTCTTTATTTAAATTTGACGGTTCATATATAATTGTACGAATATAAGTTAAAAGTAATACATATACAGAACAAATCCACTCACACGTAGCTGATATTTAGCAGCACGGTGTATTATTAAAACTTTCTTGAAACTGGTGGATAATACAAAATGACTCGAATTGAAGATATCTGACTACTTGCATTGAAAGATTGGCCAGGAATGTCACGCGCAGTGTCTTTTTTGACATTACTAACAATACGTCCAACACGTTTAATCCTTTATTGTCCGATACATCACAGTGGCCGGCTTTTCGTTGCGACTGACAACGTAGTATTTTGGCAATACTAAAGTCACTAAACTGTTTTCCGTTTACATGTCTTTCTTGTGTTCTCTCGCTATGTGTAATCGAGGAAACGTAATTTGGCGTCTGTTTCTTGCATGGCTCCACCGACGACGGCGTGCTTTCAGATTTATATCGGGTAATATAATCCTCGTTCGCTTGGCTGTTAGTTGTTATAAACTCGTGGTTATTGGATTTCTTATATCCTCGACGACGGCGGCGGAAGTCGCTTTCAGCAAACATTTCTTTCCAACCCTCTGCTTGTCTCCAGAAATGACCGTGAGTCAGGTCATGTATACTACGAGGACTCTTGATGAAGCAATTGTTCAAAGAGAGGTTATGACGGATTGAATTCTTCCAGCCAGGGCTCGTCACACGATAATACGGAAAAGTTGTCTCTATATAGCGGTAGATATCTTTCAATGTAGCCCTCTGTTTCGCGTATGACCTTATAGCCAAGACGATAAGTGCTACGAAGCTATACGGCGGTCGGTCTATGTATGACAATGTACTGTGAGAGTTGAAAATACTGGTATACGGTGGATTGGCATACATATGCTGCGTGCGTGAGTATACATCTGCAGCATACATTAAGTTACCTCTTGGAGTGTGCATCGTCATCTCGAATGATGTATTTTTTGTGAATTTAAGAATGGTTTGAATCAACAAGGTAGACCATAAGTCACCTTGAAATCTGCATATTATTCAAAATAACCCAATCAGAGAGCAGGAAAACAAATGCCATTAACCCCTAATTAAAATACAGCACTTAATAGCGATAATCGAACAAATTCACCTATTGTGTTATCCATAATATCATGTGCTTAGCACTTTCATAAATATCTCACCTGTTACATAATCTATATAAAGTGTATTGGGTTATTGTTTTATAGAATGGATAAATGAAATGTAATGTACGTGAAAATTATTGAATATCATTCTTGAAATGAACATAGATCATCCGTATTTTCAATTTGCCAATCAGTAAACGATCACAAGATAGCGCCCAAACAAACCGTCTGCTAAACAGCGCCCTCAAAATCGTAAAACTATATAACCGTCTTGAGCAAGTCAATGACATTTATTCTTCTGCCTAAATAGTGCATTACCACTTGACGATTTTAGCAGACTTGGTAAACACTGGGTAATTAAAGTAAAAAAAAAACAGCACTTCATAGGATTGCATGCAATTATAGTTAGATATATACGTCAGCTGTGATGCCATTTATCCATTTTAATTGAGTCGGGTTAAGCAGGTCTTTTAACTCAAATTCGACGTATTTTGCGACCATATAAATGGCTATCGATGTCATTTAAATTAGATGAAACTAAATGCTGGAGATTGGATCGCGAATGGAATTTGCGATCATAAGTGTTTAAATTCAATTATTCTCCAATTCGTGGATTCAAAACATACTCATTCCCCAGGTGAGGCTCGAACTCACAACCTCCGCATTACTCAGTAACAGAGCAGTACTGCCATATAAGTACGGCGCGCTAACCGATTGTGCCACTGGGGAAGATGAAACAAACAATTGAGTGCTCTTTCAATAGAATAACCGCATTTTGTTCAATACAACTTGCGTCAGAAATCTCGTGGAATTTTAATATTAGTTCTCTTTATTCAAATTTGACGCTTCATATATAATTGTACGAATATAAGTTAAAAGTAATACATATACAGAACAAATACACTCATACGTGGCTGATATTTAGCAGCACTGTTTATTATTAAAACTTTCTGAAACTGTGGATAATACAAAATGACTCGAATTGAAGATATCTGACTACTTGCATTGAAAGATTGGCCAGGAATGTCACGCGCAGTGTCTTTTGTGACATTACTAACAATACGTCCAACACGTTTAATCCTTTATTGTCCGATACATCACAGTGGCCGGCTTTTCGTTTCGACTGACAACGTAGTATTTTGGCAATACTAAAGTCACTAAACTGTTTTCCGTTTACATGTCCTTCTTGTGTTCTCTCGCTATGTGTAATCGAGGAAACGTAATTTGGCGTCTGTTTCTTGCATGACTCCACCGACGACGGCGTGCTTTCAGGTTTATATCGCGCAATATAATCCTCGTTCGCGTGGCTGTTAGTTGTTATAAACTCGTGGTTATTGGATTTCTTATATCCTCGACGACGGCGGCGAAAGTCGCTTTCAGCAAACATTTCTTTCCAACCCTCTGCTAGTCTCCAGAAATGACCGTGAGTCAGGTCATGTATACTACGAGGACTCTTGATGAAGCAATTGTTCAAAGAGAGGTTATGACGGATTGAATTCTTCCAGCCAGGGCTCGTCACACGATAATACGGAAAAGTTGTCTCTATATAGCGGTAGATATCTTTCAATGTAGCCCTCTGTTTCGCGTATGACCTTATAGCCAAGACGATAAGTGCTACGAAGCTATACGGCGGTCGGTCTATGCATGACAATGTACTGTGAGAGTTGAAAATACTGGTATACGGTGGATTGGCATACATATGCTGCGTGCGTGAGTAAATATCTGCAGCATACATTAAGTTACCTCTTGGAGTGTGCATCGTCATCTCGAATGATGTATTTCTTGTGAATTTAAGAATGGTTTGAATCAACAAGGTAGACCATAAGTCACCTTGAAATCTGCATATTATTCAAAATAACCCAATCATAGAGCAGGGAAACAAATGCCATTAACCCCTAATTAAAATACGGCACTTAATGGCGATAATCGAACAAATTCACCTATTGTGTTATCCGTAATATCATGTGCTTCGCACTTTCATAAATATCTCACCTGTTACATAATCTATATAAAGTGTATTGGGTTATTGTTTTATAGAATGGATAAATGAAATGTAATGTACGTGAAAATTATTGAATATCATTCTTGAAATGAACATAGGTCATCCGTATTTTCAATTTGCCAATCAGTAAACGATCACAAGATAGCGCCCAAACAAACAGTCTGCTAAACAGCGCCCTCAAAATCGTAAAACTATATAACCGTCTTGAGCAAGTCAATGACATTTATTCTTCTGCCTAAATAGTGCATTACCACTTGACGATTTTAGCAGGCTTGGTAAACACTGGGTAAATAAAGTAAAAAAAAAACAGCACTTCATAGGATTGCATGCAATTATAGTTAGATATATACGTCAGCTGTGATGCAATTTATCCATTTTAATTGAGTCGGGTTAAGCAGGTCTTTTAACTCAAATTCGACGTATTTTGCGACCATATAAATGGCGATCGATGTCATTTAAATTAGATGAAACTAAATGCTGGAGATTGGATCGCGAATGGAATTTGCGATTTGGAAATGTTTCGATTCAATTATTCTCCAATTCATGGATTCAAAACATACTCATTCCCCAGATGAGGCTCGAACTCACAACCTCCGCATTACTCAGTAACAGAGCAGTACTGCCATATAAGTACTGCCATATAAGTACGGCGCGCTAACCGATTGTGCCACTGGGGAAGATGAAACAACTAATTGAGTGCACTTTCAATAGGATAACCGCATTTTGTTCAATACAACTTGCGTCAGAAATATCGTGGAATTTTAATATTAGTTCTCTTTATTTAAATTTGACGGTTCATATATAATTGTACGAATATAAGTTAAAAGTAATACATATACAGAACAAATCCACTCACACGTAGCTGATATTTAGCAGCACGGTGTATTATTAAAACTTTCTTGAAACTGGTGGATAATACAAAATGACTCGAATTGAAGATATCTGACTACTTGCATTGAAAGATTGGCCAGGAATGTCACGCGCAGTGTCTTTTTTGACATTACTAACAATACGTCCAACACGTTTAATCCTTTATTGTCCGATACATCACAGTGGCCGGCTTTTCGTTTCGACTGACAACGTAGTATTTTGGCAATACTAAAGTCACTAAACTGTTTTCCGTTTACATGTCTTTCTTGTGTTCTCTCGCTATGTGTAATCGAGGAAACGTAATTTGGCGTCTGTTTCTTGCATGGCTCCACCGACGACGGCGTGCTTTCAGGTTTATATCGCGCAATATAATCCTCGTTCGCTTGGCTGTTAGTTGTTATAAACTCGTGGTTATTGGATTTCTTATATCCTCGACAACGGCGGCGGAAGTCGCTTTCAGCAAACATTTCTTTCCAACCCTCTGCTAGTCTCCAGAAATGACCGTGAGTCAGGTCATGTATACTACGAGACTCTTGATGAAGCAATTGTTCAAAGAGAGGTTATGACGGATTGAATTCTTCCAGCCAGGGCTCGTCACACGATAATACGGAAAAGTTGTCTCTATATAGCGGTAGATATCTTTCAATGTAGCCCTCTGTTTCGCGTATGACCTTATAGCCAAGACGATAAGTGCTACGAAGCTATACGGCGGTCGGTCTATGTATGACAATGTACTGTGAGAGTTGAAAATACTGGTATACGGTGGATTGGCATACATATGCTGCGTGCGTGAGTATACATCTGCAGCATACATTAAGTTACCTCTTGGAGTGTGCATCGTCATCTCGAATGATGTATTTTTTGTGAATGTAAGAATGGTTTGAATCAACAAGGTAGACCATAAGTCACCTTGAAATCTGCATATTATTCAAAATAACCCAATCAGAGAGCAGGAAAACAAATGCCATTAACCCCTAATTAAAATACAGCACTTAATGGCGATAATCGAACAAATTCACCTATTGTGTTATCCGTAATATCATGTGCTTAGCACTTTTATAAATATCTCACATGTAACATAATCTATATAAAGTGTATTGGGTTATTGTTTTATAGAATGGATAAATGAAATGTAATGTACGTGAAAATTATTGAATATCATTCTTGAAATGAACATAGATCATCCGTATTTTCAATTTGCCAATCAGTAAACGATCACAAGATAGCGCCCAAACAAACAGTCTGCTAAACAGCGCCCTCAAAATCGTAAAACTATATAACCGTCTTGAGCAAGTCAATGACATTTATTCTTCTGCCTAAATAGTGCATTACCACTTGACGATTTTAGCAGGCTTGGTAAACACTGGGTAATTAAAGTAAAAAAAAACAGCACTTCATAGGATTGCATGCAATTATAGTTAGATATATACGTCAGCTGTGATGCCATTTATCCATTTTAATTGAGTCGGGTTAAGCAGGTCTTTTAACTCAAATTCGACGTATTTTGCGACCATATAAATGGCGATCGATGTCATTTAAATTAGATGAAACTAAATGCTGGAGATTGGATCGCGAATGGAATTTGCGATCATAAGTGTTTAAATTCAATTATTCTCCAATTCGTGGATTCAAAACATACTCATTCCCCAGGTGAGGCTCGAACTCACAACCTCCGCATTACTCAGTAACAGAGCAGTACTGCCATATAAGTACGGCGCGCTAACCGATTGTGCCACTGGGGAAGATGAAACAAACAACTGAGTGCTCTTTCAATAGAATAACCGCATTTTGTTCAATACAACTTGCGTCAGAAATCTCGTGGAATTTTAATATTAGTTCTCTTTATTTAAATTTGACGCTTCATAAATAATTGTACGAATATAAGTTAAAAGTAATACATATACAGAACAAATACACTCATACGTGGCTGATATTTAGCAGCACTGTTTATTATTAAAACTTTCTTGAAACTGGTGGGTAACACAAAATGACTCGAATTGAAGATATCTGACTACTTGCATTGAAAGATTGACCAGGAATGTCACGCGCAGTGTCTTTTGTGACATTACTAACAATACGTCCAACACGTTTAATCCTTTTATTGTCCGATACATCACAGTGGCCCGCTTTTCGTTTCGACTGACAACGTAGTATTTTGGCAATACTAAAGTCACTAAACTGTTTTCCGTTTACATGTCCTTCTTGTGTTCTCTCGCTATGTGTAATCGAGGAAACGTAATTTGGCGTCTGTTTCTTGCATGACTCCACCGACGACGGCGTGCTTTCAGGTTTATATCGCGCAATATAATCCTCGTTCGCGTGGCTGTTACTTGTTATAAACTCGTGGTTATTGGATTTCTTATATCCTCGACGACGGCGGCGGAAGTCGCTTTCAGCAAACATTTCTTTCCAACCCTCTGCTAGTCTCCAGAAATGACCGTGAGTCAGGTCATGTATACTACGAGGACTCTTGATGAAGCAATTGTTCAAAGAGAGGTTATGACGGATTGAATTCTTCCAGCCAGGGCTCGTCACACGATAATACGGAAAAGTTGTCTCTATATAGCGGTAGATATCTTTCAATGTAGCCCTCTGTTTCGCGTATGACCTTATAGCCAAGACGATAAGTGCTACGAAGCTATACGGCGGTCGGTCTATGCATGACAATGTACTGTGAGAGTTGAAAATACTGGTATACGGTGGATTGGCATACATATGCTGCGTGCGTGAGTAAATATCTGCAGCATACATTAAGTTACCTCTTGGAGTGTGCATCGTCATCTCGAATGATGTATTTCTTGTGAATTTAAGAATGGTTTGAATCAACAAGGTAGACCATAAGTCACCTTGAAATCTGCATATTATTCAAAATAACCCAATCAGAGAGCAGGAAAACAAATGCCATTAACCCCTAATTAAAATACGGCACTTAATGGCGATAATCGAACAAATTCAACTATTGTGTTATCCGTAATATCATGTGCTTCGCACTTTCATAAATATCTCACCTGTTACATAATCTATATAAAGTGTATTGGGTTATTGTTTTATAGAATGGATAAATGAAATGTAATGTACGTGAAAATTATTGAATATCATTCTTGAAATGAACATAGATCATCCTTTTTTCAATTTGCCAATCAGTAAACTATCACAAGATAGCGCCCAAACAAACAGTCTGCTAAACAGCGCCCTCAAAATCGTAAAACTATATAACCGTCTTGAGCAAGTCAATGACATTTATTATTCTGCCTAAATAGTGCATTACCACTTGACGATTTTAGCAGGCTTGGTAAACACTGGGTAAATAAAGTAAAAAAAAAACAGCACTTCATAGGATTGCATGCAATTATAGTTAGATATATACGTCAGCTGTGATGCAATTTATCCATTTTAATTGAGTCGGGTTAAGCAGGTCTTTTAACTCAAATTCGACGTATTTTGCGACCATAATGGCGATCGATGTCATTTAAATTAGATGAAACTAAATGCTGGAGATTGGATCGCGAATGGAATTTGCGATTTGGAAATGTTTCGATTCAATTATTCTCCAATTCATGGATTCAAAACATACTCATTCCCCAGATGAGGCTCGAACTCACAACCTCCGCATTACTCAGTAACAGAGCAGTACTGCCATATAAGTACTGCCATATAAGTATGGCGCGCTAACCGATTGTGCCACTGGGGAAGATGAAACAACTAATTGAGTGCACTTTCAATAGGATAACCGCATTTTGTTCAATACAACTTGCGTCAGAAATATCGTGGAATTTTAATATTAGTTCTCTTTATTTAAATTTGACGGTTCATATATAATTGTACGAATATAAGTTAAAAGTAATACATATACAGAACAAATCCACTCACACGTAGCTGATATTTAGCAGCACGGTGTATTATTAAAACTTTCTTGAAACTGGTGGATAATACAAAATGACTCGAATTGAAGATATCTGACTACTTGCATTGAAAGATTGGCCAGGAATGTCACGCGCAGTGTCTTTTTTGACATTACTAACAATACGTCCAACACGTTTAATCCTTTATTGTCCGATACATCACAGTGGCCGGCTTTTCGTTGCGACTGACAACGTAGTATTTTGGCAATACTAAAGTCACTAAACCGTTTTCCGTTTACATGTCTTTCTTGTGTTCTCTCGCTAAGTGTAATCGAGGAAACGTAATTTGGCGTCTGTTTCTTGCATGGCTCCACCGACGACGGCGTGCTTTCAGGTTTATATCGCGCAATATAATCCTCGTTCGCTTGGCTGTTAGTTGTTATAAACTCGTGGTTATTGGATTTCTTATATCCTCGACAACGGCGGCGGAAGTCGCTTTCAGCAAACATTTCTTTCCAACCCTCTGCTAGTCTCCAGAAATGACCGTGAGTCAGGTCATGTATACTACGAGGACTCTTGATGAAGCAATTGTTCAAAGAGAGGTTATGACTGATTGAATTCTTCCAGCCAGGGCTCGTCACACGATAATACGGAAAAGTTGTCTCTATATAGCGGTAGATATCTTTCAATGTAGCCCTCTGTTTCGCGTATGACCTTATAGCCAAGACGATAAGTGCTACGAAGCTATACGGCGGTCGGTCTATGTATGACAATGTACTGTGAGAGTTGAACATACTGGTATACGGTGGATTGGCATACATATGCTGCGTGCGTGAGTATACATCTGCAGCATACATTAAGTTACCTCTTGGAGTGTGCATCGTCATCTCGAATGATGTATTTTTTGTGAATTTAAGAATGGTTTGAATCAACAAGGTAGACCATAAGTCACCTTGAAATCTGCATATTATTCAAAATAACCCAATCAGAGAGCAGGAAAACAAATGCCATTAACCCCTAATTAAAATACAGCACTTAATGGCGATAATCCAACAAATTCACCTATTGTGTTATCCGTAATATCATGTGCTTAGCACTTTTATAAATATCTCACCTGTTACATAATCTATATAAAGTGTATTGGGTTATTGTTTTATAGAATTGATAAATGAAATGTAATGTACGTGAAAATTATTGAATATCATTCTTGAAATGAACATAGATCATCCGTATTTTCAATTTGCCAATCAGTAAACGATCACAAGATAGCGCCCAAACAAACAGTCTGCTAAACAGCGCCCTCAAAATCGTAAAACTATATAACCGTCTTGAGCAAGTCAATGACATTTATTCTTCTGCCTAAATAGTGCATTACCACTTGACGATTTTAGCAGGCTTGGTAAACACTGGGTAATTAAAGTAAATAAAAACAGCACTTCATAGGATTGCATGCAATTATAGTTAGATATATACGTCAGCTGTGATGCCATTTATCCATTTTAATTGAGTCGGGTTAAGCAGGTCTTTTAACTCAAATTCGACGTATTTTGCGACCATATAAATGGCGATCGATGTCATTTAAATTAGATGAAACTAAATGCTGGAGATTGGATCGCGAATGGAATTTGCGATCATAAGTGTTTAAATTCAATTATTCTCCAATTCGTGGATTCAAAACATACTCATTCCCCAGGTGAGGCTCGAACTCACAACCTCCGCATTACTCAGTAACAGAGCAGTACTGTCATATAAGTACGGCGCGCTAACCGATTGTGCCACTGGGGAAGATGAAACAAACAATTGAGTGCTCTTTCAATAGAATAACCGCATTTTGTTCAATACAACTTGCGTCAGAAATCTCGTGGAATTTTAATATTAGTTCTCTTTATTTAAATTTGACGCTTCATATATAATTGTACGAATATAAGTTAAAAGTAATACATATACAGAACAAATACACTCATACGTGGCTGATATTTAGCAGCACTGTTTATTATTAAAACTTTCTTGAAACTGGTGGGTAACACAAAATGACTCGAATTGAAGATATCTGACTACTTGCATTGAAAGATTGACCAGGAATGTCACGCGCAGTGTCTTTTGTGACATTACTAACAATACGTCCAACACGTTTAATCCTTTTATTGTCCGATACATCACAGTGGCCCGCTTTTCGTTTCGACTGACAACGTAGTATTTTGGCAATACTAAAGTCACTAAACTGTTTTCCGTTTACATGTCCTTCTTGTGTTCTCTCGCTATGTGTAATCGAGGAAACGTAATTTGGCGTCTGTTTCTTGCATGACTCCACGGACGACGGCGTGCTTTCAGGTTTATATCGCGCAATATAATCCTCGTTCGCGTGGCTGTTAGTTGTTATAAACTCGTGGTTATTGGATTTCTTATATCCTCGACGACGGCGGCGGAAGTCGCTTTCAGCAAACATTTCTTGCCAACCCTCTGCTAGTCTCCAGTAATGACCGTGAGTCAGGTCATGTATACTACGAGGACTCTTGATGAAGCAATTGTTCAAAGAGAGGTTATGACGGATTGAATTCTTCCAGCCAGGGCTCGTCACACGATAATACGGAAAAGTTGTCTCTATATAGCGGTAGATATCTTTCAATGTAGCCCTCTGTTTCGCGTATGACCTTATAGCCAAGACGATAAGTGCTACGAAGCTATACGGCGGTCGGTCTATGCATGACAATGTACTGTGAGAGTTGAAAATACTGGTATACGGTGGATTGGCATACATATGCTGCGTGCGTGAGTATACATCTGCAGCATACATTAAGTTACCACTTGGAGTGTGCATCGTCATCTCGAATGATGTATTTTTTGTGAATTTAAGAATGGTTTGAATCAACAAGGTAGACCATAAGTCACCTTGAAATCTGCATATTATTCAAATTAACCCAATCAGAGAGCAGGAAAACAAATGGCATTAACCCCGAATTAAAATACAGCACTTAATGGCGATAATCGAACAAATTTACCTATTGTGTTATCCGTAATAACATGTGCTTCGCACTTTCATAAATATCTCACCTGTTACATAATCTATATAAAGTGTATTGGGTTATTGTTTTATAGCATGGATAAATGAAATGTAAAGTACGTGAAAATTATTGAATATCATTCTTGAAATGAACATAGATCATCCGTATTTTCAATTTGCCAATCAGTAAACGATCACAAGATAGCGCCCAAACAAACAGTCTGCTAAACAGCGCCCTCAAAATCGTAGAAATATATAACCGTCTTGAGCAAGTCAATGACATTTATTCTTCTGCCTAAATAGTGCATTACCACTTGACGATTTTAGCAGGCTTGGTAAACACTGGGTAAATAAATAAAAAAAAAGCACTTCATAGGATTGCATGCAATTATAGTTACATATATACGTCAGCTGTGATGCCATTTATCCATTTTAATTGAGTCGGGTTAAGCAGGTCTTTTAACTCAAATTCGACGTATTTTGCGACCATATAAATGGCGATCGATGTCATTTAAATTAGATGAAACTAAATGCTGGAGATTGGATCGCGAATGGAATTTGCGATCATAAGTGTTTAAATTCAATTATTCTCCAATTCGTGGATTCAAAACATACTCATTCCCCAGGTGAGGCTCGAACTCACAACCTCCGCATTACTCAGTAACAGAGCAGTACTGCCATATAAGTACGGCGCGCTAACCGATTGTGCCACTGGGGAAGATGAAACAAACAATTGAGTGCTCTTTCAATAGAATAACCGCATTTTGTTCAATACAACTTGCGTCAGAAATCTCGTGGAATTTTAATATTAGTTCTCTTTATTTAAATTTGACGCTTCATATATAATTGTACGAATATAAGTTAAAAGTAATACATATACAGAACAAATACACTCATACGTGGCTGATATTTAGCAGCACTGTTTATTATTAAAACTTTCTTGAAACTGGTTGGTAACACAAAATGACTCGAATTGAAGATATCTGACTACTTGCATTGAAAGATTGGCCAGGAATGTCACGCGCAGTGTCTTTTGTGACATTACTAACAATACGTCCAACACGTTTAATCCTTTTATTATCCAATACATCACAGTGTCCCGCTTTTCGTTTCGACTGACAACGTAGTATTTTGGCAATACTAAAGTCACTAAACTCATTTCCGTTTACATGTCTTTCTTGTGTTCTCTCGCTATGTGTAATCGAGGAAACGTAATTTGGCGTCTTTTTCTTGCATGACTCCACCGACGACGGCGTGCTTTCAGGTCTATATCGCGCAATATAATCCTCGTTCGCTTGGCTGTTAGTTGTTATAAACTCGTGGTTATTGGATTTCTTATATCCTCGACGACGGCGGCGGAAGTCGCTTTCAGCAAACATTTCTTTCCAACCCTCTGCTAGTCTCCAGAAATGACCGTGAGTCAGGTATTGTATTCTACGAGGACTCTTGATGAAGCAATTGTTCAAAGAGAGGTTATGGCGGATTGATTTCTTCCAGCAAGGGCTCTTCTCACGATAATACGGAAAAGTTGTCTCTATATAGCGGTAGATATCTTTCAATGTAGCCCTCTGTTCCGCGTATGACCTTATAGCCAAGACGATAAGTGCTACGAAGCTATACGGCGGTCGGTCTATGCATGACAATGTATTGTGAGAGTTGAAATTACTGGTATACGGTGGATTGGCATACATATGCTGTGTGCGTGAGTAAATATCTGCAGCAAACTTTAAGTTACCTCTTGGATTGTGCATCGTCATCTCGAATGATGTAATTTTTGTGAATTTAAGAATGGCTTGAGTCAACATATAGACCATATGTCACCTTGAAATCTGCATATTATTCAAAATAACCCAATCAGAGAGCAGGAAAACAAATGGCATTAACCCCGAATTAAAATACAGCACTTAATGGCGATAATCGAACAAATTTACCTATTGTGTTATCCGTAATATCATGTGCTTCGCACTTTCATAAATATCTCACCTGTTACATAATCTATATAAAGTGTATTGCGTTATTGTTTTATAGCATGGATGAATGAAATGTAATGTACGTGAAAATTATTGAATATCATTCTTGAAATGAACATAGATCATCCGTAATTTCAATTTGCCAATCAGTAAACGATCACAAGATGGCGCTCCAACAAACAGTCTGCTTAACAGCGCCCTCAAAATAGTAGAATTATGTAACCGTCTTAAGCAAGTCAATGACATCTATTCTTCTACCTGAGTAATGCATCACCTCTGGACGTTTTTAGCAGGCTTTGTAAACACTGGGTAAATAAATAAGTAAAAAACAGCACTTCACAGGATTGCAAGCAATTATCGTTAGATTTATACGTCAGCTGTGATGCCATTTATCCATTTTAATTGAGTCGGGTTAAGCAGGTGTTTAACTCAAATTCGACGTATTTGCAATTTTGCGACCATATAAATGGCGATCGATGTCATTTAAATTAAATGAAACTAAATGCTGGAGATTGGATCGCGAATGGAATTTGCGATTTGGAAATTTTTCGATTCAATTATTCTCCAATTCGTGGATTCAAAACATACTCATTCCCCAGGTGAGGCTCGAACTCACAACCTCCGCATTACTCAGTAACAGAGCAGTACTGCCATATAAGTACGGCGCGCTAACCGATTGTGCCACTGGGGAAGATGAATCAAACAATTGAGTGCACTTTCAATAGTATAACCGCATTTTGTTCAATACAACTTGCGTCAGAAATCTCGTGGAATTTTAATATTAGTTCTCTTTATTTAAATTTTACTATGTATATATAATTGTACGAATATAAGTTAAAAGTAAAACATATACAGAACAAATACACTCATACGTAGTTGATATTTAGCAGCACGGTTTATTATTAAAACTTTCTTGAAACTGGTGGGTAATACAAAATGACTCGGGCTCGTCACACGATAATACGGAAAAGTTGTCTCTATATAGCGGTAGATATCTTTCAATGTAGCCCTCTGTTTCGCGTATGACCTTATAGCCAAGACGATAAGTGCCACGAAGCTATACGGCGGTCGGTCTATGCATGACAATGTACTGTGAGAGTTGAAAATACTGGTATACGGTGGATTGGCATACATATGCTGCGTGCGTGAGTATACATCTGCAGCATACATTAAGTTACCTCTTGGAGTGTGCATAGTCATCTCGAATGATGTATTTTTTGTGAATTTAAGAATGATTTGAATCAACAAGGTAGACCATAAGTCACCTTGAAATCTGCATATTATTCAAAATAACCCAATCAGAGAGCAGGAAAACAAATGGCATTAACCCCTAATTAAAATACAGCACTTAATGGCGATAATGGAACAAATTTACCTATTGTGTTATCCGTAATATCATGTGCTTCGCACTTTCATAAATATCTCACCTGTTACATAATCTATATAAAGTGTATTGCGTTATTGTTTTATAGCATGGATGAATGAAATGTAATGTACGTGAAAATTATTGAATATCATTCTTGAAATGAACATAGATCATCCGTAATTTCAATTTGCCAATCAGTAAACGATCACAAGCTGGCGCTCCAACAAACAGTCTGCTTAACAGCGCCCTCAAAATAGTAGAATTATGTAACCGTCTTAAGCAAGTCAATGACATCTATTCTTCTACCTGAATAATGCATCACCTCTGGACGTTTTTAGCAGGCTTTGTAAACACTGGGTAAATAAATAAGTAAAAAACAGCACTTCACAGGATTGCAAGCAATTATCGTTAGATTTATACGTCAGCTGTGATGCCATTTATCCATTTTAATTGAGTCGGGTTAAGCAGGTGTTTAACTCAAATTCGACGTATTTGCAATTTTGCGACCATATAAATGGCGATCGATGTCATTTAAATTAGATGAAACTAAATGCTGGAGATTGGATCGCGAATGGAATTTGCGATTTGGAAATGTTTCGATTCAATTATTCTCCAATTCGTGGATTCAAAACATACTCATTCCCCAGGTGAGGCTCGAACTCACAACCTCCGCATTACTAAGTAACAGAGCAGTACTGCCATATAAGTACGGCGCGCTAACCGATTGTGCCACTGGGGAAGATGAATCAAACAATTTAGTGCACTTTCAATAGTATAACCGCATTTTGTTCAATACAACTTGCGTCAGTAATCTCGTGGAATTTTAATATTAGTTCTCTTTATTTAAATTTTACGGTTTATATATAATTGTACGAATATAAGTTAAAAGTAAAACATATACAGAACAAATACACTCATACGTAGCTGATATTTAGCAGCACGGTTTATTATTAAAACTTTCTTGAAACTGGTGGGTAATACAAAATGACTCGAATTGAAGATATCTGACTACTTGCATTGAAAGATTGGCCAGGAATGTCACGCGCACTGTCTTGTGTGACATTACTAACAATACGTCCAACACGTTTAATCCTTTTATTATCCAATAGATCACAGTGGCCGGCTTTTCGTTTCGACTGACAACGTAGTATTTTGGCAATACTAAAGTCACTAAACTGTTTTCCGTTTACATGTCCTTCTTGTGTTCTCTCGCTATGTGTAATCGAGGAAACGTAATTTGGCGTCTGTTTCTTGCATGACTCCACCGACGACGGCGTGCTTTCAGGTTTATATCGCGCAATATAATCCTCGTTCGCTTGGCTGTTAGTTGTTATAAACTCGTGGTTATTGGATTTCTTATATCCTCGACAACGGCGGCGGAAGTCGCTTTCAGCAAACATTTCTTTCCAACCCTCTGCTAGTCTCCAGAAATGACCGTGAGTCAGGTCATGTATACTACGAGGACTCTTGATGAAGCAATTGTTCAAAGAGAGGTTGTGACGGATTGAATTCTTCCAGCCAGGGCTCGTCACACGATAATACGGAAAAGTTGTCTCTATATAGCGGTAGATATCTTTCAATGTAGCCCTCTGTTTCGCGTATGACCTTATAGCCAAGACGATAAGTGCTACGAAGCTATACGGCGGTCGGTCTGTGCATGACAATGTACTGTGAGAGTTGAAATTACTGGTATACGGTGGATTGGCATACATATGCTGCGTGCGTGAGTATACATCTGCAGCATACATTAAGTTACCTCTTGGAGTGTGCATCGTCATCTCGAATGATGTATTTTTTGTGAATTTAAGAATGGTTTGAATCAACAAGGTAGACCATAAGTCACCTTGAAATCTGCATATTATTCAAAATAACCCAATCAGAGAGCAGGAAAACAAATGCCATTAACCCCTAATTAAAATACAGCACTTAATGGCGATAATCGAACAAATTCACCTATTGTGTTATCCGTAATATCATGTGCTTAGCACTTTCATAAATATCTCACCTGTTACATAATCTATATAAAGTGTATTGGGTTATTGTTTTATAGAATGGATAAATGAAATGTAATGTACGTGAAAATTATTGAATATCATTCTTGAAATGAACATAGATCATCCGTATTTTCAATTTGCCAATCAGTAAACGATCACAAGATAGAGCCCAAACAAACAGTCTGCTAAACAGCGCCCTCAAAATCGTAAAACTATATAACCGTCTTGAGCAAGTCAATGACATTTATTCTTCTGCCTAAATAGTGCATTACCACTTGACGATTTTAGCAGGCTTGGTAAACACTGGGTAAATAAAGTAAAAAAATACAGCACTTCATAGGATTGCATGCAATTATAGTTAGATATATACGTCAGCTGTGATGCCATTTATCCATTTTAATTGAGTCGGGTTAAGCAGGTCTTTTAACTCAAATTCGACGTATTTTGCGACCATATAAATGGCGATCGATGTCATTTAAATTAGATGAAACTAAATGCTGGAGATTGGATCGCGAATGGAATTTGCGATCATAAGTGTTTAAATTCAATTATTCTCCAATTCGTGGATTCAAAACATACTCATTCCCCAGGTGAGGCTCGAACTCACAACCTCCGCATTACTCAGTAACAGAGCAGTACTGCCATATAAGTACGGCGCGCTAACCGATTGTGCCACTGGGGAAGATGAAACAAACAATTGAGTGCTCTTTCAATAGAATAACCGCATTTTGTTCAATACAACTTGCGTCAGAAATCTCGTGGAATTTTAATATTAGTTCTCTTTATTTAAATTTGACGCTTCATATATAATTGTACGAATATAAGTTAAAAGTAATACATATACAGAACAAATACACTCATACGTGGCTGATATTTAGCAGCACTGTTTATTATTAAAACTTTCTTGAAACTGGTTGGTAACACAAAATGACTCGAATTGAAGATATCTGACTACTTGCATTGAAAGATTGACCAGGAATGTCACGCGCAGTGTCTTTTGTGACATTACTAACAATACGTCCAACACGTTTAATCCTTTTATTGTCCGATACATCACAGTGGCCGGCTTTTCGTTTCGACTGACAACGTAGTATTTTGGCAATACTAAAGTCACTAAACTGTTTTCCGTTTACATGTCTTTCTTGTGTTCTCTCGCTATGTGTAATCGAGGATACGTAATTTGGCGTGTGTTTCTTGCATGACTCCACCGACGACGGCGAGCTTTCAGGTTTATATCGCGCAATATAATAATCGTTCGCTTGGCTGTTAGTTGTTATAAACTCGTGGTTATTGGATTTCTTATATCCTCGACGGCGGCGGCGGAAGTCGCTTTCAGCAAACATTTCGTTCCAACCCTCTGCTAGTCTCCAGAAATGACCGTGAGTCAGGTCATGTATACTACGAGGACTCTTGATGTAGCAATTGTTCAAAGAGAGGTTATGACGGATTGAATTCTTCCAGCCAGGGCTCTTCACACGATAATACGGAAAAGTTGTCTCTATATAGCGGTAGATATCTTTCAATGTAGCCCTCTGTTTCGCGTATGACCTTATAGCCAAGACGATAAGTGCTACGAAGCTATACGGCGGTCGGTCTGTGCATGACAATGTACTGTGAGAGTTGAAATTACTGGTATACGGTGGATTGGCATACATATGCTGCGTGCGTGAGTATACATCTGCAGCATACATTAAGTTACCTCTTGGAGTGTGCATCGTCATCTCGAATGATGTATTTTTTGTGAATTTAAGAATGGTTTGAATCAACAAGGTAGACCATAAGTCACCTTGAAATCTGCATATTATTCAAAATAACCCAATCAGAGAGCAGGAAAACAAATGCCATTAACCCCTAATTAAAATACAGCACTTAATGGCGATAATCGAACAAATTCACCTATTGTGTTATCCGTAATATCATGTGCTTAGCACTTTCATAAATATCTCACCTGTTACATAATCTATATAAAGTGTATTGGGTTATTGTTTTATAGAATGGATAAATGAAATGTAATGTACGTGAAAATTATTGAATATCATTCTTGAAATGAACATAGATCATCCGTATTTTCAATTTGCCAATCAGTAAACGATCACAAGATAGAGCCCAAACAAACAGTCTGCTAAACAGCGCCCTCAAAATCGTAAAACTATATAACCGTCTTGAGCAAGTCAATGACATTTATTCTTCTGCCTAAATAGTGCATTACCACTTGACGATTTTAGCAGGCTTGGTAAACACTGGGTAAATAAAGTAAAAGAAAAACAGCACTTCATAGGATTGCATGCAATTATAGTTAGATATATACGTCAGCTGTGATGCCATTTATCCATTTTAATTGAGTCGGGTTAAGCAGGTCTTTTAACTCAAATTCGACGTATTTTGCGACCATATAAATGGCGATCGATGTCATTTAAATTAGATGAAACTAAATGCTGGAGATTGGATCGCGAATGGAATTTGCGATCATAAGTGTTTAAATTCAATTATTCTCCAATTCGTGGATTCAAAACATACTCATTCCCCAGGTGAGGCTCGAACTCACAACATCCGCATTACTCAGTAGCAGAGCAGTACTGCCGTATACGTACGACGCGCTAACCGATTGTGCCACTGGGGAAGATGAAACAACTAATTGAGTGCACTTTCAATAGGATAACCGCATTTTGTTCAATACAACTTGCGTCAGAAATATCGTGGAATTTTAATATTAGTTCTCTTTATTTTGAATTTGACGGTTCATATATAATTGTACGAATATAAGTTAAAAGTAATACATATACAGAACAAATCCACTCACACGTAGCTGATATTTAGCAGCACGGTGTATTATTAAAACTTTCTTGAAACTGGTGGATAATACAAAATGACTCGAATTGAAGATATCTGACTACTTGCATTGAAAGATTGGCCAGGAATGTCACGCGCAGTGTCTTTTTTGACATTACTAACAATACGTCCAACACGTTTAATCCTTTATTGTCCGATACATCACAGTGGCCGGCTTTTCGTTTCGACTGACAACGTAGTATTTTGGCAATACTAAAGTCACTAAACTGTTTTCCGTTTACATGTCTTTCTTGTGTGCTCTCGCTATGTGTAATCGAGGAAACGTAATTTGGCATCTTTTTCTTGCATGACTCCACTGACGACGGCGTGCTTTCAGGTTTATATCGGGCAATATAATCCTCGTTCGCGTGGCTGTTAGTTGTTATAAACTCGTGGTTATTGGATTTCTTATATCCTCGACGACGGCGGCGGAAGTCGCTTTCAGCAAACATTTCTTTCCAACCCTCTGCTAGTCTCCAGAAATGACCGTGAGTCAGGTCATGTATACTACGAAGACTCTTGATGAAACAATTGTTCAAAGAGAGGTTATGACGGATTGAATTCTTCCAGCCAGGGCTCGTCACACGATAATACGGAAAAGTTGTCTCTATATAGCGGTAGATATCTTTCAATGTAGCCCTCTGTTTCGCGTATGACCTTATAGCCAAGACGATAAGTGCTACGAAGCTATACGGCGGTCGGTCTATGCATGACAATGTACTGTGAGAGTTGAAAATACTGGTATACGGTGGATTGGCATACATATGCTGCGTGCGTGAGTATATATCTGCAGCATACATTAAGTTACCTCTTGGAGTGTGCATAGTCATCTCGAATGATGTATTTTTTGTGAATTTAAGAATGGTTTGAATCAACAAGGTAGACCATAAGTCACCTTGAAATCTGCATATTATTCAAAATAACCCAATCAGAGAGCAGGAAAACAAATGGCATTAACCCCTAATTAAAATACAGCACTTAATGGCGATAATGGAACAAATTTACCTATTGTGTTATCCGTAATATCATGTGCTTCGCACTTTCATAAATATCTCACCTGTTACATAATCTATATAAAGTGTATTGCGTTATTGTTTTATAGCATGGATGAATGAAATGTAATGTACGTGAAAATTATTGAATATCATTCTTGAAATGAACATAGATCATCCGTAATTTCAATTTGCCAATCAGTAAACGATCACAAGATGGCGCTCCAACAAACAGTCTGCTTAACAGCGCCCTCAAAATGGTAGAATTATGTAACCGTCTTAAGCAAGTCAATGACATCTATTCTTCTACCTGAATAATGCATCACCTCTGGACGTTTTTAGCAGGCTTTGTAAACACTGGGTAAATAAATAAGTAAAAAACAGCACTTCACAGGATTGCAAACAATTATCGTTAGATTTATACGTCAGCTGTGATGCCATTTATCCATTTTAATTGAGTCGGGTTAAGCAGGTGTTTAACTCAAATTCGACGTATTTGCAATTTTGCGACCATATAAATGGCGATCGATGTCATTTAAATTAGATGAAACTAAATGCTGGAGATTGGATCGCGAATGGAATTTGCGATTTGGAAATGTTTCGATTCAATTATTCTCCAATTCGTGGATTCAAAACATACTCATTCCCCAGGTGAGGCTCGAACTCACAACCTCCGCATTACTAAGTAACAGAGCAGTACTGCCATATAAGTACGGCGCGCTAACCGATTGTGCCACTGGGGAAGATGAATCAAACAATTTAGTGCACTTTCAATAGTATAACCGCATTTTGTTCAATACAACTTGCGTCAGAAATCTCGTGGAATTTTAATATTAGTTCTCTTTATTTAAATTTTACGGTTTATATATAATTGTACGAATATAAGTTAAAAGTAAAACATATACAGAACAAATACACTCATACGTAGCTGATATTTAGCAGCACGGTTTATTATTAAAACTTTCTTGAAACTGGTGGGTAATACAAAATGACTCGAATTGAAGATATCTGACTACTTGCATTGAAAGATTGGCCAGGAATGTCACGCGCACTGTCTTGTGTGACATTACTAACAATACGTCCAACACGTTTAATCCTTTTATTATCCAATACATCACAGTGGCCGGCTTTTCGTTTCGACTGACAACGTAGTATTTTGGCAATACTAAAGTCACTAAACTGTTTTCCGTTTACATGTCCTTCTTGTGTTCTCTCGCTATGTGTAATCGAGGAAACGTAATTTGGCGTCTGTTTCTTGCATGACTCCACCGACGACGGCGTGCTTTCAGGTTTATATCGCGCAATATATTCCTCGTTCGCTTGGCTGTTAGTTGTTATAAACTCGTGGTTATTGGATTTGTTATATCCTCGACAACGGCGGCGGAAGTCGCTTTCAGCAAACATTTCTTTCCAACCCTCTGCTAGTCTCCAGAAATGACCGTGAGTCAGGTCATGTATACTACGAGGACTCTTGATGAAGCAATTGTTCAAAGAGAGGTTGTGACGGATTGAATTCTTCCAGCCAGGGCTCGTCACACGATAATACGGAAAAGTTGTCTCTATATAGCGGTAGATATCTTTCAATGTAGCCCTCTGTTTCGCGTATGACCTTATAGCCAAGACGATAAGTGCTACGAAGCTATACGGCGGTCAGTCTATGTATGACAATGTACTGTGAGAGTTGAAAATACTGGTATACGGTGGATTGGCATACATATGCTGCGTGCGTGAGTATACATCTGCAGCATACATTAAGTTACCTCTTGGAGTGTGCATCGTCATCTCGAATGATGTATTTTTTGTGAATTTAAGAATGGTTTGAATCAACAAGGTAGACCATAAGTCACCTTGAAATCTGCATATTATTCAAAATAACCCAATCAGAGAGCAGGAAAACAAATGCCATTAACCCCTAATTAAAATACAGCACTTAATGGCGATAATCGAACAAATTCACCTATTGTGTTATCCGTAATATCATGTGCTTAGCACTTTCATAAATATCTCACCTGTTACATAATCTATATAAAGTGTATTGGGTTATTGTTTTATAGAATGGATAAATGAAATGTAATCTACGTGAAAATTATTGAATATCATTCTTGAAATGAACATAGATCATCCGTATTTTCAATTTGCCAATCAGTAAACGATCACAAGATAGCACCCAAACAAACAGTCTGCTAAACAGCGCCCTCAAAATCGTAAAACTATATAACCGTCTTGAGCAAGTCAATGACATTTATTCTTCTGCCTAAATAGTGCATTACCACTTGACGATTTTAGCAGGCTTGGTAAACACTGGGTAAATAAAGTAAAAAAATACAGCACTTCATAGGATTGCATGCAATTATAGTTAGATATATACGTCAGCTGTGATGCCATTTATCCATTTTAATTGAGTCGGGTTAAGCAGGTCTTTTAACTCAAATTCGACGTATTTTGCGACCATATAAATGGCGATCGATGTCATTTAAATTAGATGAAACTAAATGCTGGAGATTGGATCGCGAATGGAATTTGCGATCATAAGTGTTTAAATTCAATTATTCTCCAATTCGTGGATTCAAAACATACTCATTCCCCAGGTGAGGCTCGAACTCACAACCTCCGCATTACTCAGTAACAGAGCAGCACTGCCATATAAGTACGGCGCGCTAACCGATTGTGCCACTGGGGAAGATGAAACAAACAATTGAGTGCTCTTTCAATAGAATAACCGCATTTTGTTCAATACAACTTGCGTCAGAAATCTCGTGGAATTTTAATATTAGTTCTCTTTATTTAAATTTGACGCTTCATATATAATTGTACGAATATAAGTTAAACGTAATACATATACAGAACAAATACACTCATACGTGGCTGATATTTAGCAGCACTGTTTATTATTAAAACTTTCTTGAAACTGGTTGGTAACACAAAATGACTCGAATTGAAGATATCTGACTACTTGCATTGAAAGATTGACCAGGAATGTCACGCGCAGTGTCTTTTGTGACATTACTAACAATACGTCCAACACGTTTAATCCTTTTATTGTCCGATACATCACAGTGGCCCGCTTTTCGTTTCGACTGACAACGTAGTATTTTGGCAATACTAAAGTCACTAAACTGTTTTCCGTTTACATGTCCTTCTTGTGTTCTCTCGCTATGTGTAATCGAGGAAACGTAATTTGGCGTCTGTTTCTTGCATGACTCCACGGACGACGGCGTGCTTTCAGGTTTATATCGCGCAATATAATCCTCGTTCGCGTGGCTGTTAGTTGTTATAAACTCGTGGTTATTGGATTTCTTATATCCTCGACGACGGCGGCGGAAGTCGCTTTCAGCAAACATTTCTTTCCAACCCTCTGCTAGTCTCCAGAAATGACCGTGAGTCAGGTCATGTATACTACGAGGACTCTTGATGAAGCAATTGTTCAAAGAGAGGTTATGACGGATTGAATTCTTCCAGCCAGGGCTCGTCACACGATAATACGGAAAAGTTGTCTCTATATAGCGGTAGATATCTTTCAATGTAGCCCTCTGTTTCGCGTATGAACTATAGCCAAGACGATAAGTGCTACGAAGCTATACGGCGGTCGGTCTATGCATGACAATATACTGTGAGAGTTGAAAATACTGGTATACGGTGGATTGGCATACATATGCTGCGTGCGTGAGTAAATATCTGCAGCATACATTAAGTTACCTCTTGGAGTGTGCATCGTCATCTCGAATGATGTATTTCTTGTGAATTTAAGAATGGTTTGAATCAACAAGGTAGACCATAAGTCACCTTGAAATCTGCATATTATTCAAAATAACCCAATCAGAGAGCAGGGAAACAAATGCCATTAACCCCTAATTAAAATACGGCACTTAATGGCGATAATCGAACAAATTCACCTATTGTGTTATCCGTAATATCATGTGCTTCGCACTTTCATAAATATCTCACCTGTTACATAATCTATATAAAGTGTATTGGGTTATTGTTTTATAGAATGGATAAATGAAATGTAATGTACGTGAAAATTATTGAATATCATTCTTGAAATGAACATAGATCATCCGTATTTTCAATTTGCCAATCAGTAAACGATCACAAGATAGCGCCCAAACAAACAGTCTGCTAAACAGCGCCCTCAAAATCGTAGAAATATATAACCGTCATGAGCAAGTCAATGACATTTATTCTTCTGCCTAAATAGTGCATTACCACTTGACGATTTTAGCAGGCTTGGTAAACACTGGGTAAATAAAGTAAAAAAAAACAGCACTTCATAGGATTGCATGCAATTATAGTTAGATATATACGTCAGCTGTGATGCCATTTATCCATTTTAATTGAGTCGGGTTAAGCAGGTCTTTTAACTCAAATTCGACCTATTTTGCGACCATATAAATGGCGATCGATGTCATTTAAATTAGATGAAACTAAATGCTGGAGATTGGATCGCGAATGGAATTTGCGATCATAAGTGTTTAAATTCAATTATTCTCCAATTCGTGGATTTAAAACATACTCATTCCCCAGGTGAGGCTCGAACTCACAACCTCCGCATTACTCAGTAACAGAGCAGTACTGCCGTATACGTACGGCGCGCTAACCGATTGTGCCACTGGGGAAGATGAAACAACTAATTGAGTGCACTTTCAATAGGATAACCGCATTTTGTTCAATACAACTTGCGTCAGAAATATCGTGGAATTTTAATATTAGTTCTCTTTATTTAAATTTGACGGTTCATATATAATTGTACGAATATAAGTTAAAAGTAATACATATACAGAACAAATACACTCATACGTAGCTGATATTTAGCAGCACGGTTTATTATTAAAACTTTCTTGAAACTGGTGGGTAATACAAAATGACTCGAATTGAAGATATCTGACTACTTTCATTGAAAGATTGGCCAGGAATGTCACGCGCACTGTCTTGTGTGACATTACTAACAATACGTCCAACACGTTTAATCCTTTTATTATCCAATACATCACAGTGGCCGGCTTTTCGTTTCGACTGACAACGTAGTATTTTGGCAATACTGAAGTCACTAAACTGTTTTCCGTTTACATGTCTTTCTTGTGTTCTCTCGCTATGTGTAATCGAGTAAACGTAATTTGGCGTCTGTTGCTTGCATGACTCCACCGACGACGTCGTACTTTCAGGTTTATATCGCGCAATATAATCCTCGTTCGCTTGACTGTTAGTTATTATAAACTCGTGGTTATTGGATTTCTTATATCCTCGACGACGGGGGCGGAAGTCGCTTTCAGCAAACATTTCTTTCCAACCCTCTGCTAGTCTCCAGAAATGACCGTGAGTCAGGTCATGTATACTACGAGGACTCTTGATGAAGCAATTGTTCAAAGAGAGGTTATGACGGATTGAATTCTTCCAGCCAAGGCTCTTCACACGATAATACGGAATAGTTGTCTCTATATAGAGGTAGATATCTTTCAATGTAGCCCTCTGTTCCGCGTATGACCTTATAGCCAAGACGATAAGTGCTACGAAGCTATACGGGGTCGGTCTGTGCTTGACAATGTACTGTGAGAGTTGAAATTACTGGTATACGGTGGATTGGCATACATATGCTGTGTGCGTGAGTAAACATCTGCAGCATACATTAAGTTACCTCTTGGATTGTGCATCGTCATTTCGAATGATGTATTTTTTGTGAATTTAAGAATGGTTTGAGTCAACAAGGTAGACCATAGGTCACATTGAAATTTGCATATTATTCAAAATAACCCAATCAGAGAGCAGGAAAACAAATGACATTAACTCCTAATTAAAATACAGCACTTAATGGCGATAATCGAACAAATTCACCTATTGTGTTATCCTTAATATCATGTGCTTCGCACTTTCATAAATATCTCACCTGTTACATAATCTATATAAAGTGTATTGGGTTATTGTTTTATAGCATGCATAGATTAAATGTAATGTACGTGAAAATTATTGAATATCATTCTTGAAATGAACATAGATCATCCGTAAATTCAATTTGCTAATCAGTAAACGATCACAAGATAGCGCTCAAACAATCAGTCTGCAAAACGGCGCCCTCAAAATCTTAGACCTATATAACCGTCTTGAGCAAGTCAATGACATTTATTCTTCTGCCTAAATAGTGCATCACCACGGGAAGTTTTTAGCAGGCTTGGTAAACACTGGGTAAATAAAGTAAGAAAATCAGCACTTCATAGGATTGCATGCAATTATAGTTAGATATATACGTCAGCTGTGATTCCATTTACTGTGGAATACTTTATTTTCGCTGGAATTAATTTTCGCTGAAAAGGCTTTTTGGGCGTTTTGTATGGAATTTATTTTCACTGATTTCTGATGAGTTTAATGTGAAATATAAGAAAAAAAGTATATTCGCTGGATTTTATTTTCATGGAATCATCCCTTCAGCGAAAATAGCGAAAATAAATTCCAAGCGAAAATAAAGTATTCTACAGTATCCATTTTAATTGAGTCGGGTTAAGCAGGTCTTTTAACTCAAATTCGACGTATTTTCGACCATATAAATGGCGATCGATGTCATTTAAATTAGATGAAACTAAATGCTGGAGATTGGATCGCGAATGGAATTTGCGATCATAAGTGTTTCGATTCAATTATTCTCCAATTCGTGGATTCAAAATATTTTCATTCCCCAGGTGAGGCTCGAACTCACAACCTCCGCATTACTCAGTAACAGAGCAGTACTGTCATATAAGTACGGCGCGCTAACCGATTGTGCCACTGGGGAAGATGAAACAACCAATTGAGTGCACGTTCAATAGGATAACCGCATTTTGTTCAATACAACTTGCGTCAGAAATATCGTGGAATTTTAATATTAGTTCACATTATTTAAATTTGACGGTTCATATATAATTGTACGAATATAAGTTAAAAGTAATACATATACAGAACATATACACTCATACGTAGCTGATATTTAGTAGCACGGTTTATTATTAAAACTTTCTTGAAACTGGTGGGTAATACAAAATGACTCGAATTGAAGCTATCTGACTACTTGCATTGAAAGATTGGCCAGGAATGTCACGCGCAGTGTCTTTTGTGACATTACTAACAATACGTCCAACACGTTTAATCCTTTTATTGTCCGATACATCACAGTTGCCGGCTTTTCGTTTCGACTGACAACGTAGTATTTTGGCAATACTAAAGTCACTAAACTGTTTTCCGTTTACATGTCTTCCTTGTGTTCTCTCGCTATGTGTAATCGAGGAAACGTAATTTGGCGTCTGTTTCTTGCATGACTCCACCGACGACGGCGTGCTTTCAGGTTTATATCGCGCAATATAATCCTCGTTCGCTTGGCTGTTAGTTGTTACAATCTCGTGGTTATTGGATTTCTTATATACTCGACGACGGCGGCGGAAGTCACTTTCAGTAAACATTTCTTTCCAAACCTCTGCTAGTCTCCAGAAATGACCGTGAAATGAACATAGATCATCCGTAATTTCAATTTGCCAATCAGTAAACGATCACAAGATAGCGCTCAAACAAACAGTCTGCCTAACAGCGCCCTCAAAATCGTAGAAATATATAACCGTCTTGAGCAAGTCAATGACATTTATTCTTCTGCCTAAATAGTGCATCACCACTGGACGTTTGGCTTGGTAAACACTGGGTAAATAAAGTAAAAAAAACAGCACTTCATAGGATTGCATGCAATTATAATTAGATATATACGTCAGCTGTGATGCCATTTATCCATTTTAATTGAGTGGGGTTAAGCAGGTCTTTTAACTCAAATTCGACGTATTTTGCGACCATATAAATGGCGATCGATGTCATTTAAATTAGATGAAACTAAATGCTGGAGATTGGATCGCGAATGGAATTTGCGATCATTAGTGTTTCGATTCAATTATTCTCCAATTCGTGGATTCAAAATATACTCATTCCCCAGCTGAGGCTCGAAGTTACAACCTCCGCATTACTCAGTAACAGAGCAGTACTGTCATATAAGTACGGCGCGCTAACCGATTGTGCCACTGGGGAAGATGAAACAACCAATTGAGTGCACGTTCAATAGGATAACCGCATTTTGTTCAATACAACTTGCGTCAGAAATATCGTGGAATTTTAATATTAGTTCTCTTTATTTAAATTTGACGGTTCATATATAATTGTACGAATATAAGTTAAAAGTAATACATATACAGAACAAATACACTCATACTTAGCTGATATTTAGCAGCACGGTTTATTATTAAAACTTTCTTGAAACTGGTGGGTAATACAAAATGACTCGAATTGAAGATATCTGACTACTTGCATTGAAAGATTGACCAGGAATGTCACGCGCAGTGTCTTTTGTGACATTACTAACAATACGTCCAACACGTTTAATCCTTTTATTGTCCGATACATCACAGTTGCCGGCTTTTCGTTTCGACTGACAACGTAGTATTTTGGCAATACTAAAGTCACTAAACTGTTTTCCGTTTACATGTCTTCCTTATGTTCTCTCGATATGTGTAATCGAGGAAACGTAATTTGGCGTCTGTTTCTTGCATGACTCCACCGACGACGGCGTGCTTTCAGGTTTATATCGCGCAATATAATCCTCGTTCGCTTGGCTGTTAGTTGTTATAAACTCGTGGTTATTGGATTTCTTATATACTCGACGACGGCGGCGGAAGTCACTTTCAGCAAACATGTCTTTCCAAACCTCTGCTAGTCTCCAGAAATGACCGTGAGTCAGGTCATGTATACTACGAGGACTCTTGATGAAGCAATTGTTCAAAGAGAGGTTATGACGGATTGAATTCTTCCAGCCAAGGCTCTTCACACGATAATACGGAAAAGTTGTCTCTATATAGCGGTAGATATCTTTCAATGTAGCCCTCTGTTCCGCGTATGACCTTATAGCCAAGACGATAAGCGCTACGAAGCTATACGGCGGTCGGTCTGTGCATGACAATGTACTGTGAGAGTTGAAATTACTGGTATACGGTGGATTGGCATACATATGCTGTGTGCGTGAGTAAACATCTGCAGCATACATTAAGTTACCTCATGGATTGTGCATTGTCATCTCGAATGATGTATTTTTTGTGAATTTAAGAATGGTTTGAGTCAACAAGGTAGACCATAAGTCACCTTGAAATCTGCATATTATTCAAAATAACCCAATCAGAGAGCAGGAAAACAAATGCCATTAACCCCTAATTAAAATACAGCACTTAATGGCGATAATCGAACAAATTTACCTATTGTGTTATCCGTAATATCATGTGCTTCGCACTTTCATAAATATCTCACCTGTTACATAATCTATATAAAGTGTATTGGGTTATTGTTTTATAGCATGGATAAATGAAATGTAATGTACGTGAAAATTATTGAATATCATTCTTGAAATGAACATAGATCATCCGTAATTTCAATTTGCCAATCAGTAAACGATCACAAGATAGCGTTCAAACAATCAGTCTGCAAAACAGCGCCCTCAAAATCGTAAAACTATATAACCGTCTTGAGCAAGTCAATGACATTTATTCTTCTGCCTAAATAGTGCATCACCACTGGACGTTTGGCTTGGTAAACCCTGGGTAAATAAAGTAAAAAAAAAACAGCACTTCATAGGATTGCATGCAATTATAGTTAGATATATACGTCAGCTGTGATTCCATTTATCCATTTTAATTGAGTCGGGTTAAGCAGGTCTTTTAACTCAAATTCGACGTATTTTCGACCATATAAATGGCGATCGATGTCATTTAAATTAGATGAAACTAAATGCTGGAGATTGGATCGCGAATGGAATTTGCGATCATAAGTGTTTCGATTCAATTATTCTCCAATTCGTGGATTCAAAATATACTCATTCCCCAGGTGAGGCTCGAACTCACAACCTCCGCATTACTCAGTAACAGAGCAGTACTGTCATATAAGTACGGCGCGCTAACCGATTGTGCCACTGGGGAAGATGAAACAACCAATTGAGTGCACGTTCAATAGGATAACCGCATTTTGTTCAATACAACTTGCGTCAGAAATATCGTGGAATTTTAATATTAGTTCTCTTTATTTAAATTTGACGGTTCATATATAATTGTACGAATATAAGTTAAAAGTAATACATATACAGAACAAATACACTCATACGTAGCTGATATTTAGTAGCACGGTTTATTATTAAAACTTTCTTGAAACTAGTGGGTAATACAAAATGACTCGAATTGAAGATATCTGACTACTTGCATTGAAAGATTGGCCTGGAATGTCACGCGCAGTGTCTTTTGTGACATTACTAACAATACGTCCAACAAGTTTAATCCTTTTATTGTCCGATACATCACAGTTGCCGGCTTTTCGTTTCGACTGACAACGTAGTATTTTGGCAATACTAAAGTCACTAAACTGTTTTCCGTTTACATGTCTTCCTTGTGTTCTCTCGCTATGTGTAATCGAGGAAACGTAATTTGGCGTCTGTTTCTTGCATGACTCCACCGACGACGGCGTGCTTTCAGGTTTATATCGCGCAATATAATCCTCGTTCGCTTGGCTGTTAGTTGTTATAAACTCGTGGTTATTGGATTTCTTATATCCTCGACGACGGCGGCGGAAGTCACTTTCAGCAAACATTTCTTTCCAACCCTCTGCTAGTCTCCAGAAATGACCGTGAGTCAGGTCATGTATACTACGAGGACTATTGATGAAGCAATTGTTCAAAGAGAGGTTATGACGGATTGAATTCTTCCAGCCAAGGCTCTTCATACGATAATACGGAAAAGTTGTCTCTATATAGCGGTAGATATCTTTCAATGTAGCCCTCTGTTCCGCGTATGACCTTATAGCCAAGACGATAAGCGCTACGAAGCTATACGGCGGTCGGTCTGTACATGACAATGTTCTGTGAGAGTTGAAATTACTGGTATACGGTGGATTGGCATACATATGCTGTGTGCGTGAGTAAACATCTGCAGCATACATTAAGTTACCTCTTGGATTGTGCATCGTCATCTCGAATGATGTATTTTTTTGTGAATTTAAGAATGGTTTGAGTCAACAAGGTAGACCATAAGTCACCTTGAAATCTGCATATTATTCAAAAAAACCCAATCGGAGAGCAGGAAAACAAATGCCATTAACCCCTAATTAAAATACAGCACTTAATGGCGATAATCGAACAAATTAACCTATTGTGTTGTCCGTAATATCATGTGTTTCGCACATTCATAAATATCTCACCTGTTACATAATCTAAATAAAGTGTATTGGTTATTGATTTATAGCATGGATAAATGAAATGTAATGTTCGTGAAAATTATTGAATATCATTCTTGAAATGAACATAGATCATCCGTAATTTCAATTTGCCAATCAGTAAACGATCACAAGATAGCGCTCACACAATCAGTCTGAAAAACAGCGCCCTCAAAATCGTAGAAACTATACAACCGTCTTGAGCAAGTCAATGACATTTATTCTTCTGCCTAAATAGTGCATCACCACTGGACGTTTGGCTTGGTAAACCCTGGGTAAATAAAGTAAAAAAAAAAACAGCACTTCATAGGATTGCATGCAATTATAGTTAGACATATACGTCAGCTGTGATTCCATTTATCCATTTTAATTGAGTCGGGTTAAGCAGGTCTTTTAACTCAAATTCGACGTATTTTCGACCATATAAATGGCGATCGATGTCATTTAAATTAGATGAAACTAAATGCTGGAGATTGGATCGCGAATGGAATTTGCGATCATAAGTGTTTCGATTCAATTATTCTCCAATTCGTGGATTCAAAATATAATCATTCCCCAGGTGAGGCTCGAACTCACAACCTCCGCATTACTCAGTAACAGAGCAGTACTGTCTTATAAGTACGGCGCGCTAACCGATTGTGTCACTGGGGAAGATGAAACAACCAATTGAGTGCACGTTCAATAGGATAACCGCATTTTGTTCAATACAACTTGCGTCAGAAATATCGTGGAATTTTAATATTAGTTCACTTTATTTAAATTTGACGGTTCATATATAATTGTACGAATATAAGTTAAAAGTAATACATATACAGAACAAATACACTCATACGTAGCTGATATTTAGTAGCACGGTTTATTATTAAAACTTTCTTGAAACTGGTGGGTAATACAAAATGACTCGAATTGAAGCTATCTGACTACTTGCATTGAAAGATTGGCCAGGAATGTCACGCGCAGTGTCTTTTGTGACATTACTAACAATACGTCCAACACGTTTAATCCTTTTATTGTCCGATACATCACAGTTGCCGGCTTTTCGTTTCGATTGACAACGTAGTATTTTGGCAATACTAAAGTCACTAAACTGTTTTCCGTTTACATGTCTTCCTTGTGTTCTCTCGCTATGTGTAATCGAGGACACGTAATTTGGCGTCTGTTTCTTGCATGACTCCACCGACGACGGCGTGCTTTCAGGTTTATATCGCGCAATATAATCCTCGTTCGCTTGGCTGTTAGTTGTTATAAACTCGTGGTTATTGGATTTCTTATATCCTCGACGACGGCGGCGGAAGTCACTTTCAGCAAACATTTCTTTCCAACCCTCTGCTAGTCTCCAGAAATGACCGTGAGTCAGGTCATGTATACTACGAGGACTCTTGATGAAGCAATTGTTCAAAGAGAGGTTATGACGGATTGAATTCTTCCAGCCAAGGCTCTTCACACGATAATACGGAAAAGTTGTCTCTATATAGCGGTAGATATCTTTCAATGTAGCCCTCTGTTCCGCGTATGACCTTATAGCCAAGACGATAAGCGCTACGAAGCTATACGGCGGTCGGTCTGTGCATGACAATGTACTGTGAGAGTTGAAATTACTGGTATACGGTGGATTGGCATACATATGCTGTGTGCGTGAGTAAACATCTGCAGCATACATTAAGTTACATCTTGGATTGTGCATCGTCATTTCGAATGATGTATTTTTTGTGAATTTAAGAATGGTTTGAGTCAACAAGGTTGACCATAGGTCACATTGAAATTTGCATATTATTCAAAATAACCCAATCAGAGAGCAGGAAAACAAATGACATTAACTCCTAATTAAAATACAGCACTTAATGGCGATAATCGAACAAATTCACCTATTGTGTTATCCGTAATATCATGTGCTTCGCACTTTCATAAATATCTCACCTGTTACATAATCTATATAAAGTGTATTGGGTTATTGTTTTATAGCATGCATAGATTAAATGTAATGTACGTGAAAATTATTGAATATCATTCTTGAAATGAACATAGATCATCCGTAAATTCAATTTGCTAATCAGTAAACGATCACAAGATAGCGCTCAAACAATCAGTCTGCAAAACGGCGCCCTCAAAATCTTAGACCTATATAACCGTCTTGAGCAAGTCAATGACATTTATTCTTCTGCCTAAATAGTGCATCACCACGGGAAGTTTTTAGCAGGCTTGGTAAACACTGGGTAAATAAAGTAAGAAAATCAGCACTTCATAGGATTGCATGCAATTATAGTTAGATATATACGTCAGCTGTGATTCCATTTACTGTGGAATACTTTATTTTCGCTGGAATTAATTTTCGCTGAAAAGGCTTTTTGGGCGTTTTGTATGGAATTTATTTTCACTGATTTCTGATGAGTTTAATGTGAAATATAAGAAAAAAAGTATATTCGCTGGATTTTATTTTCATGGAATCATCCCTTCAGCGAAAATAGCGAAAATAAATTCCAAGCGAAAATAAAGTATTCTACAGTATCCATTTTAATTGAGTCGGGTTAAGCAGGTCTTTTAACTCAAATTCGACGTATTTTCGACCATATAAATGGCGATCGATGTCATTTAAATTAGATGAAACTAAATGCTGGAGATTGGATCGCGAATGGAATTTGCGATCATAAGTGTTTCGATTCAATTATTCTCCAATTCGTGGATTCAAAATATTTTCATTCCCCAGGTGAGGCTCGAACTCACAACCTCCGCATTACTCAGTAACAGAGCAGTACTGTCATATAAGTACGGCGCGCTAACCGATTGTGCCACTGGGGAAGATGAAACAACCAATTGAGTGCACGTTCAATAGGATAACCGCATTTTGTTCAATACAACTTGCGTCAGAAATATCGTGGAATTTTAATATTAGTTCACATTATTTAAATTTGACGGTTCATATATAATTGTACGAATATAAGTTAAAAGTAATACATATACAGAACATATACACTCATACGTAGCTGATATTTAGTAGCACGGTTTATTATTAAAACTTTCTTGAAACTGGTGGGTAATACAAAATGACTCGAATTGAAGCTATCTGACTACTTGCATTGAAAGATTGGCCAGGAATGTCACGCGCAGTGTCTTTTGTGACATTACTAACAATACGTCCAACACGTTTAATCCTTTTATTGTCCGATACATCACAGTTGCCGGCTTTTCGTTTCGACTGACAACGTAGTATTTTGGCAATACTAAAGTCACTAAACTGTTTTCCGTTTACATGTCTTCCTTGTGTTCTCTCGCTATGTGTAATCGAGGAAACGTAATTTGGCGTCTGTTTCTTGCATGACTCCACCGACGACGGCGTGCTTTCAGGTTTATATCGCGCAATATAATCCTCGTTCGCTAGGCTGTTAGTTGTTACAATCTCGTGGTTATTGGATTTCTTATATACTCGACGACGGCGGCGGAAGTCACTTTCAGTAAACATTTCTTTCCAAACCTCTGCTAGTCTCCAGAAATGACCGTGAAATGAACATAGATCATCCGTAATTTCAATTTGCCAATCAGTAAACGATCACAAGATAGCGCTCAAACAAACAGTCTGCCTAACAGCGCCCTCAAAATCGTAGAAATATATAACCGTCTTGAGCCAGTCAATGACATTTATTCTTCTGCCTAAATAGTGCATCACCACTGGACGTTTGGCTTGGTAAACACTGGGTAAATAAAGTAAAAAAAACAGCACTTCATAGGATTGCATGCAATTATAATTAGATATATACGTCAGCTGTGATGCCATTTATCCATTTTAATTGAGTGGGGTTAAGCAGGTCTTTTAACTCAAATTCGACGTATTTTGCGACCATATAAATGGCGATCGATGTCATTTAAATTAGATGAAACTAAATGCTGGAGATTGGATCGCGAATGGAATTTGCGATCATTAGTGTTTCGATTCAATTATTCTACAATTCGTGGATTCAAAATATACTCATTCCCCAGCTGAGGCTCGAAGTTACAACCTCCGCATTACTCAGTAACAGAGCAGTACTGTCATATAAGTACGGCGCGCTAACCGATTGTGCCACTGGGGAAGATGAAACAACCAATTGAGTGCACGTTCAATAGGATAACCGCATTTTGTTCAATACAACTTGCGTCAGAAATATCGTGGAATTTTAATATTAGTTCTCTTTATTTAAATTTGACGGTTCATATATAATTGTACGAATATAAGTTAAAAGTAATACATATACAGAACAAATACACTCATACTTAGCTGATATTTAGCAGCACGGTTTATTATTAAAACTTTCTTGAAACTGGTGGGTAATACAAAATGACTCGAATTGAAGATATCTGACTACTTGCATTGAAAGATTGACCAGGAATGTCACGCGCAGTGTCTTTTGTGACATTACTAACAATACGTCCAACACGTTTAATCCTTTTATTGTCCGATACATCACAGTTGCCGGCTTTTCGTTTCGACTGACAACGTAGTATTTTGGCAATACTAAAGTCACTAAACTGTTTTCCGTTTACATGTCTTCCTTATGTTCTCTCGATATGTGTAATCGAGGAAACGTAATTTGGCGTCTGTTTCTTGCATGACTCCACCGACGACGGCGTGCTTTCAGGTTTATATCGCGCAATATAATCCTCGTTCGCTTGGCTGTTAGTTGTTATAAACTCGTGGTTATTGGATTTCTTATATACTCGACGACGGCGGCGGAAGTCACTTTCAGCAAACATGTCTTTCCAAACCTCTGCTAGTCTCCAGAAATGACCGTGAGTCAGGTCATGTATACTACGAGGACTCTTGATGAAGCAATTGTTCAAAGAGAGGTTATGACGGATTGAATTCTTCCAGCCAAGGCTCTTCACACGATAATACGGAAAAGTTGTCTCTATATAGCGGTAGATATCTTTCAATGTAGCCCTCTGTTCCGCGTATGACCTTATAGCCAAGACGATAAGCGCTACGAAGCTATACGGCGGTCGGTCTGTGCATGACAATGTACTGTGAGAGTTGAAATTACTGGTATACGGTGGATTGGCATACATATGCTGTGTGCGTGAGTAAACATCTGCAGCATACATTAAGTTACCTCATGGATTGTGCATTGTCATCTCGAATGATGTATTTTTTGTGAATTTAAGAATGGTTTGAGTCAACAAGGTAGACCATAAGTCACCTTGAAATCTGCATATTATTCAAAATAACCCAATCAGAGAGCAGGAAAACAAATGCCATTAACCCCTAATTAAAATACAGCACTTAATGGCGATAATCGAACAAATTTACCTATTGTGTTATCCGTAATATCATGTGCTTCGCACTTTCATAAATATCTCACCTGTTACATAATCTATATAAAGTGTATTGGGTTATTGTTTTATAGCATGGATAAATGAAATGTAATGTACGTGAAAATTATTGAATATCATTCTTGAAATGAACATAGATCATCCGTAATTTCAATTTGCCAATCAGTAAACGATCACAAGATAGCGTTCAAACAATCAGTCTGCAAAACAGCGCCCTCAAAATCGTAAAACTATATAACCGTCTTGAGCAAGTCAATGACATTTATTCTTCTGCCTAAATAGTGCATCACCACTGGACGTTTGGCTTGGTAAACCCTGGGTAAATAAAGTAAAAAAAAAACAGCACTTCATAGGATTGCATGCAATTATAGTTAGATATATACGTCAGCTGTGATTCCATTTATCCATTTTAATTGAGTCGGGTTAAGCAGGTCTTTTAACTCAAATTCGACGTATTTTCGACCATATAAATGGCGATCGATGTCATTTAAATTAGATGAAACTAAATGCTGGAGATTGGATCGCGAATGGAATTTGCGATCATAAGTGTTTCGATTCAATTATTCTCCAATTCGTGGATTCAAAATATACTCATTCCCCAGGTGAGGCTCGAACTCACAACCTCCGCATTACTCAGTAACAGAGCAGTACTGTCATATAAGTACGGCGCGCTAACCGATTGTGCCACTGGGGAAGATGAAACAACCAATTGAGTGCACGTTCAATAGGATAACCGCATTTTGTTCAATACAACTTGCGTCAGAAATATCGTGGAATTTTAATATTAGTTCTCTTTATTTAAATTTGACGGTTCATATATAATTGTACGAATATAAGTTAAAAGTAATACATATACAGAACAAATACACTCATACGTAGCTGATATTTAGTAGCACGGTTTATTATTAAAACTTTCTTGAAACTAGTGGGTAATACAAAATGACTCGAATTGAAGATATCTGACTACTTGCATTGAAAGATTGGCCTGGAATGTCACGCGCAGTGTCTTTTGTGACATTACTAACAATACGTCCAACAAGTTTAATCCTTTTATTGTCCGATACATCACAGTTGCCGGCTTTTCGTTTCGACTGACAACGTAGTATTTTGGCAATACTAAAGTCACTAAACTGTTTTCCGTTTACATGTCTTCCTTGTGTTCTCTCGCTATGTGTAATCGAGGAAACGTAATTTGGCGTCTGTTTCTTGCATGACTCCACCGACGACGGCGTGCTTTCAGGTTTATATCGCGCAATATAATCCTCGTTCGCTTGGCTGTTAGTTGTTATAAACTCGTGGTTATTGGATTTCTTATATCCTCGACGACGGCGGCGGAAGTCACTTTCAGCAAACATTTCTTTCCAACCCTCTGCTAGTCTCCAGAAATGACCGTGAGTCAGGTCATGTATACTACGAGGACTATTGATGAAGCAATTGTTCAAAGAGAGGTTATGACGGATTGAATTCTTCCAGCCAAGGCTCTTCATACGATAATACGGAAAAGTTGTCTCTATATAGCGGTAGATATCTTTCAATGTAGCCCTCTGTTCCGCGTATGACCTTATAGCCAAGACGATAAGCGCTACGAAGCTATACGGCGGTCGGTCTGTACATGACAATGTTCTGTGAGAGTTGAAATTACTGGTATACGGTGGATTGGCATACATATGCTGTGTGCGTGAGTAAACATCTGCAGCATACATTAAGTTACCTCTTGGATTGTGCATCGTCATCTCGAATGATGTATTTTTTTGTGAATTTAAGAATGGTTTGAGTCAACAAGGTAGACCATAAGTCACCTTGAAATCTGCATATTATTCAAAAAAACCCAATCGGAGAGCAGGAAAACAAATGCCATTAACCCCTAATTAAAATACAGCACTTAATGGCGATAATCGAACAAATTAACCTATTGTGTTGTCCGTAATATCATGTGTTTCGCACATTCATAAATATCTCACCTGTTACATAATCTATATAAAGTGTATTGGTTATTGATTTATAGCATGGATAAATGAAATGTAATGTTCGTGAAAATTATTGAATATCATTCTTGAAATGAACATAGATCATCCGTAATTTCAATTTGCCAATCAGTAAACGATCACAAGATAGCGCTCACACAATCAGTCTGAAAAACAGCGCCCTCAAAATCGTAGAAACTATACAACCGTCTTGAGCAAGTCAATGACATTTATTCTTCTGCCTAAATAGTGCATCACCACTGGACGTTTGGCTTGGTAAACCCTGGGTAAATAAAGTAAAAAAAAAAACAGCACTTCATAGGATTGCATGCAATTATAGTTAGACATATACGTCAGCTGTGATTCCATTTATCCATTTTAATTGAGTCGGGTTAAGCAGGTCTTTTAACTCAAATTCGACGTATTTTCGACCATATAAATGGCGATCGATGTCATTTAAATTAGATGAAACTAAATGCTGGAGATTGGATCGCGAATGGAATTTGCGATCATAAGTGTTTCGATTCAATTATTCTCCAATTCGTGGATTCAAAATATAATCATTCCCCAGGTGAGGCTCGAACTCACAACCTCCGCATTACTCAGTAACAGAGCAGTACTGTCTTATAAGTACGGCGCGCTAACCGATTGTGTCACTGGGGAAGATGAAACAACCAATTGAGTGCACGTTCAATAGGATAACCGCATTTTGTTCAATACAACTTGCGTCAGAAATATCGTGGAATTTTAATATTAGTTCACTTTATTTAAATTTGACGGTTCATATATAATTGTACGAATATAAGTTAAAAGTAATACATATACAGAACAAATACACTCATACGTAGCTGATATTTAGTAGCACGGTTTATTATTAAAACTTTCTTGAAACTGGTGGGTAATACAAAATGACTCGAATTGAAGCTATCTGACTACTTGCATTGAAAGATTGGCCAGGAATGTCACGCGCAGTGTCTTTTGTGACATTACTAACAATACGTCCAACACGTTTAATCCTTTTATTGTCCGATACATCACAGTTGCCGGCTTTTCGTTTCGATTGACAACGTAGTATTTTGGCAATACTAAAGTCACTAAACTGTTTTCCGTTTACATGTCTTCCTTGTGTTCTCTCGCTATGTGTAATCGAGGACACGTAATTTGGCGTCTGTTTCTTGCATGACTCCACCGACGACGGCGTGCTTTCAGGTTTATATCGCGCAATATAATCCTCGTTCGCTTGGCTGTTAGTTGTTATAAACTCGTGGTTATTGGATTTCTTATATCCTCGACGACGGCGGCGGAAGTCACTTTCAGCAAACATTTCTTTCCAACCCTCTGCTAGTCTCCAGAAATGACCGTGAGTCAGGTCATGTATACTACGAGGACTCTTGATGAAGCAATTGTTCAAAGAGAGGTTATGACGGATTGAATTCTTCCAGCCAAGGCTCTTCACACGATAATACGGAAAAGTTGTCTCTATATAGCGGTAGATATCTTTCAATGTAGCCCTCTGTTCCGCGTATGACCTTATAGCCAAGACGATAAGCGCTACGAAGCTATACGGCGGTCGGTCTGTGCATGACAATGTACTGTGAGAGTTGAAATTACTGGTATACGGTGGATTGGCATACATATGCTGTGTGCGTGAGTAAACATCTGCAGCATACATTAAGTTACATCTTGGATTGTGCATCGTCATTTCGAATGATGTATTTTTTGTGAATTTAAGAATGGTTTGAGTCAACAAGGTTGACCATAGGTCACATTGAAATTTGCATATTATTCAAAATAACCCAATCAGAGAGCAGGAAAACAAATGACATTAACTCCTAATTAAAATACAGCACTTAATGGCGATAATCGAACAAATTCACCTATTGTGTTATCCGTAATATCATGTGCTTCGCACTTTCATAAATATCTCACCTGTTACATAATCTATATAAAGTGTATTGGGTTATTGTTTTATAGCATGGATCAATGAAATGTAATAGACGTGAAAATTATTGAATATCATTCTTGAAATGAACATAGATCATCCGTAATTTCAATTTGCCAATCAGTAAACGATCACAAGATAGCGCTCAAACAAACAGTCTGCCTAACAGCGCCCTCAAAATCGTAGAAATATATAACCGTCTTAATCAAGTCAATGACATTTATTCTTCTGCCTAAATAGTGCATCACCACTGGACGTTTGGCTTGGTTAACACTGGGTAAATAAAGTAAAAAAAACAGCACTTCATAGGATTGCATGCAATTATAATTAGATATATACGTCAGCTGTGATGACATTTATCCATTTTAATTGAGTCGGGTTAAGCAGGTCTTTTAACTCAAATTCGACGTATTTTGCGACCATATAAATGGTGATCGATGTCATTTAAATTAGATGAAACTAAATGCTGGAGATTGGATCGCGAATGGAATTTGCGATTTGGAAATGTTTCGATTCAATTATTCTCCAATTCGTGGATTCAAAACATACTCATTCCCCAGGTGAGGCTCGAAGTCACAACCTCAGCATTACTCAGTAACAGAGCAGTACTGCCATATAAGTACGGCGCGATAACCGATTGTGCCACTGGGGAAGATGAAAAAAACAATTGAGTACACTTTCAATAGTATAACCGCATTTTGTTCAATACAACTTGCGTCAGAAATATCGTGGAATTTTAATATTAGTTCTCTTTATTTAAATTTGACGGTTCATATATAATTGTACGAATATAAGTTAAAAGTAATACATATACAGTATAAATACACTCATACGTGGCTGATATTTGGCAGCACGGTTTATTATTAAAACTTTCTTGAAACTGGTGGGTAATACAAAATGACTCGAATTGAAGATATCTGACTACTTGCATTGAAAGATTGACCATTAATGTCACGCGCAGTGTCTTTTGTGAAATTACTAACAATACGTCCAACACGTTTAATCCTTTTATTGTCCGATACATCACAGTTGCCGGCTTTTCATTTCGACCGACAACGTAGTATTTTGGCAATACTAAAGTCACTAAACTGTTTTCCGTTTACATGTCTTCCTTGTGTTCTCTCGCTATGTGTAATCGAGGAAACGTAATTTGGCGTCTGTTTCTTGCATGACTCCACCGACGACGGCGTGCTTTCAGGTTTATATCGCGCAATATATAATCCTCGTTCGCTAGGCTGTTAGTTGTTATAAACTCGTGGTTATTGGATTTCTTATATCCTCGACGACGGCGGCGGAAGTCACTTTCAGCAAACATTTCTTTCCAACCCTCTGCTAGTCTCCAGAAATGACCGTGAGTCAGGTCATGTATACTAAGAGGACTCTTGATGAAGCATTTGTTCAAAGAGAGGTTATGACGGATTGAATTCTTCCAGCCAAGGCTCTTCACACGATAATACGGAAAAGTTGTCTCTATATAGAGGTAGATATCTTTCAATGTAGCCCTCTGTTCCGCGTATGACCTTATAGCCAAGACGATAGTGCTACGAAGCTATACGGCGGTCGGTCTATGCATGACAATGTACTGTGAGAGTTGAAATTACTGGTGTACGGTGGATTGGCATACATATGTTGTGTGCGTGTTTAAACATCTACAGCGTACGTTAAGTTACATCTTGGATTGTGCATCGTCATTTCGAATGATGTATTTTTTGTGAATTTAAGAATGGTTTGAGTCAACAAGGTAGACCATAAGTCACCTTGAAATCTGCATATTATTCAAAATAACCCAATCAGAGAGCAGGAAAACAAATGCCATTAACCCCTAATTAAAATACAGCACTTAATGGCGATAATCGAACAAATTCACCTATTGTGTTATCCGTAATATCATGTGCTTCGCACATTCATAAATATCTCACCTGTTACATAATCTATATAAAGTGTATTGGGTTATTGTTTTATAGCATGGATCAATGAAATGTAATAGACGTGAAAATTATTGAATATCATTCTTGAAATGAACATAGATCATCCGTAATTTCAATTTGCCAATCAGTAAACGATCACAAGATAGCGCTCAAACAAACAGTCTGCCTAACAGCGCCCTCAAAATCGTAGAAATATATAACCGTCTTAATCAAGTCAATGACATTTATTCTTCTGCCTAAATAGTGCATCACCACTGGACGTTTGGCTTGGTAAACACTGGGTAAATAAAGTAAAAAAAACAGCACTTCATAGGATTGCATGCAATTATAATTAGATATATACGTCAGCTGTGATGACATTTATCCATTTTAATTGAGTCGGGTTAAGCAGGTCTTTTAACTCAAATTCGACGTATTTTGCGACCATATAAATGGTGATCGATGTCATTTAAATTAGATGAAACTAAATGCTGGAGATTGGATCGCGAATGGAATTTGCGATTTGGAAATGTTTCGATTCAATTATTCTCCAATTTGTGGATTCAAAACATACTCATTCCCCAGGTGAGGCTCGAAGTCACAACCTCAGCATTACTCAGTAACAGAGCAGTACTGCCATATAAGTACGGCGCGATAACCGATTGTGCCACTGGGGAAGATGAAAAAACCAATTGAGTACACTTTCAATAGTATAACCGCATTTTGTTCAATACAACTTGCGTCAGAAATATCGTGGAATTTTAATATTAGTTCTCTTTATTTAAATTTGACGGTTCATATATAATTGTACGAATATAAGTTAAAAGTAATACATATACAGTATAAATACACTCATACGTGGCTGATATTTGGCAGCACGGTTTATTATTAAAACTTTCTTGAAACTGGTGGGTAATACAAAATGACTCGAATTGAAGATATCTGACTACTTGCATTGAAAGATTGACCATTAATGTCACGCGCAGTGTCTTTTGTGAAATTACTAACAATACGTCCAACACGTTTAATCCTTTTATTGTCCGATACATCACAGTTGCCGGATTTTCGTTTCGACCGACAACGTAGTATTTTGGCAATACTAAAGTCACTAAACTGTTTTCCGTTTACATGTCTTCCTTGTGTTCTCTCGCTATGTGTAATCGAGGAAACGTAATTTGGCGTCTGTTTCTTGCATGACTCCACCGACGACGGCGTGCTTTCAGGTTTATATCGCGCAATATATAATCCTCGTTCGCTAGGCTGTTAGTTGTTATAAACTCGTGGTTATTGGATTTCTTATATCCTCGACGACGGCGGCGGAAGTCACTTTCAGCAAACATTTCTTTCCAACCCTCTGCTAGTCTCCAGAAATGACCGTGAGTCAGGTCATGTATACTACGAGGACTCTTGATGAAGCAATTGTTCAAAGAGAGGTTATGACGGATTGAATTCTTCCAGCCAAGGCTCTTCACACGATAATACGGAAAAGTTGTCTCTATATAGCGGTAGATATCTTTCAATGTAGCCCTCTGTTCCGCGTATGACCTTATAGCCAAGACGATAAGCGCTACGAAGCTATACGGCGGTCGGTCTGTGCATGACAATGTACTGTGAGAGTTGAAATTACTGGTATACGGTGGATTGGCATACATATGCTGTGTGTGTGAGTAAACATCTGCAGCATACATTAAGTTACCTCTTGGATTGTGCATTGTCATCTCGAATGATGTATTTTTTGTGAATTTAAGAATGGTTTGAGTCAACAAGGTAGACCATAAGTCACCTTGAAATCTGCATATTATTCAAAATAACCCAATCAGAGAGCAGGAAAACAAATGCCATTAACCCCTAATTAAAATACAGCACTTAATGGCGATAATCGAACAAATTCACCTATTGTGTTATCCGTAATATCATGTGCTTCGCACATTCATAAATATCTCACCTGTTACATAATCTATATAAAGTGTATTGGGTGATTGTTTTATAGCATGGATCAATGAAATGTAATGTACGTGAAAATCATTGAATATCATTCTTGAAATGAACATAGATCATCCGTAATTTCAATTTGCCAATCAGTAAACAATCACAAGATAGCGTTCAAACAATCAGTCTGCAAAACATCGCCCTCAAAATCGTAAAACTATATAACCGTCTTGAGCAAGTCAATGACATTTATTCTTCAGCCTAAATAGTGCATCACCACTGGACGTTTTTAGCAGTCTTGGTAAACACTGGGTAAATAAAGTAAACAATTCAGCTCTTCATAGGATTGCATGCAATTATAGTTAGATATATACGTCAGCTGTGATTCCATTTATCCATTTTAATTGAGTCGGGTTAAGCAGGTCTTTTAACTCAAATTCGACGTATTTTGCGACCATATAAATGGCGATCGATGTCATTTAAATTAGATGAAACTACGATAATACGGAAAAGTTGTCTCTATATAGAGGTAGATATCTTTCAATGTAGCCCTCTGTTCGGCGTATGACCTTATAGCCAAGACGATAGTTCTACGAAGCTATACGGCGGTCGGTCTATGCATGACAATGTACTGTGAGAGTTGAAATTACTGGTGTACGGTGGATTGGCATACATATGTTGTGTGCGTGTTTAAACATCTACAGCATACGTTAAGTTACATCTTGGATTGTGCATCGTCATTTCGAATGATGTATTTTTTGTGAATTTAAGAATGGTTTGAGTCAACAAGGTTGACCATAGGTCACATTGAAATTTGCATATTATTCAAAATAACCCAATCAGAGAGCAGGAAAACAAATGACATTAACTCCTAATTAAAATACAGCACTTAATGGCGATAATCGAACAAATTCACCTATTGTGTTATCCGTAATATCATGTGCTTCGCACTTTCATAAATATCTCACCTGTTACATAATCTATATAAAGTGTATTGGGTTATTGTTTTATAGCATGGATCAATGAAATGTAATAGACGTGAAAATTATTGAATATCATTCTTGAAATGAACATAGATCATCCGTAATTTCAATTTGCCAATCAGTAAACGATCACAAGATAGCGCTCAAACAAACAGTCTGCCTAACAGCGCCCTCAAAATCGTAGAAATATATAACCGTCTTAATCAAGTCAATGACATTTATTCTTCTGCCTAAATAGTGCATTACCACTGGACGTTTGGCTTGGTAAACACTGGGTAAATAAAGTTAAAAAAACAGCACTTCATAGGATTGCATGCAATTATAATTAGATATATACGTCAGCTGTGATGACATTTATCTATATTAATTGAGTCGGGTTAAGCAGGTCTTTTAACTCAAGTTCGACGTATTTTGCGACCATATAAATGGTGATCGATGTCATTTAAATTAGATGAAACTAAATGCTGGAGATTGGATCGCGAATGGAATTTGCGATTTGGAAATGTTTCGATTCAATTATTCTCCAATTCGTGGATTCAAAACATACTCATTCCCCAGGTGAGGCTCGAAGTCACAACCTCAGCATTACTCAGTAACAGAGCAGTACTGCCATATAAGTACGGCGCGATAACCGATTGTGCCACTGGGGAAGATGAAAAAACCAATTGAGTACACTTTCAATAGTATAACCGCATTTTGTTCAATACAACTTGCGTCAGAAATATCGTGGAATTTTAATATTAGTTCTCTTTATTTAAATTTGACGGTTCATATATAATTGTACGAATATAAGTTAAAAGAAATACATATACAGTATAAATACACTCATACGTGGCTGATATTTGGCAGCACGGTTTATTATTAAAACTTTCTTGAAACTGGTGGGTAATACAAAATGACTCGAATTGAAGATATCTGACTACTTGCATTGAAAGATTGACCATTAATGTCACGCGCAGTGTCTTTTGTGAAATTACTAACAATACGTCCAACACGTTTAATCCTTTTATTGTCCGATACATCACAGTTGCCGGCTTTTCGTTTCGACCGACAACGTAGTATTTTGGCAATACTAAAGTCACTAAACTGTTTTCCGTTTACATGTCTTCCTTGTGTTCTCTCGCTATGTGTAATCGAGGAAACGTAATTTGGCGTCTGTTTCTTGCATGACTCCACCGACGACGGCGTGCTTTCAGGTTTATATCGCGCAATATATAATCCTCGTTCGCTTGGCTGTTAGTTGTTATAAACTCGTGGTTATTGGATTTCTTATATCCTCGACGACGGCGGCGGAAGTCACTTTCAGCAAACATTTCTTTCCAACCCTCTGCTAGTCTCCAGAAATGACCGTGAGTCAGGTCATGTATACTAAGAGGACTCTTGATGAAGCATTTGTTCAAAGAGAGGTTATGACGGATTGAATTCTTCCAGCCAAGGCTCTTCACACGATAATACGGAAAAGTTGTCTCTATATAGAGGTAGATATCTTTCAATGTAGCCCTCTGTTCCGCGTATGACCTTATAGCCAAGACGATAGTGCTACGAAGCTATACGGCGGTCGGTCTATGCATGACAATGTACTGTGAGAGTTGAAATTACTGGTGTACGGTGGATTGGCATACATATGTTGTGTGCGTGTTTAAACATCTACAGCGTACGTTAAGTTACATCTTGGATTGTGCATCGTCATTTCGAATGATGTATTTTTTGTGAATTTAAGAATGGTTTGAGTCAACAAGGTAGACCATAAGTCACCTTGAAATCTGCATATTATTCAAAATAACCCAATCAGAGAGCAGGAAAACAAATGCCATTAACCCCTAATTAAAATACAGCACTTAATGGCGATAATCGAACAAATTCACCTATTGTGTTATCCGTAATATCATGTGCTTCGCACATTCATAAATATCTCACCTGTTACATAATCTATATAAAGTGTATTGGGTTATTGTTTTATAGCATGGATCAATGAAATGTAATAGACGTGAAAATTATTGAATATCATTCTTGAAATGAACATAGATCATCCGTAATTTCAATTTGCCAATCAGTAAACGATCACAAGATAGCGCTCAAACAAACAGTCTGCCTAACAGCGCCCTCAAAATCGTAGAAATATATAACCGTCTTAATCAAGTCAATGACATTTATTCTTCTGCCTAAATAGTGCATCACCACTGGACGTTTGGCTTGGTAAACACTGGGTAAATAAAGTAAAAAAAAAACAGCACTTCATAGGATTGCATGCAATTATAATTAGATATATACGTCAGCTGTGATGACATTTATCCATTTTAATTGAGTCGGGTTAAGCAGGTCTTTTAACTCAAATTCGACGTAGTTTGCGACCATATAAATGGTGATCGATGTCATTTAAATTAGACGAAACTAAATGCTGGAGATTGGATCGCGAATGGAATTTGCGATTTGGAAATGTTTCGATTCAATTATTCTCCAATTCGTGGATTCAAAACATACTCATTCCCCAGCTGAGGCTCGAAGTCACAACCTCCGCATTACTCAGTAACAGAGCAGTACTGTCATATAAGTACGGCGCGCTAACCGAGTGTGCCACTGGGGAAGATGAAACAACCAATTGAGTGCACGTTCAATAGGATAACCGCATTTTGTTCAATACAACTTGCGTCAGAAATATCGTGGAATTTTAATATTAGTTCTCTTTATTTAAATTTGACGGTTCATATATAATTGTACGAATATAAGTTAAAAGTAATACATATACAGAACAAATACACTCATACGTAGCTGATATTTAGTAGCACGGTTTATTATTAAAACTTTCTTGAAACTGGTGGGTAATACAAAATGACTCGAATTGAAGATATCTGACTACTTGCATTGAAAGATTGACCAGGAATGTCACGCGCAGTGTCTTTTGTGACATTACTAACAATACGTCCAACACGTTTAATCCTTTTATTGTCCGATACATCACAGTTGCCGGCTTTTCGTTTCGACTGACAACGTAGTATTTTGGCAATACTAAAGTCACTAAACTGTTTTCCGTTTACATGTCTTCCTTGTGTTCTCTCGCTATGTGTAATCGAGGAAACGTAATTTGGCGTCTGTTTCTTGCATGACTCCACCGACGACGGCGTGCTTTCAGGTTTATATCGCGCAATATATAATCCTCGTTCGCTTGGCTGTTAGTTGTTATAAACTAGTGGTTATTGGATTTCTTATATCCTCGACGACGGCGGCGGAAGTCACTTTCAGCAAACATTTCTTTCCAACCCTCTGCTAGTCTCCAGAAATGACCGTGTGTCAGGTCATGTATACTACGAGGACTCTTGATGAAGCAATTGTTCAAAGAGAGGTTATGACGGATTGAATTCTTCCAGCCAAGGCTCTTCACACGATAATACGGAATAGTTGTCTCTATATAGAGGTAGATATCTTTCAATGTAGCCCTCTGTTCCGCGTATGACCTTATAGCCAAGACGATAGTGCTACGAAGCTATACGGCGGTCGGTCTATGCATGACAATGTACTGTGAGAGTTGAAATTACTGGTGAACGGTGGATTGGCATACATATGTTGTGTGCGTGTTTAAACATCTACAGCATACGTTAAGTTACATCTTGGATTGTGCATCGTCATTTCGAATGATGTATTTTTTGTGAATTTAAGAATGGTTTGAGTCAACAAGGTTGACCATAGGTCACATTGAAATTTGCATATTATTCAAAATAACCCAATCAGAGAGCAGGAAAACAAATGACATTAACTCCTAATTAAAATACAGCACTTAATGGCGATAATCGAACAAATTCACCTATTGTGTTATCCGTAATATCATGTGTTTCGCACTTTCATAAATATCTCACCTGTTACATAATCTATATAAAGTGTATTGGGTTATTGTTTTATAGCATGGATCAATGAAATGTAATATACGTGAAAATTATTAAATATCATTCTTGAAATGAACATAGATCATCCGTAATTTCAATTTGCCAATCAGTAAACGATCACAAGATAGCGCTCAAACAAACAGTCTGCCTAACAGCGCCCTCAAAATCGTAGAAATATATAACCGTCTTAATCAAGTCAATGACATTTATTCTTCTGCCTAAATAGTGCATCACCACTGGACGTTCGGCTTGGTAAACCCTGGGTAAATAAAGTAAAAAAAAAACAGCACTTCATAGGATTGCATGCAATTATAATTAGATATATACGTCAGCTGTGATGACATTTATCCATTTTAATTGAGTCGGGTTAAGCAGGTCTTTTAACTCAAATTCGACGTAGTTTGCGACCATATAAATGGTGATCGATGTCATTTAAATTAGACGAAACTAAATGCTGGAGATTGGATCGCGAATGGAATTTGCGATTTGGAAATGTTTCGATTCAATTATTCTCCAATTCGTGGATTCAAAACATACTCATTCCCCAGCTGAGGCTCGAAGTCACAACCTCCGCATTACTCAGTAACAGAGCAGTACTGTCATATAAGTACGGCGCGCTAACCGAGTGTGCCACTGGGGAAGATGAAACAACCAATTGAGTGCACGTTCAATAGGATAACCGCATTTTGTTCAATACAACTTGCGTCAGAAATATCGTGGAATTTTAATATTAGTTCTCTTTATTTAAATTTGACGGTTCATATATAATTGTACGAATATAAGTTAAAAGTAATACATATACAGAACAAATACACTCATACGTAGCTGATATTTAGCAGCACGGTTTATTATCAAAACTTTCTTGAAACTGGTGGGTAATACAAAATGACTCGAATTGAAGATATCTGACTACTTGCATTGAAAGATTGACCAGGAATGTCACGCGCAGTGTCTTTTGTGACATTACTAACAATACGTCCAACACGTTTAATCCTTTTATTGTCCGATACATCACAGTTGCCGGCTTTTCGTTTCGACTGACAACGTAGTATTTTGGCAATACTAAAGTCACTAAACTGTTTTCCGTTTACATGTCTTCCTTGTGTTCTCTCGCTATGTGTAATCGAGGAAACGTAATTTGGCGTCTGTTTCTTGCATGACTCCACCGACGACGGCGTGCTTTCAGGTTTATATCGCGCAATATATAATCCTCGTTCGCTTGGCTGTTAGTTGTTATAAACTCGTGGTTATTGGATTTCTTATATCCTCGACGACGGCGGCGGAAGTCACTTTCAGCAAACATTTCTTTCCAACCCTCTGCTAGTCTCCAGAAATGACCGTGTGTCAGGTCATGTATACTACGAGGACTCTTGATGAAGCAATTGTTCAAAGAGAGGTTATGACGGATTGAATTCTTCCAGCCAAGGCTCTTCACACGATAATACGGAATAGTTGTCTCTATATAGAGGTAGATATCTTTCAATGTAGCCCTCTGTTCCGCGTATGACCTTATAGCCAAGACGATAGTGCTACGAAGCTATACGGCGGTCGGTCTATGCATGACAATGTACTGTGAGAGTTGAAATTACTGGTGAACGGTGGATTGGCATACATATGTTGTGTGCGTGTTTAAACATCTACAGCATACGTTAAGTTACATCTTGGATTGTGCATCGTCATTTCGAATGATGTATTTTTTGTGAATTTAAGAATGGTTTGAGTCAACAAGGTTGACCATAGGTCACATTGAAATTTGCATATTATTCAAAATAACCCAATCAGAGAGCAGGAAAACAAATGCCATTAACCCCTAATTAAAATACAGCACTTAATGGCGATAATCGAACAAATTCACCTATTGTGTTATCCGTAATATCATGTGCTTCGCACATTCATAAATATCTCACCTGTTACATAATCTATATAAAGTGTATTGGGTGATTGTTTTATAGCATGGATCAATGAAATGTAATGTACGTGAAAATCATTGAATATCATTCTTGAAATGAACATAGATCATCCGTAATTTCAATTTGCCAATCAGTAAACAATCACAAGATAGCGTTCAAACAATCAGTCTGCAAAACATCGCCCTCAAAATCGTAAAACTATATAACCGTCTTGAGCAAGTCAATGACATTTATTCTTCAGCCTAAATAGTGCATCACCACTGGACGTTTTTAGCAGTCTTGGTAAACACTGGGTAAATAAAGTAAACAATTCAGCTCTTCATAGGATTGCATGCAATTATAGTTAGATATATACGTCAGCTGTGATTCCATTTATCCATTTTAATTGAGTCGGGTTAAGCAGGTCTTTTAACTCAAATTCGACGTATTTTGCGACCATATAAATGGCGATCGATGTCATTTAAATTAGATGAAACTACGATAATACGGAAAAGTTGTCTCTATATAGAGGTAGATATCTTTCAATGTAGCCCTCTGTTCGGCGTATGACCTTATAGCCAAGACGATAGTTCTACGAAGCTATACGGCGGTCGGTCTATGCATGACAATGTACTGTGAGAGTTGAAATTACTGGTGTACGGTGGATTGGCATACATATGTTGTGTGCGTGTTTAAACATCTACAGCATACGTTAAGTTACATCTTGGATTGTGCATCGTCATTTCGAATGATGTATTTTTTGTGAATTTAAGAATGGTTTGAGTCAACAAGGTTGACCATAGGTCACATTGAAATTTGCATATTATTCAAAATAACCCAATCAGAGAGCAGGAAAACAAATGACATTAACTCCTAATTAAAATACAGCACTTAATGGCGATAATCGAACAAATTCACCTATTGTGTTATCCGTAATATCATGTGCTTCGCACTTTCATAAATATCTCACCTGTTACATAATCTATATAAAGTGTATTGGGTTATTGTTTTATAGCATGGATCAATGAAATGTAATAGACGTGAAAATTATTGAATATCATTCTTGAAATGAACATAGATCATCCGTAATTTCAATTTGCCAATCAGTAAACGATCACAAGATAGCGCTCAAACAAACAGTCTGCCTAACAGCGCCCTCAAAATCGTAGAAATATATAACCGTCTTAATCAAGTCAATGACATTTATTCTTCTGCCTAAATAGTGCATTACCACTGGACGTTTGGCTTGGTAAACACTGGGTAAATAAAGTTAAAAAAACAGCACTTCATAGGATTGCATGCAATTATAATTAGATATATACGTCAGCTGTGATGACATTTATCTATATTAATTGAGTCGGGTTAAGCAGGTCTTTTAACTCAAGTTCGACGTATTTTGCGACCATATAAATGGTGATCGATGTCATTTAAATTAGATGAAACTAAATGCTGGAGATTGGATCGCGAATGGAATTTGCGATTTGGAAATGTTTCGATTCAATTATTCTCCAATTCGTGGATTCAAAACATACTCATTCCCCAGGTGAGGCTCGAAGTCACAACCTCAGCATTACTCAGTAACAGAGCAGTACTGCCATATAAGTACGGCGCGATAACCGATTGTGCCACTGGGGAAGATGAAAAAACCAATTGAGTACACTTTCAATAGTATAACCGCATTTTGTTCAATACAACTTGCGTCAGAAATATCGTGGAATTTTAATATTAGTTCTCTTTATTTAAATTTGACGGTTCATATATAATTGTACGAATATAAGTTAAAAGAAATACATATACAGTATAAATACACTCATACGTGGCTGATATTTGGCAGCACGGTTTATTATTAAAACTTTCTTGAAACTGGTGGGTAATACAAAATGACTCGAATTGAAGATATCTGACTACTTGCATTGAAAGATTGACCATTAATGTCACGCGCAGTGTCTTTTGTGAAATTACTAACAATACGTCCAACACGTTTAATCCTTTTATTGTCCGATACATCACAGTTGCCGGCTTTTCGTTTCGACCGACAACGTAGTATTTTGGCAATACTAAAGTCACTAAACTGTTTTCCGTTTACATGTCTTCCTTGTGTTCTCTCGCTATGTGTAATCGAGGAAACGTAATTTGGCGTCTGTTTCTTGCATGACTCCACCGACGACGGCGTGCTTTCAGGTTTATATCGCGCAATATATAATCCTCGTTCGCTTGGCTGTTAGTTGTTATAAACTCGTGGTTATTGGATTTCTTATATCCTCGACGACGGCGGCGGAAGTCACTTTCAGCAAACATTTCTTTCCAACCCTCTGCTAGTCTCCAGAAATGACCGTGAGTCAGGTCATGTATACTAAGAGGACTCTTGATGAAGCATTTGTTCAAAGAGAGGTTATGACGGATTGAATTCTTCCAGCCAAGGCTCTTCACACGATAATACGGAAAAGTTGTCTCTATATAGAGGTAGATATCTTTCAATGTAGCCCTCTGTTCCGCGTATGACCTTATAGCCAAGACGATAGTGCTACGAAGCTATACGGCGGTCGGTCTATGCATGACAATGTACTGTGAGAGTTGAAATTACTGGTGTACGGTGGATTGGCATACATATGTTGTGTGCGTGTTTAAACATCTACAGCGTACGTTAAGTTACATCTTGGATTGTGCATCGTCATTTCGAATGATGTATTTTTTGTGAATTTAAGAATGGTTTGAGTCAACAAGGTAGACCATAAGTCACCTTGAAATCTGCATATTATTCAAAATAACCCAATCAGAGAGCAGGAAAACAAATGCCATTAACCCCTAATTAAAATACAGCACTTAATGGCGATAATCGAACAAATTCACCTATTGTGTTATCCGTAATATCATGTGCTTCGCACATTCATAAATATCTCACCTGTTACATAATCTATATAAAGTGTATTGGGTTATTGTTTTATAGCATGGATCAATGAAATGTAATAGACGTGAAAATTATTGAATATCATTCTTGAAATGAACATAGATCATCCGTAATTTCAATTTGCCAATCAGTAAACGATCACAAGATAGCGCTCAAACAAACAGTCTGCCTAACAGCGCCCTCAAAATCGTAGAAATATATAACCGTCTTAATCAAGTCAATGACATTTATTCTTCTGCCTAAATAGTGCATCACCACTGGACGTTTGGCTTGGTAAACACTGGGTAAATAAAGTAAAAAAAAAACAGCACTTCATAGGATTGCATGCAATTATAATTAGATATATACGTCAGCTGTGATGACATTTATCCATTTTAATTGAGTCGGGTTAAGCAGGTCTTTTAACTCAAATTCGACGTAGTTTGCGACCATATAAATGGTGATCGATGTCATTTAAATTAGACGAAACTAAATGCTGGAGATTGGATCGCGAATGGAATTTGCGATTTGGAAATGTTTCGATTCAATTATTCTCCAATTCGTGGATTCAAAACATACTCATTCCCCAGCTGAGGCTCGAAGTCACAACCTCCGCATTACTCAGTAACAGAGCAGTACTGTCATATAAGTACGGCGCGCTAACCGAGTGTGCCACTGGGGAAGATGAAACAACCAATTGAGTGCACGTTCAATAGGATAACCGCATTTTGTTCAATACAACTTGCGTCAGAAATATCGTGGAATTTTAATATTAGTTCTCTTTATTTAAATTTGACGGTTCATATATAATTGTACGAATATAAGTTAAAAGTAATACATATACAGAACAAATACACTCATACGTAGCTGATATTTAGTAGCACGGTTTATTATTAAAACTTTCTTGAAACTGGTGGGTAATACAAAATGACTCGAATTGAAGATATCTGACTACTTGCATTGAAAGATTGACCAGGAATGTCACGCGCAGTGTCTTTTGTGACATTACTAACAATACGTCCAACACGTTTAATCCTTTTATTGTCCGATACATCACAGTTGCCGGCTTTTCGTTTCGACTGACAACGTAGTATTTTGGCAATACTAAAGTCACTAAACTGTTTTCCGTTTACATGTCTTCCTTGTGTTCTCTCGCTATGTGTAATCGAGGAAACGTAATTTGGCGTCTGTTTCTTGCATGACTCCACCGACGACGGCGTGCTTTCAGGTTTATATCGCGCAATATATAATCCTCGTTCGCTTGGCTGTTAGTTGTTATAAACTAGTGGTTATTGGATTTCTTATATCCTCGACGACGGCGGCGGAAGTCACTTTCAGCAAACATTTCTTTCCAACCCTCTGCTAGTCTCCAGAAATGACCGTGTGTCAGGTCATGTATACTACGAGGACTCTTGATGAAGCAATTGTTCAAAGAGAGGTTATGACGGATTGAATTCTTCCAGCCAAGGCTCTTCACACGATAATACGGAATAGTTGTCTCTATATAGAGGTAGATATCTTTCAATGTAGCCCTCTGTTCCGCGTATGACCTTATAGCCAAGACGATAGTGCTACGAAGCTATACGGCGGTCGGTCTATGCATGACAATGTACTGTGAGAGTTGAAATTACTGGTGAACGGTGGATTGGCATACATATGTTGTGTGCGTGTTTAAACATCTACAGCATACGTTAAGTTACATCTTGGATTGTGCATCGTCATTTCGAATGATGTATTTTTTGTGAATTTAAGAATGGTTTGAGTCAACAAGGTTGACCATAGGTCACATTGAAATTTGCATATTATTCAAAATAACCCAATCAGAGAGCAGGAAAACAAATGACATTAACTCCTAATTAAAATACAGCACTTAATGGCGATAATCGAACAAATTCACCTATTGTGTTATCCGTAATATCATGTGTTTCGCACTTTCATAAATATCTCACCTGTTACATAATCTATATAAAGTGTATTGGGTTATTGTTTTATAGCATGGATCAATGAAATGTAATATACGTGAAAATTATTAAATATCATTCTTGAAATGAACATAGATCATCCGTAATTTCAATTTGCCAATCAGTAAACGATCACAAGATAGCGCTCAAACAAACAGTCTGCCTAACAGCGCCCTCAAAATCGTAGAAATATATAACCGTCTTAATCAAGTCAATGACATTTATTCTTCTGCCTAAATAGTGCATCACCACTGGACGTTCGGCTTGGTAAACCCTGGGTAAATAAAGTAAAAAAAAAACAGCACTTCATAGGATTGCATGCAATTATAATTAGATATATACGTCAGCTGTGATGACATTTATCCATTTTAATTGAGTCGGGTTAAGCAGGTCTTTTAACTCAAATTCGACGTAGTTTGCGACCATATAAATGGTGATCGATGTCATTTAAATTAGACGAAACTAAATGCTGGAGATTGGATCGCGAATGGAATTTGCGATTTGGAAATGTTTCGATTCAATTATTCTCCAATTCGTGGATTCAAAACATACTCATTCCCCAGCTGAGGCTCGAAGTCACAACCTCCGCATTACTCAGTAACAGAGCAGTACTGTCATATAAGTACGGCGCGCTAACCGAGTGTGCCACTGGGGAAGATGAAACAACCAATTGAGTGCACGTTCAATAGGATAACCGCATTTTGTTCAATACAACTTGCGTCAGAAATATCGTGGAATTTTAATATTAGTTCTCTTTATTTAAATTTGACGGTTCATATATAATTGTACGAATATAAGTTAAAAGTAATACATATACAGAACAAATACACTCATACGTAGCTGATATTTAGCAGCACGGTTTATTATCAAAACTTTCTTGAAACTGGTGGGTAATACAAAATGACTCGAATTGAAGATATCTGACTACTTGCATTGAAAGATTGACCAGGAATGTCACGCGCAGTGTCTTTTGTGACATTACTAACAATACGTCCAACACGTTTAATCCTTTTATTGTCCGATACATCACAGTTGCCGGCTTTTCGTTTCGACTGACAACGTAGTATTTTGGCAATACTAAAGTCACTAAACTGTTTTCCGTTTACATGTCTTCCTTGTGTTCTCTCGCTATGTGTAATCGAGGAAACGTAATTTGGCGTCTGTTTCTTGCATGACTCCACCGACGACGGCGTGCTTTCAGGTTTATATCGCGCAATATATAATCCTCGTTCGCTTGGCTGTTAGTTGTTATAAACTCGTGGTTATTGGATTTCTTATATCCTCGACGACGGCGGCGGAAGTCACTTTCAGCAAACATTTCTTTCCAACCCTCTGCTAGTCTCCAGAAATGACCGTGTGTCAGGTCATGTATACTACGAGGACTCTTGATGAAGCAATTGTTCAAAGAGAGGTTATGACGGATTGAATTCTTCCAGCCAAGGCTCTTCACACGATAATACGGAATAGTTGTCTCTATATAGAGGTAGATATCTTTCAATGTAGCCCTCTGTTCCGCGTATGACCTTATAGCCAAGACGATAGTGCTACGAAGCTATACGGCGGTCGGTCTATGCATGACAATGTACTGTGAGAGTTGAAATTACTGGTGAACGGTGGATTGGCATACATATGTTGTGTGCGTGTTTAAACATCTACAGCATACGTTAAGTTACATCTTGGATTGTGCATCGTCATTTCGAATGATGTATTTTTTGTGAATTTAAGAATGGTTTGAGTCAACAAGGTTGACCATAGGTCACATTGAAATTTGCATATTATTCAAAATAACCCAATCAGAGAGCAGGAAAACAAATGACATTAACTCCTAATTAAAATACAGCACTTAATGGCGATAATCGAACAAATTCACCTATTGTGTTATCCGTAATATCATGTGTTTCGCACTTTCATAAATATCTCACCTGTTACATAATCTATATAAAGTGTATTGGGTTATTGTTTTATAGCATGGATCAATGAAATGTAATATACGTGAAAATTATTAAATATCATTCTTGAAATGAACATAGATCATCCGTAATTTCAATTTGCCAATCAGTAAACGATCACAAGATAGCGCTCAAACAAACAGTCTGCCTAACAGCGCCCTCAAAATCGTAGAAATATATAACCGTCTTAATCAAGTCAATGACATTTATTCTTCTGCCTAAATAGTGCATCACCACTGGACGTTCGGCTTGGTAAACCCTGGGTAAATAAAGTAAAAAAAAAACAGCACTTCATAGGATTGCATGCAATTATAATTAGATATATACGTCAGCTGTGATGACATTTATCCATTTTAATTGAGTCGGGTTAAGCAGGTCTTTTAACTCAAATTCGACGTAGTTTGCGACCATATAAATGGTGATCGATGTCATTTAAATTAGACGAAACTAAATGCTGGAGATTGGATCGCGAATGGAATTTGCGATTTGGAAATGTTTCGATTCAATTATTCTCCAATTCGTGGATTCAAAACATACTCATTCCCCAGCTGAGGCTCGAAGTCACAACCTCCGCATTACTCAGTAACAGAGCAGTACTGTCATATAAGTACGGCGCGCTAACCGAGTGTGCCACTGGGGAAGATGAAACAACCAATTGAGTGCACGTTCAATAGGATAACCGCATTTTGTTCAATACAACTTGCGTCAGAAATATCGTGGAATTTTAATATTAGTTCTCTTTATTTAAATTTGACGGTTCATATATAATTGTACGAATATAAGTTAAAAGTAATACATATACAGAACAAATACACTCATACGTAGCTGATATTTAGCAGCACGGTTTATTATCAAAACTTTCTTGAAACTGGTGGGTAATACAAAATGACTCGAATTGAAGATATCTGACTACTTGCATTGAAAGATTGACCAGGAATGTCACGCGCAGTGTCTTTTGTGACATTACTAACAATACGTCCAACACGTTTAATCCTTTTATTGTCCGATACATCACAGTTGCCGGCTTTTCGTTTCGACTGACAATGTAGTATTTTGGCAATACTAAAGTCACTAAACTGTTTTCCGTTTACATGTCTTCCTTGTGTTCTCTCGCTATGTGTAATCGAGGAAACGTAATTTGGCGTCTGTTTCTTGCATGACTCCACCGACGACGGCGTGCTTTCAGGTTTATATCGCGCAATATATAATCCTCGTTCGCTTGGCTGTTAGTTGTTATAAACTCGTGGTTATTGGATTTCTTATATCCTCGACGACGGCGGCGGAAGTCACTTTCAGCAAACATTTCTTTCCAACCCTCTGCTAGTCTCCAGAAATGACCGTGTGTCAGGTCATGTATACTACGAGGACTCTTGATGAAGCAATTGTTCAAAGAGAGGTTATGACGGATTGAATTCTTCCAGCCAAGGCTCTTCACACGATAATACGGAATAGTTGTCTCTATATAGAGGTAGATATCTTTCAATGTAGCCCTCTGTTCCGCGTATGACCTTATAGCCAAGACGATAGTGCTACGAAGCTATACGGCGGTCGGTCTATGCATGACAATGTACTGTGAGAGTTGAAATTACTGGTGAACGGTGGATTGGCATACATATGTTGTGTGCGTGTTTAAACATCTACAGCATACGTTAAGTTACATCTTGGATTGTGCATCGTCATTTCGAATGATGTATTTTTTGTGAATTTAAGAATGGTTTGAGTCAACAAGGTTGACCATAGGTCACATTGAAATTTGCATATTATTCAAAATAACCCAATCAGAGAGCAGGAAAACAAATGACATTAACTCCTAATTAAAATACAGCACTTAATGGCGATAATCGAACAAATTCACCTATTGTGTTATCCGTAATATCATGTGTTTCGCACTTTCATAAATATCTCACCTGTTACATAATCTATATAAAGTGTATTGGGTTATTGTTTTATAGCATGGATCAATGAAATGTAATATACGTGAAAATTATTAAATATCATTCTTGAAATGAACATAGATCATCCGTCATTTCAATTTGCCAATCAGTAAACGATCACAAGATAGCGCTCACACAATCAGTCTGAAAAACAGCGCCCTCAAAATCGTAGAACTATACAACCGTCTTGAGCAAGTCAATGACATTTATTCTTCTGCCTAAATAGTGCATCACCACTGGACGTTTGGCTTGGTAAACACTGGGTAAATAAAGTAAAAAAAAACAGCACTTCATAGGATTGCATGCAATTATAGTTAGATATATACGTTAGCTGTGATGACATTTATCCATTTTAATTGAGTCGGGTTAAGCAGGTCTTTTAACTCAAATTCGACGTATTTTGCGACCATATAAATGGCGATCGATGTCATTTAAATTAGATGAAACTAAATGCTGGGGATTGGATCGCGAATGGAATTTGCGATTTGGAAATGTTTCGATTCAATTATTCTCCAATTCGTGGATTCAAAACATACTCATTCCCCAAGTGAGGCTCGAACTCACAACCTCCGCATTACTCAGTAACAGAGCAGTACTGCCATATAAGTACGGCGCGCTAACCGATTGTGCCACTGGGGAAGATGAAACAACCAATTGAGGGCACGTTCAATAGGATAACCGCATTTTGTTCAATACAACTTGCGTCAGAAATATCGTGGAATTTTAATATTAGTTCTCTTTATTTAAATTTGACGGTTCATATATAATTGTACGAATATAAGTTAAAAGTAATACATATACAGAACAAATACACTCACACGTAGCTGATATTTAGCAGCACGGTTTATTATTAAAACTTTCTTGAAACTGATGGGTAATACAAAATGACTCGAATTGAAGATATCTGACTACTTGCATTGAAAGATTGGCCAGGAATGTCACGCGCAGTGTCTTTTGTGACATTACTAACAATACGTCCAACACGTTTAATCCTTTTATTGTCCGATACATCACAGTGGCCGGCTTTTCGTTTCGACTGACAACGTAGTATTTTGGCAATACTAAAGTCACTAAACTCATTTCCGTTTACATGTCTTTCTTGTGTTCTCTCGCTATGTGTAATCGAGTAAACGTAATTTAGCGTCTGTTTCTTGCATGACTCCACCGACGACGGCGTGCTTTCATGTTTATATCGCGCAATATAATCCTCGTTCGCTTGGCTGTTAGTTGTTATAAACTCGTGGTTATTGGATTTCTTATATCCTCGACGACGGCGGCGGAAGTCACTTTCAGCAAACATTTCTTTCCAACCCTCTGCTAGTCTCCAGAAATGACCGTGAGTCAGGTCATGTATACTACGAGGACTCTTGATGAAGCAATTGTTCAAAGAGAGGTTATGACGGATTGAATTCTTCCAGCCAAGGCTCTTCACACGATAATACGGAAAAGTTGTCTCTATATAGCGGTAGACATCTTTCAATGTAGCCCTCTGTTCCGCGTATGACCTTATAGCCAAGACGATAAGCGCTACGAAGCTATACGGCGGTCGGTCTGTGCATGACAATGTACTGTGAGAGTTGAAATTACTGGTATACGGTGGATTGGCATACATATGCTGTGTGCGTGAGTAAACATCTGCAGCATACATTAAGTTACCTCTTGGATTGTGCATCGTCATCTCGAATGATGTATTTTTTGTGAATTTAAGAATGGTTTGAGTCAACAAGGTAGACCATAAGTCACCTTGAAATCTGCATATTACTCAAAATAACCCAATCAGAGAGCAGGAAAACAAATGCCATTAACCCCTAATTAAAATACAGCACTTAATGGCGATAATCGAACAAATTCACCTATTGTGTTATCCGTAATATCATGTGCTTCGCACATTCATAAATATCTCACCTGTTACATAATCTATATAAAGTGTATTGGGTGATTGTTTTATAGCATGGATCAATGAAATGTAATGTACGTGAAAATCATTGAATATCATTCTTGAAATGAACATAGATCATCCGTAATTTCAATTTGCCAATCAGTAAACGATCACAAGATAGCGTTCAAACAATCAGTCTGCAAAACAGCGCCCTCAAAATCGTAAAACTATATAACCGTCTTGAGCAAGTCAATGACATTTATTCTTCAGCCTAAATAGTGCATCACCACTGGACGTTTTTAGCAGTCTTGGTAAACACTGGGTAAATAAAGTAAACAAATCAGCTCTTCATAGGATTGCATGCAATTATAGTTAGATATATACGTCAGCTGTGATTCCATTTATCCATTTTAATTGAGTCGGGTTAAGCAGGTATTTTAACTCAAATTCGACGTATTTTGCGACCATATAAATGGCGATCGATGTCATTTAAATTAGATGAAACTACGATAATACGGAAAAGTTGTCTCTATATAGAGGTAGATATCTTTCAATGTAGCCCTCTGTTCCGCGTATGACCTTATAGCCAAGACGATAGTTCTACGAAGCTATACGGCGGTCGGTCTATGCATGACAATGTACTGTGAGAGTTGAAATTACTGGTGTACGGTGGATTGGCATACATATGTTGTGTGCGTGTTTAAACATCTACAGCATACGTTAAGTTACATCTTGGATTGTGCATCGTCATTTCGAATAATGTATTTTTTGTGAATTTAAGAATGGTTTGAGTCAACAAGGTTGACCATAGGTCACATTGAAATTTGCATATTATTCAAAATAACCCAATCAGAGAGCAGGAAAACAAATGACATTAACTCCTAATTAAAATACAGCACTTAATGGCGATAATCGAACAAATTCACCTATTGTGTTATCCGTAATATCATGTGCTTCGCACTTTCATAAATATCTCACCTGTTACATAATCTATATAAAGTGTATTGGGTTATTGTTTTATAGCATGGATCAATGAAATGTAATAGACGTGAAAATTATTGAATATCATTCTTGAAATGAACATAGATCATCCGTAATTTCAATTTGCCAATCAGTAAACTATCACAAGATAGCGCTCAAACAAACAGTCTGCTAAACAGCGCCCTCAAAATCGTAGAACTATATACTAGTAACCGTCTTGAGCAAGTCAATGACATTTATTCTTCTGCCTAAATAGTGCATCACCACTAGTCGTTTTTAGCAGGCTTGGTAAACACTGGGTAAATAAAGTAAAAAACAGCACTTCATAGGATTGCATGCAATTATAGTTAGATATATACGTCAGCTGTGATGCAATTTATCCATTTTAATTGAGTCGGGTTAAGCAGGTCTTTTAACTCAAATTCGACGTATTATGCGACCATATAAATGGCGATCTATGTCATTTAAATTAGATGAAACTAAATGCTGGAGATTGGATCGCGAATGGAATTTGCGATCATAAGTGTTTCGATTCAAATTATTCTCCAATTCGTGGATTCAAAACATACTCATTCCCCAGGTGAGGCTCGAACTCACAACCTCCGCATTACTCAGTAACAGAGCAGTACTGCCATATAAGTACGGCGCGATAACCGATTGTGCCACTGGAGAAGATGAAACAACCAATTGAGTGCACTTTCAATAGAACAACCGCATTTTGTTCAATACAACTTGCGTCAGAAATATCGTGGAATTTTAATATTAGTTCTCTTTATTTAAATTCATATATAATTGTACGAATATAAGTTAAAAGTAATACATATACAGAACAAATACACTCATACTCATACGATGCAAATACACTCATACTCATACGATGCTGTGTGCGTGAGTAAACATCTGCAGCATACATTAAGTTACATCTTGGATTGTGCATCGTCATTTCGAATGATGTATTTTTTGTGAATTTAAGAATGGTTTGAGTCAACAAGGTAGACCATAGGTCACATTGAAATTTGCATATTATTCAAAATAACCCAATCAGAGAGCAGGAAAACAAATGACATTAACTCCTAATTAAAATACAGCACTTAATGGCGATAATCGAACAAATTCACCTATTATGTTATCCGTAATATCATGTGCTTCGCACTTTCATAAATATCTCACCTGTTACATAATCTATATAAAGTGTATTGGGTTATTGTTTTATAGCATGGATCAATGAAATGTAATAGACGTGAAAATTATTGAATATCATTCTTGAAATGAACATAGATCATCCGTAATTTCAATTTGCCAATCAGTAAACGATCACAAGATAGCGCTCAAACAAACAGTCTGCCTAACAGCGCCCTCAAAATCGTAGAAATATATAACCGTCTTAATCAAGTCAATGACATTTATTCTTCTGCCTAAATAGTGCATCACCACTGGACGTTCGGCTTGGTAAACCCTGGGTAAATAAAGTAAAAAAAAAACAGCACTTCATAGGATTGCATGCAATTATAATTAGATATATACGTCAGCTGTGATGACATTTATCCATTTTAATTGAGTGGGGTTAAGCAGGTCTTTTAACTCAAATTCGACGTATTTTGCGACCATATAAATGGTGATCGATGTCATTTAAATTAGATGAAACTAAATGCTGGAGATTGGATCGCGAATGGAATTTGCGATTTGGAAATGTTTCGATTCAATTATTCTCCAATTCGTGGATTCAAAACATACTCATTCCCCAGGTGAGGCTCGAACTCACAACCTCCGCATTACTCAGTAACAGAGCAGTACTGCCATATAAGTACGGCGTGCTAACCGTTTGTGCCACTGGGGAAGATGAAACAAAAAATTGAGTGCACTTTCAATAGGATAACCGCATTTTGTTCAATACAACTTGCGTCAGAAATATCGTGGAATTTTAATATTAGTTCTCTTTATTTAAATTTGACGGTTCATATATAATTGTACGAATATAAGTTAAAAGTAATACATATACAGAACAAATACACTCACACGTAGCTGATATTTAGCAGCACGGTTTATTATTAAAACTTTCTTGAAACTGATGGGTAATACAAAATGACTCGAATTGAAGATATCTGACTACTTGCATTGAAAGATTGGCCAGGAATGTCACGCGCAGTGTCTTTTGTGACATTACTAACAATACGTCCAACACGTTTAATCCTTTTATTGTCCGATACATCACAGTGGCCGGCTTTTCGTTTCGACTGACAACGTAGTATTTTGGCAATACTAAAGTCACTAAACTCATTTCCGTTTACATGTCTTTCTTGTGTTCTCTCGCTATGTGTAATCGAGTAAACGTAATTTAGCGTCTGTTTCTTGCATGACTCCACCGACGACGGCGTGCTTTCATGTTTATATCGCGCAATATAATCCTCGTTCGCTTGGCTGTTAGTTGTTATAAACTCGTGGTTATTGGATTTCTTATATCCTCGACGACGGCGGCGGAAGTCACTTTCAGCAAACATTTCTTTCCAACCCTCTGCTAGTCTCCAGAAATGACCGTGAGTCAGGTCATGTATACTACGAGGACTCTTGATGAAGCAATTGTTCAAAGAGAGGTTATGACGGATTGAATTCTTCCAGCCAAGGCTCTTCACACGATAATACGGAAAAGTTGTCTCTATATAGCGGTAGACATCTTTCAATGTAGCCCTCTGTTCCGCGTATGACCTTATAGCCAAGACGATAAGCGCTACGAAGCTATACGGCGGTCGGTCTGTGCATGACAATGTACTGTGAGAGTTGAAATTACTGGTATACGGTGGATTGGCATACATATGCTGTGTGCGTGAGTAAACATCTGCAGCATACATTAAGTTACCTCTTGGATTGTGCATCGTCATCTCGAATGATGTATTTTTTGTGAATTTAAGAATGGTTTGAGTCAACAAGGTAGACCATAAGTCACCTTGAAATCTGCATATTACTCAAAATAACCCAATCAGAGAGCAGGAAAACAAATGCCATTAACCCCTAATTAAAATACAGCACTTAATGGCGATAATCGAACAAATTCACCTATTGTGTTATCCGTAATATCATGTGCTTCGCACATTCATAAATATCTCACCTGTTACATAATCTATATAAAGTGTATTGGGTGATTGTTTTATAGCATGGATCAATGAAATGTAATGTACGTGAAAATCATTGAATATCATTCTTGAAATGAACATAGATCATCCGTAATTTCAATTTGCCAATCAGTAAACGATCACAAGATAGCGTTCAAACAATCAGTCTGCAAAACAGCGCCCTCAAAATCGTAAAACTATATAACCGTCTTGAGCAAGTCAATGACATTTATTCTTCAGCCTAAATAGTGCATCACCACTGGACGTTTTTAGCAGTCTTGGTAAACACTGGGTAAATAAAGTAAACAAATCAGCTCTTCATAGGATTGCATGCAATTATAGTTAGATATATACGTCAGCTGTGATTCCATTTATCCATTTTAATTGAGTCGGGTTAAGCAGGTATTTTAACTCAAATTCGACGTATTTTGCGACCATATAAATGGCGATCGATGTCATTTAAATTAGATGAAACTACGATAATACGGAAAAGTTGTCTCTATATAGAGGTAGATATCTTTCAATGTAGCCCTCTGTTCCGCGTATGACCTTATAGCCAAGACGATAGTTCTACGAAGCTATACGGCGGTCGGTCTATGCATGACAATGTACTGTGAGAGTTGAAATTACTGGTGTACGGTGGATTGGCATACATATGTTGTGTGCGTGTTTAAACATCTACAGCATACGTTAAGTTACATCTTGGATTGTGCATCGTCATTTCGAATAATGTATTTTTTGTGAATTTAAGAATGGTTTGAGTCAACAAGGTTGACCATAGGTCACATTGAAATTTGCATATTATTCAAAATAACCCAATCAGAGAGCAGGAAAACAAATGACATTAACTCCTAATTAAAATACAGCACTTAATGGCGATAATCGAACAAATTCACCTATTGTGTTATCCGTAATATCATGTGCTTCGCACTTTCATAAATATCTCACCTGTTACATAATCTATATAAAGTGTATTGGGTTATTGTTTTATAGCATGGATCAATGAAATGTAATAGACGTGAAAATTATTGAATATCATTCTTGAAATGAACATAGATCATCCGTAATTTCAATTTGCCAATCAGTAAACTATCACAAGATAGCGCTCAAACAAACAGTCTGCTAAACAGCGCCCTCAAAATCGTAGAACTATATACTAGTAACCGTCTTGAGCAAGTCAATGACATTTATTCTTCTGCCTAAATAGTGCATCACCACTAGTCGTTTTTAGCAGGCTTGGTAAACACTGGGTAAATAAAGTAAAAAACAGCACTTCATAGGATTGCATGCAATTATAGTTAGATATATACGTCAGCTGTGATGCAATTTATCCATTTTAATTGAGTCGGGTTAAGCAGGTCTTTTAACTCAAATTCGACGTATTATGCGACCATATAAATGGCGATCTATGTCATTTAAATTAGATGAAACTAAATGCTGGAGATTGGATCGCGAATGGAATTTGCGATCATAAGTGTTTCGATTCAAATTATTCTCCAATTCGTGGATTCAAAACATACTCATTCCCCAGGTGAGGCTCGAACTCACAACCTCCGCATTACTCAGTAACAGAGCAGTACTGCCATATAAGTACGGCGCGATAACCGATTGTGCCACTGGAGAAGATGAAACAACCAATTGAGTGCACTTTCAATAGAACAACCGCATTTTGTTCAATACAACTTGCGTCAGAAATATCGTGGAATTTTAATATTAGTTCTCTTTATTTAAATTCATATATAATTGTACGAATATAAGTTAAAAGTAATACATATACAGAACAAATACACTCATACTCATACGATGCAAATACACTCATACTCATACGATGCTGTGTGCGTGAGTAAACATCTGCAGCATACATTAAGTTACATCTTGGATTGTGCATCGTCATTTCGAATGATGTATTTTTTGTGAATTTAAGAATGGTTTGAGTCAACAAGGTAGACCATAGGTCACATTGAAATTTGCATATTATTCAAAATAACCCAATCAGAGAGCAGGAAAACAAATGACATTAACTCCTAATTAAAATACAGCACTTAATGGCGATAATCGAACAAATTCACCTATTGTGTTATCCGTAATATCATGTGCTTCGCACTTTCATAAATATCTCACCTGTTACATAATCTATATAAAGTGTATTGGGTTATTGTTTTATAGCATGGATCAATGAAATGTAATAGACGTGAAAATTATTGAATATCATTCTTGAAATGAACATAGATCATCCGTAATTTCAATTTGCCAATCAGTAAACGATCACAAGATAGCGCTCAAACAAACAGTCTGCCTAACAGCGCCCTCAAAATCGTAGAAATATATAACCGTCTTAATCAAGTCAATGACATTTATTCTTCTGCCTAAATAGTGCATCACCACTGGACGTTCGGCTTGGTAAACCCTGGGTAAATAAAGTAAAAAAAAAACAGCACTTCATAGGATTGCATGCAATTATAATTAGATATATACGTCAGCTGTGATGACATTTATCCATTTTAATTGAGTGGGGTTAAGCAGGTCTTTTAACTCAAATTCGACGTATTTTGCGACCATATAAATGGTGATCGATGTCATTTAAATTAGATGAAACTAAATGCTGGAGATTGGATCGCGAATGGAATTTGCGATTTGGAAATGTTTCGATTCAATTATTCTCCAATTCGTGGATTCAAAACATACTCATTCCCCAGGTGAGGCTCGAACTCACAACCTCCGCATTACTCAGTAACAGAGCAGTACTGCCATATAAGTACGGCGTGCTAACCGTTTGTGCCACTGGGGAAGATGAAACAAAAAATTGAGTGCACTTTCAATAGGATAACCGCATTTTGTTCAATACAACTTGCGTCAGAAATATCGTGGAATTTTAATATTAGTTCTCTTTATTTAAATTTGACGGTTCATATATAATTGTACGAATATAAGTTAAAAGTAATACATATACAGAACAAATACACTCATACGTGGCTGATATTTAGCAGCACTGTTTATTATTAAAACTTTCTTGAAACTGGTGGGTAATACAAAATGACTCGAATTGAAGATATCTGACTACTTGCATTGAATGATTGACCAGGAATGTCACGCGCAGTGTCTTTTGTGACATTACTAACAATACGTCCAACACGCTTAATCATTTTATTGTCCGATACATCACAGTGGCCGGCTTTTCGTTTCGACTGACAACGTAGTATTTTGGCAATACTAAAGTCACTAATCTGTTTTCTGTTTACATGTCTTTCTTGTGTTCTCTCGCTATGTGTAATCGAGTAAACGTAATTTGGCGTCTGTTTCTTGCATGACTCCACCGACGACGGCGTGCTTTCAGGTTTATATCGCGCAATATAATCCTCCTTCGCTTGGCTGTTAGTTGTTATAAACTCGTGGTTATCGGATTTCTTATATCCTCGACGACGGCGGCGGAAGTCACTTTCAGCAAACATTTCTTTCCAACCCTCTGCTAGTCTCCAGAAATGACCGTGTGTCAGGTCATGTATACTACGAGGACTCTTGATGAAGCAATTGTTCAAAGAGAGGTTATGACGGATTGAATTCTTCCAGCCAAGGCTCTTCACACGATAATACGGAATAGTTGTCTCTATATAGATGTAGATATCTTTCAATGTAGCCCTCTGTTCCGCGTATGACCTTATAGCCAAGACGATAGTGCTACGAAGCTATACGGCGGTCGGTCTATGCATGACAATGTACTGTGAGAGTTGAAATTACTGGTGAACGGTGGATTGGCATACATATGTTGTGTGCGTGTTTAAACATCTACAGCATACGTTAAGTTACATCTTGGATTGTGCATCGTCATTTCGAATGATGTATTTTTTGTGAATTTAAGAATGGTTTGAGTCAACAAGGTTGACCATAGGTCACATTGAAATTTGCATATTATTCAAAATAACCCAATCAGAGAGCAGGAAAACAAATGACATTAACTCCTAATTAAAATACAGCACTTAATGGCGATAATCGAACAAATTCACCTATTGTGTTATCCGTAATATCATGTGTTTCGCACTTTCATAAATATCTCATCTGTTACATAATCTATATAAAGTGTATTGGGTTATTGTTTTATAGCATGGATCAATGAAATGTAATATACGTGATAATTATTGAATATCATTCTTGAAATGAACATAGATCATCCGTAATTTCAATTTGCCAATCAGTAAACGATCACAAGATAGCGCTCACACAATCAGTCTGAAAAACAGCGCCCTCAAAATCGTAGAACTATACAACCGTCTTGAGCAAGTCAATGACATTTATTCTTCTGCCTAAATAGTGCATCACCACTGGACGTTTGGCTTGGTAAACACTGGGTAAATAAAGTAAAAAAAAACAGCACTTCATAGGATTGCATGCAATTATAGTTAGATATATACGTTAGCTGTGATGACATTTATCCATTTTAATTGAGTCGGGTTAAGCAGGTCTTTTAACTCAAATTCGACGTATTTTGCGACCATATAAATGGCGATCGATGTCATTTAAATTAGATGAAACTAAATGCTGGGGATTGGATCGCGAATGGAATTTGCGATTTGGAAATGTTTCGATTCAATTATTCTCCAATTCGTGGATTCAAAACATACTCATTCCCCAAGTGAGGCTCGAACTCACAACCTCCGCATTACTCAGTAACAGAGCAGTACTGCCATATAAGTACGGCGCGCTAACCGATTGTGCCACTGGGGAAGATGAAACAACCAATTGAGGGCACGTTCAATAGGATAACCGCATTTTGTTCAATACAACTTGCGTCAGAAATATCGTGGAATTTTAATATTAGTTCTCTTTATTTAAATTTGACGGTTCATATATAATTGTACGAATATAAGTTAAAAGTAATACATATACAGAACAAATACACTCACACGTAGCTGATATTTAGCAGCACGGTTTATTATTAAAACTTTCTTGAAACTGATGGGTAATACAAAATGACTCGAATTGAAGATATCTGACTACTTGCATTGAAAGATTGGCCAGGAATGTCACGCGCAGTGTCTTTTGTGACATTACTAACAATACGTCCAACACGTTTAATCCTTTTATTGTCCGATACATCACAGTGGCCGGCTTTTCGTTTCGACTGACAACGTAGTATTTTGGCAATACTAAAGTCACTAAACTCATTTCCGTTTACATGTCTTTCTTGTGTTCTCTCGCTATGTGTAATCGAGTAAACGTAATTTAGCGTCTGTTTCTTGCATGACTCCACCGACGACGGCGTGCTTTCATGTTTATATCGCGCAATATAATCCTCGTTCGCTTGGCTGTTAGTTGTTATAAACTCGTGGTTATTGGATTTCTTATATCCTCGACGACGGCGGCGGAAGTCACTTTCAGCAAACATTTCTTTCCAACCCTCTGCTAGTCTCCAGAAATGACCGTGAGTCAGGTCATGTATACTACGAGGACTCTTGATGAAGCAATTGTTCAAAGAGAGGTTATGACGGATTGAATTCTTCCAGCCAAGGCTCTTCACACGATAATACGGAAAAGTTGTCTCTATATAGCGGTAGACATCTTTCAATGTAGCCCTCTGTTCCGCGTATGACCTTATAGCCAAGACGATAAGCGCTACGAAGCTATACGGCGGTCGGTCTGTGCATGACAATGTACTGTGAGAGTTGAAATTACTGGTATACGGTGGATTGGCATACATATGCTGTGTGCGTGAGTAAACATCTGCAGCATACATTAAGTTACCTCTTGGATTGTGCATCGTCATCTCGAATGATGTATTTTTTGTGAATTTAAGAATGGTTTGAGTCAACAAGGTAGACCATAAGTCACCTTGAAATCTGCATATTACTCAAAATAACCCAATCAGAGAGCAGGAAAACAAATGCCATTTGCGATTTGAAAATGTTTCGATTCAAATTATTCTCCAATTCGTGGATTCAAAACATACTCATTCCCCAGGTGAGGCTCGAACTCACAACCTCCGCATTACTCAGTAACAGAGCAGTACTGCCATATAAGTACGGCGCGATAACCGATTGGCGCGATAACCGATTGTGCCACTGGAGAAGATGAAACAACCAATTGAGTGCACTTTCAATAGAACAACCGCATTTTGTTCAATACAACTTGCGTCAGAAATATCGTGGAATTTTAATATTAGTTCTCTTTATTTAAATTCATATATAATTGTACGAATATAAGTTAAAAGTAATACATATACAGAACAAATACACTCATACTCATACGATGCAATTTATCCATTTTAATTGAGTGGGGTTAAGCAGGTCTTTTAACTCAAATTCGACGTATTTTGCGACCATATAAATGGCGATCGATGTCATTTAAATTAGATGAAACTAAATGCTGGAGATTGGATCGCGAATGGAATTTGCGATTTGGAAATGTTTCGATTCAATTATTCTCCAATTCGTGGATTCAAAACATACTCATTCCCCAGGTGAGGCTCGAACTCACAACCTCCGCATTACTCAGTAACAGAGCAGTACTGCCATATAAGTACGGCGTGCTAACCGTTTGTGCCACAGGGGAAGATGAAACAAAAAATTGAGTGCACTTTCAATAGGATAACCGCATTTTGTTCAATACAACTTGCGTCAGAAATATCGTGGAATTTTAATATTAGTTCTCTTTATTTAAATTTGACGGTTCATATATAATTGTACGAATATAAGTTAAAAGTAATACATATACAGAACAAATACACTCATACGTGGCTGATATTTAGCAGCACTGTTTATTATTAAAACTTTCTTGAAACTGGTGGGTAATACAAAATGACTCGAATTGAAGATATCTGACTACTTGCATTGAATGATTGACCAGGAATGTCACGCGCAGTGTCTTTTGTGACATTACTAACAATACGTCCAACACGCTTAATCATTTTATTGTCCGATACATCACAGTGGCCGGCTTTTCGTTTCGACTGACAACGTAGTATTTTGGCAATACTAAAGTCACTAATCTGTTTTCTGTTTACATGTCTTTCTTGTGTTCTCTCGCTATGTGTAATCGAGTAAACGTAATTTGGCGTCTGTTTCTTGCATGACTCCACCGACGACGGCGTGCATTCAGGTTTATATCGCGCAATATAATCCTCCTTCGCTTGGCTGTTAGTTGTTATAAACTCGTGGTTATTGGATTTCTTATATCCTCGACGACGGCGGCGGAAGTCGCTTTCAGCAAACATTTCTTTCCAACCCTCTGCTAGTCTCCAGAAATGACCGTGAGTCAGGGCATGTATACTACGAGGACTCTTGATGAAGCATTTGTTCAAAGAGAAGTTATGACGGATTGAATTCTTCCAGCAAGGGCCCTGCACACGATAATACGGACAAGTTGTCTCTATATAGCGGTAGATATCTTTCAATGTAGCCCTCTGTTCTGCGTATGACTTTATAGCCAAGACGATAGTGCTACGAAGCTATACGCCGGTCGGTCTATGCATGACAATGTACTGTGAGAGTTGAAATTACTGGTATACGGTGGATTGGCATACATATGCTGTGTGCGTGAGTAAACATCTGCCACATACATTAAGTTACCTCTTGGATTGTGCATCGTCATTTCGAATGATGTATTTTTTTTGAATTTAAGAATGGTTTGAGTCAACAAGGTAGACCATAGGTCACATTGAAATTTGCATATTATTCAAAATAACCCAATCAGAGAGCAGGAAAACAAATGACATTAACTCCTAATTAAAATACAGCACTTAATGGCGATAATCGAACAAATTCACCTATTGTGTTATCCGTAATATCATGTGCTTCGCACTTTCATAAATATCTCACCTGTTACATAATCTATATAAAGTGTATTGGGTTATTGTTTTATAGCATGGATAAATGAAATGTAATGTACGTGAAAATTATTGAATATCATTCTTGAAATGAACATAGATCATCCGTAATTTCAATTTGCCAATCAGTAAACGATCACAAGATAGCGCTCAAACAAACAGTCTGCTAAACAGCGCCCTCAAAATCGTAGAACTATATAACCATCTTGAGCAAGTCAATGACATTTATTCTTCTGCCTAAATAGTGCATCACCACTGGACATTTTTAGCAGGCTTGGTAAACACTGGGTAATTAAAATAAAAAAACAGCACTTCATAGGATTGCATGCAATTATAGTTAGATATATACGTCAGCTGTGATGCCATTTATCCATTTTAATTGAGTGGGGTTAAGCAGGTCTTTTAACTCAAATTCGACGTATTTTGCGACCATATAAATGGCGATCGATGTCATTTAAATTAGATGAAACTAAATGCTGGAGATTGGATCGCGAATGGAATTTGCGATCATAAGTGTTTCGATTCAATTATTCTCCAATTCGTGGATTCAAAACATACTCATTCCCCAGGTGAGGCTCGAACTCACAACCTCCGTATTACTCTGTAACCGAGCAGTACTGCCTTATAAGTACGGCGCGCTAACCGATTGTGCCACTGGGGAAGATGAAACAACCAATTGAGTGCACTTTCAATAGGATAACCGCATTTTGTTCAATACAACTTGCGTCAGAAATATCGTGGAATTTTAATATTAGTTCTCTTTATTTAAATTTGACGGTTCATATATAATTGTACGAATATAAGTTAAAAGTAATACATATACAGAACAAATACACTCACACGTAGCTGATATTTAGCAGCACGGTTTATTATTAAAACTTTCTTGAAACTGATGGGTAATACAAAATGACTCGAATTGAAGATATCTGACTACTTGCATTGAAAGATTGGCCAGGAATGTCACGCGCAGTGTCTTTTGTGACATTACTAACAATACGTCCAACACGTTTAATCCTTTTATTGTCCGATACATCACAGTGGCCGGCTTTTCGTTTCGACTGACAACGTAGTATTTTGGCAATACTAAAGTCACTAAACTCATTTCCGTTTACATGTCTTTCTTGTGTTCTCTCGCTATGTGTAATCGAGTAAACGTAATTTAGCGTCTGTTTCTTGCATGACTCCACCGACGACGGCGTGCTTTCATGTTTATATCGCGCAATATAATCCTCGTTCGCTTGGCTGTTAGTTGTTATAAACTCGTGGTTATTGGATTTCTTATATCCTCGACGACGGCGGCGGAAGTCACTTTCAGCAAACATTTCTTTCCAACCCTCTGCTAGTCTCCAGAAATGACCGTGAGTCAGGTCATGTATACTACGAGGACTCTTGATGAAGCAATTGTTCAAAGAGAGGTTATGACGGATTGAATTCTTCCAGCCAAGGCTCTTCACACGATAATACGGAAAAGTTGTCTCTATATAGCGGTAGACATCTTTCAATGTAGCCCTCTGTTCCGCGTATGACCTTATAGCCAAGACGATAAGCGCTACGAAGCTATACGGCGGTCGGTCTGTGCATGACAATGTACTGTGAGAGTTGAAATTACTGGTATACGGTGGATTGGCATACATATGCTGTGTGCGTGAGTAAACATCTGCAGCATACATTAAGTTACCTCTTTGATTGTGCATCGTCATCTCGAATGATGTATTTTTTGTGAATTTAAGAATGGTTTGAGTCAACAAGGTAGACCATAAGTCACCTTGAAATCTGCATATTACTCAAAATAACCCAATCAGAGAGCAGGAAAACAAATGCCATTAACCCCTAATTAAAATACAGCACTTAATGGCGATAATCGAACAAATTCACCTATTGTGTTATCCGTAATATCATGTGCTTCGCACATTCATAAATATCTCACCTGTTACATAATCTATATAAAGTGTATTGGGTGATTGTTTTATAGCATGGATCAATGAAATGTAATGTACGTGAAAATCATTGAATATCATTCTTGAAATGAACATAGATCATCCGTAATTTCAATTTGCCAATCAGTAAACGATCACAAGATAGCGTTCAAACAATCAGTCTGCAAAACAGCGCCCTCAAAATCGTAAAACTATATAACCGTCTTGAGCAAGTCAATGACATTTATTCTTCAGCCTAAATAGTGCATCACCACTGGACGTTTTTAGCAGTCTTGGTAAACACTGGGTAAATAAAGTAAACAAATCAGCTCTTCATAGGATTGCATGCAATTATAGTTAGATATATACGTCAGCTGTGATTCCATTTATCCATTTTAATTGAGTCGGGTTAAGCAGGTATTTTAACTCAAATTCGACGTATTTTGCGACCATATAAATGGCGATCGATGTCATTTAAATTAGATGAAACTACGATAATACGGAAAAGTTGTCTCTATATAGAGGTAGATATCTTTCAATGTAGCCCTCTGTTCCGCGTATGACCTTATAGCCAAGACGATAGTTCTACGAAGCTATACGGCGGTCGGTCTATGCATGACAATGTACTGTGAGAGTTGAAATTACTGGTGTACGGTGGATTGGCATACATATGTTGTGTGCGTGTTTAAACATCTACAGCATACGTTAAGTTACATCTTGGATTGTGCATCGTCATTTCGAATAATGTATTTTTTGTGAATTTAAGAATGGTTTGAGTCAACAAGGTTGACCATAGGTCACATTGAAATTTGCATATTATTCAAAATAACCCAATCAGAGAGCAGGAAAACAAATGACATTAACTCCTAATTAAAATACAGCACTTAATGGCGATAATCGAACAAATTCACCTATTGTGTTATCCGTAATATCATGTGCTTCGCACTTTCATAAATATCTCACCTGTTACATAATCTATATAAAGTGTATTGGGTTATTGTTTTATAGCATGGATCAATGAAATGTAATAGACGTGAAAATTATTGAATATCATTCTTGAAATGAACATAGATCATCCGTAATTTCAATTTGCCAATCAGTAAACTATCACAAGATAGCGCTCAAACAAACAGTCTGCTAAACAGCGCCCTCAAAATCGTAGAACTATATACTAGTAACCGTCTTGAGCAAGTCAATGACATTTATTCTTCTGCCTAAATAGTGCATCACCACTAGTCGTTTTTAGCAGGCTTGGTAAACACTGGGTAAATAAAGTAAAAAACAGCACTTCATAGGATTGCATGCAATTATAGTTAGATATATACGTCAGCTGTGATGCAATTTATCCATTTTAATTGAGTCGGGTTAAGCAGGTCTTTTAACTCAAATTCGACGTATTATGCGACCATATAAATGGCGATCTATGTCATTTAAATTAGATGAAACTAAATGCTGGAGATTGGATCGCGAATGGAATTTGCGATCATAAGTGTTTCGATTCAAATTATTCTCCAATTCGTGGATTCAAAACATACTCATTCCCCAGGTGAGGCTCGAACTCACAACCTCCGCATTACTCAGTAACAGAGCAGTACTGCCATATAAGTACGGCGCGATAACCGATTGTGCCACTGGAGAAGATGAAACAACCAATTGAGTGCACTTTCAATAGAACAACCGCATTTTGTTCAATACAACTTGCGTCAGAAATATCGTGGAATTTTAATATTAGTTCTCTTTATTTAAATTCATATATAATTGTACGAATATAAGTTAAAAGTAATACATATACAGAACAAATACACTCATACTCATACGATGCAATTTATCCATTTTAATTGAGTGGGGTTAAGCAGGTCTTTTAACTCAAATTCGACGTATTTTGCGACCATATAAATGGCGATCGATGTCATTTAAATTAGATGAAACTAAATGCTGGAGATTGGATCGCGAATGGAATTTGCGATTTGGAAATGTTTCGATTCAATTATTCTCCAATTCGTGGATTCAAAACATACTCATTCCCCAGGTGAGGCTCGAACTCACAACCTCCGCATTACTCAGTAACAAAGCAGTACTGCCATATAAGTACGGCGTGCTAACCGTTTGTGCCACAGGGGAAGATGAAACAAAAAATTGAGTGCACTTTCAATAGGATAACCGCATTTTGTTCAATACAACTTGCGTCAGAAATATCGTGGAATTTTAATATTAGTTCTCTTTATTTAAATTTGACGGTTCATATATAATTGTACGAATATAAGTTAAAAGTAATACATATACAGAACAAATACACTCATACGTGGCTGATATTTAGCAGCACTGTTTATTATTAAAACTTTCTTGAAACTGGTGGGTAATACAAAATGACTCGAATTGAAGATATCTGACTACTTGCATTGAATGATTGACCAGGAATGTCACGCGCAGTGTCTTTTGTGACATTACTAACAATACGTCCAACACGCTTAATCATTTTATTGTCCGATACATCACAGTGGCCGGCTTTTCGTTTCGACTGACAACGTAGTATTTTGGCAATACTAAAGTCACTAATCTGTTTTCTGTTTACATGTCTTTCTTGTGTTCTCTCGCTATGTGTAATCGAGTAAACGTAATTTGGCGTCTGTTTCTTGCATGACTCCACCGACGACGGCGTGCTTTCAGGTTTATATCGCGCAATATAATCCTCCTTCGCTTGGCTGTTAGTTGTTATAAACTCGTGGTTATTGGATTTCTTATATCCTCGACGACGGCGGCGGAAGTCGCTTTCAGCAAACATTTCTTTCCAACCCTCTGCTAGTCTCCAGAAATGACCGTGAGTCAGGGCATGTATACTACGAGGACTCTTGATGAAGCATTTGTTCAAAGAGAAGTTATGACGGATTGAATTCTTCCAGCAAGGGCCCTGCACACGATAATACGGACAAGTTGTCTCTATATAGCGGTAGATATCTTTCAATGTAGCCCTCTGTTCTGCGTATGACTTTATAGCCAAGACGATAGTGCTACGAAGCTATACGCCGGTCGGTCTATGCATGACAATGTACTGTGAGAGTTGAAATTACTGGTATACGGTGGATTGGCATACATATGCTGTGTGCGTGAGTAAACATCTGCCACATACATTAAGTTACCTCTTGGATTGTGCATCGTCATTTCGAATGATGTATTTTTTGTGAATTTAAGAATGGTTTGAGTCAACAAGGTAGACCATAGGTCACATTGAAATTTGCATATTATTCAAAATAACCCAATCAGAGAGCAGGAAAACAAATGACATTAACTCCTAATTAAAATACAGCACTTAATGGCGATAATCGAACAAATTCACCTATTGTGTTATCCGTAATATCATGTGCTTCGCACTTTCATAAATATCTCACCTGTTACATAATCTATATAAAGTGTATTGGGTTATTGTTTTATAGCATGGATAAATGAAATGTAATGTACGTGAAAATTATTGAATATCATTCTTGAAATGAACATAGATCATCCGTAATTTCAATTTGCCAATCAGTAAACGATCACAAGATAGCGCTCAAACAAACAGTCTGCTAAACAGCGCCCTCAAAATCGTAGAACTATATAACCATCTTGAGCAAGTCAATGACATTTATTCTTCTGCCTAAATAGTGCATCACCACTGGACATTTTTAGCAGGCTTGGTAAACACTGGGTAATTAAAATAAAAAAACAGCACTTCATAGGATTGCATGCAATTATAGTTAGATATATACGTCAGCTGTGATGCCATTTATCCATTTTAATTGAGTGGGGTTAAGCAGGTCTTTTAACTCAAATTCGACGTATTTTGCGACCATATAAATGGCGATCGATGTCATTTAAATTAGATGAAACTAAATGCTGGAGATTGGATCGCGAATGGAATTTGCGATCATAAGTGTTTCGATTCAATTATTCTCCAATTCGTGGATTCAAAACATACTCATTCCCCAGGTGAGGCTCGAACTCACAACCTCCGTATTACTCTGTAACCGAGCAGTACTGCCTTATAAGTACGGCGCGCTAACCGATTGTGCCACTGGAGAAGATGAAACAACCAATTGAGTGCACTTTCAATAGGATAACCGCATTTTGTTCAATACAACTTGCGTCAGAAATATCGTGGAATTTTAATATTAGTTCTCTTTATTTAAATTTGACGGTTCATATATAATTGTACGAATATAAGTTAAAAGTAATACATATACAGAACAAATACACTCATACGTAGCTGATATTTAGCAGCACGGTTTATTATTAAAACTTTCTTGAAACTGGTGGGTAATACAAAATGACTCGAATTGAAGATATCTGACTACTTGCATTGAATGATTGACTAGGAATGTCACGCGCAGTGTCTTTTGTGACATTACTAACAATACGTCCAACACGTTTAATCCTTTTATTGTCCGATACATCACAGTGGCCGGCTTTTCGTTTCGACTGACAACGTAGTATTTTGGCAATACTAAAGTCACTAAACTGTTTTCCGTTTACATGTCTTTCTTGTGTTCTCTCGCTATGTGTAATCGAGTAAACGTAATTTGGCGTCTGTTTCTTGCATGACTCCACCGACGACGGCGTGATTTCAGGTTTATATCGCGCAATACAATCCTCGTTCGCTTGGCTGTTAGTTGTTATATACTCGTGGTTATTGGATTTCTTATATCCTCGACGACGGGGCGGAAGTCGCTTTCAGCAAACATTTCTTTCCAACCCTCTGCTAGTCTCCAAAAATGACCGTGAGTCAGGTCATGTATACTACGAGGACTCTTGATGAAGCAATTGTTCAAAGAGAGGTTATGACAGATTGAATTCTTCCAGCCAGGGCCCTTCACACGATAATACGGAAAAGTTGTCTCTATATAGCGGTAGATATCTTTCAATGTAGCCCTCTGTTCCGCGTATGACCTTATAGCCAAGACAATAGTGCTACGAAGCTATTCGGCGGTCGGTCTATTCATGACAATGTACTGTGAGAGTTGAAATTACTGGTATACGGTGGATTGCCATATATATGATGTGTGCGTGAGTAAACATCTGCAGCATACATTAAGTTACCTCTTGGATTGTGCATCGTCATCTCGAATGATGTATTTTTTGTGAATTTAAGAATGGTTTGAGTCAACAAGGTAGACCATAAGTCACATTGAAATTTGCATATTATTTAAAATAACCCAATCAGAGAGCAGGAAAACAAATGCCATTAACCCCTAATTAAAATATAGCACTTAATGGCGATAATCGAACAAATTCACCTATTGTGTTATCCGTAATATCATGTGCTTCGCACTTTCATAAATATCTCACCTGTTACATAATCTATATAAAGTGTATTGGGTTATTGTTTTGTAGCATGTATAAATGAAATGTAATGTACGTGAAAATTATTGAATATCATTCTTGAAATGAACATAGATCATCCGTAATTTCAATTTGCCAATCAGTAAACTATCACAAGATAGCGCTCAAACAAACAGTCTGCTAAACAGCGCCCTCAAAATCGTAGAACTATATACTAGTAACCGTCTTGAGCAAGTCAATGACATTTATTCTTCTGCCTAAATAGTGCATCACCAATAGTCGTTTTTAGCAGGCTTGGTAAACACTGGGTAAATAAAGTAAAAAACAGCACTTCATAGGATTGCATGCAATTATAGTTAGATATATACGTCAGCTGTGATGCCATTTACCCATTTTATTTGAGTGGGGTTAAGCAGGTCTTTTAACTCAAATTCGACGTATTATGCGACCATATAAATGGCGATCTATGTCATTTAAATTAGATGAAACTAAATGCTGGAGATTGGATCGCGAATGGAATTTGCGATCATAAGTGTTTCGATTCAAATTATTCTCCAATTCGTGGATTCAAAACATACTCATTCCCCAGGTGAGGCTCGAACTCACAACCTCCGCATTACTCAGTAACAGAACAGTACTGCCATATAAGTACGGCGCGCTAACCGATTGTGCCACTGGAGAAGATGAAACAACAAATTGAGTGCACTTTCAATAGAACAACCGCATTTTGTTCAATACAACTTGCGTCAGAAATACCGTGGAATTTTAATATTAGTTCTCTTTATTTAAATTCATATATAATTGTACGAATATAAGTTAAAAGTAATACATATACAGAACAAATACACTCATACGATGCAATTTATCCATTTTAATTGAGTGGGGTTAAGCAGGTCTTTTAACTCAAATTCGACGTATTTTGCGACCATATAAATGGCGATCGATGTCATTTAAATTAGATGAAACTAAATGCTGGAGATTGGATCGCGAATGGAATTTGCGATCATAAGTGTTTCGATTCAATTATTCTCCAATTCGTGGATTCAAAACATACTCATTCCCCAGGTGAGGCTCGAACTCACAACCTCCGCATTACTCAGTAACCGGGCAGTACTGCCATATAAGTACGGCGCGCTAACCGATTGTGCCACTGGAGAAGATGAAACAACTAATTGAGTGCACTTTCAATAGGATAACCGCATTTTGTTCAATACAACTTGCGTCAGAAATATCGTGGAATTTTAATATTAGTTCTCTTTATTTAAATTTGACGGTTCTTATATAATTGTACGAATATAAGTTAAAAGTAATACATATACAGAACAAATACACTCATACGTGGCTGATATTTAGCAGCACTGTTTATTATTAAAACTTTCTTGAAACTGGTGGGTAATAAAAAATGACTCGAATTGAAGATATCTTACTACTTGCATTGAAAGATTGACCATTAATGTCACGCGCAGTGTCTTTTGTGACATTACTAACAATACGTCCAACACGTTTAATCCTTTTATTGTCCGATACATCACAGTGGCCGGCTTTTCGTTTCGACTGACAACGTAGTATTTTGGCAATACTAAAGTCACTAAACTGTTTTCCGTTTACATGTCTTTCTTGTGTTCTCTCGCTATGTGTAATCGAGTAAACGTAATTTGGCGTCTGTTTCTTGCATGACTCCATCGACGACAGCGTGATTTCAGGTTTATATCGCGCAATACAATCCTCGTTCGCTTGGCTGTTAGTTGTTATATACTCGTGGTTATTGGATTTCTTATATCCTCGACGACGGGGCGGAAGTCGCTTTCAGCAAACATTTCTTTCCAACCCTCTGCTAGTCTCCAGAAATGACCGTGAGTCAGGTCATGTATACTACGAGGACTCTTGATGAAGCAATTGTTCAAAGAGAGGTTATGACAGATTGAATTCTTCCAGCCAGGGCCCTTCACACGATAATACGGAAAAGTTGTCTCTATATAGCGGTAGATATCTTTCAATGTAGCCCTCTGTTCCGCGTATGACCTTATAGCCAAGACAATAGTGCTACGAAGCTATACGGCGGTCGGTCTATTCATGACAATGTACTGTGAGAGTTGAAATTACTGGTATACGGTGGATTGCCATATATATGCTGTGTGCGTGAGTAAACATCTGCAGCATACATTAAGTTACCTCTTGGATTGTGCATCGTCATCTCGAATGATGTATTTTTTGTGAATTTAAGAATGGTTTGAGTCAACAAGGTAGACCATAAGTCACATTGAAATTTGCATATTATTTAAAATAACCCAATCAGAGAGCAGGAAAACAAATGCCATTAACCCCTAATTAAAATATAGCACTTAATGGCGATAATCGAACAAATTCACCTATTGTGTTATCCGTAATATCATGTGCTTCGCACTTTCATAAATATCTCACCTGTTACATAATCTATATAAAGTGTATTGGGTTATTGTATTGTAGCATGTATAAATGAAATGTAATGTACGTGAAAATTATTGAATATCATTCTTGAAATGAACATAGATCATCCGTAATTTCAATTTGCCAATCAGTAAACTATCACAAGATAGCGCTCAAACAAACAGTCTGCTAAACAGCGCCCTCAAAATCGTAGAACTATATACTAGTAACCGTCTTGAGCAAGTCAATGACATTTATTCTTCTGCCTAAATAGTGCATCACCACTAGTCGTTTTTAGCAGGCTTGGTAAACACTGGGTAAATAAAGTAAAAAACAGCACTTCATAGGATTGCATGCAATTATAGTTAGATATATACGTCAGCTGTGATGCAATTTATCCATTTTAATTGAGTGGGGTTAAGCAGGTCTTTTAACTCAAATTCGACGTATTATGCGACCATATAGATGGTGATCTATGTCATTTAAATTAGATGAAACTAAATGCTGGAGATTGGATCGCGAATGGAATTTGCGATCATAAGTGTTTCGATTCAAATTATTCTCCAATTCGTGGATTCAAAACATACTCATTGCCCAGGTGAGGCTCGAACTCACAACCTCCGCATTACTCAGTAACCGGGCAGTACTGCCATATAAGTACGGCGCGCTAACCGATTGTGCCACTGGGGAAGATGAAACAACCAATTGAGTGCACTTTCAATAGGATAACCGCATTTTGTTCAATACAACTTGCGTCAGAAATATCGTGGAATTTTAATATTAGTTCTCTTTATTTAAATTTGACGGTTCTTATATAATTGTACGAATATAAGTTAAAAGTAATACATATACAGAACAAATACACTCATACGTGGCTGATATTTAGCAGCACTGTTTATTATTAAAACTTTCTTGAAACTGGTGGGTAATAAAAAATGACTCGAATTGAAGATATCTGACTACTTGCATTGAAAGATTGACCATTAATGTCACGCGCAGTGTCTTTTGTGACATTACTAACAATACGTCCAACACGTTTAATCCTTTTATTGTCCGATACATCACAGTGGCCGGCTTTTCGTTTCGACTGACAACGTAGTATTTTGGCAATACTAAAGTCACTAAACTGTTTTCCGTTTACATGTCTTTATTGTGTTCTCTCGCTATGTGTAATCGAGTAAACGTAATTTGGCGTCTGTTTCTTGCATGACTCCACCGACGACAGCGTGATTTCAGGTTTATATCGCGCAATACAATCCTCGTTCGCTTGGCTGTTAGTTGTTATATACTCGTGGTTATTGGATTTCTTATATCCTCGACGACGGGGCGGAAGTCGCTTTCAGCAAACATTTCTTTCCAACCCTCTGCTAGTCTCCAGAAATGACCGTGAGTCAGGTCATGTATACTACGAGGACTCTTGATGAAGCAATTGTTCAAAGAGAGGTTATGACAGATTGAATTCTTCCAGCCAGGGACCTTCACACGATAATACGGAAAAGTTGTCTCTATATAGCGGTAGATATCTTTCAATGTAGCCCTCTGTTCCGCGTATGACCTTATAGCCAAGACAATAGTGCTACGAAGCTATACGGCGGTCGGTCTATTCATGACAATGTACTGTGAGAGTTGAAATTACTGGTATACGGTGGATTGCCATATATATGCTGTGTGCGTGAGTAAACATCTGCAGCATACATTAAGTTACCTCTTGGATTGTGCATCGTCATCTCGAATGATGTATTTTTTGTGAATTTAAGAATGGTTTGAGTCAACAAGGTAGACCATAAGTCACATTGAAATTTGCATATTATTTAAAATAACCCAATCAGAGAGCAGGAAAACAAATGCCATTAACCCCTAATTAAAATATAGCACTTAATGGCGATAATCGAACAAATTCACCTATTGTGTTATCCGTAATATCATGTGCTTCGCACTTTCATAAATATCTCACCTGTTACATAATCTATATAAAGTGTATTGGGTTATTGTTTTGTAGCATGTATAAATGAAATGTAATGTACGTGAAAATTATTGAATATCATTCTTGAAATGAACATAGATCATCCGTAATTTCAATTTGCCAATCAGTAAACTATCACAAGATAGCGCTCAAACAAACAGTCTGCTAAACAGCGCCCTCAAAATCGTAGAACTATATACTAGTAACCGTCTTGAGCAAGTCAATGACATTTATTCTTCTGCCTAAATAGTGCATCACCACTAGTCGTTTTTAGCAGGCTTGGTAAACACTCGGTAAATATAGTAAATAACAGCACTTCATAGGATTGCATGCAATTATAGTTAGATATATACGTCAGCTGTGATGCCATTTACCCATTTTATTTGAGTGGGGTTAAGCAGGTCTTTTAACTCAAATTCGACGTATTATGCGACCATATAAATGGCGATCTATGTCATTTAAATTAGATGAAACTAAATGCTGGAGATTGGATCGCGAATGGAATTTGCGATCATAAGTGTTTCGATTCAAATTATTCTCCAATTCGTGGATTCAAAACATACTCATTCCCCAGGTGAGGCTCGAACTCACAACCTCCGCATTACTCAGTAACAGAGCAGTACTGCCATATAAGTACGGCGCGCTAACCGATTGTGCCACTGGAGAAGATGAAACAACCAATTGAGTGCACTTTCAATAGAACAACCGCATTTTGTTCAATACAACTTGCGTCAGAAATACCGTGGAATTTTAATATTAGTTCTCTTTATTTAAATTCATATATAATTGTACGAATATAAGTTAAAAGTAATACATATACAGAACAAATACACTCATACTCATACGATGCAATTTATCCATTTTAATTGAGTGGGGTTAAGCAGGTCTTTTAACTCAAATTCGACGTATTTTGCGACCATATAAATGGCGATCGATGTCATTTAAATTAGATGAAACTAAATGCTGGAGATTGGATCGCGAATGGAATTTGCGATCATAAGTGTTTCGATTCAATTATTCTCCAATTCGTGGATTCAAAACATACTCATTCCCCAGGTGAGGCTCGAACTCACAACCTCCGCATTACTCAGTAACCGGGCAGTACTGCCATATAAGTACGGCGCGCTAACCGATTGTGCCACTGGGGAAGATGAAACAACCAATTGAGTGCACTTTCAATAGGATAACCGCATTTTGTTCAATACAACTTGCGTCAGAAATATCGTGGAATTTTAATATTAGTTCTCTTTATTTAAATTTGACGGTTCTTATATAATTGTACGAATATAAGTTAAAAGTAATACATATACAGAACAAATACACTCATACGTGGCTGATATTTAGCAGCACAGTTTATTATTAAAACTTTCTTGAAACTGGTGGGTAATAAAAAATGACTCGAATTGAAGATATCTGACTACTTGCATTGAAAGATTGACCATTAATGTCACGCGCAGTGTCTTTTGTGACATTACTAACAATACGTCCAACACGTTTAATCCTTTTATTGTCCGATACATCACAGTGGCCGGCTTTTCGTTTCGACTGACAACGTAGTATTTTGGCAATACTAAAGTCAGTAAACTGTTTTCCGTTTACATGTCTTTATTGTGTTCTCTCGCTATGTGTAATCGAGTAAACGTAATTTGGCGTCTGTTTCTTGCATGACTCCACCGACGACAGCGTGATTTCAGGTTTATATCGCGCAATACAATCCTCGTTCGCTTGGCTGTTAGTTGTTATATACTCGTGGTTATTGGATTTCTTATATCCTCGACGACGGGGCGGAAGTCGCTTTCAGCAAACATTTCTTTCCAACCCTCTGCTAGTCTCCAGAAATGACCGTGAGTCAGGTCATGTATACTACGAGGACTCTTGATGAAGCAATTGTTCAAAGAGAGGTTATGACAGATTGAATTCTTCCAGCCAGGGCCCTTCACACGATAATACGGAAAAGTTGTCTCTATATAGCGGTAGATATCTTTCAATGTAGCCCTCTGTTCCGCGTATGACCTTATAGCCAAGACAATAGTGCTACGAAGCTATACGGCGGTCGGTCTATTCATGACAATGTACTGTGAGAGTTGAAATTACTGGTATACGGTGGATTGCCATATATATTCTGTGTGCGTGAGTAAACATCTGCAGCATACATTAAGTTACCTCTTGGATTGTGCATCGTCATCTCGAATGATGTATTTTTTGTGAATTTAAGAATGGTTTGAGTCAACAAGGTAGACCATAAGTCACATTGAAATTTGCATATTATTTAAAATAACCCAATCAGAGAGCAGGAAAACAAATGCCATTAACCCCTAATTAAAATATAGCACTTAATGGCGATAATCGAACAAATTCACCTATTGTGTTATCCGTAATATCATGTGCTTCGCACTTTCATAAATATCTCACCTGTTACATAATCTATATAAAGTGTATTGGGTTATTGTTTTGTAGCATGTATAAATGAAATGTAATGTACGTGAAAATTATTGAATATCATTCTTGAAATGAACATAGATCATCCGTAATTTCAATTTGCCAATCAGTAAACTATCACAAGATAGCGCTCAAACAAACAGTCTGCTAAACAGCGCCCTCAAAATCGTAGAACTATATACTAGTAACCGTCTTGAGCAAGTCAATGACATTTATTCTTCTGCCTAAATAGTGCATCACCACTAGTCGTTTTTAGCAGGCTTGGTAAACACTGGGTAAATAAAGTAAAAAACAGCACTTCATAGGATTGCATGCAATTATAGTTAGATATATACGTCAGCTGTGATGCCATTTACCCATTTTATTTGAGTGGGGTTAAGCAGGTCTTTTAACTCAAATTCGACGTATTTTGCGACCATATAAATGGCGATCTATGTCATTTAAATTAGATGAAACTAAATGCTGGAGATTGGATCGCGAATGGAATTTGCGATCATAAGTGTTTCGATTCAAATTATTCTCCAATTCGTGGATTCAAAACATACTCATTCCCCAGGTGAGGCTCGAACTCACAACCTCCGCATTACTCAGTAACAGAGCAGTACTGCCATATAAGTACGGCGCGCTAACCGATTGTGCCACTGGAGAAGATGAAACAACCAATTGAGTGCACTTTCAATAGAACAACCGCATTTTGTTCAATACAACTTGCGTCAGAAATACCGTGGAATTTTAATATTAGTTCTCTTTATTTAAATTCATATATAATTGTACGAATATAAGTTAAAAGTAATACATATACAGAACAAATACACTCATACGTGGCTGATATTTAGCAGCACTGTTTATTATTAAAACTTTCTTGAAACTGGAGGGTAATAAAAAATGACTCAAATTGAAGATATCTGACTACTTGCATTGAAAGATTGACCATTAATGTCACGCGCAGTGTCTTTTGTGACATTACTAACAATACGTCCAACACGTTTAATCCTTTTATTGTCCGATACATCACAGTGGCCGGCTTTTCGTTTCGACTGACAACGTAGTATTTTGGCAATACTAAAGTCAGTAAACTGTTTTCCGTTTACATGTCTTTATTGTGTTCTCTCGCTATGTGTAATCGAGGAAACGTAATTTGGCGTCTGTTTCTTGCATGACTCCACCGACGACAGCGTGATTTCAGGTTTATATCGCGCAATACAATCCTCGTTCGCTTGGCTGTTAGTTGTTATATACTCGTGGTTATTGGATTTCTTATATCCTCGACGACGGGGCGGAAGTCGCTTTCAGCAAACATTTCTTTCCAACCCTCTGCTAGTCTCCAGAAATGACCGTGAGTCAGGTCATGTATACTACGAGGACTCTTGATGAAGCAATTGTTCAAAGAGAGGTTATGACAGATTGAATTCTTCCAGCCAGGGCCCTTCACACGATAATACGGAAAAGTTGTCTCTATATAGCGGTAGATATCTTTCAATGTAGCCCTCTGTTCCGCGTATGACCTTATAGCCAAGACAATAGTGCTACGAAGCTATACGGCGGTCGGTCTATTCATGACAATGTACTGTGAGAGTTGAAATTACTGGTATACGGTGGATTGCCATATATATTCTGTGTGCGTGAGTAAACATCTGCAGCATACATTAAGTTACCTCTTGGATTGTGCATCGTCATCTCGAATGATGTATTTTTTGTGAATTTAAGAATGGTTTGAGTCAACAAGGTAGACCATAAGTCACATTGAAATTTGCATATTATTTAAAATAACCCAATCAGAGAGCAGGAAAACAAATGCCATTAACCCCTAATTAAAATATAGCACTTAATGGCGATAATCGAACAAATTCACCTATTGTGTTATCCGTAATATCATGTGCTTCGCACTTTCATAAATATCTCACCTGTTACATAATCTATATAAAGTGTATTGGGTTATTGTTTTGTAGCATGTATAAATGAAATGTAATGTACGTGAAAATTATTGAATATCATTCTTGAAATGAACATAGATCATCCGTAATTTCAATTTGCCAATCAGTAAACTATCACAAGATAGCGCTCAAACAAACAGTCTGCTAAACAGCGCCCTCAAAATCGTAGAACTATATACTAGTAACCGTCTTGAGCAAGTCAATGACATTTATTCTTCTGCCTAAATAGTGCATCACCACTAGTCGTTTTTAGCAGGCTTGGTAAACACTCGGTAAATAAAGTAAAAAACAGCACTTCATAGGATTGCATGCAATTATAGTTAGATATATACGTCAGCTGTGATGCCATTTACCCATTTTATTTGAGTGGGGTTAAGCAGGTCTTTTAACTCAAATTCGACGTATTTTGCGACCATATAAATGGCGATCTATGTCATTTAAATTAGATGAAACTAAATGCTGGAGATTGGATCGCGAATGGAATTTGCGATCATAAGTGTTTCGATTCAAATTATTCTCCAATTCGTGGATTCAAAACATACTCATTCCCCAGGTGAGGCTCGAACTCACAACCTCCGCATTACTCAGTAACAGAGCAGTACTGCCATATAAGTACGGCGCGCTAACCGATTGTGCCACTGGAGAAGATGAAACAACCAATTGAGTGCACTTTCAATAGAACAACCGCATTTTGTTCAATACAACTTGCGTCAGAAATACCGTGGAATTTTAATATTAGTTCTCTTTATTTAAATTCATATATAATTGTACGAATATAAGTTAAAAGTAATACATATACAGAACAAATACACTCATACTCATACGATGCAATTTATCCATTTTAATTGAGTGGGGTTAAGCAGGTCTTTTAACTCAAATTCGACGTATTTTGCGACCATATAAATGGCGATCGATGTCATTTAAATTAGATGAAACTAAATGCTGGAGATTGGATCGCGAGTGGAATTTGCGATCATAAGTGTTTCGATTCAATTATTCTCCAATTCGTGGATTCAAAACATACTCATTCCCCAGTTGAGGCTCGAACTCACAACCTCCGCATTACTCAGTAACCGAGCAGTACTGCCATATAAGTACGGCGCGCTAACCGATTGTGTCACTGGGGAAGATGAAACAACCAATTGAGTGCACTTTCAATAGGATAACCGCATTTTGTTCAATACAACTTGCGTCAGAAATATCGTGGAATTTTAATATTAGTTCTCTTTATTTAAATTTGACGGTTCATATATAATTGTACGAATATAAGTTAAAAGTAATACATATACAGAACAAATACACTCATACTCATACGATGCAATTTATCCATTTTAATTGAGTGGGGTTAAGCAGGTCTTTTAACTCAAATTCGACGTATTTTGCGACCATATAAATGGCGATCGATGTCATTTAAATTAGATGAAACTAAATGCTGGAGATTGGATCGCGAATGGAATTTGCGATCATAAGTGTTTCGATTCAATTATTCTCCAATTCGTGGATTCAAAACATACTCATTCCCCAGGTGAGGCTCGAACTCACAACCTCCGCATTACTCAGTAACCGGGCAGTACTGCCATATAAGTACGGCGCGCTAACCGATTGTGCCACTGGGGAAGATGAAACAACCAATTGAGTGCACTTTCAATAGGATAACCGCATTTTGTTCAATACAACTTGCGTCAGAAATATCGTGGAATTTTAATATTAGTTCTCTTTATTTAAATTTGACGGTTCTTATATAATTGTACGAATATAAGTTAAAAGTAATACATATACAGAACAAATACACTCATACGTGGCTGATATTTAGCAGCACAGTTTATTATTAAAACTTTCTTGAAACTGGTGGGTAATAAAAAATGACTCGAATTGAAGATATCTGACTACTTGCATTGAAAGATTGACCATTAATGTCACGCGCAGTGTCTTTTGTGACATTACTAACAATACGTCCAACACGTTTAATCCTTTTATTGTCCGATACATCACAGTGGCCGGCTTTTCGTTTCGACTGACAACGTAGTATTTTGGCAATACTAAAGTCACTAAACTGTTTTCCGTTTACATGTCTTTATTGTGTTCTCTCGCTATGTGTAATCGAGTAAACGTAATTTGGCGTCTGTTTCTTGCATGACTCCACCGACGACAGCGTGATTTCAGGTTTATATCGCGCAATACAATCCTCGTTCGCTTGGCTGTTAGTTGTTATATACTCGTGGTTATTGGATTTCTTATATCCTCGACGACGGGGCGGAAGTCGCTTTCAGCAAACATTTCTTTCCAACCCTCTGCTAGTCTCCAGAAATGACCGTGAGTCAGGTCATGTATACTACGAGGACTCTTGATGAAGCAATTGTTCAAAGAGAGGTTATGACAGATTGAATTCTTCCAGCCAGGGCCCTTCACACGATAATACGGAAAAGTTGTCTCTATATAGCGGTAGATATCTTTCAATGTAGCCCTCTGTTCCGCGTATGACCTTATAGCCAAGACAATAGTGCTACGAAGCTATACGGCGGTCGGTCTATTCATGACAATGTACTGTGAGAGTTGAAATTACTGGTATACGGTGGATTGCCATATATATTCTGTGTGCGTGAGTAAACATCTGCAGCATACATTAAGTTACCTCTTGGATTGTGCATCGTCATCTCGAATGATGTATTTTTTGTGAATTTAAGAATGGTTTGAGTCAACAAGGTAGACCATAAGTCACATTGAAATTTGCATATTATTTAAAATAACCCAATCAGAGAGCAGGAAAACAAATGCCATTAACCCCTAATTAAAATATAGCACTTAATGGCGATAATCGAACAAATTCACCTATTGTGTTATCCGTAATATCATGTGCTTCGCACTTTCATAAATATCTCACCTGTTACATAATCTATATAAAGTGTATTGGGTTATTGTTTTGTAGCATGTATAAATGAAATGTAATGTACGTGAAAATTATTGAATATCATTCTTGAAATGAACATAGATCATCCGTAATTTCAATTTGCCAATCAGTAAACTATCACAAGATAGCGCTCAAACAAACAGTCTGCTAAACAGCGCCCTCAAAATCGTAGAACTATATACTAGTAACCGTCTTGAGCAAGTCAATGACATTTATTCTTCTGCCTAAATAGTGCATCACCACTAGTCGTTTTTAGCAGGCTTGGTAAACACTCGGTAAATAAAGTAAAAAACAGCACTTCATAGGATTGCATGCAATTATAGTTAGATATATACGTCAGCTGTGATGCCATTTACCCATTTTATTTGAGTGGGGTTAAGCAGGTCTTTTAACTCAAATTCGACGTATTTTGCGACCATATAAATGGCGATCTATGTCATTTAAATTAGATGAAACTAAATGCTGGAGATTGGATCGCGAATGGAATTTGCGATCATAAGTGTTTCGATTCAAATTATTCTCCAATTCGTGGATTCAAAACATACTCATTCCCCAGGTGAGGCTCGAACTCACAACCTCCGCATTACTCAGTAACAGAGCAGTACTGCCATATAAGTACGGCGCGCTAACCGATTGTGCCACTGGAGAAGATGAAACAACCAATTGAGTGCACTTTCAATAGAACAACCGCATTTTGTTCAATACAACTTGCGTCAGAAATACCGTGGAATTTTAATATTAGTTCTCTTTATTTAAATTCATATATAATTGTACGAATATAAGTTAAAAGTAATACATATACAGAACAAATACACTCATACTCATACGATGCAATTTATCCATTTTAATTGAGTGGGGTTAAGCAGGTCTTTTAACTCAAATTCGACGTATTTTGCGACCATATAAATGGCGATCGATGTCATTTAAATTAGATGAAACTAAATGCTGGAGATTGGATCGCGAGTGGAATTTGCGATCATAAGTGTTTCGATTCAATTATTCTCCAATTCGTGGATTCAAAACATACTCATTCCCCAGTTGAGGCTCGAACTCACAACCTCCGCATTACTCAGTAACCGAGCAGTACTGCCATATAAGTACGGCGCGCTAACCGATTGTGTCACTGGGGAAGATGAAACAACCAATTGAGTGCACTTTCAATAGGATAACCGCATTTTGTTCAATACAACTTGCGTCAGAAATATCGTGGAATTTTAATATTAGTTCTCTTTATTTAAATTTGACGGTTCATATATAATTGTACGAATATAAGTTAAAAGTAATACATATACAGAACAAATACACTCATACTCATACGATGCAATTTATCCATTTTAATTGAGTGGGGTTAAGCAGGTCTTTTAACTCAAATTCGACGTATTTTGCGACCATATAAATGGCGATCGATGTCATTTAAATTAGATGAAACTAAATGCTGGAGATTGGATCGCGAATGGAATTTGCGATCATAAGTGTTTCGATTCAATTATTCTCCAATTCGTGGATTCAAAACATACTCATTCCCCAGGTGAGGCTCGAACTCACAACCTCCGCATTACTCAGTAACCGGGCAGTACTGCCATATAAGTACGGCGCGCTAACCGATTGTGCCACTGGGGAAGATGAAACAACCAATTGAGTGCACTTTCAATAGGATAACCGCATTTTGTTCAATACAACTTGCGTCAGAAATATCGTGGAATTTTAATATTAGTTCTCTTTATTTAAATTTGACGGTTCTTATATAATTGTACGAATATAAGTTAAAAGTAATACATATACAGAACAAATACACTCATACGTGGCTGATATTTAGCAGCACAGTTTATTATTAAAACTTTCTTGAAACTGGTGGGTAATAAAAAATGACTCGAATTGAAGATATCTGACTACTTGCATTGAAAGATTGACCATTAATGTCACGCGCAGTGTCTTTTGTGACATTACTAACAATACGTCCAACACGTTTAATCCTTTTATTGTCCGATACATCACAGTGGCCGGCTTTTCGTTTCGACTGACAACGTAGTATTTTGGCAATACTAAAGTCACTAAACTGTTTTCCGTTTACATGTCTTTATTGTGTTCTCTCGCTATGTGTAATCGAGTAAACGTAATTTGGCGTCTGTTTCTTGCATGACTCCACCGACGACAGCGTGATTTCAGGTTTATATCGCGCAATACAATCCTCGTTCGCTTGGCTGTTAGTTGTTATATACTCGTGGTTATTGGATTTCTTATATCCTCGACGACGGGGCGGAAGTCGCTTTCAGCAAACATTTCTTTCCAACCCTCTGCTAGTCTCCAGAAATGACCGTGAGTCAGGTCATGTATACTACGAGGACTCTTGATGAAGCAATTGTTCAAAGAGAGGTTATGACAGATTGAATTCTTCCAGCCAGGGCCCTTCACACGATAATACGGAAAAGTTGTCTCTATATAGCGGTAGATATCTTTCAATGTAGCCCTCTGTTCCGCGTATGACCTTATAGCCAAGACAATAGTGCTACGAAGCTATACGGCGGTCGGTCTATTCATGACAATGTACTGTGAGAGTTGAAATTACTGGTATACGGTGGATTGCCATATATATTCTGTGTGCGTGAGTAAACATCTGCAGCATACATTAAGTTACCTCTTGGATTGTGCATCGTCATCTCGAATGATGTATTTTTTGTGAATTTAAGAATGGTTTGAGTCAACAAGGTAGACCATAAGTCACATTGAAATTTGCATATTATTTAAAATAACCCAATCAGAGAGCAGGAAAACAAATGCCATTAACCCCTAATTAAAATATAGCACTTAATGGCGATAATCGAACAAATTCACCTATTGTGTTATCCGTAATATCATGTGCTTCGCACTTTCATAAATATCTCACCTGTTACATAATCTATATAAAGTGTATTGGGTTATTGTTTTGTAGCATGTATAAATGAAATGTAATGTACGTGAAAATTATTGAATATCATTCTTGAAATGAACATAGATCATCCGTAATTTCAATTTGCCAATCAGTAAACTATCACAAGATAGCGCTCAAACAAACAGTCTGCTAAACAGCGCCCTCAAAATCGTAGAACTATATACTAGTAACCGTCTTGAGCAAGTCAATGACATTTATTCTTCTGCCTAAATAGTGCATCACCACTAGTCGTTTTTAGCAGGCTTGGTAAACACTGGGTAAATAAAGTAAAAAACAGCACTTCATAGGATTGCATGCAATTATAGTTAGATATATACGTCAGCTGTGATGCCATTTACCCATTTTATTTGAGTGGGGTTAAGCAGGTCTTTTAACTCAAATTCGACGTATTTTGCGACCATATAAATGGCGATCTATGTCATTTAAATTAGATGAAACTAAATGCTGGAGATTGGATCGCGAATGGAATTTGCGATCATAAGTGTTTCGATTCAAATTATTCTCCAATTCGTGGATTCAAAACATACTCATTCCCCAGGTGAGGCTCGAACTCACAACCTCCGCATTACTCAGTAACAGAGCAGTACTGCCATATAAGTACGGCGCGCTAACCGATTGTGCCACTGGAGAAGATGAAACAACCAATTGAGTGCACTTTCAATAGAACAACCGCATTTTGTTCAATACAACTTGCGTCAGAAATACCGTGGAATTTTAATATTAGTTCTCTTTATTTAAATTCATATATAATTGTACGAATATAAGTTAAAAGTAATACATATACAGAACAAATACACTCATACGTAGCTGATATTTAGCAGCACGGTTTATTATTAAAACTTTCTTGAAACTGGTGGGTAATACAAAATGACTCGAATTGAAGATATCTGACTACTTGCATTGAAAGATTGACTAGGAATGTCACGCGCAGTGTCTTTTGTGACATTACTAACAATACGTCCAACACGTTTAATCCTTTTATTGTCCGATACATCACAGTGGCCGGCTTTTCGTTTCGACTGACAACGTAGTATTTTGGCAATACTAAAGTCACTAAACTGTTTTCCGTTTACATGTCTTTCTTGTGTTCTCTCGCTATGTGTAATCGAGTAAACGTAATTTGGCGTCTGTTTCTTGCATGACTCCACCGACGACGGCGTGATTTCAGGTTTATATCGCGCAATACAATCCTCGTTCGCTTGGCTGTTAGTTGTTATATACTCGTGGTTATTGGATGTCTTATATCCTCGACGACGGGGCGGAAGTCGCTTTCAGCAAACATTTCTTTCCAACCCTCTGCTAGTCTCCAAAAATGACCGTGAGTCAGGTCATGTATACTACGAGGACTCTTGATGAAGCAATTGTTCAAAGAGAGGTTATGACAGATTGAATTCTTCCAGCCAGGGCCCTTCACACGATAATACGGAAAAGTTGTCTCTATATAGCGGTAGATATCTTTCAATGTAGCCCTCTGTTCCGCGTATGACCTTATAGCCAAGACAATAGTGCTACGAAGCTATACGGCGGTCGGTCTATTCATGACAATGTACTGTGAGAGTTGAAATTACTGGTATACGGTGGATTGCCATATATATGCTGTGTGCGTGAGTAAACATCTGCAGCATACATTAAGTTACCTCTTGGATTGTGCATCGTCATCTCGAATGATGTATTTTTTTGCGAATTTAAGAATGGTTTGAGTCAACAAGGTAGATCATAAGTCACATTGAAATTTGCATATTATTTAAAATAACCCAATCAGAGAGCAGGAAAGCAAATGCCATTAACCCCTAATTAAAATATATCACTTAATGGCGATAATCGAACAAATTCACCTATTGTGTTATCCGTAATATCATGTGCTTCGCACTTTCATAAATATCTCACCTGTTACATAATCTATATAAAGTGTATTGGGTTATTGTTTTGTAGCATGTATAAATGAAATGTAATGTACGTGAAAATTATTGAATATCATTCTTGAAATGAACATAGATCATCCGTAATTTCAATTTGCCAATCAGTAAACTATCACAAGATAGCGCTCAAACAAACAGTCTGCTAAACAGCGCCCTCAAAATCGTAGAACTATATAACCGTCTTGAGCAAGTCAATGACATTTATTCTTCTGCCTAAATAGTGCATCACCACTAGTCGTTTTTAGCAGGCTTGGTAAACACTGGGTAATTAAAATAAAAAAACAGCACTTCATATGATTGCATGCAATTATAGTTAGATATAAAGTAAAAAACAGCACTTCATAGGATTGCATGCAATTATAGTTAGATATATACGTCAGCTGTGATGCCATTTACCCATTTTATTTGAGTGGGGTTAAGCAGGTCTTTTAACTCAAATTCGACGTATTTTGCGACCATATAAATGGCGATCTATGTCATTTAAATTAGATGAAACTAAATGCTGGAGATTGGATCGCGAATGGAATTTGCGATCATAAGTGTTTCGATTCAAATTATTCTCCAATTCGTGGATTCAAAACATACTCATTCCCCAGGTGAGGCTCGAACTCACAACCTCCGCATTACTCAGTAACAGAGCAGTACTGCCATATAAGTACGGCGCGCTAACCGATTGTGCCACTGGAGAAGATGAAACAACCAATTGAGTGCACTTTCAATAGAACAACCGCATTTTGTTCAATACAACTTGCGTCAGAAATACCGTGGAATTTTAATATTAGTTCTCTTTATTTAAATTCATATATAATTGTACGAATATAAGTTAAAAGTAATACATATACAGAACAAATACACTCATACTCATACGATGCAATTTATCCATTTTAATTGAGTGGGGTTAAGCAGGTCTTTTAACTCAAATTCGACGTATTTTGCGACCATATAAATGGCGATCGATGTCATTTAAATTAGATGAAACTAAATGCTGGAGATTGGATCGCGAGTGGAATTTGCGATCATAAGTGTTTCGATTCAATTATTCTCCAATTCGTGGATTCAAAACATACTCATTCCCCAGTTGAGGCTCGAACTCACAACCTCCGCATTACTCAGTAACCGAGCAGTACTGCCATATAAGTACGGCGCGCTAACCGATTGTGTCACTGGGGAAGATGAAACAACCAATTGAGTGCACTTTCAATAGGATAACCGCATTTTGTTCAATACAACTTGCGTCAGAAATATCGTGGAATTTTAATATTAGTTCTCTTTATTTAAATTTGACGGTTCATATATAATTGTACGAATATAAGTTAAAAGTAATACATATACAGAACAAATACACTCATACTCATACGATGCAATTTATCCATTTTAATTGAGTGGGGTTAAGCAGGTCTTTTAACTCAAATTCGACGTATTTTGCGACCATATAAATGGCGATCGATGTCATTTAAATTAGATGAAACTAAATGCTGGAGATTGGATCGCGAATGGAATTTGCGATCATAAGTGTTTCGATTCAATTATTCTCCAATTCGTGGATTCAAAACATACTCATTCCCCAGGTGAGGCTCGAACTCACAACCTCCGCATTACTCAGTAACCGGGCAGTACTGCCATATAAGTACGGCGCGCTAACCGATTGTGCCACTGGGGAAGATGAAACAACCAATTGAGTGCACTTTCAATAGGATAACCGCATTTTGTTCAATACAACTTGCGTCAGAAATATCGTGGAATTTTAATATTAGTTCTCTTTATTTAAATTTGACGGTTCTTATATAATTGTACGAATATAAGTTAAAAGTAATACATATACAGAACAAATACACTCATACGTGGCTGATATTTAGCAGCACAGTTTATTATTAAAACTTTCTTGAAACTGGTGGGTAATAAAAAATGACTCGAATTGAAGATATCTGACTACTTGCATTGAAAGATTGACCATTAATGTCACGCGCAGTGTCTTTTGTGACATTACTAACAATACGTCCAACACGTTTAATCCTTTTATTGTCCGATACATCACAGTGGCCGGCTTTTCGTTTCGACTGACAACGTAGTATTTTGGCAATACTAAAGTCACTAAACTGTTTTCCGTTTACATGTCTTTATTGTGTTCTCTCGCTATGTGTAATCGAGTAAACGTAATTTGGCGTCTGTTTCTTGCATGACTCCACCGACGACAGCGTGATTTCAGGTTTATATCGCGCAATACAATCCTCGTTCGCTTGGCTGTTAGTTGTTATATACTCGTGGTTATTGGATTTCTTATATCCTCGACGACGGGGCGGAAGTCGCTTTCAGCAAACATTTCTTTCCAACCCTCTGCTAGTCTCCAGAAATGACCGTGAGTCAGGTCATGTATACTACGAGGACTCTTGATGAAGCAATTGTTCAAAGAGAGGTTATGACAGATTGAATTCTTCCAGCCAGGGCCCTTCACACGATAATACGGAAAAGTTGTCTCTATATAGCGGTAGATATCTTTCAATGTAGCCCTCTGTTCCGCGTATGACCTTATAGCCAAGACAATAGTGCTACGAAGCTATACGGCGGTCGGTCTATTCATGACAATGTACTGTGAGAGTTGAAATTACTGGTATACGGTGGATTGCCATATATATTCTGTGTGCGTGAGTAAACATCTGCAGCATACATTAAGTTACCTCTTGGATTGTGCATCGTCATCTCGAATGATGTATTTTTTGTGAATTTAAGAATGGTTTGAGTCAACAAGGTAGACCATAAGTCACATTGAAATTTGCATATTATTTAAAATAACCCAATCAGAGAGCAGGAAAACAAATGCCATTAACCCCTAATTAAAATATAGCACTTAATGGCGATAATCGAACAAATTCACCTATTGTGTTATCCGTAATATCATGTGCTTCGCACTTTCATAAATATCTCACCTGTTACATAATCTATATAAAGTGTATTGGGTTATTGTTTTGTAGCATGTATAAATGAAATGTAATGTACGTGAAAATTATTGAATATCATTCTTGAAATGAACATAGATCATCCGTAATTTCAATTTGCCAATCAGTAAACTATCACAAGATAGCGCTCAAACAAACAGTCTGCTAAACAGCGCCCTCAAAATCGTAGAACTATATACTAGTAACCGTCTTGAGCAAGTCAATGACATTTATTCTTCTGCCTAAATAGTGCATCACCACTAGTCGTTTTTAGCAGGCTTGGTAAACACTGGGTAAATAAAGTAAAAAACAGCACTTCATAGGATTGCATGCAATTATAGTTAGATATATACGTCAGCTGTGATGCCATTTACCCATTTTATTTGAGTGGGGTTAAGCAGGTCTTTTAACTCAAATTCGACGTATTTTGCGACCATATAAATGGCGATCTATGTCATTTAAATTAGATGAAACTAAATGCTGGAGATTGGATCGCGAATGGAATTTGCGATCATAAGTGTTTCGATTCAAATTATTCTCCAATTCGTGGATTCAAAACATACTCATTCCCCAGGTGAGGCTCGAACTCACAACCTCCGCATTACTCAGTAACAGAGCAGTACTGCCATATAAGTACGGCGCGCTAACCGATTGTGCCACTGGAGAAGATGAAACAACCAATTGAGTGCACTTTCAATAGAACAACCGCATTTTGTTCAATACAACTTGCGTCAGAAATACCGTGGAATTTTAATATTAGTTCTCTTTATTTAAATTCATATATAATTGTACGAATATAAGTTAAAAGTAATACATATACAGAACAAATACACTCATACGTAGCTGATATTTAGCAGCACGGTTTATTATTAAAACTTTCTTGAAACTGGTGGGTAATACAAAATGACTCGAATTGAAGATATCTGACTACTTGCATTGAAAGATTGACTAGGAATGTCACGCGCAGTGTCTTTTGTGACATTACTAACAATACGTCCAACACGTTTAATCCTTTTATTGTCCGATACATCACAGTGGCCGGCTTTTCGTTTCGACTGACAACGTAGTATTTTGGCAATACTAAAGTCACTAAACTGTTTTCCGTTTACATGTCTTTCTTGTGTTCTCTCGCTATGTGTAATCGAGTAAACGTAATTTGGCGTCTGTTTCTTGCATGACTCCACCGACGACGGCGTGATTTCAGGTTTATATCGCGCAATACAATCCTCGTTCGCTTGGCTGTTAGTTGTTATATACTCGTGGTTATTGGATGTCTTATATCCTCGACGACGGGGCGGAAGTCGCTTTCAGCAAACATTTCTTTCCAACCCTCTGCTAGTCTCCAAAAATGACCGTGAGTCAGGTCATGTATACTACGAGGACTCTTGATGAAGCAATTGTTCAAAGAGAGGTTATGACAGATTGAATTCTTCCAGCCAGGGCCCTTCACACGATAATACGGAAAAGTTGTCTCTATATAGCGGTAGATATCTTTCAATGTAGCCCTCTGTTCCGCGTATGACCTTATAGCCAAGACAATAGTGCTACGAAGCTATACGGCGGTCGGTCTATTCATGACAATGTACTGTGAGAGTTGAAATTACTGGTATACGGTGGATTGCCATATATATGCTGTGTGCGTGAGTAAACATCTGCAGCATACATTAAGTTACCTCTTGGATTGTGCATCGTCATCTCGAATGATGTATTTTTTTGCGAATTTAAGAATGGTTTGAGTCAACAAGGTAGATCATAAGTCACATTGAAATTTGCATATTATTTAAAATAACCCAATCAGAGAGCAGGAAAGCAAATGCCATTAACCCCTAATTAAAATATATCACTTAATGGCGATAATCGAACAAATTCACCTATTGTGTTATCCGTAATATCATGTGCTTCGCACTTTCATAAATATCTCACCTGTTACATAATCTATATAAAGTGTATTGGGTTATTGTTTTGTAGCATGTATAAATGAAATGTAATGTACGTGAAAATTATTGAATATCATTCTTGAAATGAACATAGATCATCCGTAATTTCAATTTGCCAATCAGTAAACTATCACAAGATAGCGCTCAAACAAACAGTCTGCTAAACAGCGCCCTCAAAATCGTAGAACTATATAACCGTCTTGAGCAAGTCAATGACATTTATTCTTCTGCCTAAATAGTGCATCACCACTAGTCGTTTTTAGCAGGCTTGGTAAACACTGGGTAATTAAAATAAAAAAACAGCACTTCATATGATTGCATGCAATTATAGTTAGATATATACGTCAGCTGTGATGCCATTTATCCATTTTAATTGAGTCGGGTTAAGCAGGTCTTTTAACTCAAATTCGACGTATTTTGCGACCATGTAAATGGCGATCGATGTCATTTAAATTAGATGAAACTAAATGCTGGAGATTGGATCGCGAATGGAATTTGCGATTTGGAAATGTTTCGATTCAATTATTCTCCAATTCGTGGATTCAAAACATACTCATTCCCCAGGTGAGGCTCGAACTCACAATCTCCGCATTACTCAGTAACAGAGCAGTACTGCCATATAAGTACGGCGCGCTAACCGATTGTGCCACTGGGGAAGATGAAGCAACCAATTGAGTACACTTTCAATAGGATAACCGCATTTTGTTCAATACAACTTGCGTCAGAAATATCGTGGAATTTTAATATTAGTTCTCTTTATTTAAATTTGACGGTTCATATATAATTGTACGAATATAAGTTAAAAGTAATACATATACAGAACAAATACACTCATACGTGGCTGATATTTAGCAGCACTGTTTATTATTAAAACTTTCTTGAAACTGGTGGGTAATACAAAATGACTCGAATTGAAGATATCTGACTACTTGCATTGAAAGATTGACCAGGAATGTCACGCGCAGTGTCTTGTGTGACATTACTAACAATACGTCCAACACGTTTAATCCTTTTATTGTCCGATACATCACAGTGGCCGGCTTTTCGTTTCGACTGACAACGTAGTATTTTGGCAATACTAAAGTCACTAAACTGTTTTCCGTTTACATGTCTTTCTTGTGTTCTCTCGCTATGTGTAATCGAGTCAACGTAATTTGGCGTCTGTTTCTTGCATGACTCCACCGACGACGGCGTGCTTTCAGGTTTATATCGCGCAATATAATCCTCGTTCGCTTGGCTGTTAGTTGTTATAAACTCGTGGTTATTGGATTTATTATATCCTCGACGACGGGGGCGGAAGTCGCTTTCAGCAAACATTTCTTTCCAACCCTCTGCTAGTCTCCAGAAATGACCGTGAGTCAGGTCATGTATACTACGAGGACTCTTGATGAAGCATTTGTTCAAAGAGAGGTTATGACGGATTGAATTCTTCCAGCAAGGGCCCTGCACACGATAATACGGAAAAGTTGTCTCTATATAGCGGTAGATATCTTTCAATGTAGCCCTCTGTTCCGCGTACACTGGGCAAAATCGTTGATATACGATTGTATACGCAGATATACATTTTGTGTATATTCACGGTATACGTTTAGTATACGCAGATATGATTACGTATACAAACCGTGGAATATACGTACATATGCGCTACGTATTTTTATGGTTTCTTTCACACATGCCCGCCTTGGGTGGCACGCAGCGTATACGTACGTATTTTACATGCATTCTCGTAGTACAATTAACGTTGTTTTACGATGTCTGTATATTTACGCATACGTGGAGAATACTGTGCGCGTGGAATTGTCCGGTTTTATTTGGGATCGCGGCCGCTAGTACTTATAATAAATAATTACCGGAACTGTCGACTCGCATGGCGTCTTGAATCGATCTAAAAACGTCTCCTGTTTTGCCGAGTACATGTAATTGAGAAATGGCTATGTACAGGTACAATTTAGAAACGGTTGTTACTAATTTCTAAAAAAAAAAAAAAAACATTTCCTGACTGAGGTGTACCATCGCTTTGATATTAACGTGACGTCTTCATTTGTCTCACTATACACTGGTGAATTCGAACACAAGACAGGAAATTGCACAATAGAGTATACGTTGATTAATTGCAATATCATTCGCAAGCCTGAATGAATGCGAACAATACAGGTGTGAATATTTTGGCGAGTGTTAAAATACTTTCCAATCGGGTCGTGTGCGTGTTTCTCGGGGCCGGCTTGTGATCTCATACACGTGAATGTTGGCCGATCGACATTTTGGTAAGAATAGCCACAAAGTCCATACCAAGAAAGTGAAATGAATTCTCACTGAGACACATGTAACAAAATTGGTCGAATTTGCTGTTATCGCCATTTCTAGGGATCGTTTGATTACGGAGTTTCATTTCTATTCCATTTACCATCGTACGCTGCGTTATTTTCAGAATACGATCTATATCACCACAGTCACTCTACTAGTAGGGTGACTGTGATATCACCACATACACTCGGATCACATACAGTGAACAACGCTAAACATCGCATTTTCATTTCAAACAACTATGGATATTTCTGGCTAGTACTCTTTGCAGTGACGTTTCAGATTTGCGAACACAATTTTCATTGTCTTCGTTGAACCATAGACAGTCTATGGTTGAACCTGCTATGTGGTACTTGGCAACATATTAGGAACTGTGTAAATGTTTGTGAAAACTAGACTGACGATTCATGTTTTAGTGCATTCACATCACGAGACATCGATTGACATCAGTTAATTATTCATGCTTAGCAGCGCAACGGTTTACCGGTTCATGTTTTTTTGTACCTTTATTCAACAAAATCTTAATTTTAACTTTAAATATTGTCATAAATACAACATTGAATAACTGCAGTGATATTCATAGCCACATACATCTACTGTTTACTGCAGCGAGAATTGCAAAGAAATAATTCATATTGTTTAGAAGCCTATTTATACTTGGGTCACGACGATCCTTTTCCGAATCTGTCTGTAAACTTGTATTTTGTTATCAGGTTTCATTTATAAATTTAAATAAATGTTTGTCTCTTACTTTCATTTGAATTCCTAAATACATTTTACTAGAAATTTTCCGTTTTCCATAGTCTATGGTATACGTGAGAGATACTCCAATAGTGCAGTCTCTCGTTCGGGTATATATATATTCATTTCATCTTTGTGGTAGAGTGTCCCACAACTCTTTGCGCGAACAGGCGTCCGTAGAACACTGTCCAAAATAATGAGGGCGCAATACACTGGTTGGACGTTATCATTATGGGCTGAGTTGGAACCGTCGTCACTAACAAATCAAACACTACGTTTTTAGTACGTAAAGAACAGTAAAATAACAAATATCTATATTACTGGTGGAAATAAAATAATAATCGAACATGATGAAACTGTGAAATGTCGAATTTCGCAATCGCACACCCCTACTAGCAAAATGCTATACGCTAACGTGACTGGAGTGATGAGCCCTTTTGAAATCAGTTACGTAATTGTTGCATTAATCCAGGAACAAGATGTCCCATTTCCATCGTAGTTGTCGATTGTCTGACGTTCAGCGTTCAGGCTGATCTCAATCCCCTTCTCATCTTCACCAAGTCAAAGTTTATTCGGAAGTTTTGATAGATCTCGCCCACAGTCTTCAAGCATCTCGGATCACCAACATTATGCGATCTTTAGTTACAACAGTAAATCGTTTGCGCAAGGAAGTCATGGCTACATCAAAACAGACAGAAAAAAGCGTGCTATTTTAAAAACCGACACCAAGTCACCACAAGAGAATGATATCAACCCTTTTAGAAGTTCTGAAAATCAGCGTGTCCGGATTGACCCTGCAGTATTTGTGTAAGTTGTGTTTAACTTTCAGTCGATGTAGCGTGTCTAGCTGTGCGATGAAACTGGTGTATTTCGGAAGCTGTTACCGTCGTAGTAGCAAACAACAGCAAACTTGTGTATTTATTAATCGTGATATATTTTAATTAAGAAGACACACTATAAATAAACCCATGTTCTTTTTATATGTCTTGAATGCATGAACCCCCGCCCTTCAGAGCCCCTTCGGAAAGTCGCGACCCTTGATATGTCGTGGTTTTTGCTTGGATCCCGACACTCAAGGGTCCATTGTAATGACAACCACTATGTACCAGCTGTAAATATGTTTCTCGTATTTTCACCTAACTACTAGTATTTTGATTGGGGTAATCACAGCTTTACATAGAAAAGAACATTGACTTTTTCCTGAAAACAAAACAAAAAAGAAATGTGTTAATTGACTATATTGCCGTTCCTAAGAATCGAATGGTATAATGCTGGGTTCAAATGGTGAGGATTGTGGCGCCAAGCGGTGTATCGTCGAGGGGTCGAAACATCGAGGGGTCTAATCGTCCTAGGGTCGAAACGTCGAGGGGTCTAATCGTCCAGGGGTCGAAAGGGCGAGGGGTCCAAACGACCTGATACCATTTCAAACACGCATAGAAAAGTCACTGTTCAATTTTTCACACTTAGTTCATACCATTTCATTGTAACTATTATAACTTGTATTCAGTGGATCGATTTTGATTACAGCCTGTAAATCGCTATATACGCAATTTTATTTTATGTGTCAGAAAAAACGTAAGTATGCGAAAGTCGAAAATTGATGTCCGATCTAATTAATTGACCTCTTCACCCAAAATTACTAGTATGGTTATACCATATGATGTCCGTTGTTCCATGCTTTTGTCTGATCCTCCATTGTTTTTAAAGGGCTCTACTCAAATTGACAAAGGGCTCAGGCTGTTCAGCAATAGGCAAGTGTGAAGTGGGCGTTAGACTGGCCACAGTCCCTCTTGATAGAGGGACTGTGGACTGGCATATAGTCTCTTGTTTTATTTTTTTATTAAATAAAATATGGTAGTGTATAAATGGCGATAGCGGTAACCCACCTTTCGTGGTAACCCGGCTCTCGCCATTTACACACTCCCACTACCAACGAAGGAGCTACGACGCGATCCTCGAAATGTTGCCTGAACCAATCACAAACAAGAACAGACAATGAATTTTCGGATTAACACCTCTGTTTCCCCTCCACGCTGACCAACGTTTCCCCACACTAACGAAAAAATCTTTTGTCTTCTACCGACTTCCTGTAAGCAAGTGTGGGTGGATGTAGTCATATAGCACTAATACTTCATACCAACATGCATTTTAACAACAATTTTATGTGGCATAATATTTGAGACAAACATTTGAAATCACGGGATATGACCATTGCAATTATTTTTTTTTTCACGCTGTCTTATTTATATTTTTTTATTTTTTTCTTGAATGTGTCAACGTTTGTCCCAGCTACAGATCGCGTGCATTTTTTATTCTTGGTGATTGGCTTGCGTTTTCTTAACAAATGTTTCACCCCTATAATTTTAAATATAAAATACATAAGTTATTACTACAATGATTAGCACGTTTTGATTTCGAGCGGGAGGTAGGTTTGAATCTCATTGCCCACTGTTGAGTCGGTAATATATTGAGTAAAAACTGTCCAGGTCACCAAACATTATAATACAACACCTTTTCCTATTCAAATTTGCTTGACAAATCTCAATTAAACTGTTACATATTCTATTTTAGGTACTGTTACCAGAAAATGACAGAGAAAGACGAGAGTGTTTTTATACAGCTTGGAAAAAACAAATAAAGAACCAAGGAGGAGATGAGTAAGTGTTAATTTATAGTTTTTATAATTTTGAATTCGTTTTATTCAAGCTTGTTAAAATAGCAGTAATAATAAATATAGTGTTAGTTATAAGTAACATTTCTATCATTGCAGCTGACGGAATGTCGAGAAAAGAGGTTAAAGAAGAAGAACAAGAGATGTGGGAGATGCTGACGAAAGTTGTGGACCTTATGATGTCAGATGAGGAAGACGGCGAAGAAGATCGGAAATGAATGTCCATTGTGAGGTCTCCGACATTCAGGTCATGGCACTGAACGACTTGATTTTGGATTAAGACAACCGAGTGGCAAGGAGGCAACCGATCCGCATGCTCCAGAAATAAGTAGGACCACCATGTACCTGTCAAACCCCACGTGATTGCCCTAAGCTTTGATGACCAGTGTGATTTTTTTTCTGATTCCTACTCAAACCCAACCCCTTTCAATATTTTTAGCTTATAACTGGAATTTTATTTCTTTTGTTCATTGAATTTATAAATTACTTGACTTTAAATGCATTAATTGTTTAATTTCGTTATTTCTGTTAAAAAAGTCCACTAAATTTAAACCACTTGAAATGAACTTATTTTTCACCTTCAATTAAATTGGAATTAAAACCCCATATGATTTATTTATGTAAGTCGAGGAAGATTTGTGTACTTGTAAGTGTGTGTATTGTTATTACAAATAAATACTAAATCACTTGAATCACAAATGTATGTCTTTTATTCCCACCTTTGCAATTACGCAAAACAACTCCTCAATATTAATTAACACGAAATTGCATTAGTTGCAATGTGTTATCGTTGACCGTAGATCTACTGTAAACGTTATTTCCGATTATGAACTGTTCACGTTGCCCTGATCCTACTTGTGTTGAACATCGAGTGGCCAAATATGTCCTTGTGAATCACCTCCCACGTTTAATTTCCTGTGGCATGCGACCATTTCTTTATCTTTACATGTATATGACTGTAACAGGAGCTCGTGATATTGCTAGGTTGTTGTATTGTGTTTATAAATAAATGTGTTGCGGTAGCAAACATGAGTAATACTATCGATACTTTATTTATAAACAAAATACTAGTACCTAGAAAAATTACAAGCACGTGCGGCGCCCAAGAACCAAATTACTACGTGAATGATTAACCGGAAATGAAGCATGACCTAAAATATGTGACCTGTATGCAAATGTTCCTGAAAAATCAGCCAATAGCATGCGCTTTAAATATGCCGAGTATACGCAAAATATACGTAGATACGATGCGGGAGGATTAAAAAGATAAATATCGAAACGCGCATACGGACAATAGAAGTCAGATCGTTTTTTAACCGGGTGTTGAGGAGGTGTTGAGGACGGTGATTGTGTGCACTGGTTTATTGCGTGACCGTATACGCTACGTATACGTCGATCTGCGTCAGTATTAACTCTGTGCAGTGGTTTATCACGTGTCCGTATATACTACGTATACGTAGGAATACGTTAGACAGCATTGTTCTGCATTAGGTGTACGTTAATGTGCGCACTGTATACTTCCGGTCTGCGTAAATATACTGCTGTGTATATTTACGTATCAGTATGTTCCGAATGTGTGAATATACGTTGCGTATTCCCCGTACATACGCTGAATGTACGTGTGCGCCGACCAACGTATATCTACGAATATCGGGAATATACGCGTGCGAATACGCTAATGTACCCGCCATATACCAACGATTTTTGTCCAGTGGTATGACCTTATAGCCAAGACGATAGTGCTACGAAGCTATACGGCGGTCGGTCTATGCATGACAATGTACTGTGAGAGTTGAAATTACTGGTATACGGTGGATTGGCATACATATGCTGTGTGCGTGAGTAAACATCTGCAGCATACATTAAGTTACCTCTTGGATTGTGCATCGTCATCTCAAATGATGTATTTTTTGTGAATTTAAGAATGGTTTGAGTCAACAAGGTAGACCATAGGTCACATTGAAATTTGCATATTATTCAAAATAACCCAATCAGAGAGCAGGAAAACAAATGCCATTAACCCCTAACATTAACCCCAGGATTAAGGTACACATTTACGCATGTAATAACAATAGAATCAGGAAAAGCTTAATTCATGAGACTAGTTTTCATTGTATTGGTAATAATGGTTACTTTTGTTGAAGTAGTCTCGTTTCAGAAAAGTGTAGTTATTGATGTCTCGTAGACAATAGAAAAACAGAAGTAGGTGAGTTACTTTGTGCAGAACACTATACGTACTTTTTTTCTGGAGTTTCCGTTGGATAGGCCACTTGTACCACAGTTCCTAACTGTGTTTATATAAGAGAAATATTAGTGTAATTCAGGAGAGCAGTGCAAACACTGTTTACGACCTACGCCATCTTGACCCAAATTGCAGTTTTGCATTTGAGTAGATTATTTAACTAAGATTATAATGCTGTTTGATCTCGCATTTTTTATCTAAGAGGAACCTGCGTAATCTTTCTCTTCTCTTTATATAAAAAAGTGCGAATATTTTGGCATAAATAATACTGCGTTCAAAAGGGTAATTGTAACCATGGTGCAATAATGACGTAAGTGTGGTTGTTTTATTGATGCGCTATTGCATGAATCCATTTTTAAATGTTGCAAGGCCAGTCTTTTATTATCCCTTGTTTCGCGAACCCGCCGAATGAACAGGAGCCGAAAATGAAATAAAAATAAAATGTTACTTCAACGTAATTTCTCGAGCACGCCGACTTGTAAGCGCAAAAAATTGCAAAAAAAATATTATTTTTATCTTCATACCAAATCCAAGTTGCATTTTCGTGGGAGTATCATGATCAAAGTACCGAAGTCTCGCGCAGATGAGAAACAAGGTTATACATGGAATAAAATTTGATTTCATTTCTTCTCTCCGATCAATGATCTCACTTACAATTCTTTGAGAATCACACAAATCTAATGGAAAAAAAAGAATTAATTTTATTTTTTTCCGCCCTCCTCAAAAAAATTGCCTTACAAAAACTCGAGAAACAAAGAATAAAAAAAGTCTGGCCTAAATGGAAAGCGATTTGATAGCATCTATAAGATATGATGGAATGAGCATATTTGGTGGAAAATAAGTACAGTGAGAAGCTAGATGTTTGATTGCCAAAATGCTTACATAATCGTAACTAGAAATTCTCCTGTGTTTTGATTTGAAAACAAAACAAAAGTTGAAAATAAACAGGCCTATTTTTGTAAGTCACCCCAATAAATACATTTCGCGTGTGAATTGAAGATGGCACTTATGTGTAGGAGGTACAATGTTAGATTTAACCAACACTTTATAAGCGAAACGGGTGTCAATTTTCATTCATCAGAACAAGACTGGAGTTACCCCCGGGTGTATAGCGTCAATTTGCTGTCACACGTCAATTTGCTGATATATCCATGACTGGGTTATAGTCGCTTTTTATTGAAGTTATGCCAACATTCGATTCGGTTTATGTTAATTTTCTCCACAACACTTCATTGCGTGATGTTGAGATTCAGCACATTCTTTTCGCATCGTCGACTCAATTATTGCACGACTAAACGTTGTACATCTGTGATACTGCATTATACAGGCACCTGCCTATAAATATATACAGACCGGAGTGGTGTGTATCACGAATATATAGCAAACCCATGTTGTTGTCATCGTAGCAAAACTCCGCAGTTGATAAATAATGTCGTTTGAAATAAAAGAAGCGCAAAGTTGCCCTAATCCCGCTCAGCTCAGCGTTAAACTTGGAAGGTAATTAGTCGCAGTATTACGCAACAATCATCCATACGAAATTTAGATTAAGTTGCATAATAAAGAGAGGAACAATTTTCGTTTGCATCTTTTCTCTTTCTTATTTTTAGGGGGCTCATATCATGGAATTCAGGAACATTTTACACCTTGGAGAGGAATAAACACCTCGAAGATCAAGTTGATGTATTTCAATGGGTAATTAAGCTAAACAAAGACATGAATTTGACTTGCTTTGTATTTCATTTTAAATTATTCGTATTTGATCGTTTCTATTCGTTGGTGATAGTCAACAGGTGATTGGTTCAAAACAAAACTATGTTATGCTGTGGTTAATTGTGACGTGTTACAATACGTGAAACATTCTGTCTTGATGCAATACAACCTGTAACCGACCGAATAGCAGTATGGAAACCGTTAACTTTGAAGGAGCTATGTGCGATTACTATTCGACCGGACCTCATACCCAATACCAGCAGTATGTGCCGACATTTGAACTGCCAGTTGATCAGTACAGCACTGGAGAAGAACAACCCGACGCGCACCACGGTAATGCCTCGGCAGACGACAGAACTGAGTACAGCTATGCCACTCTCATCGCAATGGCAATCGAGTCCTACCCACAACAGAGGGCAATGCTGGAAGACATTTATCTATTCATCCAGACTAAATTCCCGTATTATCAAAACTTGGTACCCGGGTGGAAGACTTCAGTTCGTCAAAGTCTCTTGTGGAACAGATATTTTGTAAAGATCGATCAATGCAATAATGAACATTTCTGGAGTGTAAATGACGAATCGGATTTTCGAAAGTATCGTCGACGAGACAGCAGGAAATTTGACAGTTGTGCATCATCACCAACATGTAGCGAAATTAATGACATCGAAAGGGAAGAAATTACAGAGAGCATCAACTCTCTTCCGATAACACCACCAAATTCACCATCACCGACCACTTCTTTGGAAAACCAGCAGCGCATGATTGTCGCACATACGAATGGCGAGGTCAAAACGCAGGTGAAGGCATTTACCGATTTTAGCATTGCGAATATTCTAAGCATCGGTATAAAAACAACTGCTGAAGAGAGCGCAATATCGAACAGACAGAAGCGATATCACACGATTGCCCCTACTTTTATTACCGATATATTGCACAAAGACAGTAAATGCATCACAGTGCCGAGGTTAAATAGTTACTCTACTAGTGCAATCTCGATGTACCTTCCTAAGGTGCCCGTGACGATGCCTCTTATGGTGCACACGCATTTATGAACTTCTGCCATCATATATTATGCTAAAAGAACCCACATAAGTTGACGATTTACTAAGGGACCACGTACCTCGAATATCAAGCGCAATTAAACAAAATTATTAATAAAATTATGATTTTCAAAATTAAAAAAGTCGGGAGAATATACACCCATGCCTAATGGGTTGAAGAATTATCAATATAAAGGAGTATATATCGTCTTGCAAACATATGTTTATCGTAACACAGTGCGTATATACATAAATGATTTTAGAAAAACCAATTTGCTTTGTAATTTAGTGTACTTTGTCATTATCAAGTTGGTATTTGTTTTCTCAAAATTTTATTTCCCGTAATAAACCATTTAATAAATTCATGTTTTTTGAGTTTGTGATTAATTCAAATGCGTATAATTCTTTTAATACAGTGCAACTGGTTGCTGCGTTACCGAGCGCAAACAAACGAAAGACCGGACAACACTGGTGGCACAGACCTGTGTCTTACGACGCATAACTAGCCTCTGAAGGCTAAATATCCCTCCGCCACCATTTTACTCAGCGTTTCTTCCGCGGAACTATATACAAATATTTTTCTTGTTTTGAACACCTTCTCTCCCGATTTTTAGCAAGATTTAGTCTTTAATGAGTTGATCAATTAAAATAAGGCACAACACTCATCAGAATGTCTTATTTTATTAACATTAAAATGCATGTAAATTGGAAGGTCACTAACCACTTTTCCCATAGTACCACGAGCGGTATTTGTTAGAACGGTTGGATCGGCGATCTGCGTGTCAATGTCGGACTGAGTGACTTAAACGACTATGGTGACTATAAACCGCAGATGCAAATAATGTTGTTGTATGATGCATTTGCTGAAAAATGATGTGGTAACGATTAAATTTACGATAGTTTGATGCCTACTGTCAACTAATACATATCTATGAAATGTACTATTTAATGCGGTATTTATCCCCACTGGCAACATTCATTCAACATTAGTTATTCATATGATTATCGGGATAAAAAATGTACGCACGTAAAATCAGATAGAAAAAAATGCATAATTGATATATTCATAGGCGAGGGACAACCTATGCGCAACTAATTTAGGCGAAGAACTACAGTTATATATTATGTATAATGGGCGACGAACCATGTTTGTAGTATGATAAATATGGGCGAAGGACCACGATTATATGATAAATATTGGCGAAGGACCACGATTATATAAGTGGGCAAAGAACTACGATTATATAGTAAATATGAAAAAATACCACGAGTGCAGATTAAATATGAACGATTAACCACGATTACATAATAAATATGGACGAAGGACCCTGACTAACTGAGTGTCTTTTATAGTATGTATTAGAAACACCACGCACGCGTACGTTCACAGATATAAACCCACATGTTTGGTCAAAAACAAAAAAATCTAGTAAATTGCAAAATCATGCTAATCAAAACTGCAGATTTATGTTGGTTATCGGATATAATCTCACACATTTGGTCCGTACCTGTAAATCGCGCGAGTTTTCTCCAAAAAGACTCTGACTAAAATTGTTATATCCGCTAACCAATACTTCAGAGTGCAAGTGAAGCTCCTAATTGCCGAGCTTTACGTCCCGGTACATTTGAAATAATATTTACACTGTTTATTCGGTGTTATTTCCTTGCTTTACTTTCTATGTCAGCCGGGGGCTATTTGGTACAAGAGGGCGCCGTTCAATCTAGAAATAACGTTTCGAAGTCAGTCGTCCGTAGACGTCGTCGAAGCAGCAACGTTCCTTTTTACGATAGAAATATTTCAGCGGTATTCTACAGAATAATCTCCAATGAAACGTAGAAACATTACATTGAAATATATAGGTTTATTAAACAATTCAAACGACTGACGCTACTAGTTTTTGCAAGAGTGAGTTCCTCTACTAACTATCATGGTTCTACGCGTGATTTTATTGCGTTAAGATTGTTCCATTTCAAACAGCGCATGTACACATACAGGTATTGGGTAAATTGTCCGGGCTAAACTTTATTGGAAACATTGTGCGCAATTTGAAGAAATAGTACTACAGTGAAAGATCAACGAACCTCTGTATTCTCTATTAAAACAGTAACTTGTTATTTTCATATTTAAGAAAAAACCATGGCTACTTACAACAGTTTGCTGGACTTAAAACGTACACTCAGGCTTGTAAATCATATTTTCAAGCTGTCAATTTTGACTTACTATGATGGCTGCCGGAAAGCATTTTGCTACAGTTTTACTGAAAAAGACGATTTCTTTCATTTTTCATGAAGATTTTTTAGCCATCGCGTCATGCACGCCCCACTACTTACTACGATCTATAAAGTTGTCCCATGGTACCATGAAATAGCAATCATTTTAGTGTTGTAGTGACGTATTTTGAGAATTGTTAAACATAATGTTAAGTAAAATTGCATTTTTTGACATATTTTAAGCCCATTTTTGTTTAAATAATTGTGGACAATGAAAAGTATCCCAACATTAACAATACTTTGGGGTTATATTACCCAGGAGTAAAGTTTCTGAATTGCTGCTCATTTGGGTAACTAAGTTGGGCGCGTGAGGGCGCAATACCGGTTAATCATTTCTTATGGTCTGTATGCCCAAGTCCAGAAATCATACGCTTGCCCCGCAATGCTAATCGGGTGCATACCATATTGCATTAATTCAACACCACTATCATCCGGGTACTTTAATACACCCTCTAGCGGTGTACTGGCAAAAACCGATAACTCGAAAATAAGGAATTTATTGTAGAATGAATAAAATATGTGTACTTGCATTTATGAGTAGGCTTCTCTCTTACTTTAGATGTGTTGTTCTATTTGCTCAAAATAACTCAATGCATACCACTTGACAGAATATTAACATTGACAGAACCTCCATCGGAAATTGCAATAGTTCAATCGTTAGTTACCTTCTGTGGCTGGTAGATTCGAATCCATTCCTGTTGTATTGTATACATATATGAAATTGCCGTCCTTGGCCGTGTGCATCTGCCTGTTTCAATATGCCATGGGTGAGTGTCCTGAATTTGGCTAAGCATGTTCTGTGTTTAAAATTTGTAATTAATAAAACAAACACGTCATAACAATACTCTTTTTTTTTCAAATTTGACAATTGTGTATAGTTTGAACTTGCTTCTGCCTTAGTGCATTTTTAGTGTTGACTTTTTGCCAAATAATTTATATTTTTTTTTTTTGACAAAGGTGTAAACTTTGAGAAGATCGCATGTCCGCAAAAAAGAACGGGGGTACCTTTTAAAAGACTGGCAGCTAATCATAAGTCAAGCAGGAGGAAAAGACAACAAAGAAATGCCGGTTTTGGCAGTGGAGATCTTTGCTGTTTGGTAAGGTCGTCCTGAACCAAGCGAATCAAATACACAGACGTGTTCAAACAGTACGTATAATCCCCGCCTTTCTTTAACTTGATTTCGATTTTTCAATAAAGACCGGGAACGTTTTTGATTTTGCAGTAGAATCATATGTCATACATATACTAGAAAATTGCCCGGCTATTATTCGAGGTTGTAGTTAGTTGACAATTTTAGCAATAACACAGGAAAATAAACAGACTTACACACCTATAATGCATTGGAAACAAAATATGTACTTATTTGTGCCACCTCAAATTTTAATCACAGCCCCGAGGTCCTAAATAATGGCAGTTGAACGACATATTTGTTGAACAGAATCTCATACATATACCTGAGCAGGTGTAACGTGTATCAGCATTCGACATAAAAATGTCAATTGAAAAGAATGACAATGTGGAATAACGAGGGACGGGAAATACCGTAATGTGCTATTAAACAAACGACGTAACATCATGAAGTTGTTGACATTTACCGATGTCGCTTTGCGATAAACGATCTATTTGTAGACGGCGCTGGGAATTCGTGATGTTATCGCAATTACCTACCCATTAATTCGATAATTTAAGAACAATATTTGGTGATTGAGTGTTACACAAACAAAATAATGACAATGTATTTATTGATCATTCGCCAAAATTGCCGCTGTAAGGGTCTGAATGTTAAGTACCAATGGGGGATTCGAGGGAAGGTCACTTTTTTCATGTAATCGTGGTTCTTCGCCCATACATAAAATATAACTGCAGTATTTTCCCTACAGTTTGGTTACGCATTGGTGGCTCCTCTCCTATAAATATATCAATTAATGTGTTTTTTATATTGACTAACCGATTGCTTTCATGCGTGCATATGAAATAATTATTGAAGAGGAACGGTCTGTTACTGTTACTAACAACGATAGACACCGCACTAAGATAATACATTTCAAAAAATACTAGTTATGTAATAGTTGGATGTGGGTATAACATTATTGTAAATTGAATCGTTACCACATAATCTTATAACAACGTTACTCGTATCAGCGGTTTATAGTCATTACACCCGTAGAAGTGCCTCGGTCTGGTTTCTGTCCGTCGCTTTAAATAGTGTGTACCTGTTCTTTCCTTTCTTTGTGGCTGCAGCATTGTTTATTACCACGTCTGTTTTTCATTGTGACGAGCTATTTCAGCTTTGTTGAACACCAACTCTGCAGACTCGCGTAATTAGGAAAGTTTATGTCTAGTACGAATGTGTAGCCAGTAATGCAGCCTAAACTGATGAGAATCATGAACCAACGCAGTATTTGTCGGTCGCCTATTTTGCGTAGACTCGCTATCATGTGGGTGTGACGTCACACAGTGATGGTATGCTTTCAATAAATTCATGCAGTACATATGTGTGATTGTGTGACAATCACTTTCAAGTCACCAGAGGAAATGCCGATACAGTATGCTATACATTTTCCATCGTCTGCTCACAGTCCCAACCGCCAGTTCGTCGTACGGTTCGTTTTCAAAACACAACTAGGATTTCACAAGTGAGCAGAAGTGAAAACAATTGTAGACCCCACGCGAAGAATATTACATGACGGTGTGTTTTTGAAAATGTCATTTCACCCATGTAGCTAAATCCTCCACACACGAAGCATTGGTCGTGTTCATTTTTTGTAGTCAAAGACGGTGTTAGCGCGTACAACCGTTCAATAGGTTTGTAATATTCGCTTGATGCGTTACAATATCTTGCATCAAGTGAAACACGATAATATGTGGTCGTGTATTTCCAATGATTTGTTTGAAATAGTAATAAGTCTCTGTCAGATACGGTAAATCCCGATCTACTAAAATAGGATAATCATGACAGTAGCGTTCCACTTCACTTTCAGATAGACAGTGCTAAACGCTTGTCCGCGTTTAGACCCAATTCAAATTATTCAAATCATCATGATAACGGTATCATATTTTTTATAAAAATCGAACAGTTCTTACTAGAAACTTGTCTACGATTTAGGGACTGTTTCTACGAATATGATAAATATATAATCTTCCGGTCCTACTCACTCATGTGACGCCAACTTGGACCCCGATAAGGACACTATAAATCACCAGCAAGCGACGAAATGACACCAGGTTGTTAATTTACTGTTATCTAACATATAATGTCCAAATATTGTTGTTTCTACTTTATACTATGTAGTACCTGGTAAGCGAATTGCATTCATCAAAATTTTACTGTACCTTGAAGACTAATCAAAGAATAAACAAGTTGCAATACAAGTATGTATGGGCTCTTTTTGCAATAATAACTTCTGCACTGTTACGAGTCACATCCTAAATTTTCCGCAAAATCGTAAGGCAAACATAAATAAGGTCAGTTTGCAAGTGGTTCGTATAATTGTTGTTGAAGACTACAAGCGTTGAAGTTTTTCTGAAGACGTTGCGTTTATAGTTGGAAAGAACCTACCCCCGGGGGTGGCAATACATAGAACTTACTTAATGGGGACGTGCTTCTGAAATAGGTCACGTTTTTTGGATTTTAGGTATAAGTATCGGTCTTATTGCTGGTTAAGATAGGTATAAATATCGGTAATATTTTTCCGATTTGGTACTGTTTTTTTCCCATTTAACAACTTAAATAACCTGAACATTGTGTAATTAATATGCTCTTATGTAAGTGACAGAGGTGTTTCTATGGTAAAAATACATAATTTTAATAAATCAATATACAATGCAACTGTTGGCTTACATGTGCTTCAGATTGGATATGCTCTTTTAATAGAGCAAAAATGGTAACTGTTTTATTTGGAATAAACAGTGATGACAGAAATGGTACTTTGGTATAAATGTGATTATAGATTTTGCCACTATCCATGTATAAAAATGGTCACACTTTTGAACACGCAGGGGCACCTCCCTACTATGTATCAACTCCCCCCTGGGGGCCCACTTACTGGGTTAAACTAGGCCACTTTTCGCAATTTACGTGATTTGGTTATCGAAAAACAGTCACGATGTACTAACTTTAGGGGACGATAATTAACAAAACATATAAGTTCGAAAACATCAGTCCGTGCATCGAACATTGAAACATGAAATAATACGGTAAAAAAAGGATTAGGATTTATCCGATCTTATATATCAGGTGACACATTTCAACTCTCGGTTATGCAAATATTTATCTGACACGGTGACAGAGATACACGTGTTGTAAACGTACAGGGTCTATGATTAAAATAACAAATTCAACAATGTAGCATTTACGCCCTTTAGCCTTGAATTTGCAATGATAGTTCAATAAAGTATCAACAGTCGATGTGTTGAGAAGTGAGGTAACGTTGTTATATTATGGAATTGACGACATAATAATTGTGTGGTCCGTAAGAACAAAACAAACGGGATTCCCTGGCATTTTTGTTTGTTATCTCTTACTACAGTATGAATAATACAGGGAAACTATAAAGCGTAGTTTCGTAATAATCTCACATTCATTACTATCATCGCTTTGTCGTATTAGGTAATTTTCAATACATAAATAATTGCCCTATTATTGATTTTTGTTATTAATTTCGCTTTTTTATTGCCGATGGGTTACACACCAATAATTCATTTACACTGGGAAGTAAACTGTGGTAAAACTGGTTTTCGAAATTAAAAAAAAAACTTGCATTAGTCTGAGGTTTCAGACCGTGTGATCGTGATTTGAAAACAAGATTATTTTATCATAATTGTTTAAACGCGACGTTAGATACACGATATTTGATCGAAATTTAATTTCTACTAACAATTGAGTTGAACAAAAAATACTGAGCTATAAAAGAGAACAAATGACCACAGCAAATATGCCCAAAAATTAAGACGAATACACACATACACTGTTAAAATTTAAAATATGTTTTAATTTGCATGTTCAATATTGTATGTGGATATCTACACGTTATTTTCAATATTGTAAATTAAAATATTATCTTGATGGCACACACTTGTATTCGCTTGAATACATTATGGACTAATGGTTTACGCATGCGCTTTGCACTATTACACGAATGCGTAGTTGCCTTTTATTATTATTTCATAAAATAAGTACTGTTTTCTATCCTGATAAAGCAATGTTTTAGTTCGCGTTTTACCATATAAACCAACATTTGATATATAACATCTACATTAGAGCATGATAATAATTATTTACTTAATTATTTATTAACCAGATATTTATTATTTGATTTCTTTCTGTCACTCAAAATCGACTAAATTTACACATGACTTTCTAATTGACATGCTGAAACGTTGCCATCCAGCGGTGAGAACAAATACAAAATTTAAGTTGCCCCGACGTAAAATGCGTTGAATTATGTTGAATGTCATGCGTATTTAAAGATGATATCATATATAATTAACTTGTCAGCGTAGTACCACACGCATGCGCATTGTCTTGCAATTTAATCAGTTTATTATTATCACCTTTGTTTGCCATTGAAAGAAAAACAATTGTCGTCGTGGAAACCACCGCCTCTGAGAGATTCGGGAAGCAATTATATTTATATTGGTTTCAGTGTCGACATTAACTTGTATGTATACATGTATGTGTGTGGCATTTGTCTCAACTGCCCAGGAAGCACCTTTACCCAAGCCATTATTGTATATATGTGGTAGCTTGTGGAGGTAGGTAACGATTAAATAATTTGTACGTCCAACCAATGTATGAGTCAACTCGAAGCTATTTTGATATCCGATCGAGTTCATGATGCACAGTCAACAAGTTTCCTCCAAGATGTGTGAACTATCGAGACATTGCGAGGTTCAAGCACATTAATACACCAGCGCGGTTTTAACAACAATTATAATATCAAATGAGTTAATGTTATGCTTTGTTTATGCCGATTATATCTTAGTTTCGTTTAAATTTATGATGTTATTACTAGAAAGCAATTGCCTCCCAGGCGTCGATTATTGATCCAACGAATCATCCGGGTATTGTGTATGCATTGTGTATGTGCGTCAGTAAGTGTTTTCATGAACGGCGAAATTCTATAGTTAACAGATAGCTGAAAACCAAGTGTACATCAAGTGGCCAGTCTTTCGTGATCTGTCAATGTCATGGTTTCAAATAAGGATACAGCTCATTCAATACGCCAGCTAATGTCAACAACTTCGCACATATAGTACCTTTATGATATCTGATACAAACAATTGAGTAATACTTTCTGTTTCAAATGGACGAGTACTATCTACGTTATTGTCGATAGCAAAAAAATGACCTAACAAACAACATAACATCTTCGTATTAATTGACTTCGTATTGTTTCAAATGTCAATAAATTGAGGTCGTAGTATGATACGTTTGACTATAGTATTATGTCGTCACACATTCCATGTTTGAGTATTCTGTAGACGTGATTGCTATAATTCGTTGACTTTGTCGCTAGCCTGAACTTTTTTGAACTTTGATAGTGTGACAAATTAAAAGTCAGCGAATAAGGTTAACTACGAAGTGAAATGTACAACGGTGTTGTTCTATGGCAAATTGAAATTGATATATTAAAAAAATGTTTTAAAAGTCAAAACACTAAGGCAAACACAGAATCTCATACATGTTGTACATGTGCAGGAGTAACCTGTATCGACATTCCAAACACAAATGACAATTGAAAATATTAATGACAATGTGGAATAACGATAAATACCGTAATTTGGCTATTTGCTATTAAACAAACGACGTATGCTCATGAAGTTGTCGGCATTTACCCATGTCGCACTGCGATATACGTCACGGTTCCAATTGTATACGACACTGGGAATTCGATCTGTCATGTTATCGCAATGACCGACACTTTAATTTGATATTTTAGGAACAACGGTTGGTCATTTAATGTTACACAGGCAAAATACCGGCAAATATATTTATTGACCATTCACCCAAATTGTCGCTTTAAGGGAGTTCGCGGCAGGTCACATTTACAAATGTCAACAGTCTAAATCAGTCAACGAATATCATTCATTATTATGACTTTGTTACTATCAGTAGTATCATGGATGAACCTTATTTTACTTGTTGATGCAAGTTCTGTGCACAAAGACAGTACAGCGGGAGTATCGACCGCCGCGCAGTGGAGGTCGATGCGACGGCGTACTGTCTGAGTATCGTCATCGTGTGACAACATTTTTGAGAATGTCTGTCAATTTAAATAACCCGAATATGTGAAATAATTTTTGGTCGTCTTTTCCGTTATTTGTTAATCATGCCATCAGCGGAAGTATCGACCGACGCGCAGTGGAGGTCGATGCGTCGGCGTATTGTCTTTTCCTTCTAATGATACATCATGGGAATACCGAAATCCAAAAAGTTTAGAACAGAATCAGCGAACTTCTTTGTGTGACAGTCATGTTTGTTTTTATTATTTGAGGACGTTTACACGCGCATTTCCTTATAATGGTAGGATGAAATTACCCCGTAAAATACCTCAAACGTACGGCACGCTGTAACATATGGCGTTACGGTGACATATGTATAATAATATATATTATAATTCTCTTCGCATGAATTTGGAGTTAAAATAATTGTTTCATTCTAACAATCCCATTAACACTATATCTTGTTGTAATTGGGCCAAATAAAATATGAAACTCTGCATCTAATATTCTGCAACATAAAACAGACATTCATATTATAACAGTGGATCAAAATAAAAACAAACTACTTCCTCCATGTCATTTTTCAAACAGTTCAAAATTGAAATCAGCATGGTTAAATTTATGTTCTGAAAGCAAAATATTTATAATAAAATTTTCTTCCTTCACCCATATTTATTACGTATTCATGAACCTTCGTCCATATTTATTATGTATTCATGACCCTTCGTCCATATTTATTATATCCTCGCCCATATTGATAACGTAATCGTTGTCATTCGCCCATATTTATTATACAATCGCGGATTGCCGCCTATACATAATATAAAACTGTTGTCCTTCGCCTACAGTTTAGTTACGCACTGATTGTCCCTTGTATATAAGTATATCAATTATGTATGTGTGTTTCTATCCACCGACCGATTGCTATCAAGCATGCATTTTTTTACTATCGATAATCATATAAAATAATCATTGAAGATGAACGGTCTGTTACGGTTGCTAACAAGGATATGTACTACACTAAAATAATACATTGCAAAATATAGTTGTGGGCATTAATCGTTGGCACATGATCGTAAAACAACGTTATTCGTATCAGCGGTTTATAGAAATTACATCCGTTTACTTCTGGTTTCCGTACCGGGCTATTGACAGGATGTACACAATCACTTTCAAGTCACCAGAAGAATTACCGACAAGTTGCTTTTCAAACATGCACATGATGCAGGATATACAACAATCAAGATATATGTGCCTTATAGTGTTTATATTTCTGTTATGCTACACACTTCCCATCGTCTGCTCGCAGTCCCAACTGCTAGTTTGTCGTACAGTTCGTTCTTAAAACACACCTAGGTATTCACAAGTGAACAGGAGTGATGACGATTTTAGATCCAACGCAAAGAATAGTATATGACGGTGTGTTTTGGGAATACATTTCATTAAACCTTTGTAGATAAACCGTTCACACACGAAGCATTTGACAGGTACATTTTTTGCAGTCGGTGTTAACGCGTTAGTTTTGGAATATTCGCTTGATGCGTTACAATATCTTGCAGCAAGCGAAACACGATAATATGTGCTCGTGTATTTCCAATGTTTTGTTTTAAATATTAATAAATCTCTGTTAGATACAGTAAATCCTGAGCCACTATAATAGGATAATCATGACAGTGGCGTTCCACTTCACTTTCAGATACACAGTGCTCAACGCTTGTCCGCGTTTAGACCCAATTCAAAGTATTTAAATCATCATAATAACGCTGTCATATTTTCAATACATATCGAACAGTTCATACTAGAAACTTTTCTACGATTTAGGGGCTGTGTCTACGAATATGAATTGCATGATGCAATAAGTGCGTTTTCTGATGAGCTACAATACACCATCATTATTAAACTTGTACTATACCTTGAAGACTAGTAAAAGAATAGACAAGTGTATGGGCTCTTTTTACAATAATAGTCCTGAACTTTCTGCAAAATCGTTAGGCAAACATAAACAAAGTCAGTTTACAAATGGTTCGTCTAATTGCTGCTGCTGACATATGTCAACTTGCGGTTATGCAATGATTTACCTAACACGGTGACAGAGACACACGTGTTGTAAACGTACAGGGTCTATGAATAAAATTCAACACTGTATCATTTACACCCTCTAACTTTAAATTTGTAGTGATACAGTCGATGTGACGAGAAGTGAGGTAACGCTGTTATATTATGAAATGGACCACCTAATAATTGTGTGCTCCTTGAAAACAAAACAAACAAACAAATCCTTGTATTTTCCTGGCGTTTTATGGATGTTATCTCTTACTACAGTATGACTAATACAGGGAAACGATGCACCGTATTTTCTTAATAATCTTATATTACATTACATTAATAATTGCCCGATTATTGCTTTTTGTTATTAATTTCGCTTTCTTATTGCCGTTGGATCTTTTGAATCTTCATAACCCAATCGCAAGCACACCAGTAATTCTGTCAGCATCCTTTATTCTATGTTTTTTGCCATATTACCGAAAACCCTGCAAATAGAAGTACGCATGGAATCATGGGATGAAACGGAGTGCGTTGCCGTGTGATGACTGTCAAGTCTGACAGTTGGGATCTACCAGGTGAATGATGTTATGATCTACTGAGTTGTTTATGAGTTGCCTATGTGACACATCTGCTTGCAAGATTACATTCTGATTGGCTCATGTAGAAACCCAGGTGGCGTCCCTGAATCTTGGCCATTTATGCCTATAAATTGGACAGACTGAGGACAGTTGGGGGTCCATCATTTCTACTGTGTTTCCTGTGTGTAGCTGCTTCGATATTGTGAGACAAGTGATACAGGCTTCAAACATTATTCTGTGAGACTTGTATGAATTGCTCTGCGATCTCCTGCCTTCAGCGGTGCCCTCCAGAATAATAACGGTCGTCTGCAAGCAAGACTCATGTATTTCTTCGTTGTTGTGTTGCAGAAACCATTGACTGTCATCCATTTCTACATCCTGGAACTGTGGGTGATCACTAATACACACTTCCCAGAGCAATCCCCCATTTTTTTGACTTTATTCATTGTATTCCTGTGTTATATTTTTTGTAATAATTTTGAGAGGTATTAAAGCCAGTAGCTTTAACGTAATATCTTGGTGTATGTGTCTTTCATTTCCAGTACTATTCTCTTGTCTCCCCCATTCTAGCAGTGAAATAACCACCTGTCCAGTGTGAGTTCTGTGCTGGCCCTCTCAAATACAATAAACAGGCCTTGCACTGTGACAAATTCCGAAAATTTATTTCTACTAACAATTGATTTGAAAAAAAAATACCGAGCTACAGAAGTTGACAAATTATCATGCTAAATATGACGGAAATTAGGACGAATACACACATATACTTACAGTGGTACGTTTTGTAAATACGAGATCAATTAATTTAAAGGTTAAGGTTTGTTTAATTTTCATGTGGATATGCATATGTGATTTTCAATAGTGTAAATTCAAATATTCGCTTGAACTAATACAAAATTTAAGTTGACTCGACGTACAATATCGTTGAATGATGTTTACTGTCATGCGTTAATTAAAGATGATATTATTTAATTGTCAACGTAGTACCACACGCATGCGCATTGTCTTGCAATTTAATCAGTTTTTTATTATAACCTTTGTTTTCTATTGATAGAAAAAAAATAATTGTCGGCGTGGAAACCACCGCTGTGGGAAGCAATTACATTTATATTGGTTTCAATGTCGACATTAACATGTAAGTATATGTAAACACATCACACAGTGTGTGGCACTTGTACTGTCTCAACCGACTAGGAAACACCTTTACCAAGCCATTATTATATACAGGCGGTTCTTTGTGGAGGTAGGTAAAATGACAACCAATGTATGAGGTATTTTGATATCCGAATGAGTTCAACATACACAGTCAACAATGTCTCTAAAAGATGTATGAACTGCCAAGAAACTGCGAGGTTTAAGCACATTAATAAACCAGCGCAATTTTAACAACATGTCGTCACTTGAGATACAATTACAATGTCAAATGAGTTTAATATCCCCTTCAAATACATATAACGTGCCATTTTTTGCTTTGTGTATGCCTGAATAAGAATATATCCTACTTTCGATTCAATTTATGATTTTATTACTGGGAAGCAGTCACGTGTGTGTGTGATTTGTATCAAATAGCGACGATTATTGATCCAACGAATCATCCGGACATTGTGTATGTATTGTGTATGTGCGTATTTTGCCAAAGTATGGTCGTAGTAAATAAATGTCGATGTCAGTTTCAAAGTGATGTACATATACGTCTAATTGTTAGGCATACACTATATCTACCTAGCACTAGTTTATGCGCGTCAGTAAGTGTTTTCATGAACGGCTAAGTTATATAGTTTTCGCTGCCAGAAGTATAATCATCATTGGATAATTGTCATAATAGTATATTGATTATGCATATCACAGCACAATCAAGCATTTGTTACTAAGACGAATTATTATGGGTTCAGAAAGTAAAAATGAAACTCAAAAAGCCCATTTTTCAGCGGACTTGCATCTCAGAACAGCTGCGACAGGAATACACAATTAAGTTAGTAAACAGTCAACTAACATAAATACGTTCTACAGTAATATCTGTAATTTTAACGATTCAATGTAAATTGATACTAAAGATATTCTTACGAATATTCTTAAGTGTTCAACTTCAATTATACATTTTAAATCAGGCATTTTTAATATATATATTTATCCTTACACGTAAATTAAAGCGTTTTTTCCTTTTGGATATGGTAGTGGCTCGAATAAACAATTATAACCCATCACATTGAAGTATAGCCCATAACATTGAAATATATATGTGGATCCATGGGTCATATACGGACCCCGAAAATTATGTTTTTTATTTTTTTTTATTTGGTCAGCGTTTGCTACACACGATATTGCAGTTAGAATTGACATATTGAAAAAGTGTTTCAAAATTCAAAACACTAATGTATACAGTGTTTTCAGCTAAAACACTGTAACGGTGCTGAAGTGTTAAATACTTGAGTATGCTTACAACCAGTTCAGGCTATTGTTATTGCATTTTTTTATTATTCTCAAATTTGTATATAATTGTTTCAATGTATATAATTCTTCTCAAAAACGGCTGCACCATTTGGGCTGAAAATTCAGATATCAATGTGTCCCGCTCTACAAAGTGACGTTTTCAGATTTTTGATTAGTCACATGGTTCTGCCGTCATTTTGGATTTGATAAAACCCGGAAGTGCTTAATTACACCACTTTTTGAAGGTCTAGGCTTCTCCAATAAAGAGGACCTGGAGAAAGATTTGCAAACAGAAACTTGCGGTCATGTAATTTTGGCCGCCATTTCTATTTTTTGAAAAATATTCCATCTCCAATTATGTCTCAACCGCTCGTTCAATTGGCAAGATATTTGTTACACAGCACCTTCAGACGAATCACTTCAAAATGAGTTTTTCAATTTTTCCTTTAATCACGTGGTTTGGCTGCCATCTTGGATTACCTAATTTTCAGAAATTGGCCAATTACTCGTGATCTAATTGTTCGATCGGCATGTAATTTAGGAGTTGTCACGTACTATATTGAACGCGTTCACACTGTAAAAATCTTGTCACAGGTCACGTGCTTTTTCTGCAATCCTCGTTTTTGTGAAAATAAAGGAAATTAGCTATTTCGAATTGAATTTTGTTTTGCTTGTAATTTACATAATTGTTATTGACTAAAAATCCAAAACAGTCATTTTGTTTGCCATTAAACACACTACCAACATCTCATCTTTCTCTTCTGGAAGAATTATCCCACAAGACCTCTTCTATCCTTTCAAAGTTATATTTATGTAATTGTAGTAATTAACCATGACAATATATAACTGTATATAAACATTTGCCTCTGATTCCATTCGACAGTGTATAACTGTAACTACTATACGCTGTCAAATCCTGAAGTGTCCAGAATAGAAAATACCATAACTGTTTTTTAAAAGATCATATGAATTAACAATGCACGGATAAATATTTTTCTGCAGGTATTGACTTGTGTTAAGTTTCGCTTGGTTGTATGACCAGAATAAATTCCACAGTAGTATCAGTACAATAACCTAATGGTAGACTTCTGTCAGCGACAGTGGTGACAATTAAAATGTCTTCAAATGAAATATGACAGTACGTGGGAGAGAGAAAACGATAAAATTGAAGTAAACGACTTGCATGTTGTCCGTAGAAGACAGACTAAATACCGAGGGAATTATTATAATTTTCATAATTGCAAACTCCCATTGTTTGAGCAGTGCCGATAGGAAACTACGTCAAAATTTGAAGAATTGAATTTTCTTTTAAGGACAACTAGTAGCTGAAAATAAAAGTAGTAATTGAGATTATTGAGATATATGTACGTCATATTGCTATGCCAATTTAGTAATAATTAGGGATTTGTAGGGATGAATGGCCTGAAAATTAAAGGTCAAATGACCAAAAGTGAGATCAAAATGCTTTCTTGAACAACGATGGCGTAAATGCATTGCAAAACATTAATTTTTACTTGGGTTTTCTGTCACTTTGGACAATTGACAGCCTAGTTAATACAGTTCCCGGAAAATAACATGTATAATATGCATACATCGTCCTCTAATTAGTGATAACAAATAAATCCTAAAATATTGGATTGCACCAAGTCGATGGTTATTTGTTTCGAACACATGTCGATACCAAATATCGTGATTTTACGGCGCGATGGTTTATTGATCAGATTCAACACCGAACTGACACAAAAGATTCATTAATAATTCACGATGATATTTAAATATATAAGTGTGGTGTATACCATCATTGACATATAGAGCGGAACTCATCATAAAATATTTATGTTTCGGTCAACACAGACCAATATTGCAGCTGCGCGGTCAAAGCTCACAATTCCTGTCACTAAAGTATGCCATCGTAATGCAAGGACAATATCACTGTGACAAAAGCTTCATCGATGATGGTTTTTAATTAGATGACACTGTATTATATATTTAACAACCACTCCTAAATTAGATTTTCACGTCAATATAATTGAGCAATCATATTAGCACTTTTACTGTCACATTTTCCATAATTATGTAATTATGGCACATATGGAATGAATAAGCATGTTGTAAATGTATTTTGAAATTAGACACAATATTAAAAACCAATGTAATCCAGTGCCATGTCGTTAATTGTTTACTATTACTACAATTACTACACATCGAGCAACTGATTCCGAGAAACGCCTTTCTCATTGATATAGCGAAACATCAAATGTTGACAACACGAATGTTATTTGTTTTCTCCTATGCACATCAAGTAATTTCAAATGCTTTATATTCTGAATCAGAATTTTCGCACCAGTCATTTTGAATCAATTGACAATAAATTGACATATATACTCTAGAATATATTTCATTGTAAAATCGAATCGATGTTTTCTTTCGGTAACAAATAGTACTGATGACATGATTAACCTTACAAATGCACAGACACTCTGAATTAATTAAACAAATAACGGAAGATATGACCAAAACTATGCATTTTGTCTTCTATTTGGGTTATTTAAATTTACAGAGATTCTCACAAATTTTGTCACACGATTTCTTAGATTGACAATTCACATTATCTTAAAGAAAAACTAACATGTGATAATATTCAGATTCAAAATAATTAGCAATATTTCTCAATATCAGTGAATATTTTTTTTTAGTTGGTGCAGCATGGTCGAGGTTATTTTCTTACAGTTCGTACTGGCGAACTAACTTCATACATGGCGAAATTTAAAGAAACACTTTGGTGGTGTACAGCGTCATGGGAACTGGCGACATAGAAACTAAATATTACGCTATTATTGGCAGCTCTAGTATACCATATTATTAATATCATTGCGAATATATGTTTTGAGAGTACTAGCGAAAGCTCCAACTAAATGTACTTTTGTAGTGAAGTCGTGAACGCGTTCTTTACGCCAAACAAGCAACCGCTCTCACCACATAGGCGCTATAATTTTTGTAAATATTTGTAGGCTGCCACTGATATTTTTCTAGTATAAATAATAAACGGATTTGTTAAATCTAAACTGTTTAGCATAACATAATAGACAGGCTGCGATTGGACGTTCAAATAATATCGTTGAGATATGCCAATGCCATAACGTCTTTAGCTTATTTGATAAGCTGTGCGCTTGCTTGAATAGAATTGAAGTAAAATGACGTCAAAGTGTGAAGAGTTCATCAAAAGTAAATAGATTCGTATTGCCATTTTGATATTAAACACTCTTTGGTTGATATAGCATACTCTAGGGCTCGGTTTCTAACGTGTTTCTAAAATGCAACAAACTACATGTAAAATTCTAGAAGGAAATATTATATTTTTATGTATATGATGTATAAAGTGACCAAATTTGATAGTTTGCGCAAATTAGTTCATGCAAATATTATAGAAATCAGTAATGACACATGACCTTGAAATTAGCTGTCAAAAGGAGATTCATGCGCGTTCACCTGTTAGCTAAAATACTATAGTTACATATAAGTGGTTTTATAACTGAAAGGGCGATGGTCGTCGCGCCACACATGCATATGAATACACTTGTATTCATATGTAGATTTACATGGCCACACTTGTATGCATACGTAGATTGTACATTGCAACACTTGTAATTATATGTGGATTGTTCATACCCACACTTGTATTCATATACCGAATGTACATGCCCACATTTTTTTCATATGTTGATTGCACATTGCCACACTTGTGTTCATATGCAGATTACACATGTCCACACTTGTATTTATATGTTGATTGCACATGACCACACTTGCATTCATATGTAGATTGTTCATGACTACATTTGTATTCATATGTAGATTGTACATGGCCACACTTGTATTCATATGTAGATTGTACATGGTCACACTTGTTTTCATATGTAGATTAACATGGCCACACTTGTATGCATATGTATATTGTACATTGCCACACTTGAACTCATATGTAGATTTACATGGCCACATTTGTGTTCATATGTAGATTGCACATGGCTACACTTGTATTCATATGTAGATTATACATGGCCACACTTGTATGTATATGTAGATTGTACATTGCTACACTTGTATTCATATGCAGGTTGCACATTGCTACACTTGTTTTCATATGTAGATTAACATGGCCACACTTGTATGCATATGTATATTGTACATTGCCACACTTGAACTCATATGTAGATTTACATGGCCACATTTGTATTCATATGTAGATTGTACATGGTCACACTTGTTTTCATATGTAGATTAACATGACCACACTTGTATGCATATGTATATTGTACATTGCCACACTTGAACTCATATGTAGATTTACATGGCCACATTTGTGTTCATATGTAGATTATACATGGCCACATACATCACCATTGTGATTTCAATTGCAAAAAAATTAAACCAATAACCAAATAATATTGACTATTCCAGTTACAAGCAGCATGAACACACTTGGCGCAACTGTATCGCCGGAAGAAGCGTCGTCCACAGCCAAAATATACGCCATGACAGGTATCAAGGAGGGGAAAGATGATATAGGTCAAGGAGATAGATCCAGAAAGCATGGATGCACCTGTGAATACACCAAAGAGAGAATACGGAAGTTCACACAAGAAACATCTATGCACGGGGTACGCTACACAGGGATGACTGACATACACTCTGTTCGAAGGTGCTTACTCAAATTACTTTAACTTTAGATGAGTACATTACTTTCTCTGTTACAAGCACATTGTCAAACAAAACCGTGAATTCCTAAGCGTTTTTTTTTTACCTCATTGTCCTTTAATAAACGTGTAGTGAAATAAAATATTCTGTGACCATTGACCAATTTAAATGCTCAGAATGAGGATTTAATGATTTATGTTTACAAGAATGACATTTCTATTCAGTCAATAAAATATAAGGTCAATTGACATTTATAAAAATGGTATGGGTGCATATCGAGTGGTATGCAGTTTAGAGTACACGCTACCAGAATAGAATTGATAAGCATGTATCTATTTAAAATAAGAAATACCAAAGTAAATGTATGTATTTTGTTGGCGTATCGTATTTTTATTTATAATGTACATTACCAAACAAACAATGGTTTCCTCGATACAGGTGGTTAGTATTTGAATTCTAAACACTAACAGTTTGCTCTGATATTGTACATCCGGTTTTTTTCGTGCATTGTAGTCAACTCGTTTCACGTACTCATTGGTGTCCCAACATCCACGTGCGCCATGGCAACAATATTGCGTTATGTCGCATTGTTCGTTGCTGAGCGTAAATTCAATAATGTTTTTATTATACAATGGTATCATAATGTGCTTCAACTAACCCTGTACCATCCCCAATCATTGGAAGTCATTTGTTCATTAGCTTTACAAAAGTTTGATCTGTTTTTGTTTCTCAGGCGCGCCTCCTCCTTCAGCCCGCAAAAAAATGACAAATCAATAGACAAACCCGGCCCACCGGAGGTGCGAGGACGTGACCTTCGGCCAAGTCAATAGAATCGCGTCCCCCTTACCAAATTTCCGGATCCGCAGTGTTTTTAATGAGGCAAATGAAATTAAAAAGCACGCAGGTGTATGCGTCGCCTGCACATAAATATTTTAAAAAATGTGCATGTATTTTCATGTTTTTTACACTATTATAATACAGTATAATCTATTCTGAAATAAACATAAAATTATTCCCCCTACTTTTGGTACTCTAAATATATTATCAGTATAATCATAATTTAGAAAGTGGACATGAACTTTTGACAAATTTAATCTAATATGTCACATTCATTTTTTATTACCCAAGCAATGAGACTAATGTTCAAGACAAATTAAATTATAAACTCAAAAGTGTCAACATTCACCAACTAACAACCCGTAACAAATAGTCACATTAATCTGAAATTGAAAATGAAATGTTAATTATAAACGACAATGGGATCAATCCATGCTCAGTTAACAATATGTAGGGGTAAGTACTGAGAAATAATTTTAAACTCATAGTTGCTATTGACATAGGAAGTAAAGTAAGTAAATAACACCGAATGAATGAACCATCAAATGAATGTACCATACTTAGACTAAGAAAGAATTGCCGGATTAAAACATTCATCATATAGCATATACATTGTAAATTTATAGATTCTTTGTTTATTCTACACAGTCACTATGTTGTGAGTACATATTATTCCGTACGCGTATATGAAAAGCTTTTAGTGAGTATTACCTTGCCGTTTATTCGGTGTTATTTGCAATATTTAGGGGTGGTGGTCGTCACGCAGCGCCGTGTTCGATATGGGATTTGTAGGGACGTATACAACGCTGCGCGACGACCACCACACTTTCACCAACGTATCCCAATTAAATTGTCTCTAAAATACTGGCATTACACAGTCTGCCACAATTAGCGTTGAGGAAAAATGCCAAGTCATTGCGGGTTGAATGCTTATCAAAATATATTTTGAAGGTCATGCAGTTTCTTTGACGCCACTTTTCAAATCAAATGGAACAAAGGATGTTATTGAATAATCCACCTAGTGGAGTATCATGTGTCCAAATGTAACGAGGTTTTCGACAGAGATAAGGATGCTGGACTTTGGGCTGTTTCAAAAAGGTGGACATAATTGTCATCTCCTAATTATATGCTCATCATGATTAGCAACACATATATAAATGTACAATTTACATAAACGTAAGCTAGATAAACATGTCTTGAATCTAAAAATCTAAATTTAATAATTCATCATCATTGACGCGGCTTTTATTCAACCGATCCTTTCATTAATGTTGCCATCAATCATCCACGTTTATTTACTCTCGGGAATTCCATAGTTGCTGAGGCAATATTCACTAAAAGCTTTTCATACACGCGTGCGGAATAATATGTTCTCACCACATAGTGACTGTGTAGAATAAACAAAGAATCTACAAATTTACAATGTATATGCTATATGACGAATGTTTTAATCCGGCAATTCTTTCTTAGTCTAAGTATGGTACATTCATTTGATAAATAAAATGTCGGGCTTTAGAGCAAAGTAGGTTTAGCCAATTCGTTCAATTTTGAACTGATATTGTACCATTGCCAAATATATCTAATGACCATAGCAGCTTGAAATCGATCTAAGGTTTGTAATAAATCGTAGCATAAACATCACTCATTAGAATAAAGCTTCTGTGAAAATCTCACCCTGGTACATTGTCATTAAATGAATATTATAAATGCTAACACTTACATGTTCTGAATTTTTGAATATATAGCGAATCTTTTCCTAAACACTTATATAAGCTCTTTCTGTTTTTCCAGGATTATCTGGACGGTTCTCGTTCTTTGGTCCTTGGGGTGGCTAACTTACTTTTTGTACACCAGTGTTGTAAAATACCGGGCGTTCAACGTGAACACACTTTTATCAATGAAGTACACTGATGTTCTGCTTTTCCCAGCCGTGACCGTGTGCAACTACAACAGATACCGGAAATCGTACATACAGGGGACAACTTTTGCTGAATGGCAGCAAACACTATACCACCCTATAAACCTGATACACGGTTCAACCACAATCAACTGGACCACTGATGCTGCCATTGAAGAACTAGCGAAGAACAGGACATATTTAGAACTTTCTGCTGCTCATCAGAAGGAAAGCATGATTTTAGAGTGCAAGCTCGGAAGGGCCAGCTCCGGATGCAATGCGGTAGATAACTTCACAACCACTTTAACCGACTATGGAGTGTGTTACACTTATAACAATGCCCTTTCTAATCATATGTTGGTTACAGAGAGTGGTAGCCGACATGGGCTTTCACTTACTCTTAATCTCGAACAGGAAGAGTACACATATGGACAAAACTACGGAGCTGGCTTCAAAGTAAGTACCGACAGCATTAGAAGTTCAATTTATACGCAAAACATCCACACACTTTTCTCTGAACACTAGCCAAATTTGCGCCAAATAAAATCATTGTTTAACGTGTAGGAATGGATCAATACTTTTACCGATATCGCATCGGAAAACAATATTCCCTCTTGGGTATTATAGGTGAATGACATATATGCTATTTCTGTAACAGTTAAGTCGCATCCGAAGTGGCCACAAATAGCCGACTATCAATAGTTTCGTCATGTGACTTTTGAAATCTATTTTGCATTGTTATGTCACCTGACTTGTCATTTTACTACGAAGTTTTGCTCGTCTATAATACTGAATTATTTTGATATAATTAACAACTCGTATGACATTGGCATTTTTGTTTCCTTTTGTAATTGTAACACCGCACTCGTCGCCACTACTGGTTCGTGGTGGATTTATGTAAGAAGTTATTATAACTAAAACTTTATGTATATATTTTGGTTTAACTTCTGACGAACATTACTAGTACATATACACTTTGCTAAAAAAAGGAATAATATACATGTTAAAACAAATATTCAACACTAACGCTGGTTTATTGTCATAGTAATGAATATAACACACCCCAGCCATGCACACATCATACTCAAGTGTTTTGATTATTAAACAGATTATTAAGTCGGGAAAGATACCTAAAAACGGATTTAATATTGCCCTAATTAGATTGATATCCGATACAAACTATCCAATGTTTTGATTCTGTGTACACATCTGACATGTGTTGTTTTTGTTGGTTTTATTGGTATTGGTCGTTATCGTTATCGTTACCTCAACTTGCAGATCCTTGTGCATTTTCCTGGGGATGTACCTCTAGTTACGGACTTCGGAACGGCCGTGTCCCCTGGTACAGAAGTATTTATGCCTGTTCGTTTAGTTGTGGTATGTACTGACATGCAAACATAAGTTGATCTTAAAGCATACGCTGATACATAATCATCGTAACAAAACATAATTGAGAGCGGACAAAACCAATATTGTCAACAAAGTGAATCACAGCAACTGTTTATTTTTTTTTTTCAACTTAGGAAAAAAACAAGGAGAGTCCTTACAGAACTAATTGTACCAACGTCAGCCTTGAATACTATGCCCATTATACAAAAAGTAACTGCATCATGGAAAAAGTTACGCAAATGGTTGTATCAAAATGTGGTTGTCGTGAACCATATATGCCAGGTGAATATATGATGTTACGAGACCTCATTGGCTCAAAAGCAGATGAACGGGCAATTATTTGGCGTGATGCAATCCTCATGCAGCTCGTACGCTCACTCGTAGGTTTTATTTTAATAGTGCTGCTACCTAAAAAAAGCAACAAAGAATTGTAAGGAATAGCAATTTAAATTGGAGGCAATCGCATTGTTACTGTGCCATTATGAGAGACAATCTCATCCTTGAAAACATAAGGCCAATCAGTTTTTTTAACTTGGAAAAGGAATACTAAATTACTGTTCAGATAGGTTTCTTGTCGCCTCGCCAATATTTGAAAGAAAATGAGAAAGTGTAATACAATATATCATCTATATCATTTCGCACCACCAGGCCATAGTGTGACATATAATTAAAGTAGTTATTAGTGACAACGCAATGGTCATTGGTACGTCACGTTAAATAATACATATTGTATTGCTTTCAAGATTGTAGTATTATATTTATTGCATTAAAGAATTGTGTGTTAAGCCTGTGTAACTTATATATATTATATACTATTTCTTTTGAGGCAATGTGCGAGTTTGTAATTATCAAGAAAAGGAAGAATGTGTACAAAGTAGGAAATAATCACTTGTCTCTTTTGATATCAGATAAAATGTAATCTTGATTTAGTTAGTCGCTTGATCAATTTCTCCCGACATTACTTACATAGGACTCAAATCTTAATTAAATCTTGGCATCAATGGAGACTTTATTTACCGAATTTACAACAAGGTTGTACCCAGCCTGTAATGCGCTCAGGCAAACTCAATACATTACATCAATATGAACTAGGTTACTAGTGCAATACTATTAACATAACTAATCGATTGATAACATAACGAGAATATCTTCTTTAGTTGCAGTTAATGCGGCAAACTGTCCAACTGCCTGTGATATAGAGACATTTCAAACATCTTCGAGTTTTGCAACGTATCCTAGCTATCATATGAATGACTATTTGGAGCAAACATACAATATGACAATCGCAAACATCAGGTGAGTAAATAATTCAAATAAAATTCAATTTATAATAAATTGGAACTAAATTATAACTACCTAAATTTAAATTGAATTGAAATCGATCATTGAACAAATTGTTTTAGGGTTAATTAAACCGACTGCAATGAAGCAACTCCAATTTCTATAACGACAGAAAATTATTATAGACCAGGTCGTCAGCGGAATTGCAGTTAATACATCAATATATAACACAATTATAACACAATTGTCTTTTGGTCTCTTTAGAGAAAACGTTGCAGTTTTGCATGTATTTTATGAAGAGTTAAGCTTTATGTCAATTGAACAGAGCGCTGCATATAATGGCATGGATTTTTTAGGTTGGTATTTTATATTCGGTCTGTATAGTATATATATATATATATATAAATAAATAAATAAATAAATAAATAAATAAATAAATAAATAAATAAATAAATAAATAAATAAATACAATTATTAATTTGCAAAAATATAATGTACTTTTGCATCATATACTTGGGTAACAAGCAATTTCTCGTTCCGTAACAAGAGCATTTTCTATTTTATTTTCAGCTGACTTTGGAGGGCAGATGGGACTCTGCGTTGGAGCAAGCCTTCTGACTGTATGCGAAGCATTTGAATTCGTGTTTATCGGAATATGGAAAAGACTTTGCCGTTGATACTGGAGATTATTACAATATTCCTGTAAATGTCAGTCTTCAAGTGATAGAGCGTGTCTGCGGCATCAAAACGTACATAGGTCAAATAAATGCTGCATAAATTAGCAACTGCGTCTGTTTGTGGCATTCCCGTAATGTGAGAGTATACATCAAACTTCTTGAACGCAATTTTGAATGCATTTTACTATTTGTCTTATATAATTCTTCGCACCTTTTAAAAGCCACGTAGAGAAATTTACTAATAATACGAGGGAACTAGGGATTATGTGATATTAGAATTGAATTTAATCACACTGATAGAGAATACGTGGAAAGCAACAAAAATATATCTAACAGCGAAATCGACATAGTGAGTCCACGTAAGTAAGGAAATTATATTCATCGTCAACATACTCATTACTCTCTCGTGATAACTTATATATCAATATTGAAATTAAGCGGTGATAATACTAAATGTCATATTGATATATTCGTATAAATACTTTTCGATATTCAATACTGTTTAATTTATGAGTCTACTAATATTACTTTAGCATTGCATATCTGTATCATCGCAACTTTGTTTGAACTGAAGTAAAACAGTTCTTGATTTCATGTATCTTCGATTAACCGACATTCTGCAATAAATGAGACTGCGATGAGGTAATACATTACATGTTGTTTGAAAGAAGATTGAATGTAAATAATTGTCCTTATCTTTTTATGTTGAATGTATTTCAGTAATGTAACCCCTATTTTGTAGCGATACTCATCTCAAAATTATTTACAATTTATTGCAATAATTATTATTGTTACAAATATTATTATTACAACTAATATGCTTTTTATTACTTTTATATTTTTCAAACAATTGTAATTATTAAGCTTATACCCCTCTACTAAATTATTATTAATTATTATTATTATTATTATCTTATGAACATATTTTTGTTTTTATTGTGAAAGTAAACGTATACCTTTAATGTACAGCTTCTGAATATTTTGGTGCTTTGTTGTACTCAGCACAAACCGAATAGTTGTTGTTAATGCCAATATATTTTCACGATCGATTGGATATTTACTTGTACCTTTCCCAGGATAAACGTAGCAATACAGTTTTAATCCTGCTTTGAATTCATAAATAAATTCTACAATATGGGGCCATTATATTTAGCGATTCCTGAATTAAGTCATGCGGGCTATTTTTTTAGTGTTTCATGTAATAATATAATGGAGGACAATGTAATATTTTTCTCACAAAAGCACGTGTACCTGCAAAATGTGAATGACCTAGCTATTTCATCTGTATTTATATAACGAAGGTCTAATAAATGGTACGGAGAAAACTGACTAATATTCCCGGTCACATAAAAAATACGTTTCTCAAATTTGAATTCCTTAGCTATGTCCTTCATGTGTTCAGTTCTCTTTAATGAAGAGAAGACTGTTTATATGCTTTTCCAATCTCGCATTAGAATAATAAATCCAGTGTCCATTCTTTTAAATGGTAGAATTCTTAAGTATGATGACGTGTACAAATATTTGGGTCATTTAATAACCTATGATCTGTGTTATGTTAGGCGCAATGTTATTATTCGTGATTTTAAGTTTGCATCATTGCCTGTTAAGTGTAATTGTTTCCCTTGTTTTTGTGATGTTCTATATTGTTCTTATTTATGGTGTAATTTCACCATAAGTTTTTCGACAATTGTATGTTTTCAACACTCTTATGTTCAGAGCAATAGTTTGATGTTTGTTGGGTTATCTCTTTTAACGTTTGACGAAATTGTTAGGAAAAAGTGCTTTAGTTTTCTTTCACGTTTGCACTTGTCTGAGAATGATAATAATAATAATAATAATAATAATAATAATAATAATAATAATAATAATAATAATAATAATAATAATAATAATAATAATAATAATAATAATAATATAGAACTGTGCTTTCTTCCTGTGCAAAAACGTATGTAACACACGTACGTTGTGACAACACACATCCTGCAACTTGGCTACAAGAACACACATAAATCACGCCCGATTTGCAGTATTAATCGTATAATATGCGGCAACTCAATCGCTAACGGCAGACAGCTGCCTTTTAGACCGTTAGTTAACAGACCATTACCTACCGTTATCAAGATCGTAGCCGAACTTGTAACTATCAGTTATAAGTGGTTTATAGTGTTATAATCGTTTCAATATTTATATAGTGTAACGTGTGGCAATGGTATAGTTCACATTACTATGTTGCTAGTAGTATTTCGTCGTAATCGCATTAAGCAATGAATACAAACTAGTGCATAAGGACATAATATAACGTTGTACTTCGTATACACAGTAATGTATAGAACACATACAAAATGATAATTATAATCTACTTAGCCCAGTATCCAAATAGCTGGGGGGGGGGCAATACATATAACTAATGGGGACGTGTCCCTAAAATGGGTCTCGTTTTGGGGATTTTAGGTATAAGTATCGGCCTTACTTCTGGTCAAGATAGGTACAAATATCGGTATAAATATCGGTAATATTTTTTTACGATTTGGTATACTTGCTCAACTCCAAGTTTCTGATAGCGGAGCCCTAAGGAGATCAAAGAGAAAGCATTTAACAACCTAAATATCCAGAACATTGTGTTAATAATATGCTCTTATGTGAGTGACAGAGATGTTTCTATGGTTAAAATACATATTTAATAAATCAGTATACAATGCAACTGTTGGCTTACATGTTCTTCTATTGGAGATGCTCTTCTAATATAGCAAATACGGTAACTGTTTTATTTGGAATAAGCAGTGATGCCAGAAATTGTACTTTGGTATAAATATGGGTATAGATTTTGATACTATCCATGTATAAAAATGGTCACACTTTTGAACACTCAGGGGCACCTCCCTACACAGCTATGTATCATTTATGCCCTCCCCCGGCCAAATAGTATAATCACATTGATAAATGTGTCACTCAGAAAACCCCCATCACCCGATCACGTAAGTAATTGTATTCAGATAATTCATCCAGCGCTTTGAAAGAAGATACATATCTCCAGAGCTGATTTACAACAATCGCGGTCGATAGAGACGACGACAAATAAAATAGTGAAGGACTCGTCCACAGAGAATATAGTCACCTTGAAATTAAAATTATTTCGTACGTGGCCTTATTTTAAACTACATTATAAGGTTTTTTGCGAGAATACCTCAAAATATGCATAAAGACAGTACAGCTGGAGTATCGACCGACGCGCAGCGAACTTCTTTGTGTGGAATCTGGTCAAACTCTAGTGGCAGCCATGTTTGTTTTTATTATTAGAGGACACTACTGCAAAATTACGACACGCTGTTACGGTGACAGATGTAGAATAATATATTATAATAAAACTTTCGACTTATGTACGTCAGTCAATATAACGTATGAATGAAACGTTGATTGTGAAATATACTACCATATATTGTCTTCCAAAATAAGATTAGTATTTTTAAAATGGTTTGAAAATTAATATTGACTGAAAAAAAAATCCCGGAACTGCAAGTGGAACTATGTCCTGGTGTTATACTTTGAACATAATGCAATGCAAATAGTATATTTTAATAGTATGTATCAAAACCGTTCGCCAACACAAAAAGGCAATTCGCAATGTACGTTAATAAAACAACGACGCGCTCAAACTAAATATTGATACCTTCGATTATGTTTCACATATATGTACTTGCCTTTGTTATAATCAAACATTTACCTTTCCAGAGTGCTGTCAGGTATTTATAGAGTTAAATTAATGTATTATAACTGGTGGCCAGTTTTGAACGATTGTGTTTATATTAAACATCGCAAATACTATTTAGTAAAGAGTATAACCCAGAAAGCCCCTACGAAATGCGATATCGATTCGAATGAGACGTATGCCGAGTGATTATTCTTCTCTTCCAATTATATTATTCATCATAAACATTTACTTGTCACACGGGATTACAATGTAATAAAACCATATCGTCAATTTTGTTGCTCCCGTGGTTCTTGCACAATAATGCACACGGAACAATTTACATGAATAACCTAAAGTACGAGTCTCATAAATATGACATTTAACTTAAAATAAAAGAGATATACAGATATCTATGTGGGTGATCGTATTAATTTCATGACCAAATCCTTTGTACAGAGGAATTATAATCACGAATGCTATTTTGATATTGTTCATTTCTGAATATGAGATTGCTGGAAAGTGGTAATATGCATTCAATCGTTTCGTTGTTATTATTAGAAACTTATTATTTAAGACGTTCACAGCGCCAGGCTATATACATGTCATAGACCCTACCATATGTTTTATTCAGTAAAGCGGAATCTAATCTTCTTATTATGTTAAAAAGTAGCCACTGTGTTAGGCGCATGATTCGTAGGTATTTAGAGCAGAAATTCTGCACTAGGCGATCTTTCTACGCTGGCGATGGTAATAACAGTTATCTGTTAATTTTAAATTTTTCAGTTAAATAATTTATTTTGTTCTGAGTGAAGCCCTACATATACATTCTAGCGTACATAATAAGGCGACTACTACAGCTGTATTTTCCGCAAAAAGTAGTTTTTAATAATTTTTGGGCAGTTTGCTTTGTCTTTGTAAATCATTCATTGTTGTATATCACGCATGTGCATTACGCCATAAGTGCATTTTCAACATCATTTATAACGCATTCTTTCAAAAAAAATCGTACACCCTTTTTAATCGTTAAAAATAATAAAATCAAAATGTTCAACAGTGCGGGAACTTTATGGTTTCTAGGAAATGTTGAGTTGCGTCGCACATTATTTGGTATTTGTAGATGTGTAAACATGTAAATTCAGTATAAACCATCGCTGGTATTTTGTTTTCAACAAAAAGTGCATATAACAAATAGTGGGAATGTAAAGCCTTTGAGAGATGAAGTTACCGTCACAAAAACTAGACTTGCTTAAAAGTATGTTGTATTTTTCGGAAATAAAAAAGAGATAAACATGTTAGGAAACGAATTAGTGCAGTCAAAATAAGGGAGTGATGGTAGAAAATGGCAAACGAGCGTCCCGTGCGAAGGTTAGGTAAGTAATAATATTTATGAGATGTAAATTTGCATATGACGTGGCCTGGTAGATAGAACGGTGCACGCATGATCGATCACTCGTACTTTGCTGTAACCCCAACAGGCTATCGCCTATAGTCACATGTTCTGAGTATCACAGGCGTTCGAATGCAAACACAATATTACAGTCATCCCATAATATTACAGATACTTGAACTATATTTTGGAAGCGATGTAATCGTAGTCTCATGATTTAAATAAATAAATAAATAATTAAATAAATAAATAAATAAATAAATAAATAAATAAATAAATAAATAAATAAATAAATAAATATATAAATAAATTAATTAATTAATTAATTAATAAATAAGTAAATAAATAAATAAATAAATAAATAAATAAATAAATAAATAAATAAATAAATAAATAAATAAATAAATAAATAAATAAATAAATAAATAAATATGGCAATCACAGATTGGCACTGAGTTATGATGCTCGAATACAAACCAACATTCTGACTTCCGAGGCCTGACTTATGATTGGTTGAATATGAACTTTTGTTCTCACATGATCCATCCTGCCCATTGACTACAATATCCGTTGGTCTAATGATGGCGCTTCATAGAAACACACGTCTTTAGTTCGCTTTCACTTTGTTTTATTTCACAGACTAATCGGATTGACACACTCAGAAAACGTAATTGTAATGGATTTTTTTTTTGACAAGCTTGATTAATCATTTTCAGAAGAAACCTTGGTCGTTGCGACTCATCATGTGTATATAGGTCCCATGCAAATACACTGTTTATAATGTATGCTGTGTGACGACCAGCGCTTTTTAAAACTTAAAGTTTAGTTTAAATATCACTTATCATCCAATGCAATAGCGCATAATATCAAATTGGTTACTAGTAGGTAGATGTTTTTGATTTATATGCCATGGATGGGGTTTTGGAGAATCGAATGCCGGCACCATCACTATATTTCTCATGACTCTGCGTATTTTGGGTTTTCTTATTTCCTACGCATTTCAATCTCAATTCGATGCTATCAATTACCCCCTCGCAGCATGTAAGCGTGAGGGCAAATTATTATTGACAGGCTTTCATGCATTTTAGGGTATGACGTGAAGCAACATGTTAATCACACGAACAGCTTACTTAACTGGACAATAAATAATACCGACTCGGAGGCCACACTGGTAATATAGCACGTTGCCATTGTACACGACCGTTTTATTGGGTGTGTAACGGGTTTGCTTATTCAATAACGATGAAATCACCTAGCAATGCTGATATTATTCGGAACGTTAACAGAAGGAGACCGACTCCGACATCCACCTCCTTCGACATGAGTAATACAGAGAAATTTACATCAACATCATCATTGTCACTAGACGGTGGGAATGTCAGACGTCGGGGAGCCGTTTATATATTTTCTCGAAATTTCCGGCAATTCCTGTCCGAGACAACGCTGCACGGAGCACGCTACACAGCCAACAACGAATACCATGTGGTTCGCCGGTAAGTTGTATTATATAATATATGTACGCAGATGGAATGATTTATACATTTGTGTTTAACTTTAATATTTTATTTCCAGATGAGATTACGCTATATATATTATTACGAAATAATATATATCATTCATAATAATTAACTACGTATTTGCTACTTCTATGTTAATGATTAATTATTTTCCAACGCTCATAACTCGTTTTCTGTACAGTTATGCGACTGAGGTGATAGTATATCGTGTCGACAACGAATACTGTCAATAATGCTTGTTTGTGATTCGGATGAAACCCTATTGTATTGACACATTTTTTTGTTCACATATATTACATATATTACTCGTTTGAGAAACTATATTGAAGATGAGATGTACTTTAGCTTAGACACTTTTTAATTAAAATTAACACTTAGTTTTAAAGTTCATTTACACAGAGACATGTGTTAAATTAATAAGGGCTTTAAACACGTATGTCGTCTATATAAAGTATGTCCCAGTTCACTATACATAATGACTAATGAAATTCGGTCTAGAAAATAAAAAAAAATAACAGTAATTCTGACAAAGGATGGATGTTTATGGAAATTATTTTTTATCCAGCAAGATATTCAGTTCAATTTCCAATTTCCCTTTATTTTGAGATTTTAAAATATCCGTTACATTGTTTTACTTTTTAGAACGGTATCTGCATATTTTTATATGTTGCACAGAAATAACCATGAATGCAAAACACACACAAAATTGATTCGAGCAAAAATATCTTATGTGATTGATTTTTGCACCAATGACAATGAATACAAACTTATAGAACGTACAGATTAAATGTAATCAGGAAATGTTTATTGTCATCGACTGTTTAAAAACAATCAAATATTTGTACATGCGTCTAACATAAACAAATTGAAGATATCTAATTACTTGTGTAAGTGAGTTATTGTTTCAACATACATGTTATTATTTTGACATACAGTTATATTGTTCACATACGATGTTTTCCAATCATCTGTAGCCTATTTATCAATTAGAGCATGGAATTGTGAATACTACTGAAAGCTTTAAGTCCCCTTCTTTCTAGTTTTGTTCACATGATGAATCATGCTGTATGACTTACTATATGCTAAGTTATATGATAATTTAGTTGTTTGGTTTCATAGCGTAGTTTTCATTTGAATATATATTTTATTTCAGTGTTCATATTCATACCAAACACTGACAATGCTGTATAAATCAGGAAAATTTGTTAGGAAAGAAACTTTACAGAAAACCCAATCGTCTTTCAACAAATACATAATTTTGTGCAAATTACGATCGCCGCAACATCGGCAGTATGCTAATTCCCTGTATTTTAAGTGTTTACCGAGACACGCACTCTAACAAAAGAACCGAGAGAGTTTCCTAACCGTTCTTCCAGTAAGCATGGATAAAACAGATTATTTCCATCACCAATTTTCCATCAAGGTATATTTCACTAACTCCTTCTTTAAGATCGCAGCTCCTAGACGTGTTATAAAAAACAATCCATCAATTTTGAAGCAAGGTTACTCATATTATTAGTTAAAACCTGAATTTGGTATAAAATATGATCTTTCACACAAAGACGGTATTCTGAATTACACAACTTGTCAAGATCACGTTATGTTGCTTGACATTTATTAGTGTTTTCTCTGCGCCTTTGTGATAGGAAAGTTAAATAGATAGGATATTCGGACACCTGATTCCACTCCAGAGACGTCATGTCAGTCATAATTGGTGCTCTCTCTTTGTTTAGGTAAATAATATCTCGGCACAGGCTCTTAGCAATTACTTTTTTGTATGTTCCAGAGTAATCGGTTCATTTTAACGAATTAATTAATAATTAACACCGCTTCTACGTTCACAGTAGTAAGCATGAACGGCCTTCGAACCTTTCTATTTCGTTACAACACGTACAAACTTCAATGGTATCTAATATACAAATAACGCATAGCTTTATAAATTAACCAATAATGTATGGTCAAGTAAACGATTGGTGAACCAAAATTCTACTCTTGAAATATGTATTTATTTCTTGCCACAAATCTTTATTGAACGAATGTAAATGATGAAATGTGCCCAACATGAACAGTTAAATATATTTAACCATATTGGAACTATGTTGAGTAATAACAGCTATACATTGCAGATGAGTGATTATGTCATTGTGGATCTCATATTTTGTACGTTTAAGAAACTCAACATTGTTTTACTAAGAATGACGATGAAACCGTTTTATTTCTTTTTTCAACCTTCGCATGCACATTTTATGTTCTCTGTCTGTTCTCCAAAATATTCCTGAAAGATGATGTAATATGATATTCTATGAGAAATAAATGTGGTCATACTTTTGAAAACAACAAATATCATGGTTGTCTACTTAAAAACCAAAAGGACTTATATCTTTTTCTTCTTTATTGACCAACGAAATGTGCGCAATAAACTATAATGAACAAATTAAATATCTAATGTCAACAACACAGTAAGCACTTTTATGCTAGATTTTGTTCAAATAAGTCCTATTCATTGTGAACATCTGAAGTGAATTCTGCTAAACATTTGTATTTCATAATCTTTGTAACTTAAATGGTGTCTGAAAATAGTGTTTGAAACGTTTGAATGATCTTACGAGAAAGCCTATTTAAGGTAGCGAGACTATTATAGGTATTGAAAATTATGATTTTCACATTTATTTATTAATTGATGACATGCACTATAAATCTTCATCTGATAAAGTCAACATAACATATAATGTCATGTAAGTTGGTTAAAATGTAGATTTTCTGAAGGGAAGCAAGGCAGCCTCAGTAGTGTTTTCCAAAATCATTTTTAATCTGTGTGCTTATAAGTTTCAAAGATTAACTCAAGAGAAAGCTATGTCTCCGCCCCTGTTTGTTACACAGATTAGTCATTTGCGTATAAATGTGCCAGACACAATGTCACACAGCCACTGAGAAAAATCATTGATTTTGGTGTTCTCATCTACCTATTTTATCGAAATATAGCTATCATATTCCTTTTTTTTTTTTTTTGGTTTCCAATAAAACAGACCTTGAAGAAAAATCAAATCGATTGTGCCGATAAACAAGCACAGTTTATTTTTTCAAAATACAAGGTCTTTAAAAAAGAATAACGTATACTTATTGTCGTCGGATTAACTTTAAGGTAACAATGAGAAGAACTTAAATGTGTCCAGACAATGTTAATTATTTACCAACGTATTGTGGGTTGAGTTGGGGAAATGTAACTAAAACGGAAATTAAAATTCAGCACACTACATTTTAGAACGCATTGCTTGAAGAAAACTAACAAGACACATTCAATATACCGGATTATTGGACAACTAGGAAAAGTGAATAAAAAAATCTTATCGTCAGCATAAATGCATCATTATTTTTTTACAGAAAAAGGAATTTTTAACCATTGATTGAGTAACGCGTCGTGGAATGCGGATGCGGTCATGAAAAATACACTTTTTAAAAGCTCGAAGTCTGGCGATTCAAAACAAAATATACTTTCCTTGATTTTTTTGTTGTCATTGAGTCACAATTAGGAGATGAAAACAAGCATGTAAATAATAGTCTCGCTACCTTAAGGAAATACAACATAAGCCGTTCTTCAAGTAAAAATACTTATTCACTTTATCTACCTTGTGTGAGCAATGTAAAAGATTCTCAGCAGCTATATTACGAAATATTCATGCAACTTGATATATACGCACATTACATTATCACAGTGTGATACGTACAATGCACATTCACTGGCTTTCACATAAAGCCATGGTATACACTGTACCCATTAAACTTTACCGATATTTAACATCATTTCTATTTTGTTCGGCCCAAAGCGTTTTTTCACGTTTTAGAGCTATATTTGAGGCAATTCTTCCGACCTGGAGTTACAATGAATTTAAATGCATGTACGATGCTCTTTGTTTGGAGGCGGAAATTGTGTGCCGCCGAATATTACATTTTATTAAGTGTCGTTGGTTCTGAATACTATTGTGAAAGAAAGTAATCAGTCTTCAATAATAAATGCAATGTTATTAAAAAACGTACTGATTGATCTTCTTGTCGCGAAGAAAACTAAATGAAATTTCCAGACAACTAAATAAAATGTGGTCACCTTTGTATTAACTGTATCTCCTTCGTTTCACAGCCTTTATATAATTTAATTCTGATTAATGTCAATTCATTCTTGGAGCCATGTGACATTCGGTGCCTTAAATGTTATAAGAAACTGTAATATCACATATATTTTGACATGACATATATTATATGTAGTAATATATTCACAGGTTTTTTTGGTGCGTATTGGTAATTGGAGTTAGTATAGGACTTATAATAATTCTTTGGGGAGAAGTTTCAAACTATTTTCAATATCCAACGAACTCGTTAATATCAATACACTACACGTCAAAGCTGAATTTCCCCGCCATCACCCTCTGCAACTACAATAGAAATCGGAAGTCCGTGATTGGCGGGACACCAGTAGATGCACTGATGACGCAGTTGTATTCGTCTGCTAGATTGGATGTAAAGTATAACATCAATTTCGATTGGTCGCTATTGGAAAATACGACGGCCATCTTGAACCGCACACAATTTGAGCTCGAGGCAGCCCACCAAAAGGAGTCATTTATTGTGGCGTGCAATTACCAGGGCGATGGTGTAGAGAGATTGTGTGGACCGAACAATTTTACAACAACGTTTACAGAATTTGGTGTGTGTTATACGTTCAATAACGACCCGGAAAACCAGCTGTTTGTGACGAAGTTCGGTTCGAACAGCGGTCTTCGCGTTCGGTTATTCACGGACGAAAATGAGTATACATTTGGGAAGCAGACTGGTAGTGGATTCAAGGTAAGATGCACAACCCGTCTAATTCTAAATAGGGTTTTGTAGTGAATAGATATACTCTATATACTTTGAGTACTGATATGTTTCAGTTTAAGGGCAAAATAGTTGTCTTCCTATTTTTATACCTATCACACCTGAAAGGTTTGTGACACTGTTACAAACTCATTAAATGATCTGAATATTGCCTGGATACTACTGATTTGGGTGCTTGAACATTAAAACAAACTAATTTAAAGTACTAGTCAAGGTCCATATATTCTGCTACGACTGATTAGTCAAAAGGCATGAGCACTGCTTAAAATAATTAAATCGTTCTGAATAACACACGGAAACTTCCAAGCCAAATGTAATCATGTAATAAAGTAAAAAAAGATCTGGGACACTGCTATAAGACGTATAGAAGCATTGCCCAAAATGATTGTACACGTTAGTTTTTCACTGAAAATATCTGCAACTCAGTTTTGGTTGTATTCGAGCATTTTTTTTCCTCCATAATTGAGATAATTGTAGCAGACAAAATTCAATTTACAGAAATATTAATACTTTGATTAAGCCTGTGTTAATTTGAATCGGCATAAGTTGGTGTTAACAGTCACATATGTTGCAAAAATACTGTTTACAGTCCATAATCGTTAAATGGCGAAGAATCGTTTATTTTATGACAATCAGTCATATTCAAATGACTAACTGACAACAAATACATGCCGTCAATGATTTAAACGAATAGAACGTGAATTATTTTTGTTCAATTTCTGTGCTTGGTGATTCTCTCCTTTTGACAGTTTTACTTAACGCACGAGTCTCGTAATCATAAACTAAATCGCATTTTATGACTATTTGAGGCTTTTAATGTTTAATTGACATTTAATAATGAATCCGTTAAACGTTAAAGAAGCATTTTCTGCATCGTCGGTGACTATCAATAACTTTGTACTGTTTATTTGATGACAAAATTGCCCCATTTTTACCTTTTCTGTCATACTTCATTACATGTATAATTTGTGGTGACATCGCGATCAAAGACTGGTGATTATTATCGTTTTGATTAGCCTTTAAAGCACATGCATGATATGCACTGATACATAATACAATGTCCCATAACAAATTTCCATGTAAAATGAAGATGACATAAGACAGGTATATTGTGTATGGAAAACGAGTAACAAATGGTTACTAAATGTATCTGATTGAAATCCTCGTCGTAATAGTTTAGTGTGTCTCTCTCTGCTTATGATTTTATTATAAAAATTGAGGTTTAACACAGTTAATTTCTCTGGGATGGGTGAAGACGCCAACGCTTCCCTGAGTATTCTTTTTGTCAGAATATTCAACTTCAGCCTAATTTCAGGAATTCAGAAATTCATATTCAAAACTGTTGACAAAATAATTCAAACTGCCCGTTTAAATATCCACTGTCGAATATATAATATTTTTTGTTCTCTTCTATCCTTCCAAACTCAAACTGTAATTGGAAAGTAGTAAACAATAAATCTGTATTGGATGTGCCATATTTACAACATTTGTATTCATTTTCTCGATAGCGATTCGACAATTTTACGAAGAATCTTGGACGATATTTTGCTTCTAGAGAAATTATATTTTGGCGAGGGACTGATCATCCCGGAACTCAGTTCTGCCTGTGTCAAATATAGAAAACGTAAAAAGACACGCAAATAGCTCAAAACCTTGAGTGTATTGCATCGTATATCCATATTTGAGAGTGTGTTTTATTGGATTATTTGTATTTCAGACGAACATGCTTGACAACATAACAATCAAATAATACAACCTGCAAACATATTTCAAGAAGCAACACGTAATCTTAAACAAAATAACGAATACTAATATATCGACTTTTATAGTGTTTTGTACTCAATAGTTTTCTATTTATTAAATATATTTGTATGAATTAGGTTCCCAAGTACACAAGCTGATTTAACTATTGGCGCACACGTCATTTGCATTGTTTTGTTATTTAGTATTCTTCTTGTCCTGTTGACAGTTCTATGTTTGTATGTATTTCCCTACGCGAGTTTTGATCATTGGATGTTATTACCACTTCTGCGTTTTGAGATTTTGAAACTAATATTATTTGATATTGCATTTTTTAGCAAAAGAGTATGATATATTTTTATTGATCGTATTCTTTTGATGAAAGGCTAAAATTTCAACTCCCGTCACCAGAAGTACATTGACATTCAGATCCCTTTTATTGTATTGAGCAACTATTATATTGCCTAACGTCGAGGTCGCTAATTGCATTTGTTCGCAATATCACCATAAATTTATTCCTATAGGTTCTTTTATATTCTCCTGGTGATGTTCCATTAGTCCAGCAGCTTGGCTTTGCTGTACCGACGGGTGTAGACGCCCTAGTCGCTATTCGCTTAGAAAAGGTGAGTGTACCCAGCGCCTATGCTTCATTCAATATAGTGTCGCTTTTAATCTTATTAAAAAAGAATAACGTTATTTTATTTTCAAAAAAAATCTCAGCTTGTTTGGAACTGTAATAATTGCTCTCAATTGTATCTCGCCGTACAATCCATATATATTCTCTGGTTCTGTGATTGATTCCTGATTGGGTGCTTGTTTCGTAGCCTACATATTTTTGACTGAACAACGTTATCGTGCAATATATATAATTTAAAAATCCGTTTATTGTGGTATATACTGTTGTGTTCTTTTATACGTGTAGTTTTACATGTCGGGTTATGCTAAATATTTTAGTTGAATAAATTCACAAAAGTGGCAAGAGTTATAGTTCATGTGTTGTATCGTAGTGTTCGTTTGTTTAAGTACATGTTTATCATTCGATATATCGGTGTGTTCACCTATTTATTTGAAAGCTATTTTATTAACGAGTTTTTATATCGATTTGCTCACTACTAGTCGATAAACCTTCCTCCTCCCTTTCCGACAAAATGCTCGAATGCACCATTGAAGTACTACGACGGTAATTACACATATGTCTGGTGTGCACTGGAGAAAATTACAGACTTCGTTGTCAGCGCATGTGGCTGCAGAGAGCCGTACATGCCTGGTAAGTGAATACGTAGAACAGATAAATCTTACAGATCACACAACTACAACTCAAAGAAAAAAACATGTGGTAGTGATGCCTCATCATATCAGTCACTCGCACTTTACACGTTATATTTTTATACTCATATTTCTGGTGCAGTAAACTGTGCTTTCTCGGAATAATCTAATCTCAAAAAAGCAAAATTATATATTTTTAAAATCGATTCAATATCTACATTGCGGGGACAAATAAACCATTTATCTTGAACTAAAACTAGCATAGTACATTTTTTAACTACTAAAGAATTTGTACCGTAACAAAATCAATTATCTCACAAGCAATTGCAAATATGTAATTTTTATGTAGGATCGAAGAGAGTTTGCAATCTGAAAGAGTCTATAGTGTGTGTTATCCCCGTCATGGACGGTGAGTAAATCGTAGAACATATCAGAATAAGTAGAATAAGTGTCTAAATCATGGATCCTCTCAGAATTTTGTTGTTCGTATTCTGTCATTGATATCATGTTAATTATATACTGATACAATCTGTGATTCTTCGGTAATTCAATCTGTACATTTTGATATATGTGCGTCGTAGATGGAGGTATTTGTTCACAAAGTGGTATTGTCTACTGTTTGAAGTCTTGAGATTATGAAATTGAATATTGTCTGATTATGAATTGTATTCATGTTAATCATCTTACGTTGTAGACTCAACGGAAAGAAGCGTGACTTACTGTGGTGTTGGATGTGATGTCACTCGATTCGATTCCAGAGTAACTTACGCAGATTTTCCGGCCAAACCTATACTTGAGCATATGTCTTCGACCACTAATGAATCATCCGAGTATTTTAGGTAATCAGCTGGTTGTACGAGTTGAGCTTAAATTAAATCTGCGCTTTCAGTAAAAATGCTGAGTCCAAGTAACTTTGTGGTATCTATTTTCTTCTTTGTTACAGACGTAATTATGCAGATATATCATTTTTCGCGGAAGACATGACCTTCAAACTAACTAAAACCGTTCCTGTAATGACAGGCGCTACCTTAGTGAGTAAGTATTGACATTTTAAACGAACCGTAAGTCTTGAGTTTTAAAGTACAGTGCTTTCTTTCACTGGAATTTTGAAAAAAAAACACGTTAATTTGATTTCAAAATTGGCAAGGTGTATGTATGTAAAATACTATTATTTTATGTGCATTGCGTTTTGTTTACAGGTAATTTTGGTGGATTAATGGGTCTTTGCCTTGGTGCCAGCCTGCTCACTGCCGTTGAGTTCATCGACTTTATATTATTCTGCTTCTGTAAAAGTTAGGAACGAGGAAAATGTTTACTACTGTAGTATAACACGGACAATTATATTCATGCAGCGATTGGAATACCATACATTCATGTGATCATACATTGTCATTAGAAAATCAGCTGAACCTGTATATCTATGCGATTGTGTCACATTATGTAACATTGAAAATCCAACAATCATTAGTTTTAATTGATTTTACTTTATTAGAATCTTACGTATATCCATTATATTATCTTCTCCTTATGTACAACAAGAATAGAAACAGAAATGTTTTTGCTAAAGTAGATCTGTAAACATCTCTTTCTAAATAAGTTTAAAACAGAGTTGCTAATACTATCAATTGCCATGAAAAAAAGTTGTCCTTGTTGTCGTGTGAATTATGTATAAATGTGCACATCTAACGAGTCGGGCATTGAGTTCATCAGACTAGTGTGACTTGGAGAACGGACTTCGAACACAATCATGGTCGAGTGACTTGTGTGAGCCACTGCAGCTACGCGGAGATGCCGTGTGAATATATGCCACATTTACTTTATATATCCGTTACGTGTGCGTTGGAAGACATCATGTAACAATATTCATAAACAATTTAAAATGTGCACCACGTGTATTGAGCAAAATATTCAAAATACGTATACACGACTAAAATCTGCAAATTTCACTGACTTTGAAAAAATTACCGTTCACAATACATTAAAAGATGTATTTAAGTAGATTGATATTGTAATATTTTGTAATACTAATATAAATGTGAATTTGTTGGTATAGACAAGGTATATGAGAAACATTATGTTGTCAGTTTAAAAATGTGTTCAGTAGATGAACTAATAAATGGTTATGCTCTTAACGTAATAACAGCGCCACCACAGAGTTATCAAAGTTGGTACTTGTTGACGCTATTCAATTGGAAAAAAACATTCATGTATTCATCCATTACGCTCATGCAAGGCATTTAATTTTTTCCACATTCCAAATTCACTACATTAAATGCACTTTTATCTTGGGAATGTCATGTTTAACCTTATTAAACGCAATTTATATAGTTCCTACTTCAGGCACCCTGTTGATTTTCTCATGTCTCGGTATGCTTAGTAAGCTGACACACAATCTAAGGTACTAAAAGTTGCGTAAATGGGCAGAGTTGAGGCTAGGTGTCTTCAAATGTTTTACAAGGAAATCACGTAACAAGGGAGTGAAGACAAGAATATTGCAGATATATCTCGATATCTGTTTATTTTTTATGGGGAGCGCAACCGCTCGGAATTTCACCATCAACACCAGAAATACATTCTGGATGTAGCGACTAACTTCTAGCATTCAAGGTGTTTTATCTATCTACGGACACAACAATCCCAACACAGCTACAGTAATTTTACATAAATAAGCGAATAGGCGGCACTCGAATGTTGAACATTGAAAATTATTTGATAATTGCCCTTTACTTTGTGTTCGAATTGATATTTTATATAAGAGAAGTGCCCCTATATTTGAAACGGAATGGAATGGAAATATCCTGTAGTGCATGTTGACAGAGCTGCATGCCATTTTAGCGAAATTGTCTCAATAAACGAATTAACAGAAACTTAATTTAGCTAAAGTGCTAACAATCCTATTGTGATAATATACTTTATTTTAAATTTGCGAGATCTTGAATTCGCTAAAAATTACTGTTAACTAAATAAGCTAAAATCACATGCAAGCTGACAATACATGTTTAACAGTATTCAAAGGGGATTTGTGCCCTCTGTATTGAACATTTTTATTTGAAAGTTGACAAAGCGCCCTCGTGTGTTGGAACATGTTACAATTTAGCTGTTTCGTCTACGAACCATTCCAAAGTTAGAATTCCTAAAGTGATATTGAAGAACCTTAATGATCTATAATAAAATCGGATACAGTTTATAGGCTTGAATGAAAAAATGAAACTATCGTTTACTAATTAATAAAATATATTTGAACTGGGTCAGTGCTGTCGATAACAATGGCCGCATTAATTTCGTTACGGTTTACTTCAAGATGTTCAACCTTGAATGTCATACTCATAAAAAAGGCTGGTCTGTCTTTCAAAAACAACCCTCCTAATAAAGCTCGAATTTGCTAAGTTGCAAATTCACGAAATTCCAAGGTAACAATAACTAAATATGTCCCAACTCAAACAATGCAGCTTTTTATTGCAGCTAGGTCCAGATATTTCTAAACATTGATGTCAATGATGCCCCTGGCAATTACATTACTATTAATTTGTTTAGTTATCTATAAAGAATCATTTCTAAAATGTTGGTTTTCATAGCAAACAAGATCCATATATCAAACCAAATCAACATGCTTAGTGCTTGTGTGTAAGACCTCTCTCCCTGCAAATTTTATGAGATTCGAATTCCATTCTAGCATTTAATAAATGACAACAAATTTCATAGTAACAGGTTCCACACATTCCACAAAATTTTACCAAATAGTCCCCGTGTAGCAACACATCCTTTAATTATGATAATTTATCAATCAATTTTAAATCATTATTGCTGAAATTAGTGTTGCTGCCATGGCAGCAGTAAACCATCTTTGATTATTATTTTGTAAATTTAAAAAAAAATACAATATTAGTTCAAAAAAAAAAATCATCTCCAACAAAATGTACATAAAATAAAAACCTCTTCTGAAAATAATATCACGAGAAACCAATCATAACTGTTTAATTTATGTATGGAAATACGTTCCTGGGATGTATGTTTTCGCAAGACTTCTCTATCAATAACTGACTGATGGGTCTTCATGTCAATGAATGAATTTTGACGTTTTGAGTTATACTTGTTGTATTGACTAGAGTTGACACAGCGGTCTCATTTCACAAGCATGGAATTAATATGTAGCAGGCAATGCCTGGCGAGCTTTATTGATTTACTAAAAATAAAACTGACGTAACCATATAGATCGTCGTAAATGTGGAAGTTGAGTTAATAGCTTACGCGCGAGTTGAGCGGAGTTCAAGATGACTACACACATGATTCGTGCGTCGCCGCTGGTTAAATGTCCCGGAATACTATTGAAAATTGTACTATTGTTAGTCTGTTGCTAGTAAACGATTTCCTTGTTATTGAACAACATTCTGGTGAGCATTTATCGTGAATAGTCTTCTCATAATTTGTGAAACAAGAAACAAAATGTGGGCGCCCATTGTGCTGAAGTGCACAGTTTTCAAACTCTCAGGGTATATATATATCTTCCACACCTTTTCATATTTGCACTTGTTAACTATAGAGCGGCGGCTTCGGTTGCGCTTTTATAAAGCGGTGTTACTGTCAACATAAACAATAATAGCGCTATTGTTAATACTTTGCTTAAATTTAAGTACTCTTATTGTGTTACATTCCTCATTTATGATGTACTTGCATGGAATAATGAAAGTTCGTTTCGACAAACCACTCGTGTCATATCACTCTTAAGGGGTAGCAATCTTGTATTGTATTCGTTTTTGTTATTGTAATAGTATTGTTATTTTTATAAACGTAGGCAAGACAATTGACATCTTGAACATGGCGCTTACTTACCAATAAGATCACTTGTTGATGGTCAGGCAGGTATCATCATTATGCGTTCGGTATACAATTCATGTTAATCAATTTGCTTCAACGGCACAATAATCCAACAGTGCAAACCTCGTCCACGGAGGCAAATTACTCATCTTTACAGATATATTTATCTTATAGTATGTACCCTTCTTATGATAAAGAAGTGTTATTATATTTACAAAGGCTAAATCCATTAAAGAAATATTAACCATTATATATATATATAGCAAGAGTATGCGGATCTATTTTGAATATAATTTCTATATTTATGTTTGAAACTACACTATTTCAAAAACACACTAGAACTTTCTGGCTAGCTGTTGGCAGCGTGGCATATTGGCCAGACACACCATGGTTTTTTTTTCATTTGTGCAAACAATTACCAGCTGCGAGACGGTAGATAATTGGCTGCTTGCAATCAATCACTCGGCCGGTGTATAATAAATAAACAATCATTTCTTGAAGTTTCTGTTTTCATGCTAACCGAACCATCATCTCTGCCAAAACATATTTTATTCCAATGGGAGGAGGTAATGAACATAATCTTCAGTGTGAAATGAACTATTGATAATACAGTGTTATTTAACGTAATATTCTTCTTCAACCAACTTGAAGGTTGGATTGAATGTTAATCTGTAGCCGCCCATGTTACTAAATATGTAAGAATTATTCGTCCCTAATTATTAAATACAACATATATTGTATGCATATCTACTATGAAATATGTTGATCTTTGCCCTTTCACAATAATTTCTAGTCTCGTGGCTGTTGACAAAACATCTAATGGATTTCCTAAATGTAAAGCATTGCTTTCCACCGTATAGTATTCTATGGATTATCTCAACTGACAGAACAACATAACACACTAACATGTATCCAATCTTCCTAATGGATTATCATAATATCATTTCAAGGTCTTTATCATAAAATATTTAGTGATTTTAATTTTAGGTTTTGAGATAAACCCAAACAATCAAATATATGGTGTGCATGTAATAGGAGTAATATTGTTACACTGTTCAGGTTGGTCTTATCAGTTAGCCCAAGGTACAGCTTTCGGATATTTTTCGATCGTTGTTATCGCCGGTTGTCAGGCGGTGAAAATGCCCGGATGTGTTTTTTGAGCTAATACATTTTCGATTTTTCCGAAACATGAAATTGCGAAAAGATGGATCAGCTGGGTCTCATCCGTATGATAATAATGTATTTTTGTAGAGATTGTTTACACGACGCAATTGCATATTACATCAGTATCACGTTAATATTTACGGTTACAACAAATCGTTGATACATTTATTTGTTTCAGGTCTTATATCAGGTCTTATGATATAATGCACTTTACCACTTTACTGCCCGTGAGCACTAGGATCCTCCACAATGTTGAATTCGTCACATCGCCATGAGAACCTGAACGCCTTTCAACAACCTCTCACAACGACCTCTTAGCGCATGTGCATTTACAAAAAAATAAGAAAGTAACAAAAGAAATAAAGATATGCAGAAAATAAGAGCATAATAATTTTGTAAAATCATTATTTCTAGAGGGCTCACTGGAAGGAACTAACTATAGGTTACTCCGAGAGTGCAAATAGGGAAAGAATACTTTTCAATAATACCTCATGAGCTCGAATCAATTTTAAATACCAAATTAACCCTTGAATATTTTTTCATTCATTAAATCTGACAATGGTAAAAATTCTTTCAATCTTTTCTGGGTCCAGAACTTTTCAAAACCCAATCGCTCTAAAAGCGAATGAAATAATTCTTGAAATTGTTTTTCCCATTAGTCAGATCAACATTTTTACCAAAATATAAAATCAGAAGCAATTCCTCCGTAAAATGTCATTGGAATCAATCTAATACTTGCATAACAGGTTAATAAAGATATCTCAGTATCCAAATGACCCAGTAAAGTTCACAACATATACTTGACATTTACAATATGGAAGATAGCATACATTATTCATACTTGCATTATGTCAGAATATAGTTCAATCTTTAACGGAAAAGGAATTACTAATCATCGTTCTATACATACATATTTTAAAAAGTTTCTATTTTGTGTAAAATATTGATACATCACTCAAATATAGTAAGCTCTCGTCATCAGCTCAATCCATCGCCACTATGTCAACCATTAGACAGAGAAGATCATCATACATGTAGGATGTGATCGTTTGTTTTGTGATTGTTGCCTAATACAGAGCTTAGCAAAGAGTCGTGAACATCAATATGTCTAACAACACAACATTATACGAAGCTGACATTTCCGTTTACACGGCAACGCCGTTTATTTACGTTTCGGCGTTAGTCTTTGGGATTATAGGCGGTCTTGGTAATATGATGGTTATTTTAGTTGTGCTGACGACGGAAAAAATGAGAACTCTCACGAATTTCATGATTTTGAATCTCGCCGTGGCAGATTTTTTTACTTCGGTTTTACTCATCGGAAACATGTTCGTGATTCAAGCATTTTCTTTACGTATTCCGGCTGATTTAGCCGGGGAAATCTACTGCAGTCTGTATAACAGTGCTGTGTTCTTTTGGGTTAGTATCAAGGCATCCACGTATAACTTGGTAATAATGACATTTGAGACATACGTTGCTGTGGTCCACCCTCTTCTGTACCCCAGATACAGAACAAAGCGGAATATCATCGCCTCAGTCATAGTAAGTTGGCTGTTAGGATTTATCTTGGAGGTTGGTCTTGTAGGATTTCACGGAAATGATAAGACGGGGTGCTACAAATTCCGATACCCGACTCGACAGCTTGGGACAATATTAGGGTGTTTGCACTTCATTGTTTCTTACTTTATCCCCATGAGTTTTCTCATCTGCGCGTGTTATAAAATAAAGACACGCCTGAGAACGTCACTGGTGAACACACTGCCATCTACAGAAGAAGGATCCCGAGCTCAAAAAACACTGCAAGCTCACCGACGAATAGTGAAGACTCTCTATTTGGTTGTTCTAGCATATGCTATTTGCTGGACGCCAAACCAATTCTTGTTCTTAGCGAATAACATTGGGGCTAATATTGTCTATGATTCGAATTATTACAATGCAGCCATCGTTCTCGCGTTCACAAACTGCCTATTCAATCCGTTCATTTACTTCTTCAAATACAAGCAGTTCAGATACAATTTTCTTAAAATATTTTGTCCGTGTCTGGTGAAAAACGTAATTGAAGTACTTTCAAATGAAGAAGGATATGCGACGTTTGCAACACATGGTGGGACAGTTGCAATACAAGGTGGGCGGGTTGCAGAGCAAGGTGGGGTGGTTGCGTCCGGTTAAACGGCATTTGAAGGCACCAACTTGTACTATGTATTTTATTTTATTTTCAATCTCAATTTTTGATGCTAGAACTGATGGCTCCTCTCACAATTTTTTTTTTCACTTTTTTCCCCATCACCTTGACGACGAATCACTTAATGTGGTCTAATTAAGCAGTTTTATTTTCAGAAATTGTTTGTGTGAATTACTTTAAATAAGTATGAGTACCAGATACAAACGGTAAGGTAATAAAGCTATGTCAACAGAATTGGTTTCAAAATGTCAACAAGTAATACTATAAAAATTATATCAGTTTGATTATTGAACGAGTCGAATATTATATGACGATGAGATGATACAGTAACTATTTATGTGTCAGTGATTCACACTTGTATACAAACATATTGTCAATGTATAATCTCTCTCTGTTCCTATAATATGAATAAATTACGGTGTAGCTTGTTTCGACGGGTAGCAGTTTTCAATGGGGTCGTAGTTATGGCACATACTAGTGATACAATTGTACACGAGCTCACTCACTGACTTCCCTTTTCCATGACAAGTGACAAAATATACCTCGTTATATGAAATTACTTCACTTTTTTCCAATCAGACTAGAGTAATGTCACGTCGCCGATCAGCCAAGTATATTACTACTGTCAATATTCAAAGTAATACTGCTCGTCACTATGTAATCAACGAGCATGTCCCACACTATCACATAATGAAATACTTGGATATAATGTAGATTGGCTAATCGACAAGGAGCCACGTCTTTCTTGTAGCCTTGATTGAGCAAGTATGTGCCATACGGGATTAACCATACCTGTTATATGCCTAGATATGCCTAGATTGAGCAAGTATGTGCCATACGGGATTAACCATACCTGTTATATGCCCAGATTGATACCCGAGTAATTGCTATAGTTGCGTAAATATAACATCGCATATTATGAACAATCCGAGATTGGTAGTACAAAACAACCTGAACACACATACCCCCTCTTTTCGACAGCGATAAACAAAAACTTATAATTGCAAAATATTATCGATATTTCTATCACTTAGTATTCATTGATCTAATTTAGAATTAACATATTAAAAGTAACACAAACTTAATTTATATAGCGGCTGACTGTATACATGTATTATAATGCAAAACACGTCAAAATTATGAGTAATTTTTAAAAGTGGCTCATAAAAAAATAACTGAAACCACTTGAGGGGTTACATACTGTAAAATATATAACTGGTGTTACCCTACATCAAACAAATGTAGAACCCCCGGGTAGAACCATTGCTTGGTGTTATGCATAGTGTTTTACTACCGGCTTAACTTGGGGTCGAAGGTTTTTTTGTTATGTTTTATTAAATAGCTGTCGAACTTTACATAGCGGGCCAACTATTTTTAAGTAGCAGAGCGATGTGTTGTCAAGTAGCGGAACTATTTTCAAGTAGCGTATCGATTGTATATATGAGCAACCGTACATCACTTCTTAAATTAATTAAAATGCCACAACACATGCATATCGATGTCGATAAACGGTCAAAATATGGTAATACGAATGTGTTTGTGAATATTTCACCACTGACATAATCTATTGTCAAGCAATCTCATGCGAACGTGCAGTATAATCAATATAAATTAGTCATTATAAAATACACAGATTTTATGTACATATATGTCATAAGAATTAGATGTATATTTTTATGATCAATTTCTTTAGAGATAGCATTCAACACATGAATCATTGAACCGTTAGGAATATGATCCGTGTCTTTAATCTTCTAAATGGTTTTCTCATTAAATTATAGGAGCACTGAGCTTATTATAAATACGGCCTGTTTTTTTTTCAAAGATAAATAATAACATTAAATTGCTAGTTATACCTCATCAATCATCATAAATTAATCAACAAAATTATCAAAGGTGTATGTGTAACTTTGTAGTAAAAATATGTAACAGCTTGTGTATCTTCTGCTGCACTTTTAGTTGCGCACTAAATGGAATAATTTCTGTTTGTGTTAAAGACATTGAAAAGCAAACATTTACTGATTTTACCATCGATTTTTTTTTCTCACATTCATAGTTGTATTAACATAATAGCATCCGGCTCTGCTTGAGCCTAAACGACTTTAACAAACTTTGCCTAGCACCACAAATTGTGCGCTCACCGTCTGCGTAACATACACAAATGATGTAACAACCGTAAATATAGTAAAATGTAAAAGCAACCACATATGTCATGACGCCTTAACCACAATGCCTAATACCAATCATAAGTGTAATAACTTTAATTAAGCACGAACGTAACATCCCAACCACGAATATAATAAATTTGACCAATCATTAATGTAATAACCCTTAACCACAAATGTATTAACATATTGGTTTTCGACAGTGTCTGTATATGAAGGTATTATATTACGCGCTTAAACGTTGAGGTGATCGATGTGAAAAACTGTAGATGTTCATACATTTTAAAATTTAGTTTTTACGCCACTTGTATAATTATGTATCATAGACATGTGGTTGTATCAACCCTATATGTAATCTGTAATCAGCCATATTTGTAATAGAAAACGATTAACATTATTTATAATACCAACCTTATTTTAATAACCACCAAGCATATTTGTAATAGCAACTCAAGTGTTATGCCCCGACATCATCCACACAAACAAATTAGCAACATTAGTTCGTTTTGGGATTACAGCCGAAACCATCTTACAGGAGAAACATCAAAACCATAAGAATAATCAGAACAAAAACAAGAGGCTTGTGGGCGGCACAAGCATTTATGTTAGTGGTAGTGGTAGCCAAAGCCTAACAACAATCATAGATCGTAGATATTCAATAATCGCAATTTTAATATACGATGGACGAGGCAGACATTATATATTTAAATAAACGTGCCTAAGAATATCAGTTACTGGTTAGTAATTTAGCTCAATAATTTGAATTGAACGATTGATTTGGAATATATATATGTATTATAATTTACGAATAAGGTTGGTACTCAAAAAGTAGCCTTCTCCCCTCCCACTATAATTGGTTGGGTCCAATACGATATTCCAATAAGACATTCATTTTTTCATAGCGAGCTTGTAAATTTACGCACCAAATTTGATACAGGGTCAAGTGATTACAAATAAAAATCTTGCGTTCACGTATCAGGTCATTGAGTGCGTTCATATGGTGCTGTGATCTGCAGTGTTACCTTCTAAAATGGAATTTTATTGCATGTTTGGGGATGGGGTGGTTACACTTCTGGATAAAAAAAAATGCCCCATGATATTTTGTCTTGGTCGACCGGCTGAAAATGTTATCTTCGATCCGAGTTTGTATTCTAAATAGACCTTATATCACACTTTATCCTAGTTAGTTTCTATATAGAAATGAAGGACAGCTATGTCCTTAGGTCTGTTCTAAAGTACAGTTTGTTCATATAGGACAGTTCTAAAAGACACATATTTCAAATAGGACTGTTCTAAAGGACACCTAGGACTTTGATAAACGATAGCTAGTTCCTATAGCACTGTTCTAAATTACAAATAGTTCCTATATGACTGTAGTAGAGGTCAGCTAGATCATATATAACTGTACTAAAGGACAGCTAATTCCTATAGGACTGTACTAAGCCGTTACTAAAGTACAGCAGGTTCCTATAGAATTGTACAAAAGGACAGAAAGTTCCTATAGAACTGTATTAAAGAAGAGCTAGTTTCTATCAGACTGTTCTAAATGACAGCTAGTTTATATAGGACAGTTCTAAATGACAGCACATCCCCCAAAACTGTTCAAAAGGACAGCTAGCTTATATAGGACTGATCTAAAGGACATCTAGTTCATATAGCACTGTACTAAAGGACAGCTAGTCCCTATATGACTGTACTAAAGGACAGCTAGTCCCTATATGACTGTACTAAAGGACAGCTGGTCCCTATATGACTGTACTAAAGGACAGCTAGTTCCTAAATGACTGTACTAAAGGACAGCTAGTCCCTATATCACTGTACTAAAGGACAGCTTGTCCCTATATGACTGTACTAAAGGACAGCTAGTTCATATATGACTGTACTAAAGGACAGCTAGTCTCTATATGACTGTACTAAAGGACAGCTAGTTCCTATATGACTGTACTAAAGGACAGCTAGTCCCTATATGACTGTACTAAAGGACAGCTAGTTCCTATATGACTGTACTAAAGGACAGCTAGTCCCTATATGACTGTACTAAAGGACATCTAGTTCCTATATGACTGTTGTAAAAGAGAGCTAGTTCCTATTGGGATGTACAAAGTATAGTTAGTTCCTATAGAGCTATACAAAAAAGTAACTAGTTCCTATAGAACTATACTGAAGCAGATCTAGTTCCTAAAATACTGTTCTAAAGACAGCTAGCTCCTACTCCATAGGACAGCTAGTTCATATAGAACTGGACAAAAGGACCGCTAGTTGATGTAGGACTGTATTAAAAAACAGTTAGGTTGTATAGGAATATTCTAAAGGACAGCTAGTTCCTACAGGACAGTTCTAAATGATAGTCAATCCCAATAAACTGTTCTGAAAGACAGCTAGAATATATAGGACTGTACTAAATGACGGCTAGTGTTGTATTACTGTACTATTGGTCACATAGTTCCTATATGACGGCTCTGAAGGGCAGCAAGTTCATATAGGACTGTTATGAAGGGCAGCTAGTTCATATATAACTGTTCTAAAGAACACATAGTTGTTTTAGAACTGTACAAACGGAGAGCACGTTCCTGAAGGGTTTTCTCAAGGACAGCTATTCCCTATTGGATTTATCTAAGAGAGAGTAAGTTCCTGTGGGAGAGTTCAAAATGACAGCTAGTCGCAACAAATATTCTAAAGGGCAGCAGCTAGCTTCTATAGAACTGATCTAAAAGTCAGTTACTTCTTATATGATTGTATTTCGTGTATAAATGTTCTTTGGGACACCTAGATTATATAGAAATGTAACAAAGAACAGATAGTCCCATAGAACTGTACTAAAGGATAGCTCGTTCCTAAAGGACTGGACTAAAGGACAGATAGTCTAATAGTACTGTACTAAACGACAGTAAGTTCATATATGTCTGTTTTAAGAAAAGGTTAGTTCCTATAAAACTGTTCCTAAAAACAGCTAGTTGCTATAGGACAGTACACATGGACAGCTTTTTTCATATAGAAAGTCAGCTAGTCATATAGGACTGTGCTAAATGACAGCTAGTTTCTATATGACTGTTCCAAAAGACTGCTACTCCCTAACGGACTGTACCAAATGACAGCTACTTCCTACAGGACAGTCCTTAATTCCAATAAAACCGTTCTAAAAACGGCTAGCTTCTATAGGACTGTCGTAAATGACATTCAGTTGATACTAGTTCCTATAGGACGGCAGTAGAGGTCAACTAGCGCCTATAGAACTACTCTAAAGAACAGCTGGTTCATATAGGACAGTTCTAAATGACAGTTAATCACAAGGAAATTGTTCTAAAGGAAAGCTAGTTTCTATAACACTGTCCTAAAGGACGTTTAGTTTATATAGAAGCGTCCTAAATGATATATACGTCCTATAGGACTAGACTAAAGGACATCTAGTTAATATACCACTGTAGTAAATGACAGCTTGTTCCAATAGGTCTGTTCTAAAAGGCAGATAGTTCCTATAGAAATGTACTAAAGTGCAGCTAGTTTCAATAGAACTGTTACAAAGGACAGCTAGTTAATTTAGGACTGTTCTAAAGGACAGTTAGTTTCTATAGGACTGTTCTAAACAGCTATTTCCTATATGACTTACAAACGAAAAGGTTATTCCTATATGACTATTCTAAAGAACAGCTAGTTCCATGAGGACTGTTCCAAAGGACAGGTAGTTCCTATAGGACTGTAGTAGGGGTCAGATAGTTCCTATAGAACTGTAATAAAGAACAACTAGTTACTATAAGACTATACCAAAGAAAATCTAGTTGCTATAGGGCTTTACTAAAGGAAAACTAGTACATATAGGACTGTACTAAAGAACAGTTAGTTTCTATAGGACTGTTCTAATGGGATTCTAGTTCATATAGGACAATGCCAAATGACAGCTATAGAACTGCACTAAAGGACAGCTAGTTGTTATATGTGTGTATGAAAGGACAGCTAGTTTATGTGGAACTGTTCTAAACGACATATAAATCCCATAGAACTGTACTAACGGACTGATAGTATCATAGGACTGTAGTAGAGGTCAGCTAGTTCCAATATGACTGTACTAATGGTCGCATAGTTCATGTCGGACTGCTCCGAAAAACAGCAAGTTGTGTAGGACTGTTCTAAAAGACAATTAGTTCCTTGGGGACTTTTCTTAAGGAATGTTAGTTCCTATAGAACTGTATTAATGGACGGCTAGTTCCCATAGGACTGTTCTAAATGACAGCAAGTTACCATAGGAATGTAGTAGAGGACAAATAGTTCCCATTGAACTATTCTAAAGAACAGCTAGTTCCTATAAGACTAATGTAGTTCCTATAGGGCTTTACTAAAAGTATACTAGTATATACAGGACTGTACTAAAGAACAGCTAGTTTTTATAGGAATGTACTAGAAGACAGGCGGTTCCTATATGACTGTACTAAAGGTCAGCTAGTTCCATAGGACTGTTCTTAAGGACAGATACTTCTTATAGTGCTGCTCTAAAAAACAGCTAGTTTCTGTAGGACTATACTAAAGGACAGAAAGTTTTTATATAACTGTACAAAAGGAAAGCTAGTTGCTATAGGACTGTACTAAAGGACATATATTTCCTATAGGATTGTTCTAAACACAGCTAGGTCATATAGGACTGTACTAAAGGACAGGTAGTTCCCATAGAATACTTCCCGTGTTGGTTTGTTATGCTCAGTTGCAGCTAAATCATTGATTTGTAATCAATTCGTAGGATTAGGTAAGGGATATCTTCTCGAACTTTATAACCGATTTATCCCAGAATTGTGTAGCACCTACAATCGACGAGTGAATGAGTTATATGAATACAACTTTTAAAGTCTTACTAGTTTTATTTTGTTATTATAGTGCTAAACTGAATACAACACTGTCATCTAAATTGTTGTAATGCGAAAGTTTGAAATAAATCTTTGGTAATTTCGAGTTTACAGAATGCTTTAATGTGTTTTCAACTCCCATAAATTACCACCCGGCCTACGCACGGTACACACTATCCGGTAAATCCCTAAAACAATTGCTCAACAACAAATACAAAAACAACGTCTAATTTTATTCGAAAACGAAGAAATTGCTCTGCGCAATAATATCCGATTTTTTTCTGAACTCGACGTATCGTATCGTCGTAGCACGACGACGCTATCGTGGAGGTGAAATCACCGATGGAGCTGGATGCTGGATACGTCCACGGGAAGGAACCGCCGTAAATCTTTTTCACATTGTTTTTTTGTGTGATCTATTTCATTACCTTATAAAACCAAATGTTACTGTGCCTCAAAACCTACCAAATTTTGCATTTTGGACATACCGCCATTGCAAGTCACCACTGAACATAATTCCGGCTATGACGTTTACCGTGACATATCGGCAGTGATATACCATGTTGAACGTCACGTAATGGAATTATTTTATTATATTATTTTTGCTAAGATATTTCAAATATAGGTTATATTATAATGTGCCTGAACAAAATAATTTCGTTATTGCCCGTAGATTGCAGTATATTCAGCGATATATATTACAAAGATATAATGTATGTCTTCGCTTGTAGAAACTCTTAAGAAATTCACCCTGTCTTTTGCAATATCATTCCTTTAAGGAATTATGAAATTAACGTTCTGCATAACAAACTGACGACAATTATATACATAATATAATGCATCGTTAAGGTTACTATAAATATCTATAGTTGTAAATCATCAATAAATGACGAAGATCAACATTTGAAATGGCGACATTTAACTGATGCGTGATTATTTTTATTCTTATAATTATTTTACGAACAGGAAAAGGTCATTAGTTAATTCAATTAATTAATTAAAGTGACAGACAAAAATAGGTTTAATATTTGTTTAATATTTTCATAAGACTTGTTTGTCCATCTTTTAGATTTAAATTCTGTGGTATGTGTACTATATCAACCAAGAATGGCTTGAAGTTTTGCATTTTATTCCATTTTATAGGAATTATGGATTTAAACAACATATCCTCCATAATATATTAAGAATGTCGGGATATTTTATCTACCTTACAGTGCGGTTAAATAGTAGTGTGATTAACATTAAGCTGCTGCAAAGCAGTGTAGCGGCAACTGACTGGAACCAGTTTTCAGTGCAAAACAATTTGTAGAAGGAATATGTTTATCCAGTTACAGATCTGAGCCTAATATGATTATGGATATGTTTTCACGACTCACTCGGTTTGTTATCGTGTCACTATCGTGTTACGAGGCATGGCAACATGAAGCGTATAATAAAGACAAAACAAGCAATCGTAGATAGAAAGTTTCAAACCGCGCAGCCCGGTCTTGCATATTGCAGGAAATCCAGAGTGGACGGTTTGCGACCTAATGTCGGATTCTGCCGTACGGACCGTCGCTAAGGATTCAGTACCAAAACACAAAAGGCGACGTAACATGTGGGCTCTGCGTATTTTTAATGAATGGGCGATGATACGAAATAACACCCGACTGGAATTAACGACTGATGAAAAGGTGAAAATTTATGACTGTATCTAAGTAATGCTCGTCGTGAACTTGGCTTATTGGTTATAAGTAAATTTGTTCTAGAGGTGCGCAAAGTGGATGGAAATTGTTATTCGCCTATAAATGTTCTAAGTGATAAAGAATCCCAGGGTTTTCGTCAAGTGCTCGATTCAGAAATGAAAAGATTGTCCAGTTTGGGGTTGGGGTCAAAAACAAAACAAGCTGAGGTAATTACCAAAGACCAAACACTTTGCCTTTAGAAGCGGAATAGAACATCAAGCTCTACGTTTTGACCCACCCCAAATCACTTTACACGAGTCACCAAGTGAAACGCCATATTTGAAGTATGTGTAAGACGTGTCGAAAAGCAACCAAAGTGGTCTAAAGTATCGCAGTGTAAGACGAAAGGAGGTAATACATTATGCAAAAGCTGAAAACCCCCAACAATGCCATATTAGAATGTACAAGCAGTAGACATCACTCTGCCCACCCGAGGAAAAACAAAAAGCAACCCCGGCGTAAATACAAAGAATCCGACAAGATATAGTTTACTAAGCAGCCGATGGGGCACAATTCTATTCAACTCGTGGTGCCAGATTTATTCTGATCTGCTGGAATCGTTGGAATCTTTACAAACCATAGTCTACGTGCTACAGTTGGGCATGGTGTTGATGAGCAACTCATAATGGAACGAACAAGAAACCGCTCAGTAGAAGGTAACTGAACTACTTGAACATTATTAATATATTGCTATCACTGTAAACTAACTTAACTACAGAAAGTAGCAAAGAACGTTTTTACTGGTGGATTATTCAAAGAATTTTAAATGAATGCATGATCACATGAAAAACTTAATTAAATTTAAATTATCTTGACAAAATTGCTTTTTTAATCTACAGGTGTTTCCAGTTATAAACGCAGAACACAGATCCAGGAGAAGAAAGTAAGCAATATTTTGAATGGTACCTCAGCTGCTACAACCCCAAGCAAGTAAACGTCGACCTTGATGAATTTTCCGACACGTCATTTCTTTCGGATGTTGGAATCCATAAACAAAACACTCAAGACGCTGGGGCTAGAATTGTTTACAACAATTGCGTGTTTACTATTACCGGAAATATCTGACCAATGATAGCTGTATAATGTGTCAACATAATATTTGATTGAAAACAATAAATGTGCAACAAACGTTTAACCTGTTTGTGTATTTTATTCGGAAGTAGGTCGTGATATCATCCCTCAGCTTTGACAAGGGATGATATCAAGACCGTACCAACAGAGTGACATTTAGAGAGTATGACAGGTCTATAATATCGCCTATTCCCTTTAAATATCGCCTGAGTTGGAGGTTGTTATTCCAAAAAACAACTACGCTATTGTATAATTTTGTACCATAGACCTGTGGCTGTATCTTCCTTAAATATAATAATCAACCCTATCTGTAACAGTTGTAGAACATAGTCACATTAGAATATCTAGAATGTAAGGCAATGTCACCGGAATTCTCATTTTCAGAATATTTGGTTTTATGCTGTACTGTTCACAAATTGTATGCACAGCCTAAAAGAGGTGGCTGGAAATACGGGTTACACCTTTTATTACAACACATCAATCAGAATATAATGCTCCTTTGAAAGACTTTATATAGACTAAATGTTGTGTTGATGAGTCTGACTTGTTTCCTCGGGTCCAATCTCTTTGTTCTCATAAATTGTTTAAGAACTGTAAACGCCTTAAATGTAAATTTAGATTCAAATTTGTATATAGATCAAATTACCAAGTTTAACTGTTCTAGGAAGACAATTGGAGCTTATACAATGGTCGATTTGACATGCTGGGTTTTTTGTGGGTTATATGATTGTTTGGTTTAGAATCATGAATATTCATGATATGATATGATCAATATAATGCAGTAATGAATAATGTCAAAAAGGTCATTAGTCATATAGGTATAGTCGAAATAGATTACACAAGTGTGCTGAAATATTTTCATCACTCACACAATAATCTGTTGTCAAGCATTCCCATGCGAACGTACAGTAAATATTTGATTGTTATGTGTACATAAATATCATATGAGTTAGATGTATGTCATCTATGTTCAATCCATATCTTTAGAGAGAGCGTTTATCTCAAATAATTGAACCGCCTGTAATATGATCCGTGTGTTTAATCTTCCTAATGGTTTTCTCATTAAATAATTATGAACACTGCACGTATTATGATTACGACAATATTATAATTGAGGCCTGGTTTGGTTAAAGATAACAATTAATAAGATAGTGCATGTTAAACCTCGTCATTTTTTGTTTGTAGTTGTTTCCATCTCCATGGCTACCAAACAATTTGACATTTACACATGTATATCAGACAAATTTGGGCATTACCGTGTGTACTACTTTTTCTATGACTGGCAACAATCAGGATTCTTTCTATCATGAACTAATCAACAAACTTATCACAGGTAAAGCAAATGTACATGTAATACAGACTGATACTTAAATTTAACCAATGAATGCATGCATCTTCCTCTGAGTTTTCTAAAATAGTTGTTTGATATAAACCAGAGTCCCTAGCAATGTTATACTATATGTTAAATTTGATGAACATGTTAAAGAATTGTTTGAGAATAAAAGGTATTAGTTTATCTGAAATGTACTAAACTAAAAAGCGATAATTGAAACCCTGTACCTCACAGGAATGCCGCAATTTAACTTGGATATATTAATAATCAAATAGTATCATTATAACTACGTAAACAATTATAAATTATTAAACGTTCTATGCATGACTGTAAGATTGAGCTTGTTTCAATTAAATGACAACTTTTACTTTTTGAATCATAATTCACGTATGATACAATTGAAAACAGGGACAGGGATTACTTGATGCGTTCTCATTGGTTGATCTATGTCACGTGCAGTCCTGTTACACGAACATTCAAACAAGATTGTATTTTATTGTATTTTTTTCATTTGTACGGTTCAACTAACTCACCATTAGGTTTTTACGTTAAATGATCATGGTTATTTTCATCTAGAAAATAACCTATGCTTTCACATACTCGTGAACATTTTACCCTTAACTGAAACTAGATTCACCTTCGATTCACTTGTCATATTGTCGATTTCTAACTGCCTAAACTAACATTTAGTATGACTGCATATCCAATATTATTTAAATTACAGGATTCAGTTGATGATAAACGCCTGTGTAATGGGTTTAACTATGCGTTGCTTATTATTGCCCACATCCTCGTGTTTGCTCCTTTTAAATAGACAATAATGAAATCCGAATAGCTCCATATTGAATGAAAAAATGTCGAAACAGGTTAACGAGAATTGTATTCCGTATTTCTTGATTGGTTACGGGGGTCATGTTACGGATTACGGCATGATGACTATTTGTACATAGTAATTTGAACAACATTGTCTCCAATCACAGTGAGACACAACTTTTTTGCTGTTTTAAATTTGTTTAGATTTATTTAAATAATTTCTTTATTCTGTAGTAGGGCTGTAACCTAAATTCATTTTTTTTATTTCTCTATTGTACGTAAAAGTAAGTATGTAATATAAGTCAGGAAGTATTTAATATGAGTATGAGTCAGGGAGTAAGTAATTTGATATGAGTATGAATCGGGAAGTAAGGAACCAGATATGAGTATGAGTCAGGAAGTAAGTAACCAGATATACGTATGTGCCAGGAAGTGTGTAACCAGATATGATCATGAGTCAGGAACTAAGTTACCAGATATGAGTATAAGTCAAGACGTATGTAAATTGGTTATGAGTCAGGAAGTAAGTAACCGGATTTATGAATGAGCCAGGAAGTACATAACCAGATATGAGTTTAGGTCAGGATGCATGTAACCAGATATGAGTATAAGTTAGGTTGTATATAATCTGAGTATAAGTCAGGAAGCAAGTAACTAGATGTGATTATGAGCCAGGTAGTATATAATCTGATCTTAGTATGAACCCAGAAGTAAGGAAACAGATGCGAGTATGAGTCAGGAAGTAACCTGATATACGTATGAGCCAGGAAGTATGTAACCATATAAGATATTGAGTCGGGAAGTAAATAACTACGTATGAGTATAAGTCAGGAAGTATATAATCTGAACATGAGCCAGTTAGTAAGTAACCAGATTTGATTATGAGTCAGGAAGTATGTAATCTGAGTAAAAATCAGAAAGTAAAAAAACACTGATATACGTATAAGCCAGGAAGTATGTAGCCAAATATACGTATGAGCCAGGAAGTACGTAACTAAATATGAGTATAAGTCAGGAAGTACGTAATTTGAGTATGAGTCTGTAAGCAAGTAACTAGATATGATTATGGTCAGTATGTATGTAACCAGATATGAGTATGAGTCGGGAAGCATGTAATTTGAGATCAGTAGTCCAATGAGCCGAGTCGTATATGTTTTTTTCACATGATTACAGTTGCTGTTTTTCCTTGCTTTTACATTATATAGAGGCAGTGAAAACGTGTGTTGATGCAATATTTATGGAAAGATTAGAGGAAGAAAGGAAGACTGGAGAACTCGGGAAATGCTAGTAGCGAATATGAGAATGGTAAATGTAGTATATCAGAGTTGTTATTGTCATGCTACTGCGCGCATGCGTAATAAAGAAAGAAAGAACTTCGAGATCGATAAGTTTGTGGTCTTAGCAGTGACTTAGTTCAGAAATAGCTTCTAATTAAGAAGGCCTTGACTTTCAAACAGGCATGTGAGATTTCTGCTGCGGCTGAAAGTGCCGATAGAGATTCCAGACAGTTTCAAGGAATATCGGGCAGTAGTGTAAACAAGGTAGTTAGTAGTGGCGGAAGAATGAAATACAGACACAAAACTCGTGATAGAAGAAAATAAAGAAATGGCAGGGTCAAAAAGAGTCAACCTAAACAGGTCAAATGTAATTCCAGCCAGCATTTTACCAATAAACCATGTTGGAGATGTTGATTCACAATAATCACGATGCAAATTTTTGTGGATTTCAGAATTTCCAGTGTTTTCGGTGTTTGAAAATTAGTCTTACTAAGAAAATTTGCCGATCAGATGTCACCTGTATTACCAGTGACAGAGATGATGAATAACTGAAATCTTACAGAGCATATACAGTTTATAAAGGAAAGGAGGAAATTTCCACATGTATAAATATTGTTAGATATAACAGTTTGACACTGGATCTAGTGTATCTGTGGTATCAAGTCAGTTTTATAGTGATCACATGAAACATTTTCCCTTGTGTAAAACTTCAGTTACCCTAAATGACTATGGGGCAATCCTATTAAGCTATTAGGGGAAGTTGAATATGAATGTTTCTTATAATGGACAACTTTCCAACTTCCATTGTTTAGTAGTTGAGGATAAGAAACATCTAGATAGGCCAGCTTTATTAGGTAGACATTGGCTGGCTGAACTGGTTTAACCTATTTAAGGTCAACTTTGTGTCTAGAGATAAAGGTAGTAATACCTGTACATACCCAGAATCCGGCGCCTTCTCACTGGGTATTAAGAGGGAATTTCCTTCTGATCCGATCCTATTAAAGGATTTACAGTGTCAGTAAACTTGAAAGAGGGTACTAAACTTAATTTTTGGATAGCACGACCTGTTCCCTATGTGTTGGAAGATGCAATTGAAAGGCAATTAGGTCACCTAGTCACCATAGAAGGCAAAATGTACAAAGTATTATATAGTGATTGGGCCAGTGAACTGTTATACTGTAAACGGTTCTGTCAGAGTTTGTGGCGATTGTAAAGCATATGTAAATAGAGAACTAGAGATAGAACAGTGCACACTTCTTGCACTGAAAGATTGATTTTCACAATTGTCAGGTGTTCAATCCATTAAACAAATTCTTACAGAAAAGGGTTGCATGGAACTGTGAATCAGCCATGACTAAATGTAAAGAAGCCTTATTTAGTTCTGATGTACGAGTTCATTATGATCCAAAGTTACCAGTTAAGTTATCTTGTGATGCATCACCCCATGTAGTTGGGTCAGCCATTGCCCATTTGATGAAAGATAAATCTGAGAGGCCAATTGAATACGCTTCCCAAACATTGTCAGTGAGTGAAAAAATGCTAAAATTGAACGGAAAGCTTCGTCTATTACACTTGATGTGAAAAAAGTTTCACAAATAAAAAGTCAAAATTCTATTAGAGTCAAAAGTTTGAGTTTTAGTGATTAGAAACTTAGTGATTTAGTGAACACGTAAAATTGGTACAAGGACGCAGTCCGGTGAGCCCCTGTTTCCTTGGAACTACGTTGTTTGAAACAACATGGTGACTATGAATATCCATAAACTGAAACGCGAAGTTCCCTCTACTATCGCACAAATAAATCAGCATAACATCCTACTGGAAGTATATCACTATCGTATCTGTCTTTCTATACCCCGTGAGAGACATCAATAACCATTATTGCGTGCATAGTCTGCAAATATCAACTATAACTACGAGTGATTGCTAGAATGTTTCACTATAATCAACCGACTGATTGAGGAGTTCCATGGGAGTGAACGCGTAGCACATATATATATATATATATATATATATATATATATATATAGGAAGGTAGTCGATTATTCCAGGTGAGTAAAGAGCTCAGTAAATACACTTGGTCATTAAAAGACGATAACATCGATTACGACATCAAATGGAGAGTGTTATCGCGTGCTGCACCATACAATACTTCAAGCAAACGTTGCAACTTATGTATTAGAGAGAAATATATTATAATTTTCCAACCACATTACTGTAGTTTAAATAAAAGAAATGAACTTTTTTCTTCCTGTAGACACAGAACTAGTTTTAATATCGTAAACACACTCCATTGTTATGCAAATCTGTAGCGCTTATAACGTAGTCTGTTTCGGTGGTTTATTTAATAAAGTCTTAACTCCTGATGAGTGAGGTACTCCATGTACCTTACGAAACAGTACTGTAGAGTGAACTTTACTCATGTAGTCGTGTCTTAATTTCTCTGTCCACGTATGTATATATATATATATATATATATATATATATATATATATATATATATATATATATATATATATATATATATATATATATATATATATAGCGACATTTGAATGTAATTGACAAATCGAACCACGGAGAATTTTGGAATTGTAGGCGCACTTGTGACTTGTGGAACAGATACGACCGGGATTTGTATTATTGTCAATCCATTCAGTATTAGGTTACACAGAGATAGCTACAAAATAAGTGAATATATATCACGTGAGGACGAATAGGACAGATACAATTTACGTAGCCTTGGTACTTGCATTCTCGGATGTAGCGTCAACTAAGCTCATCTACTAAATTCTACCCTAATTACGCTAAAGAACATACATTGTGGATATAAGGTGATATTTGTAAACATGGTATTAAGATTCTATGATGTATACAGCAATATAATAGAACGACATTAAATTGTTTAAATAAAGTCTCGGTACTTAAGCGATTGATTTGTTTATATAATGTAATAGTTTATTCAGGTAATTACACTAATCCCTGAAACGGTAGTATACCTTGAGAACTCTCGTTTTTTTATAATTGGGTTTAACTAACATATAATATATTCCTTAAACTAAACACTAAGAGTCAAGAATAAAAAAAACACATAATTTTAATTATTTTTAATAATGTTCGTCTACAACAGAGACAAGTAAGGTAATAATCGAAGTAGTTTAAATGCGTGATTTCGACAATATATTTCTGAAATTTATTGTCAGAGTCAATTGTTTTCAGACTTAATTCCAAAAAAAAAGAGATTAAAAAAATCCCTATCGAAACAATTACATCATTGTGGTACTATCGTTCAAAACTAATTTAGTTTGTAATAAATAAAATTACAATTACTTTATAACATGTACTCCTCATGATATCTCTTTTAATATTCTATTACAGCACTATACGCCTGAATAACTACTAATAACCATATGTGTACATTCATATTTAAATCCTCATGATTTGTGCTTTCTAGCGGTAGTGTCTAAAAACAAACGAAAGCGAAAAATCGATGAACTCTGCTAACGTTAGCACACTTGCTCCGATACATAGTCCCATTAGACCACCAAAGCTGCCTGAAAAGTAAAACAAATAAGTTTTAATCATTTGCCACTATTCACATAAATTTAAACCCGGTTCTAAACATACTACGATATCACTAAATCATAACCCCTTTCGTAGCGTTATTATTCGAGAGACATTCTAATACAAATAATAAATATTTGTTAAAATTGAGTAGCAAATATTTTGAAGTATTTTGGTAACGCAAGTTTAGCAGTACTTACTAAAAAGGGACCAAACTGACATTGCGGGAATCAATTGTATTTCTTTGTATGTCGGTTCTGTGTAAAAAATCATGATATCAATAAAATTGTCCCTGTATAAAAGATAAAATCTGTAATATTAATATCGAAAATTGAATATATAAACAATGTCATAGCATTGGCGGAAATATTGTATGTCTGGACTCAGAAACGACGGGCTTTCGTATATTGGAATATATACAGAAATTGAGTGCATATATTGTAGCCATAAAATGTCATTGGTTGATAAGCAATTCTATTTTCCAGTAAGAATTTATTTAAACACTGTGTGCTTGTTTACGGGTACTCACTTGACACTCTCCTCCGATATTCCATACATATCAGATAATCTTTGTATAATCGATGGGGACGGGAAGTGGCCATACGTTACGCGTGGGTTGTACAATGTAAAGTTGCATGGGACGTTGCAGTCAATATTTGTTAGGGCGTTAGAAACTGAAACAAAATATTAAAGTTAAGAGAATTAGTTGTAAAATCAAAAACGACACTGACAGTGTTTGAGCCAATTCAAAGCCCCAAAACGTCACATTTTTACATGATCTGTATTCTAAGTATGATTCGTTTCTATATATATATTTCATAGTTCTAGTTTGATATGAATATGAAAGATAAAAAATAACAACTAGCAGCAGTGACTTATTGTTTACAATGCACGGCTGTACAAATTAGAGATATGTCGCGATTGCCGAATGAACGCACATGGGGAGACGATGGTGACAGACAAGTCAAGCAATAACATACTTATATAAAGACTACCCCTTATATCATTCCATCCGACAAAGTGTCCATGACTGTTTTAACCGGTTGTCTTCAAAATATGGTTTTACAAAAATATAACGTATGTCCAGATGATTCGACCTTTCTTATTAATCAATAATTTAAAACTAATAACGTACCTGACCAAGTTTAATACACATTATGTGTTATGTTAATATATACATTTATGGGTTATGTTATGTCAATATCATGTATTGGGTAATTTGGCTTCTCGTTAAATCAGAATGTGTTAAATGACGACTGTGATGATCAATTATAATACTATAGTTATGTATATAGTTGTCTGCACATCTATTTGTTTGTGAGGTCATTTGCATAGGCATTATTTATCGTATTTTTCTTACATTTGTGGGTGCAACAATAAAAAACATATGTTACATACATATTTAACAATACGCTGAATGCTGTAATATTATAAATTATAACAATTGAACACTACAGTATTCTTATGACCACTAATATTCATCAGTGGCTTTATAATTGTGTGTGGGCTTCAGCAGACTATATTCTCAATTTGTGAAGAACAAAAATGCCCGACTGCATAGTACACTGTGCTTACAATCAGACTAGCTATATATATATTACATTAATGGCTCTAAGTATGCGAATGGAATATATTGAAAATATAAAAAAATACATTAATAAATAAATAAATAAATAAATAAATAAGATTTCAAGATTTACATGTATTTCACATACCTTTAAGTGGCAAAGCACATTCCACGGACTCTTGCAGTGTACATGTACGGACGGGCCCTGTCATGAAAATATGCTATCATGTAAATAATAGATAACTAACTAGCTATAATTAATATATCAAATACTCACGATCCTACCGTCAATGTGACTGTAACCAAGACACCAGTTCATTTCTAAAGACACATACGTTACATGTTTAAGTTAAGTAAGTTAAAAAATATGCTATAACATACTAACTTAAAATGATGTTCTCCATAAAGAGGAAAGACAGAGACATTGTAATAACATTACCCGGTAATTCTATTTCTTTACAATTACATTTCTCAGCCATCTCATTGCTCATCTTTTCATTCATGCAGCCGTGGTAAGAATAGACCGGGTAATAGCTCGTTCCTTCTGTACAACAATTAGTTTGGTAGGGCGCCTTTAGGAAAAGATACTGAAAGAGAATATGTTTTATTTTTTTATATTTTAATATTCTTAGTTTCTGTCACACAGAGAACCAACCGATCTGCCATTCAATTCATATGTTCTGCTTTGGACAAAAAATACAAAGAACAAAATAAATCCCTAACAACACAAAATTGAAGATAAAACCACAACATCTACAAGACACAGTAATATCCCATGTACGAATCTGGCATTAAATTAGAAAAATTGAGATGTTCTTGTCCCAATTTGCAGATATATTAGTCAATAAAGAATTTTATCACCTGAAATATAAAAACAAAAAACAGCTAAAATTCACTCAAAATACAAAATTGAAGGTAGCTCCACCATGCGACAAAATCACAGAGAAGATTACATCAGGTAACTTTATGGTTGACATGAAGGCAATCTGTGTTGGAGATAATTTTCTTAAAAATTATGATTTGGCAAAAACACTAAAAATAAAAAAAAGTTAAGATAATAGGTCCTATTATCTTAACTTTTTTTATTTTGTATTTTAAGTGATTATTATTTTATGATATTTAAGCAGTCCGGCCTACGTACTTATATGCTAAATGTGAAGTCAATCAGACTGATGGGTTTTGGAAAAATGGTCTTTACATACTAAAGATGAAAGCAATTTGACTGACAGTTTAGAAATAACATTTTGCTAAAATATCATAAAATAATAATCACTTAAAATACAAATTTGAAGGTTATGCTACCCTATCAATAGGACCAGCAACCTACATGCCAAATAGCAAATCAATCAGACTGACATTTTTTGAAACATTTCCAAAAATATCAATTTTCAGCTTTTTTGATCTAATTTCCAGATTTGTTAATGGATCCACTTTTCTTGACCACATTACCAGATTCAACGATTAAGGGATTTTCATACCAAAAATCAAAACCAAAGTTTTCTTGAGAAAAAGTCGTCCACGAACGACCAGACGGATGGCTGAAGTAATAAACAAAAACTGTTTTAATTTACTGACCTTATCCATGGGCATGGCAACGAGAGCTTCTACGCCCGGAGCAATGGATAGTGCCGTATTTTCACCGGTGATATCAGCACCAGGTTCACTCAGAATTACCTGATGGTATCAGGAAGCAACAAGAACAATGTTTAGTTACCACATAGATATGATATCCGATGATCATGTTGATGTACATTAATTCAACTTGCTTAACATGCATTTTAGCAAAAATAATTATGAATTGTTTTGCTGTCGTTTTGGCGAGAAGCAAGAACAAAGAATTTCAGATGCACAAGTTAGGCAGATACACAATCATTTTTACGGATAGTATTAATATGTAGTAAAACATATGAGCATCTTTTTGAAACCTCGTTCATTGATAATAAGATATACATCGGAGAATGGAATATTTAAATAATATACCAATGTTGAAAAACTGGTATATCAACAACAGACTATATCATTGATGATATGGCGCACTTCCTTATTCCTGGTTTTACACTCAAGAGGATAATTATTTACTTCCTATATCCTGAAAAGTGGGACTAAATGGCACAAAGATCAAGAAGAAAGCATAAAAGCAACTTTTTATGAGTGACAATATAAATGTTATATTTTTGCATGCAAGAGATTGGATTACTTTACCGTTATCCCGATGCCAGTCCTTGGACCAATGGTATACTCGATTCGCTGAACATTGATCAGCATATGTAATCCTGTACTAGAGCCCGTTGAAGTTGCCTTTAGAATGTTGTCAAGTCCGTTGTTAAAAGAGTAACATACGCCATGCTCTGTGAAGACAGTTGTGAAATTCTCCCGATCACACTCATGCTTGTCATCTGAATTAACGAACTGGCATTTGAGAATTGTGTCTTCTAGTTGGTGGGCTGCAGTTAATTCAAACTCCGTACGGTTCTGTAGTGCAGGATCATTCTCCAACAAGCTCCAGTTATAGTTGACATGTAATTGTGGACCAAATCCAGCAAGTGGGTATATGCTCCAAAGGAATTCTTCGAACGCAGTGCCGTTGATAACGGATTTCCTGTATCTATTTTTATTACATATAGTTACAGTAGGAAATGTTAATGACTGTGTAAACTGAAGTGACGTCATTGTGTCTACTGGGTAGGTCAAATATAATCCAACTTGCGAGAACAGGCATAAACAGAGAAATACTACACTGACGATCACAAGAAATATCCAAACAGATCTGTATAAGTAGATACAACATCCCCAAACATTAAAGCAGAATCATTTAAAGCTTATCACGTGAACATGATAATTGCAAGAGTATTATTGAAATATATCAATATATTCATCATTCACAATGAAGCTGGCATGCACCGATATTAAAACCACTCTTCCTGTACACTCACTACAAATGATGGTTTAGTCAGGTTATCATAAATTGGAAATAATCGTTATCTTCCAAATAAACTATAAGACGAATATTGAAATGTTTGGTTTCTTTATTTAAAGATATTACTGAAATTAAGGGTTCTAAATAATGGTGACTGGCATGGACATTCTTTTTCAATAGAGGAAGAATGAGTAATATCTTTTTATTTTTGGGACTGTTTATATCAAGACATCTTTATTTGGGCATTACATTTTAAGTGTTGTGGCTGAGTTTCAAAAAATAACGACACTTATTCTGTACGACTTATGCTTTGCCACATCGATATGCTTGTGAAGCTAACTCCTGTTAAGCTTGACACCACAAGTCGTCAGTGCTAGACAGAAACACATCAAGTAGTTACAGGCAATTACTGCTTTTAATACACAGTGAGCATGCTTTAGATGTCTCTAAAAAGGTAAATTTGTTGTCCAAATGATTAATGTGCGAATGATTTGTGAGAATTGTTTTAAAGTTATTACAAGATAACCTTAATAAACAGTCTTTGTTTACTGACATGCCTAGAAGTTAATTAATGTAGAATGTAGTAATTAAATATGTGAAATGTATTACTAAACAAGTTACCACTAAGCTAGGAAACTATACAAATATGGGGTGTGTTAATGAGATATATGCTATCGCACTAAAATACTTTCTTAATCGAATTGATATAACATGTATATTAAAAGCAACGTGATTATCGTTTTCACTCGCCAATGAGGCTTAAAGTATATAACTGTATGTACAGTTTGTAATTTCACTGAATGAACTGTGCAAATAGTATCCTGTATATCAATGAGTAGAAAAAACACATACAATTATTATTACATGAAGCTGATATTACAAAGCAAGGTTGTGAATCCTGGAAGATTACTTGGCAGTATTAGCACCGCAATTAAATGGAAATATACATTTTTTATTGCAGGCATGTTTGTTTTTGGCCATAACATGCCCGTGTTGCAATATCTACAGTAAAATATCGCTTTCAAATCTATACTGGTATTCTTTATGAATGGCAAATCTAACATAGTACACTGAAATAGAACCAACATAAACACTACTATTATGTCCACGTTGCCTTCAATCGCTGACATAAATTAGTCATTGTCTGCAGAATTTCATTACACAATAAAGCCACTTGGCCAAAGTTAAAATACCTTCGTTTCCAGGAATTATTCGGACCAACTGTATAGGCGACTCCATGCAATGTAGTTCTACCCATGAATTGCGACAATTTGGCAGAAAAAGCTGTTTGTGTATTCATAGCAGTGGTTGTGTTCAGCCCGGCTGTAGATTTATTTCCATCGTTCCCTTCCGTTACTACTATATCTGTTCGAATGGAATCCCGTCGATATGCTAACTCATTTAACTCGCTGCTACTCATCTATTAGGATGAAGTAGAAACAGTTTTAGTTTGAATCTGCAAGATATTTTCAAGCGTATGATTTGGAAGCCAAATAATATTGAAGTTATTCTGGGCTCGAACCAACGATTTATTATTATTGTGAAGTATTACTGCTCAGTGTTGCCATGAATTCAAGACTGTCATATATTCAATTGATACACGTTTTCCTAATTAAGATCTCATCACTTGTGAATGCTATAAAGCCTAATTCTATGTACTTTTTTTAACTTTATACGGATCACCGAGTTTTAATTAAGTTTATATTTTGGATTGATGAGTATTTTTATTTTTTAAAAAGATTATATGATTTTCGTTTTCGTTTTGCTACTCTGCTTTCGTTATATTCCAGTTGAAAAATGGACAGCACGCACTGTTAAAAAAGGTGACAATATAAAACATGGCGTGTCTCTGGGAAGACACTGCGGGGAAAATATGGTTGTATATTCTTGGATTCTGGAAATATTCGACAGCGACGAAATGCAAATAAAAGAAAATTTCGACCCGCACCACTGGTTTCAAACAACACTGCTGCAGTGCTACTATTGAGAAAATGATGTCATACACTCATGCAAGACATAATTAGTATTACATGTCACATGTTAATCCAACAAGTAAATTTTTAGAAGACAGTTTATTCTGCTGTTATTTTCTTCAGGTAATTTGACAGAATGGTAAAACCATCTGCATCACGACTTCTTATTGTCTTTAATAAAACGGTCACAGTACAATTAGATTACATTTCATATTTCAGGTTAGGGTACAATTAACAGATGTTGAGCTGTTAGCTAAATGAAATACGCTAATGTGAATAATATGTATTTCCACATATTTCTAAATCGTATGTAAGGTGATGCTGGGTCAGTGCATTGTGAAGAAGTAAGAGAGTGTGTTTGACAATATTAGCTAAATACCGATTTTTCTCCTCAGTAACTTGTGATTAGTCCAAGTGAGATGTTTGTTAATTTCAAATGTAACCGATTTAGCCTCGTTCACAGGATTAGAATAGATGGCGAGACAACCTTTCACCTCTACTGCTTTACGACGCCCGCTTATTATAATAATGTAGTTAGTTTTGAAACAAATTATCGTTATAAGTAATTGCCATCACACCAGCATGCTACTTCGTCCAAATGCTCACTCACTGTTGTAAGATCAATATCAACGCCCGATTAAAATGTATGAAACAGATTCAATTGATCTGCAAAAAAATTAAAGAAATCAGTTGAATTGGAGATATTGAGAGCGTTGAGCCGGGGACAGAACTATTGGGGACACCAGAAGTTATTAGGAGTTGCTGAGAAGTCATACCATTTGAAGAAATTGTGTTGAATGCATTGGAAATCACAAGGTTAATTAAGGAAAGTTTTGTGCTGTAGTTTTTTAAGACTTTGACACAATCTTTCTCAAAGTAAAGTTGTAATTGATTATTTACGACAGATGTGTAGAATCGAACAGTCTGTAACCCTTTTCAATAGATGAGAGTGACTTTGGGATTTTGAGATGGTCTGGGAATTCTCCCGTCAAGAATGATAAATTAAAAATAAAAGAGAGTGGCTTGGAAACAACCTTTGAAGCTCCTTTAAGTAGCTTAACGGATAAATTATCACACCCAGAAGACTTTGGGGGTAAAGACTATATAACATCAATTCGTAGAAAAAAAAAGAGTTCAAGCAGGGGCTATTAAGGTAATGCCGACATGATTTGGTGGTGTCTCATCTTTTGGAGCTAGATTTGGACCAAGACCAAAAAAAAATTGTAGTATGCGTTAACAATGTTACCAGGATTACGTAAAACTTTGTTGCAACCAGCAGAGTTAATTTTCAGCCCTATCGGGAGGGTATTGTTATTTGTTTGACAGTCACCAATAATTTCGTTGATTGCATTCCATGTCATTTCTGTAGAATTTTGATATTTAAAAACTTTTGCAGTATACTATTATTTCAGCTTTACGACATATAGTTGTAAAGATGCTTCTGTAATTGTTGTAGTATGTCAGATATGGTCTAGCCTAGTTGGTCTGAATGACTTTCTAATTATATTTGTGATTAGTTATAATTGATATTCTAATAGCTGGCGAGATCCGAGGTTTGGTGTGTTTTTACTATTACAGTTTATTATTCTTGAGCACATAGGCACATAGACATTGAACAGTTCATTAAACATTTAATTGAATTGCAGTGTTTACATCGCAACACGAGTAAATATTATCCAAACTGGGATTTACCAGGTTATAACCCCATCATGTGTAAAACAAGAGTTGATATTAGTTTAAATATGATCAATTGTAGAACTACTGTTTTTGTAACACGTGTGGGGGTTCAGTAATGAGTTGATTTAAATATAGGCTTTGGATGTTTGAAAACGAAATCAACATTATTAGTTAAATGATTTGATACATCCATATTGAAATCACCCATAAGGATACAATTATGTTTAACTATTTTAAGCTAGGGTCATAAACCAACAACACATCTTTAAGGGCCACATGCTTTTAGAGTGTTGTACCTTGTAATTTGTGGTCTTGTAATCATCTTGAGTTATGAATGTATAACCCAACTCCCCTCCCATACCGGCATCGATGTTGCTGAATTCAAATGAGTATGATGGTAATCGGAATAAATTCGGGTTTCCAATTTGTCAAGTTTCGGATACACGGACAATTTTTAATTTAATGGAAAGTGTATGATCATAATAAATCTTAAGCTCATTAAAATGTTAGTTTTGACTGTTCTCTTCATCAAGTTGTCTATTTATCTGAGACTGCATAGCCCGACGTTTATCCCCACACTTTCAGTTATCATCATTAACATCTACAATACACAGACAAGTTTACTCTAAAGCCAAATGCACATGAAATTATTCTGCACAATCAAAACAAACCTCCACATAGTACTAAAAATGTCTTGCATGGCAATTCAACGAATCAATTTGCTGTGAAACAAAACTCTACAAAATACCAAGACTGGCGGACCCGACAAACGTGACTGGAGCATGACGTCTTCCTAATATTACCCAGATCACAATTTTTCATGACAATAACAAGAATCTGACATAAGTTCATCTAGAACAGACAATTCAAATGGCGGACATCAAAACTAGTTTGTACACTGAAACAGGGCTCTGGTTGAATGGCCTCATCGTGGCCAACTTATAGTCTGACTTCCAAAATCCCGCATCATACTTTCTTTTTCAGAAAGCCTGAACAACAAACTCAATCGATCCAAACATAAGATAATGTAGCACAAATGGGCATCTCAGAACAACTATAATTATCATGTCTGTTTCAGCAATGAAGGAGTGTATATGTCCAACTAGCACACATTCTCCCATACACGATACGATAGTGTAGAAATTCAAAATATACAACACAAAACACCTCGAACTCTCGAATTCGATGAATTCAGGCGTTGGAACACACCCGCCTTAATTTACTCACACTTTCTTGATATGGCGTACTTGGCGCAACGCAATTCAACAACCGACATACAGTTCGTATCCACCTCGTTGTAAGCAATGTCACGGCCTCAACAATGATCAAACAATCCGTCTTGATAAAGTTATTATATGTCAACACCAGGTATGCTAAAAAAACAATACATGTACTGTGACCTATTATTTGCATAGTACAACTCACGTTACGCCATCTACGACCATTGTCATAAATCGCGTGTCTTTACATAAATCGAGTCAATGGTCAAGTACTCATAAAATCCACTGTACTATTATTGTACATCATAGAAAAAAAATCGATTGTAGCGAAGGGTTACAAAAACATATAATAGTATTATATTTTCACTGTAATTTCGTTTTGTGATTTTCTAATAAGCAAATGTGTATGACCATATAATGATTTATGTAAACAAGAAAAATATGCGCAAGTACATACAATTGATAATGCCAATTAGCACGTATGCCAATTTAAATGCGAATGCGAGTGTGCACTGATTACGACAAACTTCCTTAATTACGAAGTAGCTGTCTTCCAATGTGCTTTACAATGAAAGCTGTCAATTCTTTTGTTTTGTCCACATTACGTATTTGTTTTGGAACAGCGGTGTAACATGATTGTCCTTGAATTGCTATCAATTTTGATCTGCTTTGGAAGAGCGTGCAATAGACATTTAGCGTCATGAACTGGCACACATTGGTAAGTCAACAGATTTTATTTATTCGTTTCGTCAAATTCACGATTTGACACTATTCAATAGTGATGTTTGATTTATGGCTAAGTAAAACGAAATTAGATTGACGGATGTGACTGATAACTTTTGCTATGAAAACCTTAGCATCCCGTAGGTAGGCCAGTCACACTGGTTCTCACTACAAGAGGTTACGACACCCTGCCAAATGCTAACAACTGAAACATAAATATACATGTTTACATGAAAAATTGTCCAGCTATGCGGATCTATTGGTGCAGACGTTTTAAGACTGTATGCCCTTACTGACGTCAATCAAATTGTTATGTGGGAGGTTGGCACCCAAGGCTTACAGGTACTGGAGGTAGTTGTGGCAAAGGGTAACCTCATTCTCCCAAGTGCAAAAACACCACAACCAGATGCAATTATAACGTCATACCCAAACATATTTCGTGAACATAAACTCAACAGCATTTACGAACTGAATTGCTGTAACTAATTGCTGTCTAATGAACAAAGGGCGCCACCACACGCCTGTGTCAGTTAAAATTATTGTAATTGGTTAATAAGTTTATACTATGCATATTCTGATTTGATTCTACTGGTCATGCGGTTTTTGAAATTCTCCGCAGAATAGAAAGGTCACTGCAGGTCACCATCAAGTAATGGCTCAATGACAATGACATGAAGAAGTGATGATAATGAACAGCCCTGACGTATGGCCTGAGAAAGTAAAACAGGGGCTGTGAGGGCGCTGCTTAATCTGATTAATGATTGCGCATTATAATATATGAGACGGATATAACTAAACCCAAAAGCTTTTAAAATTGTAAAAAGGTATTCATGATGAATCATATCAAAAGAGTTGTCCTGGTCTAGGGCGACAATGCATAGGGGAGAGTTATTAATATAGGAATAATCAATACAATCACGAAGTAAGTTGATATTGTCATGAATGTGACGGTTTGGAATTCTGCAACTTTGATCAGTATGTATAATTGTACCAATAACAGAGCGGAAATGTCGTGACAATGTTTTAGTGAGTATTTTGTAGTCACTACGTAGCAGACCAACAGGACGCAATTTTTTTTAATAGTGTATTGTCTTCTTCGTACATGAAGAAACGGAAATAACATCAAAGAAATTTCGACCAATGACATCCATCAATACCAGAGGTGCACCCAGCAGCGAGAAATTTCACCGTTTTGATAAATTCCTAATAAGTGATGACGTCATCACGGTCGCTTTCGCTAAGCTGTGGTAAGTCATCGAGTGTGGTGTCTTGTGATTTTTATCAGTAGTGACAGGGTTTTAAAAGTTTTTGTAAAAGTTTCCAGTGATATGAAGTTTTTCTTGCAAGTTTTCAGTGATACTGCCATCTTCACGTTTAAGATGTTTCGTACCTATTCAGTTTTGAAAAAAAAAGTACGAGTTGGAGATCATGCAAAAATCATGCGTAGCGGATTCCTGTGCTTATTGTAGAATAAGGCGTGTTCACAGCATTTTTTTATTATAGCAGCTCTGAGGGAATGTTCCGATTCTCATGGTGTTTTTCATATGATGAATTTCATTTTCAAGCATGGCTTTATTGTATTTGAAATGATAGTGGTCTTGTGTTAACCATTTTTTTTTATTGTAGTTTGCCAGTATGTCCAGAAATCAGTAAATGTGTTTATGTGTTCATCATCACCAAGTATGTCGGTATTCATGCACGCATTCATAAAAAGTTAGAATGATCAGAAAAAACACAAGAGTCGTTCGTGATTTTAATTGCATTGATTTTACTGCGCATGTGCTTTCTGATATAAAACCTGTCAAGACGTACTCGTATATTCGCGCGCCCCTATTTGTAATTGATGACGTTACTATGATAGTCCCGCCACGCACTAATGAGCTTGAATCGCTCTAAAACATTATTGAGCGAGAGGAACGTGCGCTTGTCTGGCTCATTGTCGCCATTTCGATCAAGTTCAGATGAAATAGTGCAGTTAAAATCACCCCCTATTATTACTGGGTTATTTTTATGACTATTGAGATGACTTTCAAGTTTTTGAAAACATTCAATGCTCTCATTACATTAGTTGGCGAGTAAATATTGATACAATTAACCGGACTATTGTTAATTTTTACATGTGGTGTAAAAGATGACCATGAATAATATTTGTTTTAGTATTTGAAAACTGGCACACCAGTGTGATTGGTAGTCCCATGGAAAAAAACAATACCTCGACGCACAACTTGCCAAGTATTACCTGCAAAAAGTAAAAGTCGCAGGGATGGTCGCGCTTCAAAAATTCAAAGATTCTGTACTGTTTCATGAAATAACGACAGCCATTAACATTTGAAGTAATTCCTGCAATGAAAGCTGACATGACGAAGAGAAGAAATGAAATATTTATCGATGTAATGGCCTTTAATGTTACACACCGGCAACAAATTCTCCCGATGCTTTAATATTTTCTTTTTTGGGATCAGTTTAGCGATACGAATTTTCTGTGATGAATCCAGTCTCTGAGAAAACGATAATGTGTGAGGTGTTTAGAGAGTGTTTTGAGATTTGGGCAAAAATCAAAGCTACCAGAAAAAGTCTAATTGCCTCATTTGATCTGAGACTAGTTTACCCCGAGACTAGAAACAAGAGAGACAACCGGGTCACTGGGGGTGATGTAAATATATAGTGTACCAACTGACGACCCAGATGAATTTGAAACTGAGTCAAGTGGTGAAAATATGGGTGATTCATCAATGCAAGTTGGTGGGGATGGAAACAAAGATATATCGTGTACTGTAACAACAGGAGGTGCAGTGGCCAGAGATGATGGTGGGGGCTTACCAGACGCAACTTCAGCAAAGGTAGGTTGGCTGAAAATGGTCACCTCTGTGTACAAGCGAGAAGGTGTCTCACTGGGAGGTTTCGATGATGGAGAGGGGATAGGGTGAGGCGTGGAGAGGAGGTGTTTACCCTCTCTTCAACTGATGCAACAACATTTGTATTATTAGTATTATATTTTTTATCCAAATTGATTTTGCCTGTCACCACTATCGGGTGATCAACTTCCATTTGACTGAGAACGTTATCATGGTTTGATTCTGAGGTGGGTCTGTATTTATATATTTGTTATATTTTCACTGTTATTTTCAGACATATTATCATCACTATGTCGACTGCCCTACTCGTCAACATAGAGTTGCCACTGTCACTATTTTTGTGCTTGTTATTATTTGCGATATTTATTTCAGTCACAACTGTCTCACTTTGCATTGCATTATTATTGTTTTCTTGCTCTTCGTTTTGTATAACAATTGGCCCTTTGTTTGGACAGTTTTGACGCGTGTGGCCTTTCTGATGGCATGAAAAACAAGCACAATCATCAGTCGAGACGTAGATATTATACGTCTGGTTATCATACACGACTGGCAATAGACCGTTATTATTAGTATTTTTAAGATTTATATAAACCTGCCTACAAAATGATTATACATGTTTTAATGTAGGTCGTTTGCAAGCAAGCGAAATTGTGCAGATACTACTCATAACTTATACATTATACCAAGTTATACATTTGTTTGGGAAGGATGGCAGTACATTTGATAAAACCACATTGGTGGGTGGACGCACAAATGGTTCAACCGAGATAGAAAAAAAACCATAACAATGCCATTAGCACACCCCTTGTCAACACATATGACACCGACGATATGAAAATCACATTTGAAAAACAGATTTGTTCATTCTGAAGCCGCTGCTTCAACATAGGGTTGACTAGAATCCCGTCCACACTTTCACAACGAACCGCATGGTTAAATTAATTGTAGGTGTGGTCGAAGCCTTTGTTTGAGCGGCCGCCATCTTGGCCGTCCTTTACACCGAATCACAACCACAAAACACCGCACCAACAACGACAAATTGACCAACAAAATAAATAATAAATACCCACAGAGAACCAGTAATACTGTACACAAAAGGTAGTAAAGTAAAAAATGAAGCACTGTGCTTACAAAGGTGGGGAAAGACGATACGAGCCAGTTGGCCGAGAGCAGGAGCGTTCAAAAACACGTCCTCCTCCGACCTTATATAGTAAGAAAGTCTTCATAAACTTTCATATAGTAGATACAGCTAAGCTGGGAGCATCATATTAACCCTATGTATTTGACCTTTGGAGATGGTTATTGAGTCGTTCACACCCAGGACGTAAGAAGGATGTGCCAGTTGAGTCATAGTCGCCATTTTCAATATGAGCATCAAGAACGGACATTCGCCAATATTTAATTTTTAAACAAATGTTCATGCTCATGACTGTACGGTGTTAACGTACGGATGGGCTTTACCCGTTGAATAGATGACCTTTAAAGACAAATTTAAACGTATTCGGATACGATGTCGGAAATAAATAACCAGGAATTAATTACATGATTGACAGTTTCTGTGGTGAAACTGTTTTTGAGCGGAATTTTTGGAAAACTTGAAATAGACTCACCTTGCAGAGCGACTGGAAATACAGAGTTATTATTGTGGAACAATTCAAAGGCCTGAATATGCTTGAGGAATTCAATTAAAATAATATTAAAATATAGCGATTAATACGGGCCGAGAATAAATCAGTCCACGGTTTCTAGTAACCGTGATCAGTCCTATTTTTTGAGATCGTAAATTAATTCCACCCAATAAGGTTTATACACGATTGCGGTAAATCACAATGACTGGAACAGAAAATAGATTATTCTCGACAAAGGGAGTGCAATAACTTACCGCTACGTTTCAAATGTGCTATTGAATAACTCAGATGACAAGAGTGTTCAGATAACTAGGGCTGTCTTCTTATCCTTTTTCCAAACTGGCTCCTACACGGATGTTGCCCAGGTTGTGTCTGTAGCTACAGGCTCCAATACACAGACTTCAGCCTACTTGCCTGGATGTTAGACAATCAGGCCTTCTAGATATGATGGCCAGTGTATCGCTCGGCTAAGCTTGACCACCATACATTAGTTAGTACCCAAGTTAATTGTGAATTGCTATCAAAGCACACTATAATGGGGTTTGGTTGCATTGAGCTAGTTTTTTTTATCGCTACTGCAAGTATAAAACTCGTGTTGTGTGGCGAATGTGACGTCTACCTGCCGTAGATGGCATCCTACAGAGAAAAGTATTGCAGACAGCTCGTCTGTACTTCAATGATCCAGGCACTCGACTCCAGCTTTCGAGTCAGGAAATGGGTCATTTGAATCAATTAAATATAAATACAATTATTAAACAATCTACTTATAAAATTACTGTAATATATGTTAATAATGTTTACCCTAAACATGCAAGTTGTTTATAAATAATACTGCAACGTCATGTGAAGCAAATGTTCGTACGTGATGTCATTGATATCACAGTTATTAATACATGTATAGGCATATTCAATAATTGTATTAACTGTCTCGTGTCAGCCATTATTCAAGCTAAACAATAACTGCGCATGTATTTATAAAATTATTATAACGTATGGAGTTCAGTATTGTTATCGGAGTGAATTGAAGAGCGGGTAATGCTGATAGAGTTACGTTCTCATGTATGAGGGAATAACAAATAACATTATACGATTAACGAATAACGAACGTAATGTGTCAGCATCCTTTATTTCATGTTTTTGTCATATTACCTCCAACCCTGCATATGGAAGTGTGCATGGAATCATGGGAATAAACGGTGTGCATTGTGATAACTGTCATAAAGGTGATTGACACGTCGTACTTGGGTACAATGGGTTCTACTAGGCGTGCTTGTAATTTACATAACAAAGGGTGTTTACAACTTGAAAGGAGAATTGGAATCTACCAGGTGTGCTGTTATTTGAATAACAAAGGATGTGTATGATCTACTGAGTTGCCTACGTGACCCAGCTACTAGCAAGATTACATTCTGGTTGGCTCATGTGGAAACCCGGGTGGTTTCACTGAATCATGCCTATAAATTGGTCAGACTCAGGACAGTTTGGGTCGATCATTTCAACTTGGTGTCCGTCATTTCAACTTGCTTTCCTGTGTGTTCTGCTACGATATTGTTTGACAGGTGATACAGGCTGTGAGACTTGTATGAACTGCTCTGCGATCTCCTGCTTTCAGCGGTACCCTCCAGAATACCAGCGTTTCTCTACAAGCAAGACTCCTGTATTTCTTTGTTGTTGTGTTGCAGAAGCCATTGTCTGTCGTCCATTAATACATCCTGGAACTGTGAGTTATCACCAATGCACACTTTCCTAAGCAATCCCCTATCTTAGTGACTTTATTCATTGTATTTTTCTGTGCTTTATTTCTTGTAATTATTTTAGGAGGTATTAAAGCCAGGAGCTTTAACTTGATATATTGGTGTGTGTGTATTTCATTTCCAGTACTATTGTCTTGTCTACCCCATACTAGCAGTGAAAGAACCCCCTGTCCAGTGTGAGTTCTGTGGGTGGCCCTCTCAATTGTGATAAGCAGGCCTTACACTGTGACATAATGGTTATTCTGGTACGGGGTTCATTGTAATAGATCTGATTGATTGAAATCATGCGTGTCCTATAAATATCTCATTTTAAATTATTGTATATTGACAATCAATGCGACATAGGAAACAGGTGTCATTTTTTGTCCGCTGCTATGTTTAAATCGATTTTCTCCATTACATTATTAGCCACTAGAGTGGCGCATCTAATATTGTTGTTGAAAAAAAAACTACCTGCAAAATAACAAAAGAGATTAATTACATAATTAGTGTCATGGTGACAGCGCCACCATAATACATTATTATTTGTTTTGCCATGGAAAGTTAGATGGCGCTGTTGCATTACTAATTAAGAGCTTACCAAAATTTGCATAGATACTGCAATATCTTGTAAGATGATAATATATCATTAATTAATCTTAAGTTTATTACTGTATCTAAGTAGCCAGACTGTTTTATGTTACGTAGGTAAATTACTTCCAACAAATTTAAATAATTGATACCAGAGCCAATACCACATATAGAGTTATGGTTTGGCAGTATATAGACCAAGTGCATCCACATAGGAAGGGAGAAAACGTGAAGTACTACAATGAAGCTGAAGTACTACTAAATGAACTTTCCAGAAGTTGGTGAGTAGTCCATTCATTTCCTGCCTCATCTAGTTCAGCACTGAAGTTCCTGGCTCGTCTAGTTCAGCATAGATGTTCCTGGCTCATCTAGTTCAGCACTAGGCCAATTAGAATGACCCATTGAAGAGTAGTTCAGATCTGGTGAGTAACCAAGCTCTCATTTCCTCACCCAGTAATTTACCCCTTCTCCTGAACAATTTGTCTTTTAGAATAGGATCATTCACTGAACATCAAATGAATCTCAATCAAAATCCATCAGGTTTAAATAATAAAAAAAAGTGTAGTGACTATGGCGTAGGCAAAATAAAGTATTTTAAATGATTTAGCAAGCAGTGTCACATTATTAAATTGTGCAATGGAAAATGAATATGACTGAAACAGAAAATAGATCTAGACAATTATTAACAAAATGAGTGTAATAACTTACCGCTCCAACTGTGTTGTTGAATAACTCAAATAACAAGAGTGTTCAGATAACCGGGGCTTCTTATCATTTTTTTCAAACTGGCTCCTACACAGTCCGGTTTTGCCTTGGTTTTGTCTGTAGCTACAGGCTCCAATACACAGACCTCAGTCCAGTTTCCGGAATGTCAGAAGTATAGAATGTCTCCGGAATGTTCTAGCTTCTAGAACTATTGGCTCGTGTATTGCTCGTCTAAGCTTAGCCACCATACATTAGTTAGTACCCAAGTTAATTGTGAATTGCTATCAAAACACACTATAATGGGGCTTGGTTGCATTGAGCTAGTTTGTTATCGCTACTGCAAGTATAAAACTCGTGTTGTGTGGCGAAAATGACGTCTACCTGCCGTAGATGGCATCCTACAGAGACAAATATGGCAGGTAGCTCGTCTGTACTTCACTGGTACAGGCATTCGACTTCAGGTTTCGAGTCAGAAAATGGGACATTAGAGTCAGTTGAACAACTGACTAAAATGTTTGAAATCATACAATGACATCTATGGTAGACAACATGCTAAATTTAGCATGCATTAAAACGCCAATCAAAATTTAAGGCCTCGAAACCACCTATTAAATATAAGGGCATTATTTTGTACGAGGGAAGAAATTATATGTTGACGTGTATGTTTATTATAGCGATGTCTGATGACTCACTGAATAGTAATATTGCATGTTCATATTTATTATTATCAAAACCGTATCAGTGAAAAAAATACTCGTGTATATACGTTTACTCTATTAGCACATATATGTGTGGTACAAAAACTCACTTGACGGTTTCTTCTGATGTCCCGTACACATCAAATAATCTTTGTATAATTGATGGGGACGGGAAGTAGGCATATGTAACACGTGGGTTATAAAATATCACATTACATGCTACGATGCAGCCGATATCAGTTGACGTGATAGAAATTCAAGGCATAAATAAAGAATAATTTGTTAGTATAACTGTTGCACCGGGCGTGTCATGTAATGATAACACGGAAAACGTATTTGGTTCACATTAGTCCCCATTATGATGGCAATAGTCTTATAGTGATTTATTATACACAATACGATGATGAAAATAAATGAACTTTCATATATCACAATCAGGTAAATCTTACTGAATTCATGATCAAATTGTTCCCGAGTAAAGTACAAGACACTAATTTAACAGGTCTATGTTAAACATACAATAATTGTAACGGAATTGTACATCATTCTCTAAATGGTTAGCGCATTGTGTGATTATTTTTTTTATTCAAGTCAGTAATGTCAGTCTGGGTTATCATTTGCATTAAGACCAGCTAACAAAGTCAACTTGACTATTAGCAATGATTACTCAGTTACCAATATATTTAGTAATAGCATTATCAGCAATGTTTCCAAGATATGAGTCATGGTTATTTTTAAAACACGTGGGCAGTGCAAATTTCATTATGACCTGATTTACAAAAGTCAGAGTAAAACAGACATGACTGACAAATAAGATTATGTCACAGTACTTATTTATCACCTTATCAGTCTAGACAGTTGTTGGGAACACTGGCGTTGTGTTCCGGAAACTTTGACTCGTTTAGCTGATAACACGTACACATTGAAAGACCAGGTTCTACCCTGAGGAATACACAATAGTTCATTACAGCTAGTTCAGCTTTATTCATGCAAACCGTCAGCTGAAGTCACGTCTCGCTGACCATTTTTCTTCTTTCTCTGTTACAAAATCTTACAAACTCTACAATAAAACTCTAAGGCGTGGCAGAGTAATCATGCAATCAGCCAATCTCTGCAGTCGTCGGCACGATCACGTGATTACCGGGGATTTGTCTCACGGTTAAAGCATTGCAAAGTTGCCACTACTAAATACAATTATTAAACAATCTACTTATAAACTTCCTGTAATATATGTTTATAATATTTATCCTAAACATGCAAGTTGTTTATTCTAAACAATACTGCAACGTCATGTGAAGCAAATGTTCGTACGTGATGTCATTGATATCACAGTTATTAATATAGGCATATTCAATAATTATATTAACTCTCGCGTGTCAGCCATTATTCAAGCTAACCAATAACTGCGTATGTATTTATAAAATTATTAAAACGTATGAAAATCAGTATTTTTATCGAAGTGGATTTAAGAGCGGGAAATGATGATAGAGATACGTTCTCATGTATGAGGGAATACAAAATACCTTCAAAATTACACTATACGATTAACGAATATCAGTATATTTCTGAGCCGTAATGTTTATTCCAGTACGGGGCTCATTGTAATACAGCTTATTAATTGAAATCGTGCGTATCCTATAAATCTCTCATTTAAATTACTGTATATTGACAATCAAGACATATTGTGCGCAACTCACAACATGTCAAACTTATGTAAAACTTGTAATAGGCGTTTTTTAAAGAAAATGTTTGAAAACAAATACGAGGAGAAAATCAATGAACTCTATCACAGTTAGAACACTTGCTCCGATGCATAGACCCATCAGACCACCAAAACTACCTGCAAAATAAAAGAGATTGATTTCATAATTAGTGGCATGGTGACAGCGCCACCATGATGATTTATTTATTTATTTATTTATTTATTTTTTTAAATTAATCTCAACAAAAAAAGTGTAGTGACTATGGCGTAGGCATAATAAAATATTTTTAAATGATGTAGCAAGCAGTGTCACATTATTAAATTATGCAATGAAAAATGAATGTCACTTACTTAACAGGGACCAACCAGACATTTTTGGAACTAATTTTGTTTCTCTGTATGCCAGTTCTGTATAGTAAATTGTGATGTCAATAAAATTGTTTCTGTAGAAAATGATTAATAGTATATGAATTAGTCTAGCGAGTAATACATGCCGATAAATGACACAAATAGCAGTATTATAGATATGACACATAAATCATTGAACTCCGCTAAATATATATACAGCCATGTATACAACACAGACAATAAGTATACGGCAGCACATTTGTCATCGCTCGCCATTTATGATGGTTAAACTCCAAAAACGATGTATGCAATTACCCTCTGATACGCGTGCCACAAAAGCAATACATTTGATATATAACTTGCGTATGTTTATTATAGCGATGTCTGATGAATCACTGAATAATGATATTGCATGTTCTTATTCATTATTATCAAAACCGTGTCAGTGAAAACTTCACTCGTGTATATACGTTTACTATATTAGCATATATATGTAGGTACAAATACTCACTTGACGGTTTCTTCTGATGTCCCATACACATCAAATAATCTTTGTATAATTGATGGGGACGGGAAGTAGGCATATGTAACACGTGGGTTATAAAATATCACATTACATGCCACGTTGCAGCCGACATCAGTTGACGTGATAGAAACTCAAGGCAAAAACAAGGAATAATTTGTTAGTATAATGAAAAACTGTTTTACCGATGACACGGAAAACGTATTTGGTTCACATTCGTCTCCATTATGACGGCAATAGTCTTATAATGATTTATTATACACAATACCATGATGAAAATAAATGATCTGTCATATATCATGATCAGGTGAGGCTTACTGCATTCATGATCAAATTGTTCCCTAGCAAACTACAAGACACTCATTTAACAGGTCTTAAGCATACAATATTTGTAACCTTTTTAGTAAGTAATGTCAGTCTGGGTATTGGAGCACACAAATGACACATTTATAAAAGCAGCAACATATGCATTGTCCAAACGTTGCTGCTAAAGTTCGCTTAACTCAATCTTCGATATTCACATTCTACTTCATTGCAAAACCTTGCCACCATCATATATGTATGGCTAACATCTATAATTGTACCATTTCTGCATATTATATGATTTAATCAGAAACATCTACGAGCTAATGCGTACATTACAGGTTGTACAATATATCATGGCCTTATCAATAACAGTTAATTTTATGACGTCATTGCCGAACCGCGGGTATCAATACAATCTTGTTTTTCGGAAAAGATGACGGAGCGAGTATTTAAAAAGAACAGCATATATGACGTAACAAGAAGTTACCAGCATCCAATAAAATGGTTTGTTGCCATTAATAACATATTTCAATATTGAAATCGGACAATTTGGTAAACAAATCGTCGTGTGCTCGTCAAATCGTGTTTGCGGCGTTCGACAAAAAACTAAGAAGACTTGTTATTTCTAAGCGACGCTCCTCGGAAATTGTCACAGTCCGAAATCAGTTTGGATAAACAAATGAAAGTGACCCTATTCTTAGAAAGCAACAGTAGTTTTAATATTTATATGTATTTATACAGTTAAAATCACTCTTGCTTGTTTGTCTCTTATGATTGCTGAAACCTACACGCAGGCTTTCTAGCCATGTTCGGTAGCACACTACGCCTTTTGTCTTTAAAGTGTTAAGTCATCAAATCTTTGACCTATTGTAGCATTTAAAAATAACACGGACAGGAGAAACATCTACCCTGATTCTGTGAATAATTTATGAACAGATGCACAGACAGTCGATCCGCACCATCGATCTGAAGGAGACGATGCATACGTCTAAGATCAACGTAGCGTAGTGTGAGGTAGCCGCCTCGGGACGGCGTACCGATGTATCGTTCACTCGCGCGTTAACTGCAATGCTACTCCACACCACACATCAGGCACTTGTCCACTCACAATGTGAATGATTTAAAATATATTTAATATTTGATGAAATAAAAGTAATTTCTTTCACATTTTGTTTTGCGAGAGATTTCGAGAGTTTTAATTTATTCGGGGCCAGTGAACGTGAAACTATATAGTTCACTGTTTTTTTTCATAATTGTCTGCTTTATAATGGCACCAAATTTACTGGTATGACAACGATACAGAATAATACCAATAACTCCTCTCCAACCAACAATGAACTCAAACACACTTTGTGCTTCATATATGTCGCACAAAGTGTGCTATCGTTCATAATGGGTTGGCGGATCGTCTGTTATTGTATAAATATGTCTTTTTATGGCGTCATCACTGCAGAGTAGACATAATTTTGGATTGAACAGCTTTCAACAACTAAAAGGATTGATGCTCAAGACCAATGAAAATTTTGATATATAAATAGCGGGAAGTTGTGACTACGCTCAGGAAGCATGTCAGTACCAGACAAAAATGAAACTGTAGGCATATGTTCAATGTACTGTGTCCCAGCGCGACACAGAGTTGACGTTGACGTTGCCGTTGCATTAGTCATGCGCCACGTCACATCACCCCACCTCAATACCAGTCGCTCACCCACTAAAGGTTAAATGCCACTCGTGAATTGACACTCTTCGTGTGTGTGTAAATCAGTTGGTAAAATGAATACATTTCGAGAACGTTGTTTTCTACCATGCAGATATCAGAGCCGGTAGTAGTAGCAGGAAGAACTGTTGTGTATACTTACTGATGAAACTATTAAGTTGTCATGGCTTATATACATATCATAAGGTTATATCAGAGAGTTGAAACCATATATTCTACATACCTTTCAGTGGAAAAGCACATTCTATGTACTCTCGAATTGTACAAACACGGGCGGGTCCTGACAAGTAAAAAAAATAGTGATCAAATAAATAATGGGCAATATCATTATATCAGTGTAACTTCACTTGTAAACTGGGTCAATGTCTCAGTATGGATTTGGATCTTAACCTGCTTTGTTTAAATGAATTTAGAACACAGAATGATAACAAAGGTAGTTTACAGAAAACAAGTGCCGCTTCTTTACACCACCTTGATGTCTTCTACTCTTGCTATCAGAAAATGATTTATGAAAGTGCTACATCAACAATACTCTTATAAAATACAAAACATGGCGTATCCACCGGCTTATAAAACAAAAGCAGACGGTATTTAATGTGTAGATACAAATTCAATCTGCTTGTGACTAGTGACAATTATTTTGAATGTAAAGGTAAAAAGTTTCACGTAGCATAAGTAACATTTTGATAGATTGTTTTTCTATATATGTAGATGTCCTACTGTATTCCGGTTGAACATTTCAGAATGAGGAAACTATTACCTGATCACATAACATTAATTATTTGCAGATATAGTTTCCAGACATCTATTAGAGTCTCCCTTTTTCTACTAACCGACTATTAAATTTGAAGAAATTGTTTCCTGACCACGTTACCCATTTAATTATGCACATTTTACTCAAATTAATTTTCTATTAACTGGATAGTGCAAAGAGTCTCACATAACTTATTAACTAGTCATATGGTCTTATTTATTATGTGCATATATAATTACATGGATCTATTACATATGGACAATTTACTACTAATTGGATATTGTGCACAAGAGTAGGGAGATCCTGACAAACTAATAACTTGATGTGTGTGTATATGTGCATATTTAATTCACATGAAAATAATAAACATAGATATTTAATATTTCCAGATTATTGTTCTTACGGGTAACGAGCAGTGTTCTTCGTAACCATTGCCAAACCAACTGAAACCCGATCAATACTGTGTGTAGCTATATTTAATTATCATTTTTGTCCGCAGTGTATTCAATTGTATAGTATTATAACAAATATGGTGTAGGATATTTCGTCAAACTGTCTTCACCTTTTCCTTATTGTTTTTACTATGATTTTGGGAAAATACATATTTATGAATATAGTTATACATCTGTCACCGTAACGCCATAAGTTACAGCATGTCGTAATTTTGCGGTGTTTTACGGGGTATTTTCATCCTACCATATAAGAAAATGCGAATTCCAAATATGGAATGATTACGCGCGTAAGTGTCCTCTAATAATAAAAACAAACATGGCTGCCACCAGGGTTTGGCCGGACTCCACACACAGAAGTTCGCTGATTCTGTTCTAAACTGTTTCGGCATTCCCATGATATATCCTTGGAAGGCAAAGATGTATAATAATAATAAGGTTGTTTCGAGGTTACCTCAAAGTATACATTCAGACAGTACGCCGTCGCATCGACCTCCGCTGCGCGCCGGTCGAAACCCCACTGCACTGTCTTCGTGCATACTTTGAGGTATCCTTGTAATAACTTCATAGTATTACCTGGTAATGATATATCTTTGCAGTTACACGTCTCTGTCATTTGTTTGGCCAACTTTTCATTCATGCATCCTTGATAGGAATAAATTGGATAGTAACTCGTTTCTCCTGTGGTGCAATGGGTGTGGAAGGGCGATCTTAAAAAAATAAACTGGTAGAAAACGCAAAAGATATTATATATATTTCATAGATTCAAATTATTCGGTTATTTTACATAAGTTAGCATTTATACTGGCTATCGCAAATATGAAAATATGATCAAATAGTCAGTTTGACGCATGAGTTTTATTTGTTGCATAACAATTATTTGTGACTGTGACCCTATTTAATTTGTTATCTCTCATATTCTTATACGTCAAAATGATTGGTAACTGGTCACGTAGAATTGAATGAATGCAATATATCCCTCACCGACATTTCACTTTAAGTCAAAGCACGCTAACACATTTATCTAAACCAATATTTGTGTTGTAAATTATGATATTATAATATTTACATTATACTACACATACCTTCTCCAAAGACATTGCAACCATAGCTTCAGTACCCGGAGCAATGGACAGTTCCGTATTTACGCCGGTGATATCAGCACCAGGTTCACTCAGAATTACCTGGCGGAAATATAGCATTCATATTTTTATGATCGTGTGTAATTAGTTATCGTAACCAAGTCTGCCTGATCCTTTTCCTAAATGTATACGTGATGCTGTGTCTTGATAACACTATTACAATTACATAGTAATGATATGGTGTGGTTAGATGAATTTACGTGCATGTAGCAAAACAGGTTACGACCATGTTTACGGCCACTTGACTAGTAAACCGAGGGGTGGGCTTGAAAAAAATATCAAGACGAACCAAAATAAATTTTCCAGTTAGCATAATAAATATATAAGCATTTATGATTATTAAGAACATATATTGGGGTGATATTTAGAAGATTATTTGCCCGAAGAAAAAGTAAATTCTAATGGATAGACGTATACTATTACTGTGCAAACAAAAATCCGACAATCACATTGATGTAAGGAGAAAACACTCGATTCAGATATGAGTTTGCATTTTAAACAAGAGCCAGAGTCGGTGGGCATGAAATGTTGAATTGCTAGACTTTCTGAGAAATTATTCACGATTTTGACGATGTTTGAAAGCATTGGGTTACTTATGATTGTTTAAGAGTTACTCAAAAACGAACTGTGTAATTTGTTCATACTAAATAATGTTATATTTCTCATTGTAGAATATTAGATATGTTCATGCACAAATGTATGTGACGGATTTAAAACAGATTAAAATGTATGATAAACTATGATAATAAAATAACTTTCGTCATATTATAACATGTCATAGTATGTGGACATCCCCAACTTGTCATCAACTTTGTTAATACACTTGCAACGAATTAAGTCATTGAACATATTTCTCTCACATTTCTCCGGCAAAGAGATTTATTTTTAACGAAAGATTGATACCTTTTTTAAAATGTCATGAAAATTCATATTGTTTCTTCCCGGCAACCAGATCCAAATCTCTACCAAAACATAATTGATTGGTACTTGTCTCCAATGGAAACTCCTCTTAAAAAATTACTGGGGATTAATAAATAACTTTTTGAATTACAAGTAATTGCTGTTTCCATGGCAATCGGGACTACCTTTCTTCCACCAATCAAAAATACCTCTAGGGAGACCTTTCTTGGAAATATAATACAAATCCGTTTATAACTTTTATGAATAAAAAAATCGCTTTTACCTTCCACATTTTTACTTATACTTAATTTATTGGTCATTCAAATTCCATAAAATTCCGTCTATAATTTTTTGAGTTAAATGTTGAGTTACCACCACAACCCCACGGGTATAATTGATCTTTTTATAAGTGTGTAAGTTAGAAATGAAAAAAAAAATCCAAAATTGATTAACATGGCAAAACTAAATCTAATCGATTGTTCTGCATCAAGGACAATCCCTCCAGAATATCATAAAAGTCCATCTATTCATTTTTTGCGGCTATAAATGAAAAAAGCGCGGTTATGTTTCGCTAGGTCCTGTCGTCTTTTGCGAGGAACTATATTGATATATTGACAATGTTGTATCGATTTGTGCATTTCTGTATGCCTAGAATATCCCAGCGTGTAAGATCGTTCTTACAATTCTGATAGGATTTCACCAACAGAAATAATGACAACTTCAAATGAGTTTTAAATAAGAGTACATGATGATTTGTTATTGGAAATAATAGTTATTTTATAAAATCGCTTACATGCGAAACGATTTCATTACCTTGTAAATAAATGCATCCAATTGAAATGCAAAACTCTATTCGTTAAATTATTTTAAATATAAATAAATATTGGTGAAACATTATTGGACCAAATAACATTTCCACCCGGAGTTAGTCAAATAGTTCTATCATTTATTACAATTACGGTGGCCCGTATATACACTGGTTCCGCTAATTTAAAGAAAACGGTCCGCTACTTGAAACGAAATTACAGGCACATTGAAATTAGTCCCCCATATGAAAATCGTAAAATCGATACGCTACTTGAAAATCGGCCCCTACCTATAAAACTATTTTAAAATCGTTTCGCTACTTCGAAAATTGCCAGAGGTAACTTTTGACCTGCAGATATGACCCGGAAGTACAACGCTATGCACATTACTAGCATTGACCAGTCAAGTCAGTATTTTCTCTGTATCAAATATGTCCATTTAAATGTCACACATTTGTTTGACTTCATACACTCAGATATGTACTATGCTTTTTAACAAACTTGATTAGTTATTCAAAGCCTATAAGTTGCAGCTCTCGGAATCACACTTGAATCATTATGTAAAATAGAAATAATACATTACTAGCATCTTGGTGTCGGCATTAGATGTCATTGGCTATTAGTCACATAAGCAGATTAATACACGTATAACCTGACTTGTAAATACCGACTACTTGAAAACTATACACTCGTAGCCGTAACTGAATGACTTGTACCGGGTGTCATGGCCAGTGATGTCAGACTTTTGTTTTAACACAATGTCGACATGGACACAATCTTACGGAGCAAAAGAATGAAACACAATAGAATAGTTGACAGCAAATTGATAGTGTTACATCAATACGGATGGTATCGATGGATCGCAGTAGTTAAAATCTCAAGTAAAATGATGATCAAATATTACCATGAGAGTTAACAGACATACTTGAAGAAACATTAGAAGAGACATGCATAGTACAGTTACTACTTACTAATTACTAATCGATACAAGGCTTATTTAATAAATAAAGGAATGCATATGCAATGAGGACATACACGGGGTGAAGCTGCAGTATTCAGTAAATTAGCAAGGAACGCTAATAACTAAAATGCTTAAGCAACAAACTCAGTTTTCAATTTTGTTTTGGGTTGACTTCCATAGGAAAAATCAATGGTGAGCAATATTTATCTCATTATCAATCCACATGAATGTATCCTATACGTATATCTTCGGTCAACATATCTTAGATCAACTTGAAATGATACCCTTTGAGTGGGATTTCAAAATTATCATATGCAACAATAAACGAAACGAATCTATCATCCTACCGTTATCCCATTGCCAGTTCTTGGACCGATGGTATACTCGTTTTTCTGAACATTAATCTGCACGTGTAACCCAGAGTTAGAGCCCGTTAACGAAGTATTTAGAAGGTTGTCAAGTCCGTTGTTGAAAGAGTAGCAAACGCCATGCTCTGTGAAGACGGTTGTGAAATTTTCCGGACCGCACGCATGGATATCCGCAGAATTAAAGAACTGGCATTTTAGAATTGTGTCTTCTAATTGGTGGGCTGCAGTCAACTCAAACTCTGTACGGTTCTTTAGTAGAGGATCATTCTCCAATAGAGTCCAGTTATAGCTGTCACTCAGGCGTGGACCGAAACCGACAACTGGGTATATGCGCCAAAGGAGTTCTTCAAACGCAGTCCCATTAATAACTGATTTTCTATATCTGTTTTGATTACATATAGTGACTGTAGGAAAGGTTAATGATCGTGGAAATTGAAGTAATGTCAACGTGTCCACCGGGTAGTTAAAATATGATTGAACTTGCACAAATAGAAATACGAATAGACATATTGCACAGCTAATCACAAGAATAATCCAAACTGATCTGTGAAAATATAAATAGATACAAAACAAATAGAAGAGCGTATAAATCATTGCAAACTATTTAATAAACTTCCCGATTTCCACACTACGCAATTTTATGTAGCGTAAATAATATGTTGGTTTCCTCGAATAGTTTCCAAAATTAGATTTGCAGTTTGCAAGCAATAATACGTGTATTTACATTGCCAAAACAACGTCTGTCTTTGTCTGGGAATTCAGCACAATTTATGTTGATATAAAACATAACCTTTTGTGCAGTTTGAAATCTTACTGGCAGTCAATCCTTATTTTCAAATAACCTTTTGATGTCTACTATGTTATAGGGATAGCTGCGTCAGTGAGAGGTAATTAAACTAATGTTGCCGATAAGTGTGAATTATTTTATGCATCGAGAGAGCAAAATGCATTACGGTTTAATTAGCATTTCGTCATCCATAGTTACTTAGTCATTACATGAACATTAAACACTTGAATAATTAATTAAAGAAACTTAGCCTCTTAAATATTAACTACAACAACATTTTGCACTCATTAATAATGCGCTAGTCTCTACTGAGCTGTTTGCTTATCCTCGATAGATACTGCCATTCGACATCTCAAACACAATATGCAGTTTCACATATTTACAATCCTATTCACATACGACCAGGAAGTATAAGTATCACATACTACTAGGAAAGTAAAAAGTAATACAATGCCATGATACAGTGATGGGATATAAAGATCGCTATATCGTCAGTAAAATACCTATTTGAAAATTATTTGATTTTTTTTTCGTGAAATGAAGTTATACAATCACAAGGATATCTAAAAATACAACCTTCGTTTCCAAGAACTAGTTGGGTCCACTGTATATGCAACTCCATGCAAGGTAGTTTCTCCCATAAACTGCGAAAATTCTTGTGAGAAGGTTTTGAGACGTCGTTTATTCTTACTATTGTCCGGCCCAGCTGGTGATAACTCTGTGCTAACATGTCCCTCCATGTTCTTCAGGAACTGACGAGTTATCATCTGATAAGGCTACACGTGGTAACGATCGACCAATGAGAAAGCGCCGTTTCAATGGGCAGCGTACGATATTATAATTTAATATAATATAATATTTAGAAAAATACTGCCGAGCGTAGCTATCAAAACTAATCTACTTTGTGAAAGACACTTTTTTTTAGAATTAAAAAATATGCGAAAGTGAAAGACAGATATTGGTCATTGGATTGACCTGAACCCCCACGTCCTTGTCAATTAACTATGTGCTAATTTTGACGGCATATTTTGCTGGTATTACAACCAGCGTTATGAATAACACGCATAGTAACACATAGCACACGTGCATTAATTTAGAATGTATTGACATATATAGTGTACATAGTGAGAAAAATTAATATAGATCGTACAGAAAGTAGTGAAAGCAGCGAGCAATTTGATATGCATTTTGTTACGTGGCAAATTGAGGATCATTTATTTATTATTGATAGATTTTTACATAACATTGTATAAGGTTTCACTGATCAGTAAACGTAAATAATTCCTCATACCAGGAGAAATGCAATTAGAGCTAATTCAAGCATAACTATTTACACTATAATAAAATGGTATCTGCTGAAATACACACTGGAGCAAATAAAATAATAACCTAAATTCTAGTTGATAAATAATTTTTGTCATGACAAAGGTAGCCAGGATTTTTTTTCCAGATTTTACCACCTTACTAAAGGGAAGGTTTGACCTGGGTGGCAAGTTTGAACGGCCCAGCTAAAAAAGTCACAGAAGACGCAACAAACACATTGCTATATGTTCCGAGGACTTCATTAGATTTACTTTTAATATAGTTGAATTAACTATTAATATAGTTGCTACATGAAATGGATTTAAACGCGTTCCTATATAGGGAGGCGTTTTAATTGGAGTTTAATTAAACTCAATTACAATCCAATACAACGTAGAATTGCGTTTTAATTAAGTTTAATTAATTAAATAAAAGTTAAATTAATATTCCGTGACTGAACATAGAATTGTTTGCTAAGCTTAAGCTACGAAGAGAGGTAATCGTTACATTCTCACTCTAGTTGATTACGCAACTCGATATCCTGAGGCAGTGGCGCTGAAGAACATTGAAACTGTTACTGTAGCAGAGGCACTCGTGGACATGTACAGTCGTATAGGTGTTCCACGAGAAGTATTATCTGATCAAGGTTCACAGTTTACATCAACACTTATGAAGGAAGTTAGTAGATTACTGTCTATCAAGGGATTGACAACCACACCATATCATCCTTCTTGTAATGGGTTGGTTGAACGTTTCAATGGTACCCTGAAACAAATGCTCAGACGGATGTGTGGAGAAAGACCCAAAGATTGGGACCGGTATCTAGCCGCCCTGTTATTTGCTTATAGGGAAGTGCCACAGGCAAGTACTGGATTTTCACCATTCGAGCTAATTTATGGGAGAACCGTGAGGGGACCAATGTCAATACTTAAAGAACTATGGACCAATCAAGTGGATGAAGCGGAAGTGCGTACTGTGTATCAATACGTACTTGATCTCAAAGAGAGGCTGGAGAACACGTGTAAACTTGCTCAAGAAAGTCTTGGAAGAGCCCAGGTAAAGCAAAAACACTACTATGACAAACGAAGTGGTAAGCGATATTTCAAGGCTGGGGATTTGGTTTTGTTATTACTTCCAACTGATAATAATAAACTTTTATTACAGTGGAAAGGTCCTTTCCCAGTGTTGGAGCGATTGAATGATACTAATTACAGGATTAATCTTTCAGGCAAGGAGAAGACATTTCACGCCAACTTGCTAAAACTTTATGTTAAACGGGAAGAAGTCAAAGAGAAAAATGATGAAATGGTCGTTTGTGCTGCTCTTTTGGACACAGAGTCTGATGATGGTAATCCGAATAATGATACCTTTGAGGAGTTGCTGATCTCATCCACCATACAGCCAACTCAAACTATACAGGATGTGGTAGTGAGCTCCAATTTGAATGAGGAACAGAAGGCTGAGGTGGAGAAACTATTGGGGAAATATTCGGATGTTCTGACTGATGTTCCAGGAAGGACAAATCTTGGAGAGCACGAGATAAGGCTCACAACTGATGAGCCAGTGAGACAGAAACCTTACCCTATACCCTATGCTATGAAAGATACAGTGAAGAAAGAGCTGTCAATGATGGAGCGACTTGGGGTTATAGAACGATCTGACTCTCCATACTCCTCCCCAATTGTTCTGGTGAAGAAAAAGGATGGTACGGTGAGATTCTGCATTGATTTCCGCCGCTTAAACAGCATTACAGTCTTTGATGCTGAACCACTGCCCAATCCAGATGAGATATTTGCTTCTTTATCACAAGATACTTATTTCAGCAAACTTGACCTAACCAAAGGTTATTGGCAGGTACCCCTCAAGCTAGAGTCAAGAAGGGCTACAGCGTTTAATACCCCATATGGTTTGTACCATTTTTGTATGATGCCCTTTGGCCTCGTAAGTGCCCCTGCATCGTTTACAAAAATTATGCGTTGTATGCTCACCGGAGCAACAGGTATAGACAACTTCATTGATGACATACTGGTGCATACCTCGTCATGGAAAGCCCATCTGTCTACACTGGAAGATGTCCTTATTCGTCTTAGAAAGGCTAATTTGACTGCTAAACCTAACAAATGTGAAATTGGATTTAACTCCCTAGATTTCTTGGGGCATGTAGTTGGTGGAGGGAAGCTCAAACCCCAACCAGACAAGCTGCAGCACCTCAAAGAGGCAAAACGCCCGTCAACCAAGAAAGAAATGCGATCTTTTCTCGGGCTGGCAGGGTATTACCGTCGCTTCATTCCTCATTTTGCTGCAATTGCAGTGCCTCTGACTGATCTGACTAAGGAGAATGAGCCTAATCACCTTAAATGGGGTCCTAGCCAAGAAATGGCTTTTACATCCCTAAAATCCAAACTAACTTCATTCCCTATCTTGCGGCTACCCAATTGTTCAAAGCAATTCCTGTTGCGTACGGATGCATCTAATACTGGATTGGGTGCAGTATTGCTTCAAGGGTGCGAGGTTGAAGGGGAGGTATTTCCAGTTGCGTATGCTAGTCGAAAGTTGTTACCAAGAGAAAAAGCATATGCAACGGTGGAAAAGGAATGCTTAGCCATAGTCTGGGGTGTGCAGAAGTTTGATGTATACTTGTATGGGCGCGAATTTGTGCTACAAACAGATCATCAATCACTTGTGTACATACAACATACTAAGATGACAAATGCTAGGGTAATGCGCTGGGCATTAGCCCTACAACCGTATAGATTCCGGATCGAATCAATAAAGGGTGCAGATAATGTGGGAGCTGACTTTCTCAGCAGAAGTTCTTTTTATGAGAACTAAAGGAAAAAGTATTTTTGCAAAACACCTTTTTGGAAGGAGGGAGTGATGTGACAAAATTGTCACTATTTTGGATGTTATTTGTTATTGTCTAGTTATTTGTGTTTGTAGGTTATAGTATTGTAAAGTAACTTTATTGAATAAACTCATCATATAATAAACTTAATAGTGCTAAGTCTGTTGCCTAGTAACTAGTGTACAGGTGTACATGAATCAGGTCATAGTTTGATTTGCAGTGAGCTGGTATGCGAGTGTGTATTGGAAGTTAGTGGTATGCACTTACAGGTGGGTGTATGGAAGTTTACTAGAGTAGGCTGGAGTGATGAATAGAACTGCTTTTGTGATGCAAAGTAGGTCAGTGTGCTTGGTAATTCTGCAGTGTGATGTGGTTAGTTGTCCATCGGTTGTCCAGGAGTGAGCATCTCCTGCAATTCTACTCGTGGTGACTCGTAATTTTACTATCAACTGGCAAGGCGTTCAGGCTTTGAGTTGGTGGGAGTCAGTGGTAACTTCGCTGTATTCGGTCAGCCAAGTATATAGAGTAGAGGTCTGCCAAATTGGTTTTGCAGCTTGGGGATATTCCTGAGACTTGGAGATTCCACCCTTTGGTGAGGGAGATGGACAAGACGCCAGCACATAGAAACTGTAAGTTGAGTTTTCAGTTTAATCATTTCCTAGTAGTTCATTCAACGGTGCCGGGTACAGTAGCCCGATTAAATACATCCATACTACGTTTCTTTATTTGTGTTTAAAACGGCGAGTATTATGGAATGTACTTGTCCCTTTTCCAGATGACCTGTGAGTGGTGAGCCGTCGTGACGCATGGAGCATGGAGCGCAGTCTGAGTGGAAGGCTGTGAAGTGGAATTCTAGATTGTGTGGAGTGAAGCAAGTGTCGAGCAAGTGAACGTTTGAACTTACCGGACATTAGGACAGTCTGAACTTGTTGTGTGACGTGTTCATGAGGTCTAACCGGTTGTATTACCAACTTGTAATGCTAGTTCTTAATTTACTGCTTGTATTTATAATGTGTATGCTTCACGCATTGTTGTAATTTTGATGAGCGTGTAGTTTAGTTTGTCTTATAATTGTATGCCGTTTTACGGATTGTGACATGTATTAATATAACTAGTAATTAATATTTCCCTTAGCATCACCCCATTGTGTATAGAACTCACTACCAGCTTAATAAAGCGTATTAATTCTGAACCGCACACTGGCGTGATTTCTGCTTGTTATTTTATTGCATGTGCTGCCTGCTAGAAAAAATCTGACAATTGGCGAGCGTGCCAGGATTATACACATTATAAATACAAGCAGTAAATTAAGAACTAGCATTACAAGTTGGTAATACAACCGGTTAGACCTCATGAACACGTCACACAACAAGTTCAGACTGTCCTAATGTCCGGTAAGTTCAAACGTTCACTTGCTCGACACTTGCTTCACTCCACACAATCTAGAATTCCACTTCACAGCCTTCCACTCAGACTGCGCTCCATGCTCCATGCGTCACGACGGCTCACCACTCACAGGTCATCTGGAAAAGGGACAAGTACATTCCATAATACTCGCCGTTTTAAACACAAATAAAGAAACGTAGTATGGATGTATTTAATCGGGCTACTGTACCCGGCACCGTTGAATGAACTACTAGGAAATGATTAAACTGAAAACTCAACTTACAGTTTCTATGTGCTGGCGTCTTGTCCATCTCCCTCACCAAAGGGTGGAATCTCCAAGTCTCAGGAATATCCCCAAGCTGCAAAACCAATTTGGCAGACCTCTACTCTATATACTTGGCTGACCGAATACAGCGAAGTTACCACTGACTCCCACCAACTCAAAGCCTGAACGCCTTGCCAGTTGATAGTAAAATTACGAGTCACCACGAGTAGAATTGCCAGATTTTTTCTAGCAGGCAGCACATGCAATAAAATAACAAGCAGAAATCACGCCAGTGTGCGGTTCAGAATTAATACGCTTTATTAAGCTGGTAGTGAGTTCTATACACAATGGGGTGATGCTAAGGGAAATATTACTAGTTATATTAATACATGTCACAATCCGTAAAACGGCATACAATTATAAGACAAACTAGACTACACGCTCATCAAAATTACAACAATGCGTGAAGCATACACATTATAAATACAAGCAGTAAATTAAGAACTAGCATTGCAAGTTGGTAATACAACCGGTTAGCCCTCATGAACACGTCACACAACACGTTCAGACTGTCCTATTGTCCGGTAAGTTAAAACGTTCACTTGCTCGACACTTGCTTCACTCCACACAATCTAGAATTCCACTTCACAGCCTTCCACTCAGACTGCGCTCCATGCGTCACGACGGCTCACCACTCACAGGTCATCTGGAAAAGGGACAAGTACATTCCATAATACTCGCCGTTTTAAACACAAATAAAGAAACGTAATATGGATGCATTTAATCGGGCTACTGTACCCGGCACAGTTGAATGAACTACTAGGAAATGATTAAACTGAAAACTCAACTTACAGTTTCTATGTGCGGGCGTCTTGTCCATCTCCCTCACCAAAGGGTGGAATCTCCAAGTCTCAGGAATATCCCCAAGCTGCAAAACCAATTTGGCAGACCTCTACTCTATATACTTGGCTGACCGAATACAGCGAAGTTACCACTGACTCCCACCAACTCAAAGCCTGAACGCCTTGCCAGTTGATAGTAAAATTACGAGTCACCACGAGTAGAATTGCAGGAGATGCTCACTCCTGGACAACCGATGGACAACTAACCACATCACACTGCAGAACTACCAAGCACACTGACCTGCTTTGCATCACAAAAGCAGTTCTATTCATCACTCCAGCCTACTCTAGTAAACTTCCATACACCCACCTGTAAGTGCATACCACTAACTTCCAATACACACTCGCATACCAGCACACTGCAAATCAAACTATGACCTGATTCATGTACACCTGTACACTAGTTACTAGGCAACAGACTTAGCACTATTAAGTTTATTATATGATGAGTTTATTCAATAAAGTTACTTTACAATACTATAACCTACAAACACAAATAACTAGACAATAACAAATAACATCCAAAATAGTGACAATTTTGTCACATCACTCCCTCCTTCCAAAAAGGTGTTTTGCAAAAATACTTTTTCTTTTAGTTCTCATAAAAAGAACTTCTGCTGAGAAAGTCAGCTCCCACATTATCTGCACCCTTTATTGATTCGATCCGGAATCTATACGGTTGTAGGGCTAGTGCCCATCGCATTACCCTAGCATTTGTCATCTTAGTATGTTGTATGTACACAAGTGATTGATGATCTGTTTGTAGCACAAATTCGCGCCCATACAAGTATACATCAAACTTCTGCACACCCCAGACTATGGCTAAGCATTCCTTTTCCACCGTTGCATATGCTTTTTCTCTTGGTAACAACTTTCGACTAGCATACGCAACTGGAAATACCTCCCCTTCAACCTCGCACCCTTGAAGCAATACTGCACCCAATCCAGTATTAGATGCATCCGTACGCAACAGGAATTGCTTTGAACAATTGGGTAGCCGCAAGATAGGGAATGAAGTTAGTTTGGATTTTAGGGATGTAAAAGCCATTTCTTGGCTAGGACCCCATTTAAGGTGATTAGGCTCATTCTTCTTAGTCAGATCAGTCAGAGGCACTGCAATTGCAGCAAAATGAGGAATGAAGCGACGGTAATACCCTGCCAGCCCGAGAAAAGATCGCATTTCTTTCTTGGTTGACGGGCGTTTTGCCTCTTTGAGGTGCTGCAGCTTGTCTGGTTGGGGTTTGAGCTTCCCTTCACCAACTACATGCCCCAAGAAATCTAGGGAGTTAAATCCAATTTCACATTTGTTAGGTTTAGCAGTCAAATTAGCCTTTCTAAGACGAATAAGGACATCTTCCAGTGTAGACAGATGGGCTTTCCATGACGAGGTATGCACCAGTATGTCATCAATGAAGTTGTCTATACCTGTTGCTCCGGTGAGCATACAACGCATAATTTTTGTAAACGATGCAGGGGCACTTACGAGGCCAAAGGGCATCATACAAAAATGGTACAAACCATATGGGGTATTAAATGCTGTAGCCCTTCTTGACTCTAGCTTGAGGGGTACCTGCCAATAACCTTTGGTTAGGTCAAGTTTGCTGAAATAAGTATCTTGTGATAAAGAAGCAAATATCTCATCTGGATTGGGCAGTGGTTCAGCATCAAAGACTGTAATGCTGTTTAAGCGGCGGAAATCAATGCAGAATCTCACCGTACCATCCTTTTTCTTCACCAGAACAATTGGGGAGGAGTATGGAGAGTCAGATCGTTCTATAACCCCAAGTCGCTCCATCATTGACAGCTCTTTCTTCACTGTATCTTTCATAGCATAGGGTATAGGGTAAGGTTTCTGTCTCACTGGCTCATCAGTTGTGAGCCTTATCTCGTGCTCTCCAAGATTTGTCCTTCCTGGAACATCAGTCAGAACATCCGAATATTTCCCCAATAGTTTCTCCACCTCAGCCTTCTGTTCCTCATTCAAATTGGAGCTCACTACCACATCCTGTATAGTTTGAGTTGGCTGTATGGTGGATGAGATCAGCAACTCCTCAAAGGTATCATTATTCGGATTACCATCATCAGACTCTGTGTCCAAAAGAGCAGCACAAACGACCATTTCATCATTTTTCTCTTTGACTTCTTCCCGTTTAACATAAAGTTTTAGCAAGTTGGCGTGAAATGTCTTCTCCTTGCCTGAAAGATTAATCCTGTAATTAGTATCATTCAATCGCTCCAACACTGGGAAAGGACCTTTCCACTGTAATAAAAGTTTATTATTATCAGTTGGAAGTAATAACAAAACCAAATCCCCAGCCTTGAAATATCGCTTACCACTTCGTTTGTCATAGTAGTGTTTTTGCTTTACCTGGGCTCTTCCAAGACTTTCTTGAGCAAGTTTACACGTGTTCTCCAGCCTCTCTTTGAGATCAAGTACGTATTGATACACAGTACGCACTTCCGCTTCATCCACTTGATTGGTCCATAGTTCTTTAAGTATTGACATTGGTCCCCTCACGGTTCTCCCATAAATTAGCTCGAATGGTGAAAATCCAGTACTTGCCTGTGGCACTTCCCTATAAGCAAATAACAGGGCGGCTAGATACCGGTCCCAATCTTTGGGTCTTTCTCCACACATCCGTCTGAGCATTTGTTTCAGGGTACCATTGAAACGTTCAACCAACCCATTACAAGAAGGATGATATGGTGTGGTTGTCAATCCCTTGATAGACAGTAATCTACTAACTTCCTTCATAAGTGTTGATGTAAACTGTGAACCTTGATCAGATAATACTTCTCGTGGAACACCTATACGACTGTACATGTCCACGAGTGCCTCTGCTACAGTAACAGTTTCAATGTTCTTCAGCGCCACTGCCTCAGGATATCGAGTTGCGTAATCAACTAGAGTGAGAATGTAACGATTACCTCTCTTCGTAGCTGGAAATATTGGCCCAACCAGATCTACTGCTACACGTTCAAAGGGTGTATCAATCAATGGCATTTTGCCTAAGGGTACTCTGAGGGATTTACCTTTGTAGAACGTTCGCTGACATGCATCACAGGATCGAACAAATCTCCGAATGTCTGATTGAATACCTGGCCAGTAGAAATGTGTGATAATCTTGTCCACCGTCTTCTGGGTCCCTTGGTGTCCCCCGAGTATTGACTCGTGTGCTAGCTTCATTACTTGGTGCCGAAATGTCAATGGCACGACCACCTGGTGGAAACCATCACCATTCTTGATGTGTGGCGATTTGAAATTCCGGTACAGAATTCCCTTTTGTTGAACAAACTCTGATTCATTACCATTCCTTGCAAGCAGTTTACTACCTTCATTCAGCAGTTCCCAACAGCGCTTCAAGGTTACATCAGTTTTCTGTTCTTTCTGTACTTCGGCGACTGTTACCATCTCTATGGGACTGTTTGGTACCTTTAAGCCTCGTGTAGGTTTGCGCTCCAACATCTTTTGGGCTCTCGTCTGTACCCCCAATATCATCTCTTTTACTGGCTCACTGCAGTCTCCAGACTGCACATCTAAATGCGAACCACCATTCCAATTTAAGTCGGGGTCAGATGGGTCACGAACTCCTGGTACATTTCCAAGGATAAGGTCATATACGGGACTCTTCATACACAGGGCGTCCACCATACCTATGAGATACGGAGTATCCACCTCTATCCGAGCCACTGGAATCTTCCTTGCTGTACCATCTACAAGAACACAGACTCTAAACTCTCCAGTTAGCTGGTCATCAGAAACAAGGGCTCGCCTTACCACTATACCACTACATCCACTATCTCTTAGAACTGAAACTTCAACACCACCAACACAACCTACCGCTACCGGCATTTTCGGTGGCATCTGTCCCCGGCACGCTGCACTCATAACAGGGAGTTGATGGCCACAATGCAATGTCACATGATCCTGTTGCAGACAGCATTCATTCATTTCATTCACGCTTTCTGGAAGCCGGCAGGTCACAATATCATTCTCAGATATGTTGGTAGACACTGCTGCTTGTTTGGACCTATTTGGTTCCCTTACAATGAGACATGATGCCTTAACTGTTTTAGTTACTCTTTGTCGACAGTCCCGTGCAAAATGTCCCTTTTTACCACAGACAAAACAACCATCGCCTTGACTGGTTTTTCGTTGACGAGTGGGAGAGCTGGAGTTAACAGCTTTGCCCTGAGAGGGTTTCTTTTCATTACAATTAACTCGTCTATTTACCTGCCCAAACTTTGTACCACGGGCCTCTACAAACTGTTCAGCTAGTTTGGCCATGTCAGCAATCAATTTGGATGGGCGTTCTTTTAAAAAGGTAGCTAAGCTTGGACCACAATTATCGATAAACTGCTCCCTCAGAATCAGATTTTTTAAATCCTCAAAAGAGTTACTAATTTCAGACATGTGTATCCATCGATCAAAATAGTTTTCTATTCGTGCAGCAAACTGAGTTGCCGTCTCTGTTTCATCAGGTTTCGCACCTCGGAATTTTTTGCGAAAACCATCTTCGGTTAAATTATACTGCTTAAACAAAGCCAACTTTAGTGCATCATAATCGCTTGCCGACTGTACTGCCAAACGCGAGTACGTGTCCAGTGCTTTACCGGTAAGAAGGGTACTCAAATTTATTGCCCAGTCTCTACGCTTCCATCCTATTGCCAATGCATACCTCTCAAACCTTTGAACCCATGCATCCAAGTCATCCTTATCCTCATTGAACAAGGGTAACTTTGGTGCATTAGCATACCCCGAGTCTCTTTCACCAACCGCAATTTCCCCATGCTCTCTTTTCGCTTGCAACCGTAATTCTAATATATCCTTTTCGTGCTTCCTCAACTCCATAAGCTGTGCACGTTCATCCCTCGCAAATTTCTCCCTCTCTCTCACAAAACTCATCAGATCCTCACCACCTAATCCCATCTCACGCCCAAGTTCCATCCACTTGTCCATACTGAGCAACACTGCAATTTACTCACCCTATTCTATAATAAGAAAGCAGCTGTTCCCTGAGACACCTGGATTCCAACCTCTGTTGAACGGAGTTGGGCTGGCGCATCAAGCATCTGGATAATAAAACAAGACTGAAACAGTTAAATATTTTAAATACAATACAAGATCACTTAACTGAAAAAATACAATAACAGTAACAATACAATAAATGTAGTGCATCAAAATATAGTTACACACTGAATAGTTACCGCTTGCAAAACACTACATGTACATGCTGCCAATTTCTGAACTAATGTGTTTGGCCAATCCTGGCACGCTCGCCAATTGTCAGATTTTTTCTAGCAGGCAGCACATGCAATAAAATAACAAGCAGAAATCACGCCAGTGTGCGGTTCAGAATTAATACGCTTTATTAAGCTGGTAGTGAGTTCTATACACAATGGGGTGATGCTAAGGGAAATATTACTAGTTATATTAATACATGTCACAATCCGTAAAACGGCATACAATTATAAGACAAACTAGACTACACGCTCATCAAAATTACAACAATGCGTGAAGCATACACATTATAAATACAAGCAGTAAATTAAGAACTAGCATTGCAAGTTGGTAATACAACCGGTTAGCCCTCATGAACACGTCACACAACACGTTCAGACTGTCCTATTGTCCGGTAAGTTAAAACGTTCACTTGCTCGACACTTGCTTCACTCCACACAATCTAGAATTCCACTTCACAGCCTTCCACTCAGACTGCGCTCCATGCGTCACGACGGCTCACCACTCACAGGTCATCTGGAAAAGGGACAAGTACATTCCATAATACTCGCCGTTTTAAACACAAATAAAGAAACGTAATATGGATGCATTTAATCGGGCTACTGTACCCGGCACAGTTGAATGAACTACTAGGAAATGATTAAACTGAAAACTCAACTTACAGTTTCTATGTGCGGGCGTCTTGTCCATCTCCCTCACCAAAGGGTGGAATCTCCAAGTCTCAGGAATATCCCCAAGCTGCAAAACCAATTTGGCAGACCTCTACTCTATATACTTGGCTGACCGAATACAGCGAAGTTACCACTGACTCCCACCAACTCAAAGCCTGAACGCCTTGCCAGTTGATAGTAAAATTACGAGTCACCACGAGTAGAATTGCAGGAGATGCTCACTCCTGGACAACCGATGGACAACTAACCACATCACACTGCAGAACTACCAAGCACACTGACCTGCTTTGCATCACAAAAGCAGTTCTATTCATCACTCCAGCCTACTCTAGTAAACTTCCATACACCCACCTGTAAGTGCATACCACTAACTTCCAATACACACTCGCATACCAGCACACTGCAAATCAAACTATGACCTGATTCATGTACACCTGTACACTAGTTACTAGGCAACAGACTTAGCACTATTAAGTTTATTATATGATGAGTTTATTCAATAAAGTTACTTTACAATACTATAACCTACAAACACAAATAACTAGACAATAACAAATAACATCCAAAATAGTGACAATTTTGTCACAGTATGGGTGAAGGTATGGTATAATTATATTAATATAAACTGAACCATACCTTCCCCCAATACTAAACATAAGCTTCGCAAACTTGCAAGGTTCTAATTCCCAACATCTGTGCTTGAAAAGAAATAGTGATTAACATTCACTATTTTCGAATGCTCCGCCCCTAATTGCATAAATTGCTTGTTGTTTATCTAGAGTAGGGTTGAAGACGCTAAATATAATCTAAAATTTATATATGCGTAAGTATAAAATAACGTAGTTGTCAAAAAAGGACGCAGGTCGTTGTGTCGTCACAGGAAGCGCTGTCTCAGCACAGACCAATCTACTTCCCATAGGTCTTTGCGCTTTACGCAATAGTATCTCTGCCATAGGCAGCCTTCAATGTTGTGGTCAATCACCTCACTACGCATGGCCATTTTTCCGCGGTTGTTTCATTCGAAACCGAACTACAAAAAGTGGAAAAAACGTATGTGACAACCGAACTATTTATCAATGCCAGATTTATATCCTTGGGGGCGAACTCCGCACAGTTCGATACGCGTTACTTATCATCACTGCACAAAGCAGCTTTGCATAGAACTCATTTGCATATTCGAATATATTCGAACTACAAGACCCTGTCGGTTAACAAAGTTATGCGTAAGCCACTTGGTTACTTTAATCACTTTAATAAGACGTTTCACGCCCCGACTAAAATATACATGACTTGCGTTAGAAAAGTACAATCCTTTCCTACATGCCAAAGCATTAGTTTCTACTATAAATGACTAACTTTATAAACTTACTAGAACCTGTGTGTTCTATGACTGTTAGACGCGCAAAATTGAACCCGTTCAAGCCAGAAATAGTATTGAAATATTCACCAGAATACAAGATAAACGGAAATGTTAGTAAACTCCTTTCAGTGAAATTAGTCTTAAATGTTTCTTTCCCAACTATATACGTTAACAGAACGTTTTTTCTCCTCAGTTTTAGTGTATCACGTGCGCCATTTCACTACAGTAACATTACCTTGCGAAACATAGTCCGCGATAAAATGGTTCGTTTTTACGTTTTTACTGAAGTCTAACATTAATAAATAATTCGGATGTCACATACGTTTTTTTCCACTTATTGTAGTTCGGTTTCAAATGAAACAACCGCGGAACAATTTTTTGCTGGAGCCTGAGTTCTACGCGTGATTTGATTGCGTTCAAATCTGCTTCATTTCAAACTGCGCATGCACACACACTGTGGTTTCTCGAAATGCATAATAATTAGGTAACTTGTCACTAATAAAAGTCACCGAAAACATTTTGAGCAATAGTACTAGAGTGAAATATAAACCTCTGCATTCTCCATGAATTTCATAATTTGATCATGGTAAAGAGAAAACCTGTGCTTACTTTGAACAGTTAGCTGGAGTCTGATCGAAAACGTGTTTCAAAAATACCTTTACATCATTTTTCCGATTATTTTTTCAGCTCGTAAAGATGGAATCAGTCAATTTAGAACTAACATGTATGCTATTGGAAAGCATGTTGGCACAATTTTACTGAAAAGACGAGTTTTTCATTGCTCATGAATATTAATTTATGCAAATGAGACGATTATTTCAACCAGTCGTGTCATGCACCCCCCCCCCTGGTGCAGTGATGATAAGTAACGCGTATGAAACTGTGCGGAGTTCGGAAAGGACGCCGACCTGCAAGGGGACGCAGGTAACTAGCGAGTAAGTGACGTAATTTGAAAACATTCTAATATTCGTTTTCTGTTAACAAGTCGTCATTACGCTATACCCATACAGTCTGCCTACTTAAACTTAATATTTGAGATGGCTCTGGCATTCCTCGCCGTTTCTGTGCAAATTGATAACAAAAGAAACAGTTTTTTAATCGCCTAACTTTCGAGAGTAAAGGAAAACCCCTGCTCTACGGCCACGAGCATAAACGCTGACATCAGGTAACCAACGGAAATATAACAAGCAGCGAGAAAGTGATGGGCCAATCAATATGCCTGACCAATTCCTAGTTACCGGCCTCTTGTGGCTCGGTGCGCCATGACACATGAGGCGGGAACCAGCCATCGAACCAGCCAAAGTAATTGACGGCACATACGCCCTCTATTGGCGACCCGTTAATACTAAGCACCCTCAGTAGTGACTGATACTTGTGGTGCGTTTAATAATTATCATGTAATTTGTTTTTTCAGGATTAATTGTACCTTTGTTAGCACTGCACCATTTATGACTCCTTTGAAAGTCATTATCAATTTTTGAGAGATTGATTTTATTGATTTGAATGAATTTATATAGGTTAGTATCACCTGCAAAGAGTCGAAAATTATGAGAATTGGTAGAAGTGGCTATATAATTAATGTAAATTATTCAACATACAGAAGCAAACATGTGATTTGTCAAAAACAGATTTTATTTCTGAAATATATTTATAGATTGGAAAAAATGTAATGGTTTGAGTCCAGAATATATCAACTCGCCAAACTTTGCTTTTATATCAACTAATTCATTCAATAGCCAACGTCAATGTTTTATAAAACTGATAGAGAACTCAGTATAAAGAATAAGGAAGGATTGAAAACTGGCGACAGAACACATTTCTAAATACTGACAATAAAAATACTAGTACTATCTGAACGAATAGAGATAGATAAACTCATTTATAGAAAATCTCCAAATTGGAGACGGTATTCTGTTAATTGCAATGAGGATATTATGACCTATATCAACAAACTTGAATTTATCTAGCATTTTATTTGATAGTGTAAAATAGGCTTTTATATTCTATGCACGAAAGTCATTTACAGTTTCTATTCAAATCCCATGAGCTGTGTCATACAGTTAATAGCTAGATAATAAATGTCGGTAGTATGGTTCCTCACAAAAACCCGTCGGCAGTAACATGGTTTGCATTCAATCCCCAATGATACAAGTATGATGTTCGATAATTAATTTATATTTCCGTCGCTCAGTAATTTAGGATTCGCGTCGAATATATATTTTGTACAGTACTGTCGTTTGATGATTCCTGTTTCCTCGCTGTTTGATGGTTCTGTCTGTCCGTCTGGAGCCAGTAAATAATTGTTCTCAGTGGTACATGATTTGTACACTAACTGAATGTTGAAAATCCAGTACCTTGGATGAGTTCAGAACATCATTCTTTTTATCAGCGATCCGAATACTGGCATCTTTTCCATGAACTATCTCCGTTCACTCTGTCTACAAGTCTATGGTTTTAATTGTCAATTGTCAATTGTCGCCAAATATAGTGGAAACTTGTACAAATTCTACAATACCTCCAATAACCTCTCTTTGTTGTAATATGCCCTTAACTTTCAGTGTATTCGACGTGAGCGTTAATCACTTTCAACATCATGTCTCTCGCTCGAAATATATTCTGTTGGTTGGTAGATTCTGCTGCCTTTACGTCGCCGTCTCATGTTTACGTGCTAATTAGAAACTGTTGGTTGACGTGGATTTTTTCCGGGAGTCCCGTAGTCAATATTCTGTGTGTCCAAATTGCCAAGGAGTGATTTAGTATATCTGACATAAATTTTATATTGTGCAGTCTTTGGGCGCAGTATTCTAAGAAAACGGGTCATCGTATTAATCATCGCGCGTATGGTGCGTTTGAGTATGCAAATTTCGAATACGTCATTGACAGCCACTTAGTTCTGAAATATCGAACGCGATAGTTTAGCTGACCTAAATACCGGATTTTATTTTTTTAAGTTTTTATTTTTTACACTATTTCGTTTGTATTCTAACTGATGATGTGGAAATGGGCAAACATAGTACAATAACGCGAATACAATGTCATAAGTGAACAGCGAATGTAGCGCTCAGCGCATGGGTTATAGAACTAGTCATACAATTATAACATGATTCATTACACGTGACCGGATCTCCTCCATTCTCCGCGAATTAGCGTATTTGAATATGAGAGATGACAATGTGACTTAATTTTGAGTCCCACAAATATATGATTCTGTAGTTTATTATAAAATGTCGAAGGCCGACACACTTCGAAAATGCATAGTTATTATATCTGACATCTATATTTGTGCATGTCTATATAATTAGCCTAATTTTTTAATGTTTTAAATTTGGATGATCTGTGTTTATAACACTGATTATCTTCTGATGAATTAGTATTACGGGTTCATAACAGTAATACTCTTTATGAACATTTCCCTTTTCAACTTCCAGCTACAAAATAGTTCAAAATTTGTTTAGTTTTGTAATTATCACAACTGTTTGATGGGTGTTCTTAATCGTCGTTTCTTCAGTTTAGCAAATTTACTTGCATGCGTCTAATAGACAAAAAAAATTCCTATAACTTTAGATTAACAATTTTAAAAGCAAACGTTCATGTCATCCATTCTAATTATAGTTCCGTTTGTGTGGATCAGATGAATATTTATTACACTTTTGTCCAAATAATAAATACCTAATTGTTTATATTAACTTATCTGCATATTTTGAAATTAAAAAAAATTATGGAGATCTAGAATTAGGTCACATTATACACATCAAGTTCATTAATTTGGTTAACGGTTGTTGATGTGGCTGTGATTTTGGCATTATATCAGCTTTAATATGACAATTATTACGGAAAGGTCAAAATTATGCAATTCATATCTTTACAAAGGATATAATGAATTAAATTTTGATTTCAGTTTCGTATCATCTGTTGTGTCTTGTTCTATATTTGATTAGGAATTTATTTCGTTTTTTTTTTTTTTTTGCTATGAATTAAATCCAGCTGCGGAAACCAATACTAATAACTCCGCAGGGAAAGTACCTCTACTGGCACTAATTTTACAAGGTTGATGCCCTTTCTCAACTTTAGGTATTCAAATACTAATCAATTGCATTTTTATAGCATGACAAACTCCGAGTGCCAAAATACAAAAAATTAGTAATTTCACAGAACTACGTTTACAAATCATATGCCTATTTTCAAATTGCTACAATGGCTACACGTTCACGAATCAGAGACTGCCATTCTGGAGTATACCATTCAAACTTATCCGACGTATTGTAGGACAATTGACATCATTTGCTAGGAAATAAATAAATTATTATATTCAACAATAAACTGTCACGGTGCCCTTCTTTTTCTTTCGAAAATAAATTTTCCGATATCTTTTATTGTTTCAATCGCAGATACTGACGTCACCATTTTTTGAAGATTGACCCTTTTTCTTGTTTGAGACGCACTACAGTTAGTTGGCTAGTTGCATTCAACAAGTTCTATAGTCTGCAAATATCAGGATTTTGAACAATCTTAATTTACCGCTGAAAAACGTAGATAAGGAAGAAATCAAGGAACTCCATAATTGTCAAAACACTCACACCCAGGCATAGTCCCATCAAGCCACCAAAACTACCTATTAAAATAAAAATTAAACGTTACTATACATGGTATTTTGTCTTATAAATGATCAAAGCTTGATGATGCTTGAGTTTCTATGTTTCTTGAAAAATGCATATCATTCATAATTAGGGTGGTAATTTACGACTACGCCATTGTAGTAACAGTACAGAGATATACTCACTAGCAAGCGACCATGGAGATACAGCTGGAACCAACATTATTTGCTTGTGCACAAGTTCTTCGAAGAATACTTTTAGGTCAACAATATTGTTGCTATACAAACAAAGAATAATACGTCAGTGGAAATCGGTCAGGTAAATCACGTAAAGAACCTGTTGACTAAATCGTGTACAAATAAGTTTTTATATTGTTCGTGCGAAAAAAGAAAAAAAAACACGATTACTTTCAACACTTTTATATGTAATTGCAAATCATAGATTAAGGAGACTTACGTCAATACATCCTCAGTCACATCGTACATGTCTGTTACACGGCCAATAATAGACGGCGATGGGAATTGCGCGAAAGTAACACGTGGGTTGTAAGCTGTCAGCTCACACGGCAGGGTACAGTGAAACTCTCGAGATCGTCTTGATACCGAATCTGAAATATAAGTGTAACTCTAAATAATAAAATTAATCGTCTATAATGGTTTCATCGTGGTTTTGCTAATCATTTTTCAATATCAACTTTTTATTGACAAAAACATCATTGCAAATTGTCTCGAGAAAGTGTTTAGTAACAACCCGACTTAAACATGATTTCCCTCGTGTATGAGACACAGTCGGGGTTTCCCAAGCAGTTTTATCTCATCAACCCCTATTTAAATTTCACTTATGTTCTGTACACGTGTAATCTATGGTTATCCACAAACCTGATTATTTAATCGGGTAATGTTTCACTATTAATTAGGATATTCTCGTTATACAACATGTTTGTCAAATGTTTTCCTTTTCAGCGCAAAGGTACTTCGTATACAGGTTTTTTAAAATCATCCCCAATAATGTATTCTATATTCGTAAACGAGTAAATCTAAATAAGCTTAACTTCATAAGCACATAATATTTGTATAAATAAGTATACAGATTTCACTGACATAAGAACATTTGTCACACGGTCATTCTTTGATATGGGTATATGATTATTAATTAATATTTATAAAGTGTGTATATTAGGGTTTGTATTTTATTTCGACGTAAACCTTGAATTGAATAACAATAATATTGCATTGTTGGCGAGTATTGTAACTTAATATAACACGAACTAAAGCATTATTTTAATAGCGTGGCACTAAATTATTGGAAGCTATGTTTGACATAGATTGTGGACCCAATCTGTACAAGTTATCCTATCTATAAATATTCATCAGTATGCAGAAGTGATGGATTAATATATAAGAGGGATAACAATAGTTTAACTAAATTGTCAGGTCAAATGTTCAAAACGAAATATATAATAATATCTTATTCAGCTCTTTTAGGTTGAAATTGGTGTTACTATCTGATGTCTGAAAGATTGCACTTAAATTGTACTGAGAAACAACGTACATATAGACTGGGTATCAATACTAATAATGCCGTTACAAATGAAGCATATTACACATCCGATACTTCCTCAATGAGATATTTGCAAATATATTTTTAATATTTAATTAATATTTAATTAAAATTTAATTAGTGACGGTTATTTTTATCGCTTTAAATGAATTCATAAAAAATGCTACGTTTTTATCGTATTGATTTATTCCCGACTTATTGTACTCATGCTAGTAATAGTAGTGTTCATATGACTATCATACTATGAAAAGTGTTTAAAAGCGATAACACTTTCCAAGGTCACTTTGAATATTTTATGTTGTATTATTAAACAGAATATTCCCCAGCGCTACACATTGTATGTATACACGAGATTGTAGCCGTGCTGCGTAGACGTCTAGTTTTGCCCGTTATTAGTTACATTTACTCCTCAGATCATTAAACACATTTTTTTTTATACAGTAAATATTAAATATGATAGGTGCCACTTACATATTAGTGCATACTGACTAGGTAGGGCCAAGATAGATATAAAAGTGTAATTGACAACATAGGTTGTGTTATGGACTAGTTACATCTCATTCGTTTTCTTTATAATTGTATCATTACGAGAATTACAACGAAAACAACAAATCAATACAAACGCAACGGAAACGCTATAATAATATTTCTTTAAAATTTTAAATATATGAAAAATACATGCATCTGTGATTTAAAAAATAAAAGTGTCGACATAAATCATATGATTTACTGTTGAATAGATAAAAAATGCTACGTTTTTATCGTATACGTACTGATAAAAGGCCATGCACATTCCACTGCTTCTTTAATATTACACACACGCGCAGGTCCTGAAAAATATCAAGAAGAAATAAAACAATCGTGATTAGAATTATATCAATCCCTCTTTGTAATTTGAGTTGTTTTGTCTCTTGCAATTTTTGATCCCTGATATGGGAAAGCAAACTGACGAAAGTCGGATACTATTGATATAAATCATAATATTGGTTGAACATTTAATGGGGTTTTCAGTGGGAGAATTGCATTTCATGTGTATACAATGAGAAGTTCTTTGAATTTAAATTGAATTCAACACAATCTGTAACTAACTCTTTGAACATTATTCTCAAAATATGTTGAGTTTCATCTTTTCAAAAGTCTCAGCGTTACGATTACAAACATTCATTCGGATTTGTTGGATATTGTTATTTCTCTTTCACGTGCAATTGACTGTGGTTATTCAGAAACTGTTAGTACCTGGTAAATACGGTTCTTTGCATTTGCATCTACTAATCAATAATTCGGTCATATGTTCGTTGACGCAGCCTTGATAAGAATATATTGGATGATATTTTGTACCTTTAGATGTGCAGTTACTTCGATATGGTGAAGGTAGGAAATGTGCCTGAGTATGGAGAAAATGGTCGCAACGATCGTGTCATCTAATTAGGTTTATGTATACTGCTGTATTGTAATGTAATATGCGGATGTAATCATTGCACAAAATCAAACATAACAGTCTAAGTAAGGTGTAGTGAAAGGACAATATCTATATATAGACATTAAGCATAGAACCAGGAACTATTGTCAGCTGATACGATGATGCAGCAAAGATGAGTACGTCGTGCCTCTCATGTATCAATCTCAAATTTATGAACGAGCTCTTGAATATATAGTCTACGTTTTGTATTTGATGTACCTTTTCTATTGTCACAGCAATCATCGTTTCTGTACCTGGTGCAACGGACAATACCGAACTTCGACCGAACGTTACCCGGCCAGGCTCGTTTAGTATTACCTGCCAGAGGTAATAAAGATTATAATGTATTATCTCAGAAATATTGAAACATTGAATATTCTTGTTCATATTTTTTCTCCCAAATTAATGTATGTTTAATATACGTCAAATTAGTGTTTACCATTATTCCGCTACCAGTACGAGGACCGACCGTGTACTCGTTCTTCTCTACACTTATCCGCAAGTGTAATCCTGAGTTTGACCCAGATTGTGATGTCAATAATGGGTTAAGCCAGTCGATGTTGAATGAATAACAAACTCCATATTCCGTGAAGACAGTAGTAAAATCATTCCATCTACAGTCACGCTTATCGTCATCGACAAATTGACATTTCAAAATCATGTCTTTCAATTGATGAGATGATACTAGCTCAAATTCTGTACGATTTATGAACGCCGGTTCATTTTCCAGAACACTCCAATCGTAGCTTATGTTAAGGTCCGGGCCAAATCCGGTGATTGGATGTAGTTTCCACAAAAATGCTTCAAACTGTGTCCCATTAATGACAGACTTTCGATATTGGTTGTAATTGCAAACAGTAACCGTTGGAAATGTGACAAACGATGGGAATTCTATCGACGTTATCACATCTGTCGGATATCCCAGATAAATGTATATTTGCGCATTGAGCGCAAAAACTAAAAAGACGGCACCTGAGACAACACATATACTCCAGATTAACCTGCAATAAGAAGACGTAAGAATTTCACTTCATTCTTCATTACAATATTATATAATCTTAATCTAGAGAGTAAACCAACAGCAAATGTGTCAATGTGGAATGTTTAGAACAAATATATAGACTTAGTTATGCTTTCTATAAGCAAAACAAAATGTTCACATTTAGTATTCGACACTTCTGGCAGGGAAAACAATCTATTAAAAAAGAATAAATGAAAGAATACCATAGGGGAGACTAATAACTTGGTAATTAAACATTATACGTCAGGACTAAATATAAGATCATTTTTTGCCGAGTACATCTATATCCAGCCATGTACTTTGCCGACAGCGCAGTTTATGTTCATACGATTCTCACTGTAATATAATAATTGAATTATATTGTATTGAATACACACGGCCGCAATTGATTGATATTATATTGTTTTCACATATGGCCTGAAAGATATATATAGACCACAATATTTTATTTGTAAGAAAAAATCACATGTTGATATTTTGAGGTAAAATATCTACATCCATACAACAGAGCAAATGCTATCTTAAATAAAGATAATTACAATAGAGCAGTAATAGAAAAAAAACTCTGAATGTGAATACCTTCGTTGCCAGGAACTGGATTTGTCTGACGCGTAGGCTACTCCATGCAGTGTAGTGTGTCCCATGAACTGACAGAATCGTTCGGAGAAGCGATGGAATCGCGCGTTATGCTCGACGTTGCTTGAACTCTTGTCACTCTCCGGGGAACTCGAACCACGACGTTCAGCGTGAGGGGAGATGTCAATCTTTGACATATTAGAGTGCCTAACAGACGTTATTTCTGACATTGTGTTCTACCGTGTACCTCTACAAACATCAGCTCAAATACAGTACGTATTATCAAAACCGCTGCGTCGATTGCACTGAAAAAACGTATATATAAATATATATAATGTTGACACACTGAACAACTAGAGGTAATAAATAAGGAATAAAATGCTCCGTTTTATAGCAATTAACGATGGCGAGCGCTTCATGAACACTGCACTGCAATGTTTTATATTATACATGATGCGGACTAAACTGTCGGAGAATGCAGACGTTATCCTTAGATGCCAAGGGTCTCGTGGGAACATACCATACTACATACATCTATACGTGCATTATTGGTTTATGAGATACATAAAGTTGTAGTGTGGAATGTGGAATAAACTATAATATACTAAATATACTAAAAAATAATATAAAAAATAACAACTCCTTACAATTTATTTGCACCAATTTCCGATGCATACGCCTGTAGAACAGAAAATATTGATACAAAATTCATGCATTTTTTCCGATAAGAACCTTCCAATCTACCAGTCTGGATGGCCTATTACACTACAGAAAATTACATCTATATAAATAATGTGACCTCGATAAACGTACAATAAATTATTAAAAGATAATGCAATTTCATTCAATGCTATATTATGTTGTTAATATATCGTTATTTTAAATTAAAAAAAAACGATGGGTAACGACTGTTCAGCTGTAATTTGACTTATTTCAAACTAGATATTTAGAAAATGTGAATTCATCTACAGTATATTATTTATTAGTTTAGATAATACTTAAATTATTTTGACATACCGTTATTTTTTGCAATTATTTAATAAAGGGACACTGAGGAATACAATTGGGTATTTTCAATAAATTTGACCGATACGCATGCGCTTTGGGCCAGACGCGTGCGCGTAGACATACTTAATTAAATATAATTATAGCTTCTTTTAAGTCTGTCAAATAAAACACGATATTCTCTGTAGCCTTTTAATAGCTACTTGGCAGAAGCTCATTTTCCAGATGCGTCATTCAATAACAACAGTGACATACTAACCACAACAATATATGCATTATTGCTGATGGATGCCCATACACATATGGGTTTCGATGCAAACTTGATTTATAATTCAAACTCAGCTGAACATATGTTATTCTTTGGATGCTGTACGAGGCGGTGCGTTAGATCAGTCGTGATTAATTCGTAACATACGACTATAGTGTCATCGTTATTGTCAGATGTCGTATTCATAGTTGTTGTTGATAACGTTATTGCAAAGGAGTCGCGATCTGCGCCATTACGTAACATACATAATAAAATACATAGTATAATTAAAGCAATTTAGTGCACTCATGCTTGCCATAGGGTCAAGGCAATAGTGTTATTCCGTCATGCCACCATAATTTCCAATGATGGTCATTCAAGAAATGCTGAAACACATTTTATTCATCACAGTAGTTATGAAATCTATATAATCGCCACCATCCACATAAAGTCCATGTCCCCACAGTGCGATGCATGTACGGTGGATCAAAGCATTCAGGGGTATACACTACATGCATCTGGATTTAAAACAAATGCTTGTGATTATATCCACATCAACACAAATCCTAGCCTACGTTACAGACTAGTACAGCATGCTGTCGGTAGCTACCGGTAAATTAGACATTGTTCATTGTTCAAGTACCAAATGCAAATTTAATTGTCAAGTGTGTCAGAAAAATAGCCTAGAATGATTAAACGCGCATTTTAACAATCAAAATAGCCCAGCTGCCTATGTAGAGACAAAGTTGATAATGCGATGATAATGAAATATTAGCTGAACAATGACATATTAGCTATTTGTCATGGTTATTGTTACCGCGAGTTCACATCCAAGGTCATGTTATGGTTGTTGCTATCATCTTATTTACCGCAAGTATGACTAAATTATTCGTTAAAACAGAACATTAAAGATGTCGTCACTTAATGGATAAATCTGACAGTGGTCAGGCCATGGCACATACCTACAAAGAATCAAAGCAATTGAGCTTGTAGTTTTCAAGAAGTGGGAAACAGTTTTTTTTTTTTTATCAAACAAATTAAACGGTTGCATGACAATGACGATTGGAACATTCAGTAAAGACCAACATAACGTGAAACATATTGACATCATGTATGTCATTATGTCAGCATGTTAAAGGACTATGCATTGCTGAACTATCGTGTCAAAATGGTAGTTTATTGAACTGGTGCAATGAGAGGGCGCTTTCCATATCACAAGGTTATCCTTAGAAACTATTAGAACATATTTTGCCGAATCGGGGCATAACAAATTCAGTATTTCTGTCATTTCCGCATAAAAGAATGAGTATTTTACCGTCGTAAAAAATACAATCTGAGAAAAAAGGGTAGTTGTGGTTTATTTGTGTTTTAATTCACATACTATTCACAGATGATTATACTATGTACCCTTCCTTAAGATATAAGGCTAATTTGCATGTGATGTGAATGTGATAATTATTACGAGAATACCGCAAAGTGTGCACGAAAGCAGTACGGGGATTTTATCGGCCGATGCAATGTTGAGGTTGTTACCACAGGGAGCCCAGGAACTATAATCAACTGTAATACGCAGTCTCTATGAGCGGGGGGGGGGGGGTAATCGGCTAGTATCTAGTGTAAGAAATAGGCAAGGGATGAAGGCTCCAGTCAGCTCACATTTTTTAAACTCGAAAAAAACAGACCACATCGAGGTCACGACTCGGTTAGCCTTGCTCAACTGGTTCGTAACCAGTCTTGTGATTAGTTGTTGACAAATGCTGAACAGGCCGCGCCTCCAACTGTGCCGTGCGTTCGGACTAACCGTTAGGAATTCCTAAATAGAGCCAATTTGTGTAGTTTTCTTGATTTATTCTGCAGATATCGGTAAAATGTAGGTAAGGCTTTGGCGAAATTCGAAGGAGCAACTAATATTCTTCAACCTGGTATTTTTTTTAGATTTTATTTTTTTCGTCTGTTTTTTCTAGTTTAAAAAATGTGAGCTGGCTGGAGCCTTCATCCCTTGTCTATTTCTTACACTTGATACCAGCCGATACCCCCCGCCCCCGCTCATAGAGACTGCGTATTACAGTTGATTATAGTTCCTGGGCTCCCTGTGTTGTTACGTTACCGTACTGTGCGAGAGCAGACTTTGCGGTATTTTCGTGATACCCGTATTATTATACATCTTTTTCATGCTTGCACTAATAATTAAATGAGATACTAGTATAACTGCCCGAAAAAGCGACGAAGAACGTTTAGCGTTGTGCGTATGTTTGCATTACCATTCCCCGCTGATAGCGCTCTGCGTCTGAAGTAAACAAAAAAGTGTTAGAACGTGAGGAAGTCATTTGAACGCGTTCGTGACATTTTTGAACACGCCCACACACGGACGGGTAGACTCTATTGTTTTGGTAGCAGATGTAAAATAATATTTTCTATCGTCGTCAATTGCTGTTGTAACTACCAATGCTTTCATGCCATGAGTTAGCAGTTTATATTTAACCATGTTAGTGCCATGTTCAGAATGTTATTTGGAATCGTTCACACATAAACAACGTAATTTGTCACGATAATGAAATACAATACACAATTTTTGTGGCGCCGTCATGCGACGATAGGTTGAATGAAGATCGTCTGTCAAAACACTTGTTTTGCGATAGTTACTATATGATATATGACGAACGACACAACTGAATAAAGTTATAGCTTAGAACTATATTGCGGTAACCTATCTACGTCATTGTTAAGTCACATACACGCGTTGTCAATAGAGGGCGTGATTTATAATGCATCGTTATTTTCCGTGTTAACAAACACATGACAGATATATTTAGATTGTTTCAACAGAGAGAAGTAATTTTCGCTTATAACACCAGTGTTCATAATAATAATAATTACCAATACTTACTCTATAAACAAAATATGTGCATATATGTGTCGACCCCTCAAAGACAAGAAACTCCCAACACGTACATCGCAAAACATCAACACATCACAAAACATCCCACTACTATAGCGCTTATAGTTGTAAAACTGTGTCGCGTTAGATCATAAAACAGTTGGTCATTTAAACCTGGAAAGAGTATATATTTACACTTGTTGGCGGATTTAAATTTCATTATTATTCAAATTAAAATATCGGTTTATATATGGTCGTTCTACGTTATTGAATCCCGTGTCAATATAAACGGTTTTGTGTAGACGGAACTATTCTCACCGATGTTCAGGTCTCGAAATAAACAGAAATAATAGTTGTTTTTGCTTTTAAAAGCGGTGACAGAAAATTATAACAAAATTACATAGTGTTACAATCAATTTTCAATATAAACCTACGTATATTAGCATCCAAGTGAGTCGCCGCTCTACTGCGTCCCATCCTCAAGTTTTATTGAAATCTGTTGAAAGGGTGTTTAGAAAAAAAAATGAAAACATTGGCTAATTATTATATAAAGATTTCAATCAAAAACTAATCATATCTACGCATTGTTCCAGAGCATATATGTGTCAAGTTTCCTTGAAATTTGTTTAATGGTACATGGAAAGGCTTAAAATTTGCTAATTAATATGCAAATTAGGTAAATAATATGTGTGGATTTCAACCAAAAATAAATTAGCTCTGAGCATTATCCCAGAATATCTATGTGCAATGTTTCATGAAAAATTTATACTAGTAATTGGTTCTTGAGATATCTGTGGAGCAGACATAGACACACATACACACCGGGGTACGGACACACTAACTGCAAAAGCTCTCATTGTGACTGTGCTTCGTACACGGGAGTCAAATAGTAATTTTAGGCAAATTAGAATGAGATATGTCGGAAATTTTAACTCAAGCGAAGCTACGACCAACAAATCAAGTTTTCTGTCATTTTTATGGCAACAGTAGAGAGATATTTTTTTTAATTTGTCCGCCTTTATGGAGTTGTTTGACAAATACTGGCCTAGCCTCACCCCCACCCAATTCCAATCACAGAAAAATCGTAAAACCGCTCCTGGCGAAAAGTTACCCCAACTTAGAGAACGAATTTCTCAGCAATGAAAACAGATATAAAGGAAAACAAAACAAATATTAACTTTGGCCCCCACACTCAAGCTGAGTAGAATAAGTTATGTCCAAGGTGTGTAGGAGGAGGAGATACATTTGGCGTGAAGCTATAGCAATGGTGGGTCATATTTGCTCATATTCCAGCATCTAACAAGCGTGAAGGTATCACGGGGTAAAATTCTCTCTCCGGGGATTCTCCACACTGTCAGGGGGGAATCTCGTCTCGTCTCGTCTCTCTATCTCGTCCCCTTGAGGTACGGGATCGGGAAAGTCACTTTAACTTTACAGTCAAATAAGACACACACAACGAAATACGTTTCAGCTCTCGTCTTAGTCGGTCAATCGAGCACTCTATAAGACACAGCGCCCTGGGGAAAAAATCCCCAAGACTCTCACAAGGCTGAACCAAGACTCGCCCAAGACTGGACTGCCTCAAGGCTCGCCCCTGGACTCTCTCGACTCGACTCGACTGCGTCTGTCGTGGAGTATTCGCCAAGACCAACTCAAACTCTCTTTATTCATTTTCAAAACTCTAACCAATTACAAAACAGTAAAAGACTCTAGGGCGTAACCTTCAATCATAAAGCCAATCATACTAAGTACTGAATACGTCATATCTTTTGATTAATCGTTCACTACATTAATAACTATGGAATACCAACTGTCAGAATCGCGACGGATATCTCGTAATTAGTTCCAAATCACTGAGCCAAGTTCCGTCCAAAACTTCAATTAGGCCTAAACGATGACAGACATAACACAGCAATTCGGCTAATAATCAACTAATTAAGTCGGTTAACAGATACGCAAAAACAAATTCATGACAAAGGTATGGGGTCTGCTAAAACAACTCACAGAAGGATTAATGCGTGTAGACGCCTAACGCCACACACACACATAAATATAAGGGCAATCCTAGCGCATCGGATGGCCAAGCAAACGCGATAATCGAAGTAGGTACGTTTCCAGAGCGCGAGTACAGAGAGGTGAATTCGTTCTACTTTTTGTATACAGTCCGATGTCAGATTATGCATAAACAAATGAAAGTATTTCTCTTCTCATATGTGTTTTATTCATATAGTCACATCTTTTTTCATCAAGAATGACTGACACCCACAGGTTTTTTAGCCACGTTCGATCGACGTCTGGCTTCATAGTATTTCTAAAACCTCCGGCCTCCCGTAGCATTGCAAAATAACTATTACGCAGACATGACAGTTGTCAATAACGATCACATTGATTTTTTGAATGATCCAGTTAAAATGCAATTCCTCACTCTTGTAGCGTCATCTTGACTCTCCGTATAGCTGTATTTTTTATTTATTGTACAAGACACTTCGCGATGGGCGTCTTTCGCGGTAATATTTACGAAAGTTTAAATTTTTGTTCACTATTTTATAAACTGTCTTGGGAATTCCCATCACCAATTAGACAATGTCACAGCATTTCGCCTATGTTTTCAACAAATCCAAAATCTCGATAATGTTGTTTACTTTACAATTGTACTATGAATTACATTTGAAGTTTTGATAATTTTAATGGTATTCATATTTTGGTGCAAACATATACACTCACAAAATACCCATATAGTATATAGCCTTGACAAAAAAACATTATATTTCCTTGTCTTAATAATGCATTTTTTTCGATCTGTGTAACTTCATGTGAAATTTCTAATGAGATTTAAAGTTCAGTTGTCAACTTGTCCATGGAGAACGTTCACTGGCTTGTAGGCGTACTTGCTGTACAGTCTCGTGCTCTCAATATGTCGGTTTCTTTAGTTGTCGTTCGGTAACATTTGGTCTTCCACGATTTACAATCAATTTCAACTCAAGTCATGAGTCTTGGCATATCTCAGTACTATCGTTCCTCAGTCCGTGCTAATATTAAGACGTACAGTTCGCTGTTTCAGTGAAGAGCGGCGAGATGGCATCACACTCTCGCACTTGTGTTTCTTGCACATGTGGTTTTCGCCCAGCATCCTTTGCGGTGTTGTCAATCATGGATGCTGCATAGCGTATACGGAAAGCGTGAAAATGCATTACTTGGGTAAAGCACTCATACTGGAATCATCCAGATATGCAGACACTGCGTATTTTCTGTAATTAAACTAATTAGTCTCAAATAAATAATGAAGAAAGAAATACATTTCTGACTGTTAAATTCCAGGTGCGATATATGATATGAATTTATTTAGTACAATGGCCTCATGGTTATGGTTATATACCCTATATATTATAACGTAATTTATTAGCAGCTATTCACCGTTTACTTTAGTTGTGTAGACACATATTTTTTAAGAACATTGAGTTAAGTCAATCACACTCTATTATATTTTAAAGATGTAATTGTTAAATAATATTATTATTTTTTTTAATGAAAACGTTATTATAGCGTAATTTATTTGCGGATAAATACTTACCATATGCTCACTACTGAGCATGCTTAGTCCGCTGAATTTCCCGCTACTATAATGTTTGTGGATATGACTGTTGCCGACGTTTTCTTCATTCTTCGCATGGTAAGTGGTCAAATAGTTGTATAATTTATATACAGATTGTTTTCTAATATTAATTTTACTCAGAAAACAATGATTATTCAAGCTTATCAATCAGAAAGATGGTTGCTACCGGCCATTTTGAACTTGCTGGCAAATTTGAATTTTGTTCTCCCCGTGTTGGTGGTTTTGGGGACAAATTGTATTTGAATGAACTTACTTTTGTAACATTCCTTGCTTTGTCTGTGTTTTAGAATAATGTTGTTGGAAAATTAAATTAAATGATAATATGTCCGAGTGCTGTTGCCGGAAAATCAATATTTTATATAACTCGTATTCGTTCCTAATAGACCATTTTCTGTTCACTGGTGAGAATCACGCGTTATGCGTGAAATCGAACGTAAAAACAGGACAAACAAAGGTCATAGCAGGGGGGAGTTGCATGACACGATTGGTTGAAATAATCGTCTCATTTGCATAAATTAATATTCATGAGCAATGAATAACTTGTCTTCTTGAACGAAAATGGCCAGCAGCCAGAATCAAGGGGGATTCGCACAGAGTTCTGGGTAAATCAAGGGATTACTCGCTGTTACGGCATGCCTGATTGGCTGAAAATGTGTATGCGCATGAAGTCGTCGGATATCATCAGAAAACGCAGGATTTGTGCAGTTTTGAATAAAACAAAGTTAGCGATTATGAACAATGGTTATTAACGTAACACCCGATCCCCTCTAAACTTATTTCCATTTTAAGGTAAGAAATAGAAATTTGAACCGACAAGGTGTCGATTATACTAGATGCCATGTTTCACAACTTGTTTATTTATATACGTATCCTCGGGGACGGAGCTACATCACAAGACGTTCCACGTTGCTAAGACGCGCACCACTATACATGTATTTCTATGGGATCTGTGTGCGCTGCTGTGGAACGCTGGTCGAGCCGGTGAAAATTCGAGAACACAACACAAACTCAACTTTGAAGCAATCCTGAACAACCAAATTTACATATGTTACACACATAGGGCTAATATTGTTACACTGTTCAGGGGGGTCTCAACAACCATCCCAAAGTACCTTTTCTTCGAGTTTGTGGGCTTTGTTTTCACCGCGATGGTTGCCAAGCGGTGAAAAACGCCCGGATGTCCGCCCGAGGATAGCGGATGATTATTTATATACCCTATATACAAGCCACTTCGCGATGAGCGTCTTTTGCGGTCAGTAATATTTACGGACATTTTTGTTCACTATTGGCGATCTGCCCCGCTAGGATTGCCCTTAAAATCAATTTTGTGTGTCTGTGTGTGTGATTTCCAGTGTTTTCACGTATTAATTCTTCTGTGATTTTTTGGCTTGGCCTATTTCCCTCAAACTTGGCAGGCAGGTCACACCATCACCCTAGTTATTAGGTAAAATCTGAAGAAAAGAAATTGGCCCACCGTTGCCATAGTAGCAGCCAAAAAACTGTTTTTGTTTTTTTTTGATAGCTTTGTGCCAAATGTATCTCCTCCTACAAATTCAGGATAAAACTTCTCAGACGTTGCTCATTCTACTCAGCTTGAGTGTGGGCACAAAGTTACTATTTGAATTTTTGATATCTTTTTTCATAACTGAGAAATTTGACTCTTCTGAGATTTTTCTGGCTGGGCCTATTTGGTTCAAACTTGGCAGGCAAGTCACACCTTCACTCTAGTTAATAGGTTGTAAAATCTGTAAACAAATTCTGGCCACCGTTTCCATGGCAACAGCAAAAAAAACTGATTTTTGTTAATACCTTCGCGCCAAATGTATCTCATCCTACAATTCTAGGATTACTCAGCCTGAGTGTGGGCATACATTTACTAGTTGTTTTATGTCTATTTTCATTACCGAGAAACTTGACCTAAAAGTAGGGGTAACTTTTCACCAGCGGCTTTTAACTGCTCTGTGTTTTTTTTTTTTGGCTTTGCTGATTTTGTTCATACTTGACAGACAGGTCGTACTGTCACTAATTGAAAAACAATTCTCGCTCACCACTGCCATGGCAATAGCCAACAACGGATTTTTTAATACTTTCGCCCCAAAATTATTTCCTTCCACCAGTCTTGTAATAGCAGTGTTAATACCGGCACCAACAATGTTACACTGTATCAACGTATAAATCCCAACACAACTTTGAACTATAAATGAACTGTAAATGCTGCCTTCAATCTAGAAAATATTATCGAAAAACGGTTGGAAATAATAAATTTAACAGCAGAATACGTCCTAGCAATAAAATAAAGTGACTTCTAAAGACTGAACGTTTTTTTGCGAACTTCGTATACGGGGCCCGGTTTTTGTTATAAACCGACGTTAGCTTCACGTTCATGTCCTACCATGGCAACAGCCGAAAACATGACCGCCAACCAGCCTACCGGCTTGTTTTATAAATTGGCTTGGCAATTCCCACCACCAATTAGACCATGTCACAGCATTTCGGCTACTTTTCCAACAAATCCAAAATCACTCGATAATTTTGTTTACTTTACATTTGTACTATGATAACATTTGAAGTTACGATAATTTTAATGCATACATGTACACTCTCAAAACATACCCCAAAATAAGAGAAATTGGGATATAGCCTTGACAAAAAAGCATTATTTGTTCTTAATATTGCATTTTTTTCTATCTGTGTAACTTCATGTGGAAATCCTGATGAGATTTAAAGTTCAGTTCACAACTAACGGTTTTGCAATATTAGAGGCTGTGAACTTGTCCATGGAGGCTGCAAATTAATAAATGTCTGTTCACATTTGATGATAGGCAATTTTGATTAAGTAAGGGTATTCGGAAGCAATATTCTTCTGTCGAAGATCGGCTGGTCAATGTGAGCTAAGAAATAAATAAATTCGAGTTCAAAATCAAATCGTTCGATTTTTGCAGCAGACGTTCGACGCGCGTCTTTCACGCATCTCGCGAGATCTCGCAGTTGAACGGAAAATCACCTATTATATTACAATATAATTTTTTGTGTGAATGGAGATATTGTATTGTTAAATAAAGTACGTATATTATTTTTAATAACTTTATACAACGTGTTTTATGCATCATTGAAATAACGTAATTATGGCATTATGACAATTTACGTAAATAAATCACATGAAAAGAACTGTATTTTGCTGTTATAAAATACCGTTATGATAATGTTTATTAAAATGGTACTAGAGTTATGACATTTAAATCTGCAATACAATCGTTTTTAACAAACGTCACTATGACGTACCCAGGGAAGATACATATGTGTTATTAGAAAATAACACTTTTATAACGTTATAAAATTACAATATAAGGCCAGACCAAAACAAATTACTTGTTCATCGGACCCGCGTGCACCTATCATATCGCATTTTGGATTTTTTTTTTTTTAATTTCGTCAAAAATTCACTTGACCGTCGGTGGCGCTGAACAGACTCTTGCAAAGTGTGATACTTCAGGACGAGTGTTGTCTGTGCGTCCCCAAAACGCATTCATACGGTCGGCCGGCCGTCGACTGCTATCTTTTATCTGCATTGCTACATCGATTTTGTTTCCTGGGTGATGGTTAATACATCGAATAAAGAACTTACAAGATGAGTATTATCGTTATAGTCTGTGTATGCCGTGAGGGTTAAAATGTTTTAATGCCAAAAACGTTGATCTCCGTGAATTCGGATCAGACATTTTGACAGTCGATGTTCTAAAATAAATGAAGAATCCATAGAAAAAAATATCTGATATTCGAAATATATAGAACAATATTACTGTGAAACCATGTACAGAAGTTCGGGTTTGTGATGAAGTGCGTTACTTTCACTGTGTTGCACACAACCTACCCAAATGTGAACACTGACCCTGGATGTATATTTGGAATGTCAGAAGATAATATTTGTACCAAGTCAACGTCAGTAGCCAGTAGAAATGGATTTTTAGTGCTGAAAAACAGTGCAAGTAAAGTCAAGTCAAAGAAAATTGAACCGCCTCATGATCATGGTAAAAAATGACTTAAAGTCCCCAGATTCTGTATAATGATGCCATTGATTTATTTGAAAGTATTGAAGCGAGTTGGACAAAAAACAACATTGAAGCGGCAAACTACACTGGCGCATTCGGGGTGATTAATTTGTTTTTGTAGTTAAAATAAAATAAATAAATTCGTGTGTGTTAGTGCAAAATCACCCTGACTGGTTTATTCTGCAGGAAATTCATTGCTATTAAATATTCATGAATGCACATATTAAAATGAGGTGGGCACAGAAATACATGCATAATGAGGACAACATGGTAAAGGTCACACTGCAGACCCAACATGGCGGCACGTTGAAATTCAAGTTTGTCGTAGTCGTTTCTAATTCATCACAATATGTAAAAAAGTAACTCTACTATTCGTAGAATTAAATAAAAATCGGCTGCTACAATCAGCCGTCGTCTTCTCAATCAAATGTCAGTTGAAGTGATATTGTGATTGGCTTAGATGATTGTCAATTAGAACACTCATTATCATAATTACTCTTTGAAAATTGGACGAGTTTCTGCAGTGTCGAAAAAGGGCAATGCAGAATAAACCAGTTGAGGTGATTTCGCAGTTACAGGGGATTTAGCACTCATGCCCCCATTTCGCGAATTATTTTATTTTATTTGAACTACAAAAACAAATTAATTTCCCCGACTGCATCAGTCTAGTGGCAAACCAGACAGTTGCTACAGTTTGTGATTGCCTGTGGTATATCGATAGTCACCATGAAAAGTTTCAAAACTGCTCTTGTTTTATTCCTGATGCATTCAGCCAATTTCATGGATACAATCAGTGGAAAATTCAAAGGCATAAAAAACCTTCTATTTGTGCATAATGTTTAGAACAAATTAGCTAAAACATTGTAAAGGTATTACTCCATCAAATAATTAATCTAGAAGTAAGAAACTGATGTTGGCTATTGAACAGTTTCAAAAATACAAGGAGTATAATAAAAGACAACCTGTTGGATAATGACTACATAAAAACCGGTAAAAAACAATTCAGTGGAGTTAGCAGGGGTCGAAATACTCTGGTGCACACTGCACTATGCACATAGATTATTAGCTAGTGCAAGTAAACTCAAAATATAATGTGCACGCTGTGCATGTAGAAATTAACACAACATTTTCCCATTATATTCACTAAGCCTAAATTAAGACAACTCAAAAAAAGCTAATTCTTTCGTGATCGCATCGATCAAGAACCCGTAAATTTTATTTAAACTTTAAAAGTGGTGCATTTCACAACAAGTTAGTGCAGGTAAATTTCAAATTCAACATGCACACTATGCATGCAGGGAAAAAATTCTATTTCAATCCCTGAGTTAGACCATTGTGCAACAAATGCCACAACGGGTAATCGGGTAAATTTGTATATATGTGAGGCTACGTATTCTGATTTAATTAAAGTATTTGCTAGACCATTTATTTCAATAAATGGCCTTGCAAAAAAGTCACAGTGAAAGTCTATTTGTACTTTGGTTAACCATTGTTGTTTAATGCTATTTTTCTGAGTAGCCGTGAATGATTTTCCGACGTTGTTATACTATTATTGTTTGATCAATGTGACAGTATTTGAGTGTGGAACCACGATTGGTTCATTACGGTTCTGTAATTAATTGAATAGATTGAAATTACTATTTTATTGTAAGCGATATCTTGTATAACTGTAACTGTGTTTGTGTTCTATAAAAACTAGAACACATACTGGTGTGAGTAACCTTGCCAGCATACTGATTATTGGCCAGAACAGTCAGACAGCTCTTAATATTGACAAAGAGCGCCCTCATATGTCAGTTTTCATTTAACTTGACTTTTGTTTATAATGACTATATGAAAGTGCTTTTTCAATGTTCCATGCAAGTTGTAGGGATTTTCCGATACCCATTGTAGTAGTGCACTGGAGGTAGCGTTATTCTGTTATTTGCCGTTATTGATCTGTTAATTAAATGTTGTTCTTCGGAGATTTGGGGATGAGTGTGAGTGTGAGTTTATTTCCATAACAATATTCAATATTTTTATTTCATGGTGCTGTCACTCTAAGATCCAAACAAGTTATTGATGATCTGAGAAAATATTCATTTCCGAGCACTGTACAACAGAGGTATTTTAGTGCATTGGTTATTGATACCATTCATAGTCTTCATCCATGCTATGTACATCAAGTTTGGGGTGTGGCAATATCATAAAGTGTGAAGTTCAATTGACCTCGTTGTGATGCATGTGTTGTGGGTTACGAAAAAAGGGTCAAAGCATGAGCACTGCATATACAATGCTAATAACTTTAACGAGGTTTGATGTTGACATATCTCATGAATATTATTTTAAAATGGAATTATGAATAGAAAGCATTTATTATGCAGGAATCCCATATATTTGGTCTTGGCCCCCACTTTGTATATTGTGGTTATTTTAAGACTGTACATGCATTCTATCATACTAAACTGGTCACCAAATTTAACAAGTGTTTCTGCTTTTTGCACTGATGGCGTTGAGAGCTTTGGCAAGCCTAAATAGGTTTTGATTGTAAACATCGCTACCAGTGGCTGTTCCTGGTTCCATGCGTCAAGATCTGGTTTCAAAATGCCAGAAATACTCAATTTTGATGATTTTTTGTCACTAAAATGGCCATCATTCAGCCAATTTGAGTTCAATCATGAAATGAATGGATGTGTACAAATATCCCAAGATGTATGATGCATATGTGCAGTTAGAATGTTATTAGTCTGGCATGTTCGAGATGCAGCTGGGGATGCACACACGAAGATCAATTCATAAGTTCCCATTTTCAGACAAAACAATGTATGATGCACATTAAGTTTGTTGTTATCTGCTGAGAAAATTATTGTAACCATGTCAACCACAATTACTGTACATCATGAACCAAGGTCAAACAGTAGTTATATAATTTTTAGACATAAATCATAGAGATCAAAGCTTTAATCAAGATATTTTTGTCTCATAGGTGTACAAGTGAACCTTGTTATTGTCAAACAGAATACTATTTTATTTTCTCAATTATAGAATCAAAATATTGCTCTTAAACTGTATTTTCAAATATTGTAGCAATTTTCAAAATACTGAGCAAATCAGAATATGCATGTCAGATTTGTTAACAATTTTTAATATAAGTTATTGTCCGGGAATAATGCCATAGCATGCTTGAAAATAAACAATACATCATCTTACTCATCATCTCCCTCATTTGAGAAATATTGAGAGTTCAAATATTTTATTTGGCAAATCCATAATGATGATCACATGCCTTACTTCAAAGTGACCCACCCTGACAAGGTTACAGACAAGAAACGTTCTTTCCTTATTTAGAGTTTCACTCTGATGTTTATATTTTCATGAAGTAGTAGCAAAGATTAATAACTGTGTTGCAATCTTTTTTGAAAAGCTGAAATTCAAAAAGTCATCATAAAGTATAAATCACATTATAGTTATGACACTATAATTCTTGTTCTTATAACACACGGTACCTTTGTAGAAAAGTTGTGTGATATTTTTATTATCATTATAAGAAAATGAACTATAGAGTCACGAAATAATGAGAAAAATGAAAAGTGGTAATGCAACAACTAAAAAGCCATAAATCATTATTGCGCCTACTTAAGCCATTGATACAATATACTTTTATTTCTCTCTATACTATTTTCAAATTCCCCACAATAATGAAAAAAAAAAATTGTTAAAATATCTGCCACAAACAAAGCCTGTCTGTTCTGCTAAATAGCTAACTTTGAGGGATTAATAATAACAAAGAGATATAGTTATTAGTAACAAATGTCCCATCGGTCATTGTTTCAATGAGTCTGGATAGAACCTCAGGGATTAATATAACCCAGTCTTGGTTATAGGTAACAAATGTTCCATTGGTCTTCAGTGCAATGAGTCTGGCCAGGACCTCAGGATTAATAAAACCCAGTCCACATTAACAAATGTCAGGTCAGAGCCTCAGGGATTAATAATACCTAGTATTAGTTATAGATAACAATAGTCTCATTGGTAGTTAGTGCAGCGAGTCAAGTCAGGTTCTCTGGGATTAATAATACCCAGTCTTGGTTATATGTAACAAAAGTCCAATTGGTACATAGTTAGTGAAGTAAGTCAGGTCAGATCCTCTGAGATTAATAATACTCGTGAGTAACAAGCGCCCCATTGGCAATCAGTGCACTGATGCATGTCAGGGCTTCAGGGGTTAATAATAGCCAGTTCTAGTTATAGGTAATAAATGTCTAATCGATCATTAGTGCAGTAAGTCAGGTCAGGTCCTCAGGGATTAATAATAGCCAGTTCTATTTATAGGTATCAAATGTCCCATGAGTCATTAGTGAAGTAAGTCAGGTCAGGTCCTCAGGGATTAATAATAGCCAGTTCTATTTATAGGTATCAAATGTCCCATGAGTCATTAGAGCAGTGAGTCAGGTCAGGTCCTTTGGAATTTTTAATAATAATACCCAGTTTTACTCGTGAGTAACAAGGGTTACATTGGTAATCAGTGCACTGATGCACATCAGGGCTTCAGGGGTTAATAAAACCCAGTTCTAGTTATAGGTATTAATAAATGTCCAATCGGTCAGTTTTGCAGTAAGTCAGGGATTAATAATATCAGTTCTAGTTATAGGTAACAAATGTCCAATTGGTCATTAGTAATAATAATAAATTTATCACTCAACAATTACCATCTGTGGGTAATGTATGGTAAGAAAAATACAACAATAAAGAGAAAATTACAATAACAATACTATAAAGAAAAAAAAAATTACCGTAAAACAAAAACGTTATTTTTTGTATATTGTTTGTTTTAGGTATTTAACTAGTGAAAAACTGTTGTTGCATATGTTTATAAAATTGTTTATTCTATTCTGTTTATTTATTATGTTACATTCTATAAACAGCAATTTCCGTTCTTTCTTATAGGGCTCACAGTCTAAAATAACATGGATTTCATTTTCCACTTTTTTATCATTACATTTTGTACATATTCTATTTTTTCTTCCACTTTTGGCTTCCTTCTTCGTCCTAATTCGATTTCTAGATTACGGTCACTTATTCTGAATTTTGTTAATATTTAATCTCATGCTGAAGTCCTTTATTTCCTCTAGGTATTTTTCAGTTTTAAATATTGTTTTGAATAAACTGTATGTTTGTAATTTATTTCCCTCGTTTTGATTGTTACTACAATTAACTATTTGATTTTTCCAGGTCTGTTTATATTCATTTGATAGTTTACTTTCGATATTTTTTGAGAACTGTTAGTGCAGTAAGTCAGGTCAGGTCCTCTGGGATAAATAAAACTCAGTCTGAGTTTTAGGTATATTGAACAAGTGTTCCATTAGTCATTAGACCTCAGGATAAGAAAAAACAGTCCTAGTTACAGGTAACAAATGTCCCAATAGTCCTTAATGCAGTGAGTCAAGTCCTTGGGAATTAATAATAATGATAATAATAATAATAATACCTAGTCTTACTTATAAGTAACAAGCGTCCCATTGGTCATCAGTGCACTGAGGCAGGTCAAGGCTTCATGGATTAATCAAATAAATATAATAAAACCCATTCCTAGTTATAAGTAACAAATGTCTATTTGGCAGTGAGTCAGGTCGATCAGAGCCTCAGGAATTAACAATACCCGGTCTTATTTATATGGTAAAGTATTGTCCATTGGTCAGTTCAGTTCAGTTCTATGAGTCAGGCCAGGGTAGTTAGATACCAATAGATTGAATGTTAAACTTTTGAGTTTTAAAGGTTTTTATTGGTAATATTATTATTCACTTGTGGTACATGTATAAATGATAGTTTAAACATTCATCTATCACAGCAAGTATCTGGGAATGAAGGTAGGAAACTTAGCATTTTAGTGAACTGATGGTCTCTCAAAATTTGTTGGGAATGACAAGTGGTTACTCACATTCTGGAGCTATACTATATCCACAGTACAGCAATAATAAAAAATGTTTTTGTATTGTGAAACAAATTAAAATGTAATACATGTCATGATTGTTATTTGTGAGATTGAAAACATGAGGAACAATCTAATAATTTATCATGTTTTCTTTACAGGTAGATTGTATGTCTTATTTATAGCATTTCTAACTGACTATAATATTGCCCCCGAAAAAAAAAATGCACGACCAGATTTTGCCCCCCATGCAAAATTTAGTGCCGTTGAGTCTGATTAAACATGAAAAATTACTCCAAATTATATACAAACTGTTCATAATTATATAGAATTATGAGCCTTTTGATTTGTGCAAAAAAGATATTTGAAGCAAGAGAACATTGATTTTCAATTATCGCGGGTACCAAAAGCAATAGGGTCAATACCAGAAATTGCGTACACTCATTTGTCTGTGATTGTACAGTCAGCTGCATGCATGCTAAGTGCGTTAAGTGTGTATGGTTAGTAATACAGTGATAGTTTATTTATTAACTCATAACAACTTATTGGAAGAGGTTAAAGGTTCCAAAAGAAAATTACGAATACAAATGAATCAAATTACAAAAAGTCAAAGTCAAAGAGTCAAAGCTCAACCAAAAACAGACTAAAAAAATAAAATAAAATAATAAAATACCCACAAAATACTATAGGCAGAATATAAAAACAAAAACCCAATGAACACATAATAATAGATATACATATGTATATAATAAAAGTCAATGACTAAGTTGGTGATGCTGTCTAATAACAAAGCTGTCAGATATTGACATTAATGAACTAATAAAATCACAAATGTCACAGATATATGATCAAATAAAAAATGTATTTATAAAGCATTGGATTTCCTCAATTAATGATGATAACAGACAGTACACTAATACAAAAAACAAAGTGAGGACATACAAATAATTTAAAACAAATTTTATTTTGAAAAACTACTTGATTAAGCTAAAAAAAGTACTCTAACTAAACTCAGACTGGGCAATCACAGTTCAGAAATTGAAAGAGAAAGACACACCAGAATCAAAAGTAGTAACAGTATTTGCAAATTGTGTAATAAAAATGATATTGAAGATGAACACCACTTCTTTATAATATGCCCAGTATATAATTAAGAGAGGATCATTTTACACAAAGAAGCTGGAAAGATTATCGCTGACTTTACAAATCTGACACCTGAAAATAAATTCATAAAAATAATGTCAAATAATAGCTTAACAATTCCTTTGGCACAATATCTAAAAAACAGCTTTGTTATTAGACAGCATCACCACTCACTTTTTACAGTCTTGTTAATTAGGAAGGCTTCCTTAATAATAGGGTTTTGAGCTTTGTTTAGATGGTTGGTATATTTTATTAACTGCTTTTTAATAAATGAATGAATAGGATATCTATCAACTCACTATAAATTCCCAATTTCAGAGTGTTTTTTGAAACACCTAGGATGAAGCGGCAAAAGCTGAGTTGAATGAACTTTTCTCAGCCCAGACTTCACATCTATATATAATAATTGGTCTTAATAGTTTATCATACAATGACAACAATAGTGAGGGGCTGAGACTCTAAATATGACCTAATTTGGCTTTCAAAGAGAATAATGTTTTCCTTCCTTTGTATTTCAGATGTCTAGTTATAATTATAATTTCTCACAATGTTAATCTCATTCCCTTCAAAAAAATTCACTGTCTATATTAGAGCTGTTCATATTACAGATTGTTCATTGGTGTCAAGTTGGGTGAACCTCATTTCATGAAGAAATCTGTTAATCTCCAATTTTGATGAAATAGCAGTCTTGTCATTCTCAATGTAAAAATATAGATGTTTATTATTATTGTGACAGAAAGATTACCAATATCTCTGTTTTGTCAACAGGTGATCAAAGCCTGTAATCAAGACCTCACAAGGTTCAATCGCCTGCACATATGTCTAATTGCTACCTTTTGAACATCTTTTAACTAGTTTGTTTGGGGGCTTTCTTTTCCCTAAGCATAAACAAAAAAACAAAACTGGAGACAGTTGTTTTTAATATGTTTGTGATAGGCTCTGTCGTTTAAAGTAGTTTGATTACCTTATACCTGTACATGTAGGTTTGACTGGTATTAGACCTGAAGCTAGTTCTAATTTGGGGAGTATTACTGCAGGTTGTAATTTCATCAGTAGATATTTTATATGTTGAATTAAAGTTATCTCTTGCTAATTTATATAGTATCTTTTTTTGAGTGCATTTTGTAAGACACTCATCTGTGAAGAAAAATTGGGTTGCATGTAAGTACTCGTACAAGTTAGACAATATCTATGCCACAGTGCTAACACTTTTCAGAGCTGTAATCTATGTGATAATATGCAGTGTAGCGGCCTACACATGCCTTGACGGCAATGCAGATACCAAAATTGAAAACACTATTAAGTTTAAGAAATAATTTTGACTCTTAAATAAAATGTCCCATCATTGTCTTTGTATAATAACTTCCATTCATTAGCCAAATAGTACTATGAAACAGAACTAATGAATACAACATTATCAATAGTTTTGGTTTACTGGAAAACATCACCATATAAATATTTTCATAATTAGTCAGTCACTAAATCTTAATGATCTCTACATGAAACTTATTTTAAATTATTTTAATTTTGTCCATTCAAAATTTGAAAGTATATATTTTATTATAACCTAACATTCATTTAATAATCTATATATATATATATATATAGCCGGTGTTAAGTGTCACTGCATTTCAGGACTGGGGCACTTTTGAAGTCTTAACATATGCCATTTCATCGAAAACTATTTCGTTGAAAGTCCATTTTATCGAATCACCAAGTCGTAATTATCTGAATATGTAATTGTTTTTGTATTTAAATACTAACAGATATGGTATGGTATGATTTGAAAGAAACTTTACACGGGATTGCCAGTTGTGTAAATGGTTTATTAAAGAAGGAAATGTCATCGTTTTAGCTAGACACATCTGATTCACAGTTGCGTCAAAATTTTGTTTTGTTGAGAGGTTGTAGTGATCTAGAATGATGATCACACCCCCCCCCCCATATATTAGTACTAGTTAATAATATTTTGCTTTGCATTTATTGTAATAATTAAAAGTAAAACATCAGCTGGAATCAAACGTGCACGATGATTTCTTTAATTTGTACTACATTGGGTGGTAGTTCAGGGGTTTTTCTAGAAAAAAACTGCATAAGGGAGCACTGCACTTCGGTGGCGCCACCAAGTGGAGGAGATAGGGTTCTCCCTACCAGGGTGTGGAGTTTTTGATAATTCTAAGTTAAAATGGAGCATTCTATGACTTCCTTGGGGCCAAATTATTATTCTGATTGACCAGGGATCACTTGTGGTTTTTAATAAGAAGTTGAAAATATCACTTTTTACCAAAAATGACAAAAATATTCACCAAAATTAGAGAATTAAAGATATCATTCAAAATGAACAAATCTAAGAGAGCCGTCTACCTGTAGTACCTAGATATGTAATATCAAAGCAATTGGATTTGCAGTTTTTAACAAGAAGTCGAAAATATCACTTTTTACTAAAAATGAAAAAAAATATTCATCAACATTAGAGAATTGAAGATATCATCATGAAATGAACAAATCTAAGAGAGACCTACCCAAGGTACATATACACCAAGTATCAAAGCATTCAGGCTTGTTGATTTCAAGAAGAAGTCGAAAATGTTAAACATTGACCGGACGACGGTTGCCGACGATGGCAATCACTTATATGATAAGCTCCGCTCGACAAAGTCGTCAGCGGAGCTAAAAAGGGGGTTTGTTTTTGCATTTCGTGTAATTTTCCAGATTGTCCAAATGTTTTTTGATAAACTCTTTGTCAATATAGTTGTATATCAGGATATAATAACCACTAAATGTTGAAATTACTTTCTCAAGCAAATGTTTTAGTCAACTGGGGACATCCCTGTATTCAGCTATAGTTTTGATGGAATGTACCCAGAATGCTGAATGCATGCATACTTGTAAGGTTTGATATAAAGTATATGTATTTATTAGGATAATTTAGATCTACTTTTAATATGCCAAGACCGTACTTTGGTCTCACAATGGGGTCTGCTGGGAAAAATGTTTGGTCTAGGATCGGGTAATGTAAAATAGGTCCTGGGTTTTGTAGTGCGGGCTACACACCGTTACCATATCGGCAGCCAAGTACCCCCCCCCCCCCCCCCCGGTGTAAGCGTTCCTCTTCAGAACTTCCAACGTTATAACAATGCGATTTCGATAAAGTGCAAATAGATGGGAAAGGCCTGTTTTGATGTTGGTAGATTGCCTTAGATTCCACACCTTAGAAGTAGAAATTGGTTCCGGGAGATGTTTTGGTCGTATATTCTTGCTTGTTGCCAAAGGTCATGCGATATGGCAAATACGTTAGGACGTAGATGGCGCCCTCACATCAGCATTCGAGTTGATGAACATCAATAGATCAGTTTCCATATATTTGTTTCAGCCATTTAGTAGACTAAGCATCAATGTAACCTTTACAGAACTGGATATATTCACAGTGGAGTCCATGCAGGTATATATTTTCGACAAAGTGTCCCAATGTACCTGTATTTTCTCCGAAATAAACCCATACTGACAGAAGCACTACGTTATTACTAGATTTTAAACTAATTTGAGAATATTTTACCCCCAGAGAAGCTATTTCAAATTCATGCTGTAATTGTACTAAACGCTCTAATTTGAAATAACACTAAACATCTTATGCAAAAGGTGTAATCATTATATTAAAGTAATAACATAATTATTGCAATAACTACAAATAACATAATATTGAATGTATATATACTTGGCAATACACCTCAGATGAAAATGACCACCAATATCTTACTTAGAGCAAAACAAGTCACAAGTCAAAATCACAAGTAGTGTTTTCTGACGTCATAGTGTCTATGTAGTATTGGTATTTTGGAACAGTGAACGCGATGTCGCAGAGAAAGAAACATTACTACAAATAGTTTCAATGGACTATCGCTTTCAACGAGATTTCGGCGGACATTTACGTATACATATAAAATTAACAATTATCATATTTGTAAGGTCAGTAAACATATGAAATACACAAATACCACATTATTGAATATATGACATAACGTATGAGTACATTATAACAGATCTCTGGTTTATAGTTAGTTTTGATGACAATTATTATAGGATAACAGATAAGTGTGATACTCATCTGAGTAAACTCTTGACTATTTATACCGCTACAGTACGGTGATACACATGTCCAAACAAGACATTTATTCTTGTCAATTATTCAATGTAACCTCACTCAGCTGAATATAAAACAATTATTATCACTTTCAAATTGTCCACATGTTTTACTAGTTAGCCGAATACAAAGTCGCAGTGACTCCTTGTCCTTAGTAACCTAGTAAACAATTAATAATTTGGTAATATTTATTCTATCACTAAATAACAGTGTTTTATGTGATGAAAGATGTTCTGTCAAAAATAAAAAAAATACATAACGTAGTTATTACAATCGTACCTAGGAGATACCTAGAGCGTTAGGAGATATTAAATAAATTTAGCAAAGTGTGCATGTATTTCTTGGCGAATTGGTTAATATGTTATAGTACTTGATAACATTTTGAAATTTGAATAGATCAGATAAATATTGTGCGTGTTATCGTTGACACACAGTAATAGGTACCAGGGTCAAAAGTCATCTGTCCATCGATGGCTGTCAAAATTTATGTATGGCGACATTCCTCTTATATGATTACTAGTTAGCATGTCATATTAATTCTCCAAAGTACAAAGATATGCAAATTAATTTCCAACCATCTTTGCTTATCTCTTAAGAATAATCATATGGGGTTTGTTAAACTGAAGATAATTTGAAAAGCAAAAGCGCTTCTCAGTATTACACAGTGGAAAAAAGTCACATTTGAGATTGTGATGAAAACAGTGGACGTTAATTATTTTGAAAGTTTGTCATTGGTACTATTCAATTTATGCTAATGTGGAAACCACACATTGTCAATAATTCGACCTGTTGTGTAATTTCTACTGCACATTTTTTCTTCAATATGAAAGGTCAAAGCATTATCGCTTAAAAACTGTGTAGAATGTATTGGATTGTAGTGTCGTTGTTAGTATGGTACATAGAATAAGGATGTCTTCTAGTAAGATGTGCATTAAGTGTATATTTTCACACTTCAGGTTTATGTGAACCATTCCATTTATCTTATTTAGCATCACAGTCGTACCTAGAAATAAAGATTAAATGTGGATGAATGACAAGTCTGTCAATAGAAGTGACAGATTATAAACTATTAAACATAAATGTATTAGAATGACTTGACGCACTAGGGAGCAGCACAACTATTGACATTGTAATTGTTATTTGGATTGAATAATAGATTTTTTTTAAATCACAATTGCCACAGCCGTTGTTTTGGAAGTTCGCATTGCTCATACATCACCAAATGTTCACTAAAAGGTAAATTGAATAGCGAGGGAATATACAGAAGATTGGAACATATATAACTAACCTTGGTTGTGTGTTCAAATTACTAGAACTCATGGATACCAATGAACTGCTTGACTTTGACCAGCAACCGCTCAGCACATGCCACTGCATCTGCAGCTTGATCTATGTTGTACCTCTCATTTGCTGTCTTGAGGTGAAGAGGGTAGCGAGTGTCTTTAAAGTCACAACCATTTCTAAGTATCTCAGCAACATCTTTATCGAGGCCTGATGGGCATTCAGCATGGCTCTGTACTGCATATGCCAGGCTCATTAGGTCTGTAGTATTTAGCTCTGGGTGTCCGTCAGCAGCAAACTTTGCAGCTTTCAAAGCCTTCTCTGCAGATTGATGTACTTGAAAGCATACCCATTCGCATAATGGACTAGTAGAATCAACAGTGTATAAAGCAGCTTGCAAGTCCAATTTGGCTTGTTTGAACCAAACTCTTGCCTCCCTTGGATTTGGAGTTCTTTTTGCAAATGAAGGAGGAACAAACGACTCAGAAAATCGTTCTGATCGGAAGCCTCGTCTGGAATATTCTCTCTGATACGGTTCTCTTTGTCTTCTATGGGTTCGTGCTTCGTCATTCCATGATTCATACTTACTGCTGTAACTTTCTTTTTCGGGGCCCCCGGTTTTTAATCGTTCAAGTTCCTTTAATAAAAACTGGAATGCAGCTGTAGATACAGAAATGTTAGTAGGATTCTTATCTGGATGCCATCGTTTGTACAGTCTCCTTACAATCTTGTCACGTTCTTCTTTTGGCAGTTTAAATGCTTCCTGCAATGTTTTCTTAATCTGATCAATTGCTTCTTTTAATGAAACATCAATTAATGGTGAAACTGGAACATCATCTGTTGGACTAGGGTGCATCATTATCTCATGTGCTGGTTGACTTTCAGGACGTAAGAATTTGTACAGGTCATTTACGCTCACAATCTCATACTCACCAGCACCACTATTTACTTTATATCTCATTGAAAGACCAGTCCCATCTGCCACTTCTATAATCTTGGCGAAAAAGTATTCACATGTTTCACTATGATCTGCACTGCTAGTAGTACACCTCATCAAGGCTACAATTTCATTTTTTTTGAAAGTGTTGAAAAGGCTATGGTCAAGAAGATGGTGAATATCAAATGGAACAGTGTTACCAGGAGCATGGGTATCACGTCTTAGAGCTTTCGTAGCTGCATTCAACTCCGGAATTTTGAATGTATTCGTCAGGATATCATGAAACTGCTCAATGCTGTATGACAGTAGAATGAGTACTTGTACACAGTCTTTCATCTGGTACCCTGTTAATCTATTCACAATATGGCTTATTCTGCTCAAGAAAACATTATCACCTGGCAAGTCACCATGGGTAATGTAAACAATCTGTTTTTCGTCTAAAAAGGCTGCTTCGGTTGTCTCACTTCTTTCTATAAACTCATCACATGTAGGGTTGAATAACTTTGTTCTAAAAGTTTTCATACAGCGTACTGTTACTCCTTTTAACATACCACCAATTTCATTTGATTTCATTGTGCCTTGTTGGTGACATACCACACGGTGGACACAATCAGCAAATTCAACACTTGTGAGTATCTTCTGAAAATGCTGCTCAAATTGGCAACTTTCACCGGCAAGGCAAACTTCAGACTGTGGATCTTTCTTTTCAAGAACAGTCTTCCCAATGTTCTTTGGCCGGAGATTTTCAGGTAAAAGATCAATTTTAATATCTTCATAACATTCACATTCACTCAGGGGTACAACAAATTCATATCTTTTAGATTGTATACGGGGAAGAATTGTAGTATCACCATAGAAAAGGTTTGTAGACAATGATACTCTCCCTGTCATACTAGGGAGGTAGATCTCAGATACACCATAGTCACTCTGTTTGTGCTCTGTCATGTAGTAAAATAAACCTTTTGTAGCTTTTTTCGCTTTAACTCTCTCGTTTGGTGTCAAATGACCACCACTACTGTTATAATGAATTGTTGATAACACATTAGCATACTGACGGAATGTTGCCTTTTCCTCAGCTCCTATACATTTCAGTAATGTCTCATAAGAGCCCAATGCACGTGGTGGTGTGTACATGTAAGGTTGGAGCTCATCATCTTGTAAACCATCAAATTTATAGGCAAGTTGGTTGCCTCGAACAAGAACCTTATTGCTGTCAACAAGAACAATTGGTGTATTGCATAACCTTTCCTTCAGTGATGTCCTGTCTTTATTCTGCTTAAAAACATCATACATATCTATCAGTACTTGGGACAATAATCCACGGACAGATGAAAGTGGGTCTTGTTTCTCTGGTGAATTCTTCTTAGCTATTAGATTACATACATTCTGGCAATGGTTTATGACTGTATCTAGCGATGGCTCTTCTAAAATTCCGAGGCTCTCCCACAGTTTAATTTGTGTACTAGCATGATTTCTAATTTTGGAAGGTATTGCCCATGATGGCAGCATTAGGGACGTGGACCAGCTCAACTTCATATGATCAACTGAAAAATGCCCAGAGAGACAAATAAATGTTGTCTCGGAAAAGGCTGGGTGTATGTTAAGCAGCTCAGAAGGAACCTTGGCTGAAGGAATAAATTTAATTGCAGATACTTCTCTTAGAAATGAGCGAATATGAAGACTATCATTTGATTTAAGTTCAGCTGCTAGCATTTTTGATATGTGTATCATTTCCTTCATGTGACAACTTCTTTGACCAACTGCTTTGGACGCAACTTCATTAGCATACCGTAGAAAAATATCAGGAGTGACTTCAATATTCAAACCAAGGTCTTTGAGAAATGTTTTCCAGATGTAATCCGAGAATGGAGCAGGGAGAATGCGCTTCTTATCTTCCATTAACCTGAACAATTCATTACTACCATCAAAGAAATAATCTGCCTTCTCCATCTTGCCATTCACTGCTCGAATAAATTTAATTTGAGAGAGTGCCATCAATAGATGTTTCCTAACTGACTCAGATCCTGATAATCTGTACATATTATCTCTCATATATTCCAGATGTAGCAGTCTGGCTTTTTCGGACATAATGTTGAAGTTTGGAAGGATGTACTTCGTGTATACCTCAAATGATGTTATGTCTGTCACACCAAGGGTTTGCAGAAGTAACTGCAGATGATGATGCTTGGTAAGAAACACACAGCTACAGTGAAGTGTCCAGGTGTCTTGCTCAAATTCAGGAATGTGATCTACTAAAAAGTGGCAATGTTGGTATTCATGCAAACTAGTTAACTCCCTACAATAATTCTCATAAAATGGCAGTTTCTTCAATGTAAAAATGCTGTTCTCATCATACCTCATAACTTCTTCTTGAAAATATTGCAACATCAGGCTAGCTTCCTCTATGGAAATATCATGAAACGTAATCAGGTCCAGGTTCATCATAGTCTCAAACAATGACAGAACATCTTTATACTGACCAAGAGATGTTACATATGGCTTCAGTAGTACATGTACCCTTTCTGCATTTGTAGAATCGAATGTTTCAGTCATTAGGCTAAGCTTCACCTCAGCGCAACCAACCTTTCTCATAAATGTCACCACCTTCCACTGCAATCCGACCATGTCTTGATGCATTGACAGATTTAGAACATTTTTCCCCTGTGATGGTGTTACCAATGTATTTTTCGTAGTTGGAATAATTGGCCATTTGTTGATTGGTTCCAGTACATTGGAGTCGTCCCTAGACGAGAGATAACACCACAGTAATTTCAGCCACCGGAGAAGTTCTGGTCTTGAATTAAAATCAACATTCTGATTGGCATCATACCAATTTGATGGTAGCTGAGTATGAACAAATTTAGCAAGGTCTTGTGATGTGAACTTATTCCATATGGCTGTTGGAAGATTATTTATCTTATCTATTTGAAATTTCTTTAGCATTGGCAATACACCTCTTGCAATAAACATTTTATTTAGGGTAGGCAGCAGCTCGGTAAAGGAAGATAAAAAAGGTGGGGTATGTTGATTGAACACACCAATAGTACTATCTTCAAAAAGAAGCAAGGGTAAACCATTCAAGTCATTTGGATGGTTCAGTCCACTAAGAATATACGATAATATGTTCTTGAACTTGCTCAATTCAATGAATGCCGATTCCTCCAATCTGCATGGTAAACTGCCAATCTGATTCTTACATTTATCAGAGTGCATAAATCGGATTACAGCGTCTGTATTAACTTGTTCAACATCAACACTGGCATTTATGAATGAGTAGAATATCTTCATTGTTGAAGCTGTGAGGTTAAAACCAGTTTTACGAAGAAATGCTCTTGTATCTGAGCCTTCTGTAGTATAAGGCAAAGAATCAAAATATACCTGGTCATCTTCATTGACTGGCTCATGCCATGTGAGTTGATATCCAATTCCATTGCCACCATCACTGTCACCATGACCATCCACGCCATCACCTGTTTCTCTTATTACAGGCAGGACTGGCAGTGCTTTGGCGGCTATGAACTGTAGTGTCTTGGCAGCAAGGAATCTCCATGGACTAATTCTGAAACTTGCTGTAGTAGCTTTACATTTTAATTCTGGTGTATACACTGGGAACAGTTCATGATACCATTTTAGTCTGTTTTCATTAGGACTGCCAGCATGTGTGTATTTGATATATCTTTGACCAGCTATTTCTATTAGATTAGCATAAGCTGGAGCAAGTGCCTTTTCAATCAGGCTTTGATTCCAGTCACTTCTGATACTTTGATTAACATTTGCATCGTTCCACAAGTAGCGGCGAGCTCTGTCAAGTGCGAAGTGACCATTAACATGTACAGGAAGATTAGTTTCTATTGGCAACGGCAGAAAACAATAGGCACTGAATGATTTCTTCTTACTATCATCATGTATACGAGTTGCATTTGTCAGGTGTGAATATGAATCATCTTTCTTTGCCATTCTTTTGTTATTTTCCACTAAAGCAGCCACACCAACTCGAGGAAGTAGCTTACCAAGTTCTTCACCAACTAACTGCATTTCAGGAGGAGAGCAAAATCCCAACTGTTGTACTAGAAGCCACTTTTCATTTCTTTCTTTAGAATCGCAAATATGCAAATTGTAGTTAACAGACATCAGTGGAATATCAGCAACATGTGTCTTTTTATAATCTGATAATTGAGAAACAATTTTGCTGCGATTCAACTTGTCTTCATCTGACATTTTTGCTTCTGCTTTGTAAAGTTGTTTCAGCTCACCTGTTCTCAGAATTTCGGACACGGTTATAGTTGTTACATTGTTGAGAAATAAAAGACAGTCACATGCATGTCGTTTAAATTGCAACAATAGATGCCGGATATATTCATCTGTATATATTTTGTGTGATATTTGTGAGACTTCTTGTCTGAGGGGAAAACGAAACATGGTTCCGCCTTTAAGTGTAAAATGGTCACCAAGAAATCCACTGACCATATCTTCAAAGTGTTCCTTCAGCTTCACAATAGGCCTGTACAATATACCTGGAGACTGCTGAGAAGCACCTTCCACATATCTAAGCTGTGGGTCAAACACACCTAGTAGTTCATCATCAGACAGAAATGAAGGACAGTCAGTCAGGTGATAAACGGAATTGAAACCAATTCCATACTGTCCAGTGGTATATCCATCTGCTGACTTGCCACCAATTCCAACTTGTTGAATTCCCTCAATATCACCAGCACTAAATACTCGGTCATTAAATACACAAATTGCAGGACTTTCCTGAATAGGTTTCCACAAGTCACTAACAATTTTACCAGTTGGATGTGATCTTGGATCATATATTATGTGCAGCTCTGTTGCCATGGCATCATCTGCATTCTGGAGAAGTTCTTTAAATATTTCGAAACCACCAGGATATGCCTTTAAAATATCTTTCAACCGATCTGTGAGATCTTCTTTCTGACCAAAATCTTCTGTATATTCAAGTGGTGAGGAAAACTCATTGGATTTCTTTTTCTTAGCACCATCAATACCCAGTCTATCAGCTTGTTTCAAGGTAATGTCATGATGTGCATAAATAAACTGAGTTTTGTTAGTTAACCATGGAGCATCATCATATGTCAAATCCTTAACGTCTCTTAAATAATGATTCGTGTCAGGAGCATATATATCACAAGTCTTCAAATTGCATTCCAAAGAGCCAAGTTTGCTCAACATTAGCAAAACAAGTCGTAATCCATGTTTATCAAGTGGATCATCTCTATTCTTTTCTTTCAGCTGCTTTAGTACATCTAAAAAGTCATCAATGTTAAATGATTCTCTTACTCCACACACTTGTAGAAGTTTTCTACACTTCACAAGGTCTCTGGGGATCTTGTATAGGTAAGGTGATGATATGTCGGTCCACTTAAATGCTAACTGACCTGCACCAACAAAGGCTTCATCAACATAAAAAGCGTTCATGCTTCTAAGTTCCTCCACTTGATCTTCATAACCAGTAGAAATTCGTACTAAAGTATCACCACTCTCAGTTGTAACCTCTTTACATAATACTGTTTGTAAGTATTGATATATATTGAAACACATTTTCATGGTGTTTCTGGATTTTGGAAACTTTGATACTTGCCGCAACTGCAAGAGAACATCATCAACATTGACATGGCTTTTCACACCTAGGATTTCCGTTATTTTCTGAGTTAAATCAGCACTGTCTATACGACATTCATCAAATATGTTTGCAACAGAGCCAATGTAGTCCATACATTTCTTCCCATACATGTTACTCCCATCTGAAAGCTTCTCTTCTCCCATCCAGTCACAAGGATAATCAGATGGTTTTTTCAGCACTGGGAGGAAAGTTGTTTTGGACAATCTGTGCTGCTCATTTAAAGTTGGCTCTTTACCAGATTTCATCAAGTTACTCATGACTTTAAATATAATTTTTGTGCGAGAAACTGCAGCGTTAAAACCCCTAGTGTGAAAGACATCCATAACAGATTCTGCTCTACCACATATATCCTCCCATGATAGCTCTTCTGTAGCCATTCCAAGGTCGGTGAGAGAGAGCAATCTTTCTTTGGATAGAAACGCATCACCATATGGAAATCTGCCGTCTGAATCATCAAACAGTTTGCCAACTAATGATTTGGGATGCACAAGATTATGTGGTACATCAATAGAGTTACCATCAGGGGAGACTGGAAAACATGGTGTCGTCTTCAAGATTCCATCAAAACTAACATTCTTCTGGGATCCAATGCGAATGTCCAACAAGTACAGCAGCAGTGTTTTTGATATATCCTGATTAATGTCTTCTGTATGTCTGAAAAATATATCATTGTAGAAACGGTAGATGTTGTAAACATTTTCCTGGTTGACAAGTTGAGTGCCTCGGATGGAATTTTCAATGTCTTTATTTAGCAGAACAACTCTCCTTGGTTTGCAATATTCATTCAGAAGAATTGTTGCACTTTCAACAATTTTTGATTCTTTTTGCAAGTCTTTTCCAAGGAATAAACAGTCATGCAATCCAACCCATTTTGAGTCGTTGTAGATAATATTTATGTCCTGACTCCTAGTCACATGCTCATAGAAGGCCCTGACAAACGGATGGAAATCAGTCTCGGTGGAATCCATGATAGGCCACAATGTATGAAAGACATATCTACCAACCACTCCTTTCTTTTGAAGTTGAGTCATGTCAGTCAACAAATTAATTAAAGCTTTGAGTAGAACATCACGCATGAGACAAAGATTCCATTCACTCTCAAATTCCCTATTTCTTCCAGAATCTGAGGATTTGCTCCAAATGTGTCTTCTGTTTGTCTGTAATGCGAATGGTGCATTAAGGTGAATTGGTAAACCTGTCCGGACTGTCACTGGAAGAAATGAGTATAGTTGCCCTTCTAGTGGTAATGGATTGAGTCTATTTACCCCGGCTGTAAGCTTAGCAGCTACTCCACCACAAGGAAGAAATCCCTGTTTTCTACCATCATCTGTTTGTGCTTCCTTAAAAGCTGGTCCACCACTAGCACATGAGCTAATAAGCCATGTTTCTTTCTGTTTCTTTTTCGTCATTGATTTTGACAACTGAGATTCAAATAATACTTCTATTAAACTAGTTGTTTCTGGTGGGTTACCATTTCTGCTCTGCATCCATGCTGAAGTAGCGTGTAGAATATTTGACTGGCATTTTAGCAGATTGATTCTTTTCCTTGGTTGACATCTAGAAAGTGTGGGTATCTCTCTTGGTAGTTGCTGTATCAAATTTACTTTAATTGTTAGCATTTTCACAGCATCTGCACCTGTTCTGCTTCCAGTTTTCAATTCCCATATACTCATTTCCTTTACACTTTGAGTGAACAAGAGAAGGGATGGTGCAGAATTTCTAAGTTGCACAATCAATTGTTGAAGTTTTTGTTTGTCCTGATAAACCTTATCTGTGATAAGATTTTCTGGGTCACTTGCTTGATGGCAGGTTCGGAGTGGAAGTCGAAAAAGAGTCCCATTATAGTTAAAGTCTTCAGAAATGTTGCATCCAAATATACCATGATAAGGTTGAAACTGGTCTATACACACACCAAGTGTCCGTCGATGAGATTCTTCCTCAAGATTCAACCTAATCCCAGGCTGGGAAGGGTTGTGAATACGTGATTTGAGATGAGTCATCCTGGGATCAAAAATCATGACATGCGACCCACTGACAACACTTGGAACATCTGTAACATGGTACACTGAAGTAAATCCAAGACCAAAACGCCCTATCTTGTCTAGTTTGTTTTTCTTAGTTGCAGCTGCTATATCACATATGTTTCGTATGTCTTCACTTGAGAACATGGCATCATTGTATGACCAAAGTGCAGGACCATGACAGTGTTTCATACCAGGGTCTAGGAGCTTCAATTGCACATCAGTATTTTGTCTCTGGTCTATAAGAAACCTAATGTCAGTAGCACCAGCATCATCAGCATTTTGAATCAGTTCTTTGAATATGTCCACACCTTCTTTGTACACTTCTAAATTTGACTTGATAGCATTGATGACACTTTCATGAGGACCAGCCAAGTCATACCCAAGATTACCAGTTGGAGCCACATGCTTACTCAAGGGTTGCAATCCTAATTTACGAGCTGTTGCATTTGGTATGTCATCATGTACAATATAAAATGAGTTGTCCTTCAGATCATCAGAAATGAACTCTCTATCGCGGTAGAGACATATGTTCACTTCGACCAACTGCAACTTTGACTTATCATACATCTTTGCTGGAACAAGAATTAACTTCTGAATATCTTCTTTTAGAATATCACCCTTGCATAGTAGCTGTAAGATTTCGCACGAGAGTTTCAAGTCAGACTCTACATCATTTGGAGAAACATTCTCACAATGCTTGTTCTTAATTTTATGCAAGACATCAATTAGTACTCTGGAATTAAACTCTTGTGGAATGTTCATTTCTTTGAAAAACTTTGAAAACTGTGCAGCTAATATGGGCGGCAATGTAAATAGGTAAGGCTGAAGGTTGATTTGCAGGTTTGAAGTAAAAGCTACATTATCTGCACTTGTGAAGCCGCTTCCATGCCAGATCCATTTTGGTGTATTGCCTCCATTATTACGTACCCAGTGTTTTACCCACTGTATTTTTGACTTGGCTAGAAAACAGTAAATTTCAAAGATGATATCTTCAAGTGACTTATGCATATCAATAGAGATTTCATTTGTTGAGTCAACTATGAGCATCATCTGTTTTACAACCTTTTCCACATGTTCAGAATTTGTCTTACCATCCAATATTTGCCATTGAATGGTGGAGTGAAGAGAATCATTCTGATATTTTATAGGAATGATTGGCATAACACCTCCAATTAGTTTACAATTGTCATGAATAGTAACCTCTGTAGGAGTAAATAGGTGCTGGCTGTTGTTTATATCATCACCAAACCATGGGATAAACATTGGATAACCCTTGGGTCTATTGACATCGCAGGGAATCCATGCTAAAGTGATAATTTTGCTGAGCTTGGCTGGGAATCTATTCACATACTTCAACAAACAGTGTGCTTTTTGCATCGTAACTGCTGTACACTTGTGTCTCTGGCAGTCAAGGTGTTTTGCTATGTGGTATATTACATCATGACTTATGTTTGATTCTTCCATAAAGCCAACTCTTCTAAGCTGCTTAATGAGTTTGAAATGACTGTCAACCAGTTGACTTGGTTCTCCAAGTAGTACTTTCAGTAAAGAGTTGTCTGGATCAATGATTTCACATGGCTTTAACAACTGACCACCACGGGTCTTTACACATCTATATTTCTTCACAATTTCATCATACTGAGATCGACTAAGAACCCATCCCACTATCTGTAACACTTCCAAGTCAGAATAATAGCCATTTTCTATTTCACTTAAGATGTAATCTTCCAGAAAATCAATAAATTCCAACTTCTTTGCTCCAAGAACACTAGCTAGGTGAACAATGTTGTAGTCAGTATTTGCAAGTAATATCTTCTTGACCTTGTTACATGGGATTTTCTTATATTCGTATGGCGCTATTAAACAACACTGTTTTAATGAAACATATTTACCATCTAAGATCGACTCAAAAATTGGTAGTCGTATCAGAATGGATCTGTGTTCATCACAGGCATGTCTGTCAAGCTGGGAGAAGAGTTTGGATAAAGATCTTGCTAAAACTGGGCTGTTTTTCAGTTTCTGTTCTACTGTATCAATGCCAAGGTTTTCTAGGACTGTTATAACACCATTCGCATTAGCTGAAGCAATATACTGGTTGAGTGATTTTGGTAGATATGGAAGTTCGTCATTTAATACAAAGCCACCACAACTCGTGACAACTTTACCTACGTCTTCAGAGAGTGTTCCGATGAATATCGCCTTAGGACCTGGTATAAGTTTGAGTAACTCAATGCTGTAGCCTCTGTTTTTTAAGGGGACCAGTGGAAAACCATGTAGGTGACTTAGAGGAATATTGTGCTGCCTCTCAAACCAAATCCAGAACTGTGACAACCACTGACAAGGAGGGTACTGGGCAGATGCAACCTGACTCCATATTACTGTACTTCCAGTTCCCTTTGTCCAATTGGTGGGTAGAGCTGATCCCAAGTTCTGAATAACAGTGTCTGCATTGAGAACGTTCAATTGTGTATGACAGCAGGCATACTGCAGTTTCGATGTCAGGGTATCTGGCAAACTTTCATCTAGAAATCGGTGGTCCATATTAGGAAGCAAATATTGTGGACAATTTGTAGTTGCAATGAAAATCTTCCTAGCACCATATACTCTACTAAACGATGTAAAAGTTCCATTGGCTAATGGTAGTAAATGAAGACCATCCAACTCTATGTAATTTGCATCAGATAGGATATACTCTAATAAATTAAGTTTATTTCTCCTGTCCATATTCTGATGCGGTGTTGACTTTAGAAAGTTTCTGACAATGACTGGTGTGAGTTTATTCAGAGAAATATTTGATGACTTCAACCACTCTAGGCTATGCATCGGAAGAGTGACAATTGGTTGCCCATGTGCTAACATCATGTGTATGATGTCTGGTAAGACATTTTCTTGAGGGATGTTAAAAATAGCTTTTTTCAAACAAACCCATGTACCAGAGTTAGCTTCAGTGTAGAAAACACTATTGCGCATAAGCTTTTGTAGCAACTTTTCTAGCAGCAATTTCCAGTTGTTTGTAGTTACTTTGCAAGGATTTGGCCATGCTGCATACACATATCTTGGCTCCAGTTTATACTCATGCATCAATGCTGTAATCAACTTCATATAAACTTCAGGAATGGCTTCTGATGTCAACAAATGATTCCACCTTGCTGTTTTGTCTTGTTGTGATTCCATATCTGGCCATTTTATGCTTCGTCTGTTATCTCCAAGTCCGAAATATCCATGTATGTGAACTGGGAGACCTGTAGTCTGGCTTGGTGGTAGTGGTAAGAAGCAAAATATCCTCCCACCATTTTGGTATTCACTCGTATTGTTGCTTATTTGCATAGCTGCACCAACCCAAGGAAGCAAACGAATTTCCTCATCATCAGCAAGGCACCTAAGTTCTTCTGACAATACTGATCCTGGTATCTGGTGAGCCACAACCCAACGTTTGACTTCTTCTTTGAACTGATCCTCAAATTTGATTTCTATATCAATTGTGACAGCATCAGCTTGTTTCGTGGATTTGACCTGTTCAAGAAATTCAGATTTCTGAATCCGTACACGATCAATTACTGACTGTGCTATTGATGCACTGTACAATAGGGTAGATTCTGCATTCTGTCCACTGCACTCATACACAGATATTGATTCTATGTTTTTCAAAAACAGCAAAGTCAGGTCAACATCCTTCCTAAATGAAGTAATCCATCCATCAGGACCAATAATGCGATCCCTGGAAATGATGTTTCCACTCAGTTTAGATTCAGTTTTACGTAATGGAAACCGGAATATTGTGCCATCAAATCTTCCCTTATAAAACGAGGATTCATCACAACCAAAAACTCCTAAATACGGTTCAAACTGGTTGCTGTATGGTGTATGAGCTTTGGACAATAACTCTCCTTTCAATTTCCATTTCTTGCCAGCTTTGTTTTGATATTTCTTGTTTTTGTATTGGTCATAAGCAAATACTGTTTCAAGGGGGTCAAATATTCCAAGACATTTTCCACTGAGGACACTTGGTAGATCTGTAAAATAGTAGCGACATGTTATTATTGTTTGACCATTTCATTTCCCTGCACTTGGACTAGTTTTGTTTATGAATATTACTTGGGAATCAATTTACTGATTTAAACATAATGATTTCATACACATGGTAGCTAAATTTAGGCAAAGTTTGCATAATTATAACCAATACATTGTACATATTTTGTTCAGACATATATTTGAATAAGATCATACTAGATATCCTAGAGGGTGTATACAACATACATACCTGTGATATGGTACACTGAATTGAAGCCGAGACCAAATCGACCAACTTTCAGTGGATCATCTGCTTTACCACTTTGTTCAGGTCTTTGTATACTAAACCAATCTTTGTCTTTAAATACAGCATTGTTGTAAGCATACAGTGCTGGACCATGGAATTCTTTTAATTTATCAGACCAGAGACCATCTGTTGGATACTCTGTATTGTCATAGAGGAACTTCACTTCGGTTGCACCAGCATCATCGGCATTTTGAATTATCTCCTGAAATATGAACAGAGATATATAACTGTTTAGTATCAACAGACCAAATAATACAGGGGGTGCAAATATCTAGTCTCACTTTATACTGTTACTGATTTGCTGTTCTGTGTTGTTTCGTAATTTTACCGAAATAAATGTACTAAATAAGCATTTTCCTGTTCTTTCATTAACCCGATGGAAAAAAGAAATGAACGATGGAATTGTTTACATACCTTTAATATCTGTCCGCCTTCAGGATATTTATCAAGAATACGTTTTAAATATAGGTATAAAGGAGGCACCTCTTGCCCAAAGTCATCATCTAAGCAATTGAAGTGATGAAAGACAAAATTAATATAATGTATAATTTATGTATAATTTTCTGGCTAATCAGTTTTTAAAAGCAAAAAACCAAAAAGTAGGTTGTCACTCATAGTCCTAGGTGTTGGGTTTGCATATCCTTTGTCTACTAATGTATGCATGCTGTCTGTATACATGTATAATTTATAATATATATGGAATCATGACCAATTTCATTGAGATGGCTTATAGTCTGGTGAGTGAACTTGTAACCCCATAACAACATGGCCGACTTGATGAGCGGGAACATCTGGTGACCCCAATTATTGAATTGGCATCTTGAAAAATATTTGTACTAATTATGTATACATAAAATGTACAAAAATTGGACTTAGAATCTGATAAACATAACTATAGGCCCAATAATATGATATATGTATACATAAACTGTACACAAATATGAAATTTAACATTCAATTATATTCATAAAAGAGTATAAAAACATTTTCAATAGATTACTTACGAGAATACTAAATTGTTATTTCTGATAGCAGTAAAATTTTATTTTTACTACAGTTTACTGAATGAATTACTAGAAAGTCATTATACGAAGAGGGAGTCGTTTAGAGTTCGCCTAATTTGCACATATTAAAAATTATCCTGTTTTGGATTCTAACATGACCTATTGCCTATTTTTATGAACTTTTTCGTGACCAATATAACTGAATTAAAATTTAATTTCCCATTATATATCTAGTTTTGGCATTTTCAATTGAGCAAAATACAATAAAATAAATCAGTACTACTCTCACCACAATCAGTTTGTTGTACATCTTTGGCTGACATATATGTCAAACCTATACAATATTGCTAGTAAGTGAATGTACTATAGTCAGGCAGGTACATACTTTTTGTATACAAATCTGTTCCAAATATAGGGTACTTCTTGTATACAAAAAATTATACATTAAATTTATTCAATGAATTTTGATAAGGGCAAGCATGCAGTCAAATATCCATCATGATGATGACCATCAGTCATAGTCATCCCAACTAGATTCAGCAGTGAGTTGGGTTGGCTGCAACTACCAAAAAAGTCTATGGTGGTGTGTACATTGATCTAGCAGTTATCTAGCCCAGCCATTTATCCTACGGCCAACATGATGACACCACTGAGGCATTACTAAAGGGAGCGGAGCTATCATTCCAGCCAAAACGTAAGAAGGACAGATATTTCCTTTACATAGTTGTCTTTGGAGTGTATGAAAGTATTTTATATAGTCAATGTCCAGAACTTTTGCCCAGCCTTACTTGTATATCGCTGCACTACCCAGAATTTTGATGACAGATGACACAGTGTGTATATATAGCTGCGAAAAGCTAGCAAAAAGCAGGGATTTCAGCTAATAATTTAGACCATTAGCTTTACATAACAACATTTACAGATCAAAGTGCTGCCATGTTTCACATCAATCATAGGTATAAACAACTAGACCATATTAGCTATCAAGGTCAAAGACGCAAAACCCTTTCTTTCCAAAAACTGGAACAGTGCTTTAAATGCAAAAAGCAGCAATTACCAAGACACCCTTTGACGAAGTAGCCAAAGGTTACAAGGCCAGCCCTATGGATGACCCACCCTCTTCAGCATTTGTGTCATCCTCACTTGGCGCATGACCAAAACAATAGTAGAAAGTATCGAGTCATTCATGACCTCTCATGAACACAAGGGCAATCCACAAACGACACTTTCCTAGTGACTACAGCACTTCTACAACACCTTAGTGCAATGTGCAGCGAGGTGCCTAAGATGAGTCTATTCAATTAATTTAAATATCCCAAATCCCAAATGCCTGACTCAGTATTTTAGTTTCTTGCTTATGAGGTCTTTCTTAAAAATTAATTCATTTACTGGATGATGTATGTAATACAAACTAATTTTGTGTATTGTCCAATTCAAAAAAGTAGGTGCACCACAGAATATTTGTAATGTGAGCTCTCAGTCACGTTAAAATAATGTAAAATAGCAAAAAATACAGTTTAATAATTAACCCAACTTTGTTAGACTAGTGAAAACTTAAGGCATTGATAACTGAAGCTATATTTAGACCACATGTGTCAATGTGTCTGGCCAAGATTTATGAACAGAAACTGCAGCATTAATTTTTCATATACTGTGGAATACTTTATTTTCGCTGGAATTAATTTTTGCTGAAAAGGCTTTTAGGGCGTTTTGTATGGAATTTATTTTCACTGATTTTTGATAAGTTTAATGTGAAATATAGGAAAAAAAGTATATTCGCTGGATTTTATTTTCACTGAATCATCCCTTCAGCGAAAATATCAAAAATAAATTCCAAGCGAAAATAAAGTATTCTACAGTAGTCAAACAAAAATCAGACTGTAGTCCATTTCTGTCAATGATTCAGATCAAGGTCATTACTGAAAACCCTAGCATCATAATCTAAGCTAATTATTTATTCTGAGCGTGCTCAGTTTTTCTCTCTGTGTTGTTGGGAGAGATAATTTTGGATGAAAATCATGAAAAAAGACCCACTTAGGATTTTCAGATCTGGAAAAAAAAATTGAAAAATTGAGTGCATGTTCAATAGAGACTTGTTCATCAACCTGCCAAGTTTCATCGATATCTGCTGCAGAATTTCTGAGAAAATGTTCGAAAAAAAAAAGGATGACAAACCAAAGAAACTGCATGTACAGTACATAAGTTTGACATTTAACTGAAAAATCAGAGACAAACTGAAAATACTTGAAATTGTGGAGATTGATCAAACGTGAGTTCTTTACAAGTATCAAATATTTGTTGATACACTTATTTTCTCAATTCAACACCTTGTAATGGTGGAAATTAATTAAACAACAGGTATTTACTCACAAATACCTTGCCAATATTTGTCATGACACTTATTCTCTCAATTTAACAACTTGTAATGGTGAAAATTAATGAAACCACAGGTATATTTTTCAAGACATTTATTCTCTCTTGTAATGGTGAAAATTAATTGTTCTATTAGTGCTCTTCACAAGAGCTGCTCCCTGCTTCCAAATTGGAAATGTATTCATGTGCCAATGATTATACTTGAAAAAAAAATTTGAGTATTGTGGAGTGCACTTGACTATTCCTCTCTGGGTTAGCACTCCAGGCTAGCCACATTAGTTGCTAATAAAACATAAATGTGACCAATGTTTTTTTCACAAATGATGTGCCACACAAGTTTAAAAATATTTTTTTTATTCCAAAACTAATTGTGTTAGTCAGGCGATGCCTTCCCAACACTCTGTATCACTGAAATTTGTAAAAATATTTTATATTTGCTTTTTTATGTTGCTTGTCAGATTTGGCTATTGCTAATAATAACTGGTAAATTAACCAAACCAGGCAACTTTGACAAACATTAAAAAATCAGTAATTTTTTGTTTGATTTTTACATAAATCTTATTTATTGACTTTATCAAATATTTTGTATGTCAATTAATCGTCAAATTAAGCACTCTGTGCCTATTTTGCTAGATTGTTTCATTTCACTATGATTTATTTCTTCATTGATTTTCAGACTGTCAAGATTCCTAGTTCCGGCACGGTACTGGCACCCATGCAAAATATGATATTATGTTCAAGATTTTTAAGACAGAAGAGTTATAATATAGAACAAAAGAATACTGCCATATGCTGATGAGATGGATGAAGTTGTGATGTGCTACTGTAAATGCATGAAAGGAGCAGGTGCTCGAGCCATCCACTACTGTTTTGTGATATCAGTGAAAAGAAAATTCAAAATGTAGAACGTTTTTGAAGGGATATGGTGGTGGTGAAAAGTGATGTTTAGCTTGCGCTTGTAAAAAAAAATATGAACATAGTTAATTGATATCCAGAGTCTTTTATTTGTGCCCACCTGAAAAGCACCCCAAATGATTCTATATATAGAGAATATCCAATGAGTCATTATATAATATCATATTTATTAAATAAGGGTAGTAATTTTCATTTGGCAAAGAACAAATCAGATCTGCTACATGAGTTTAATAAATACATTTCCAAAATTGTGTGCATCACAAACATTTTAGCAGGCCCCATATACATTTGCAGGAAAATTAAAATTTAGATTGTGGGTACTCCGGAATATTAGTCAAATTTTTAAAAAGAAATAATTTATGTTAATTAGTCGCTGTTTAGATACTGTCCAAAAATGTGTAATACTAATTTTGGTCATCATAGTGTCTCTGGACTGATATTTGTATGTAGTTAAGTATTACAGCATTATAATGTATTTGGTTTAAAGCTCAAATTGATATCTAAGAGTACATGCTTTGTTTTTAACCAAAGTTAACTGGAACAAGCCATGCATGGCACAGTCCCTGTTAGTTTTCAAATTTAAGATATATAATTTTGTGAATAGTAATATCACAGGGAGCCCAGGAACTATGATCAACTGTATGCACTCCCTATGAGCGCGTGGGGGTAAGGGGGTGTCAGTTGGTATTTAGTGTAAGAAATAGACAAGGGATGAAGGCTCCAGCCAGCTCATATTTTTTAAACTGGAAAAAACAGATGAACAGAATGAAAAATAAAATCTATAAAAAATACCAGGTTGAAGAATATTAGTTGCTCTTTAAAATTTCGCCAAAGCCTTACGTATATTTCACTCATATCTGCAGAGTAAATGAAGAAAACTACACAAATTGACTCAATTTACGAATAATTAACAGTTTGCCTGAAGGCACTGCACAGTTGGAAGTGTTGAGCAAGGCTAACTGAGTCGTGACCTTGATGTGGTTCATAACCAGTCTTATGATTGGTTGTTGACAAAATGCTGAACATGCCACGCCTCCAACTGTGCCGTGCCTTCGAGCAAACCATAATGTTGAAAACCAACAAATCCTGTCAAAGCACCACATTTTCCAAAAACAAGATGGATGCCAGTCATCATCTTTGTTCTGATTGTGAAACAAACTGACATGAACATGTATTCCTATATATATGGTGTATGTGCCAAATGGGCCATTCCAGTTTATATCTGCACCCCCACTGTTGATGAGCTTGTGTGTTTACTTTATACGAGGTATAATTTCCATGGTGTATAAGTCATACAAAGTTTTATTTCCAAATCACCATTCACCATACAGTAATGGAAATCCAAAACTATAGTTCCTACTTATGGTGTTGATGAGTTCCATTGTGCCACCATACAGAGTAGGATTTCCAAATATAACTCTCATCATAAGCTAATAAGCTAATTAAGTTAAAAATTTTATATTTGATAATGGAAATCCAAACTAGTCCTGATTCACGGTGTTGATGAGCTCATTCGTGCCACCATCCTTATCTAATTTCAGTAATAACTATTTCATATTGGCCCAATTTTTTTAATATATATAGAAATCCAAGTTTATTTAGTCATATTATTGGAAATCCAACATCATCAACCGGTATGTGGCGAGATAAACTAGGCCATATTTTATTTTCGTAGACATAACTGCCTGGATTTCCAGGAATTTTTTTCCATACTCTTCTGGATTTCCAGATTCTGTTTCTTCATATACAGTTGGAATTCCAGGGTATTTTCCCCATCATACAGTGCTGGAAATTCGACCACATCAACAGGGGGGTGCAGATATAAACTGGAATGGCCCAATATGAATGAAAATGGTCCATTAGCTTTTAAAATATAGTATGGTCAAAAAGCAAGATGGCCGCCAGTCAGCCATCTTTGATCTGATTGAAAAACAAATTGTCATGGACATGTTAATTATTAAGTAATGTAATAACATTATACATGTTGAGATACATGACCATGATGATTTATGTCGTGTTTCGTATTTCCGTACATGAGCCTGGACAAATTAAATTCAGTTTTGATACAAAAAATGCATGAATAGCATATTGTTACGTTTGAGTTTATTTTATGTATTTATTATTTGTGTAATTTGTAGTTGGGGTTTTATTGAAACGTCATATTGTCCTTGGTCGCTTTATGTTGTGTTCTTTTGTCAATTTATCCCTATTTTGCATATTTATTTGTACTGAGTTAGGGAGTCTGCTTTGGCTATAAAAGCCTTTTGTTTTACGTTGACGAGTAGACGGCAATGAGACGGTAAACTGATAGCAAGAAGACTCCAAATAGACGGTAAACTGATAGCACTATACCTGTTTACCAGCGTCTGAACGTAACACATATCCTGTTTACTTTCTGACCATATATTTCATTTTTGGAAGGGTCATCTAATACATGTACATCTAATTTCTGTTGATACTATAGACCAGCCAATTATTCACTCTAAATTTTTAACTATGCTTTTGGTGTACCGGTATATTACTCTCATGTCCCAACGGGACAGTACGTTTATTTATTTTTCGAAATTGGCCGACTGAAAAAATATTTCTTGATTTAAAAAAAGTCGTGCAGTTTTCCCATCAAAATCAAAGCCATATAATCGCACTACAACACTGGTAAATCTTTTCTGTATTGCGCTCACTATAAAGTCGCTGAACTGTCATTACCATATTTAAATGAGCTACGGTAATTTGAACACATTGGCACCATCCAGCATTTTGATTGGTTAATTAGCAACCTGATCTATCTGGTCAATAAACACAGTTTCAGGCCACTTGCTCGCCATGCATGGCGGACATTGTATCTCATCTTGCATTTACATGTGACCGAAATCATTCGCTTACAGTGAAACTAAGTTGAATTTCACTTGCGTTTCATGAATGAATTTATTTTTTGTACGTTATTATAATCACTACTGAGTAATAATCAACAATTGCAACACTTCAAAAACAATTAAGTTTTTTACTTGAGGTTGTGAATCGCAGCATAACTGGATTGTGTTACCGTACTGTGATCATTTGCTACTAAGCAATGCATTCATATTTGTTTTTATTCAAAACCTCTTTTAAAATATACTTTTCGTTACCAACAAAATTAAAAATATTAATTAAGTATTTTTTTGTTATCATGTGAACAGTTTTTTGATTGACTGTAATTTTTCAACATTTCATTACAAATTAAGGCCTTTCACTCTTCCCTGATGCCTAAATTAGAGTGACGCCTATTTAAGAGATTATACGGTATCTTGCTTTTCGCCAGCCACAAAGGCTACACATGAGAAACTTGATCGATTCAGCCGATCGGTCGTTACATTTTTATCGACGCACTGCGGCATGCAAATCGAGATCAAATTTTGTGGAATACATCACCATTGTACTGATTGGCCGGAAATTTTCTCAGCCAGGCCGACTTGGGTAGTAATGGTTTGCTATTTTTATTGGATCCAGCGTTTTGGAAAACAGAGACATACATTTAAAATATATTGCTAAAAATACATCATTTGTTGTCCATTTATATTCCTAATTACAAAGGAAAGTGAAAGTTTGTTATTTTCCGAGGGGTATGTTTATTAGATTTTAAAGATTTTCTGGGTGTTTATCGGGGTATGTTCATTTGGGACATAAGAGTACATTATTTTTGGCATGAATAATATTTTCATATTGACTAATTATCTTATTTTTTTTCAGTTTTTCCATTAGATTTGTATCAGATGTATACTTAGGTAAATGAGGGCTTCCTTGTTGAAGAATCATTAAATATTACAATTTAAGATGCTCATTGTCTCTGCAAGGAAACTGAACAATATATATGAAGTAACTAGTCACACGTAACTGGTCAATAAAGTATATTCATTTATGATTAATTTATTGTTACCCAGTTCGCTTATCTAGTAAATAGTAATAGGGTAGGAGCCCTAAGTAGGTTAAGATGTGAATGTAAGCCTACTAAGTTGTCATTTTTGATTTTTAAAATCTGTGATTGCTAAAATTTGAGCCTACTTTGCCCTAGTATGAGGTAACATTAGACAAAAATGAAAATAAAACAACTTAAGCTCTATGAAAATAATAAGTTTGATATAACAGTACATGCAATAGTTATTTTTGTGGCATTTTTTTCTGTAGAAGTTTTTTTGTTTTTCATAAATGGTGACTCAATTAAATTAGCTTGCTCATAAAATTTTGTTTTCCTGTAGAATGTACACAATATCTAAGGAAACAGTGGTCTAAGGAATGATCACTTCTTATTGGTGGTGTAAATTATACAAGTAGCAGCTTCTGTAAAGACCCTCTTTGTCTAACTTTTACTCATGCTTGCGAGGTCATTGTCCATAATGTTGGAGTTACTGATATCTTGACACTTTTACTGTTTTTTTTGTTTTGATTTGTTTCCATGAAAAAGTAGTTGCCTTCTACAAGACACTTACACAGATATTTGATGCCATATGTGAGTTAGAAGTGCTGAAAAATACAACATAATGTGAACACCACTATGGCTGCCTTTACTATTCATCTATGAAATACTTGAGATATTACAAGAATACAACAAATTACAGGATATATGACATTACCAGGATGTGATAATGTTTTTGCTTACATAAAAACATTTGAAAGGATATTTCTTTTTCACAGAGGGAAAAATTGAAAATTAAACTGTGTGGAGAGTGCATATTTCTATTCAATTAAAATTAACGGTACCATACTGCATTAAATTAAAATATATTTTTGTTTACATAACAACCAAATTATATTGTGTTGCGATATCAATATTGAAATTATACTGTACATATAATGGCTACTGTAAAACATATCTTTTTCGTGAGCATGTCTTTTTAGCAAATTTAGCGAGAGAACTGATTCGCTAATTCAAGATGTCGTTAATGATTTTATTATAAATTCAAAATGGCCAATTTTAAGGCTTGGGGATTTGTATATAGTAATCCGGAACATAAAAATCTGGGGCGCTTCCTAATTACACTTGACAGTTTTTCTTTGTTTTTATGAAGGTGATAACTGCGCATTTGTTTTGGCGTGCGACAGACAAGTATTGTGAAAACAGGAAATCAACACTGTCAAGAGAAATTCACTAAATCAACATTTCACTATTACGTCATTGTACCAAAATTCGCTAAAATTGCATGTCGCTTTTGTTTTACAGTATTTGATGTGATCACCATACAATATTCAAAACTTGAAAAGATAGTTATTTGGGTTATACACTAAATGTGTAAATTCACTGGATTCCTGACATTTTTCATTACATTATTTTTATAGACATTTTTAAATAGGATAATTATAATCTTTATAAGTTTTTGTATATTATTATTACATTGTAAGCTTCTAGACCAGATTTCGAAGGAGCTTCTCTTGTTTCTCTAGAACTCCCAGTTTTATACAATTTGAAAAGTTCTGTTCGTACATTAAAGTACCAGATTTCCATTTGCTGGTTATATTTGTCTCATCTGTTTAGTCATTTCATATTTTGGATGTGCGATAACATAAAAATGATGAGAAAAATCATGAATAATAGTTATTTTAACCATAATGGTATATGTTTAAGTAGATGATGGGATGTATAACAGTGCATCTCCCAAATACATTATTTTTAACTGGCTGTACAGTACTGTGTTTGAAAACATAATATCAAATGCATTATATTCAGAAATAAATTGCATTCCAATGTTTATTATTATTTATGTCTATTATAGAAATTGGGATATATGTAATAGCAATCTAGTGTGATTGCTGGTTTATCCCATACTACAACTAGAACATTCCTCTTGTAATAGCTTAACGCGATAGGGGTTTTGCTTAATGCAACATAGGGATTTATTGGAGTATTGTATTTCATATGGTGTAAAATGGAGAAAAATGCTATGATTAAAGAGGAAAAATATACAACAGCTTGAGAAAGAGCGTAATGTGAAGAGATTAAGTAGAAAAAGTATAGAATATTTAGCTAATTCTTGGACCTGAACCAGTTGTATCAACTATTCAAGGTTTCAATAGTTTTGCTAAGTTTTACTTCAGCTTTTAAACAAGCATATATCTACTTTTTTTAATATTCTGTGTATAGTGCATATGTTTAGTACAACTAACTCAATATAATTAGATGGAAGGATACATAATTATAAAACTGCGTACGAACTTTAACTGTTTTGAAATGTTAGCAAGTATCTGCACAACTATAAACATTGCAAACAATATTATGAAGTCAGGTTAACCTATGTGGTTTGAATTCATAAAAATTATAAATGAAAACACATATGTCAGTTCAAATAAAACTCTCAATTTTAACAAACATACAAATATGTAACTGTATTTCCGGAGTGAAATACAAATTTTATTTTATTTGCAGGCTGGTTGGCATAGTTGTCTGGCGGGCACATATGCAGTAAGATGCACGAAGCCCGACATGAAAACCCCCACTCCCTTCACAACAACAAATATACATATCATACCTGAATCAGCATCCATGTCTTTATGTACGGTCTTCTAGATTGGGATATGCATATAATCTAAACACCATTATAATCTGGGAAATACAAATATAATTCAGGAGGTCATATAATCTGATTAAATATAGATATATAAGTTGTAATGGCATTTTATGTTCATCGCTTTAGAGTCAATTACACGCCCAATCAGAGAACATTTCACTTTTCAATTTGTCCAATAAAAAAATTGTTTTATTTTATTTTATTTTAATTTTCCAGCATTGTCCTAATGGTAAAGGGACGGGTTTAAGGTTCGGAGGTATAGGTTAACAGACACTTAGGTTTGTGTTTTTGTGCTCACCTGAAGACGTACAAAACAACCATGCCGATGACAATTAACGCACACCACAGCGTAACCAAGGGTCTATAAATCATTATGGGAGGGCGAGGGGTTACAGGTTACAGGAAATAAAAACGGCATTTTACGTTTTTACAGGAAATAAAATGAAAGTTCCATTTACAGTAAAAAAAAAATAGGTTTTACACTTTACAGATAAAGCAAATTCCTAATTACATTTTACGTTTTTTATAATATTTTTGATAATTTGAATTTAAGAATCAACATTGGAAATTACGACACTTAATTTGGAAAATGCTTTATGCGCTTACAAAAAATAATATCTTTGTACAAATTACGGACGAATAAAATAGCTGATTACATTTTACACATTGCCCATGTCTACTAATTTGCTTTTTTTATTTATTTAAATTACATTATTACGAAATTAATTGATTACAGCTTACGAAAATATCCCTTGCCGACCCTCATTATGAACAGCCCAGATTAATGTGATAATTACAGGCAAATATAATTGGATATTAGTGTATATTTTCTTATGATTACAGCTGCAGTTACTCACCTCGATTCAGAGCTTACCACACTGGAAAGCAAATTTTATTAGAATTCACTGTGGTTTGCTGTGTTGCATATGAGTCTCCTTGCCCCGACGACGAAATTCGAAGTTGTGCTTGTCGAGTATATATAGTTGGGCGACTGAACCCCCTAGACTGTTAAAAATAATATGGTGAGTAATGCTTTCCAGGAAAACGGTCGTGCCACATTGTGTGTGTGGGAGGGTGCGGTATAACATTTTCGGCGATACATTACAACTACTCGACTAAAGACCAGATCGTAGATTTCATTATCATCGTGAAGCCCCCATGAATACCATCACCACTATGGGATGATTGAATAGTACTAAAGTTACACAGTAACGTTTTTTATTCCTTAGTTAGTGGGCCTCGACGTGAAAACTAACTTAGTCAATCTTTCATAGAAGACGCCAGTCATACTTTCTGTGGAAATTGGTGCTCAGCACGCTGCAGGGGAGGGATCGCAAGAACTAGCTATAGGTGCATTGTTAGTAGGTAGTAGGCCAGGTCACGTGGCTATTGTGCAGTACTCAACATAGCGCTAGCCCCCCCCCCCCCCCACTCAGGATCCATAGGGGGCCGCATGCGCGTTCCCATTTTCTCGGGAAAGAGGGTACTTTTTGACGATCTGTCTCGGGAACATTTTCCCGAGAAAATCGTAGAAAAGGGCGTATTTTTTGCTTGTTTTCCCGAGATTCTCAAAATAGGGGGTGTATTTCAAAACACTTCCCGAGATATACAAAAAAGGGGGGTTTAAAAGGAGTTCTAGACTGAAAAGTTCCCTAGATAGGGGGTGAAATTCATCGGAAAAGCCCGTGAAAGGGGGGGGGGGTTAAATTTTCTTCTTTTCCCTAGATAGGGGGGGGGTCAAAAAAAATGAGGGAACAAGCATAGGCCCCCCTAAATATAGGGAGTGGGGGGGGGAGCGCTAGTCACCAAACTTTTTCAAGAACACCAATGTGTGTTTGTGTTACTGTACTGTCACAAAGATCTGTCTAGAGCTTGCTGCGTAGTACACTTTTGATTAATCATTTTGATGTTAGAATTAAACAAAAAATATACACTTTGCATAGAGTTGATTTGCTGCATTATTCTTTTAAATGGTCATGCAATTTTTTGGGACTAATGTTTTGACGTCTAGTAAATTATACATGATAGACGAGGACCTAAAAAAGTTTTAAAACTATTTCATACTTGACTGTATGATTTATTAATTATTTAAAATAAATGCAAATTTAGTTACCACAATAATGCGGGTGGTTAATTTTGATCACTGTTTTAAACATGTTCCATATATGATAGAGGTCTGAAGTTTTCAGAGAATAATTAGATATACCTATATTTTCTATAAAATATGAAAGAGTTCAGTTTGATAAACATATGCCAAAAATTTCTACTACATCCCTCAATATTGATAGATGTTATACCATAGTCACTTAATGTTTGCAATTATGTATTTAAATGCCGCATTTGAACTATTAAAAGCGAATCAAATGTATCCGACAAAGACAAGTCTATGGTCAAAATAAGACATACTTTAATGATTTTGCATGCCAATGCAAATTTGTCATTCATTGTTTGCTTTATGTGTATGGGAGATGTGCCTCGAATATAATGAACACATTATCCGTTATTTGTACGTAATGCCTCGAATACCCTCAGCACACGGAGTTTTTTCTAAGCTTTTTTCGATTTTATGTTTACAGCAGTAAAAATTCTGTTACTCATACAACGCTGGAAGACTTATTGCTGTGGTATATTTTTCATATTGAGTTGCTTTGTCCTGTGGACTCAATTCGAAGTTGTGCTGGTCGAGTATTTGGGCGACTGAACCCCCTTGACAGGTATAACAAAAATATGATGAGTAATGCTTTCCTGGAAAAACGACGTCCCACATTATGCGTGAAAGAGGGAAGTTTATATATACCCGTGGTTGTCAAAATATTTGGCGTTTTTTATTACTTAGTTAGTGAACCTTGACATGAAAACTTACCGAGTCAGTCTTTCAGTAGAAAACGCCAGTCATACTTTCTGTGGAAATTGGTGCTCAGCACGCTGCGGGGAAAACTACGTGCATTGCTGGTACATAGATCATATCACTTGACTATTGTGCGATCGTGATTGTGCAGTATTCGACAAATCGCTAGCCACCTAAGCTTTTCAAGGACACCAATGTCCCTTTGTTCTACTGTATAGACACACGGGGCGTACAGAACTATGTTTCGCTTAATTTGAACTATCCATGTTAGACTATAAATATTTAATGCACAATTCTTACCTGTCGTCTAAAAATATGCTGGTTGTCATGAAAACACTATTGACATATGTAAATATATACGTGCAATAGAGCTTTATGTTTAGCAAAGTCCCTGACTGGGGGAGGCAGGTACTCCTTAGCCCCGATTATTAAGCTGTTTTAATTATGAAAAGAAAATCACACAATCTTAACTGTCGAGCTACTTTTACTATTCGCGCATTTCCTGCAAGCGATGAGTACTTCGCCATTAGCTGAAAAGCCCTGTGATATAGACATGTGACAGTTTCCCAACATATGGTTTTGGTTTGTAATATAAGGGAGGAATAACATGTAATTCAAGGGCCTATTAGCTTGCCCATAATGTTAATGAAAAGACAGGTAGATGAGGGGAATAATAAAATACAGCAAGACCCTAGAATCAGATTGCCTACAAGAGTAATGATTTTCTGCTAACAGCTGCAGGTGAGTGCATTTGTATAAGGGTTCTTTTTCTCACATCACCACAAAATACTGTATTAAGCAAAACAAAACAAGCTTTATAGTCGATGTATTATTCCGCATCACAAAACATACTCATCTGCTAAATGTGCAAAGCAGATAACGATATGTTTTGAATTTCAGTGCGTAAAACTAACGGATTGTAGTGGTATAGCGTTCATAACTTTGGATTTTACAAGTTGAAAGCTTCGAAACACTCATGCTATTATGGGCCTATTATACTTTCAGTACAAACTACCAGCTTACATAAACCAGTCTGTCTGTCCGTCTGTCTGTCACTCGTAGACTACAAACAATCTGCCTCCAAGCACCAGTTTGCCCAACTGGCCGTCCGTCTGTCAATATGTTAGTAAATTAAAGTCATAAATTAAAGTTCTAAGACGATTCACTTGAGACTTTCCGTGAGTTTAACAACAAGCTTACATACACCAGTCTGTCCATCGTCCTGTCTGTTTGCCATCATTCTGTCATATGTGCGCACTGTTAAGCCTGAATTACTCGTAAAATTAAATATATAGCAAGCAACACAAACTGAAAGTATAAGTTGAATAAGTTTGTAAATCACTGTAACATTGGTTTTCGTAATCCACACTTCAATATAGTATATTTCTGAGGCATTGTGCGCTATTTGGACAAACCTTATTTGACGCACCTACCTACATGCACCTGTCTGTCCGTCTGGCTGTGAAACTTTTGATGAGCAGTGTCAATTAGTTGTTTGTCAGAAATGTAGTATAAACTGAGCTCTAATTCTCATCAAAATGGTAAAAGTTACACCATGCTTTGAGTGTACACAGTGGTTATTCACATTAGAAACATATTCGCTGGGTTTTTATTTCACTGATTTGTAATGTTACATGTTCATGTTGATTCAATTTAGCGGACTATTGTATCACCCACAAAAGTAATACCCTTCAACAGCAAACAAATGAAATAAAATATCATGCCAACCACAATGTGATCAATGGCGAACGTAACAACCACTACCTCAAATATAATAAATTTGATCAATGACGACGGTAATAACCCATATAGCAAATATAATATATTTGATTAATGACGAACGTAATAACCCCTACATCAAATATAATAAAATTGATCAATGACGAACGTAATAACCCCTACCTCAAATATAATAAATTTGATCAATGACGAACGTAATAACTCATTTAGCAAATATAATGAATTTGATCAATGACGAACGTAATAACCCCTACCTCAAATATAATAAATTTGATCAATGACGAACGTAATAACCCCTACCTCAAATATAATAAATTTGATCAATAACGAACGTAATAACCCGTATCACAAATATAAGTAATTTGATCAATGACGAACGTATTACCCCATCGCAAATATAATGAATTTGATCAATGACGAACGTAATAACCCCAACCTCAAATATAATAAATTTGATCAATGACGAACGTAATAACCCCTACCTCAAATATAATAAATTTGATCAATAACGAACGTAATAACCCGTATCACAAATATAAGTAATTTGATCAATGACGAACGTATTACCCCATCGCAAATATAATGAATTTGATCAATGACGAACGTAATAACCCCTACCTCAAATATAATAAATTTGATCAATGACGAAAGTAATAACCCCTATCGCAAATATAATGAATTTGATCAATGACGAACGTAATAACCTCTACCTCAAATGTAATAAATTTGATCAATAACGAACGTAATAATCCTTATAGCAAATATAATAAATTTGATCAATGACGAACGTATGAACCCCTATCGCAAATATAATGAATTTGATCAATGACGAACGTAATAACCTCTACCTCAAATATAATAAATTTGATCAATAACGAACGTAATAACCCGTATAGCAAATATAATAAATTTGATCAATGACGAACGTAATATCCCTTATCGCAAATATAATAAATTTGATCAATGACGAACGTAATAACCTCTACCTCAAATATAATAAATTTGATCAATAACGAACGTAATAACCCGTATCACAAATATAAGTAATTTGATCAATGACGAACGTATTACCCCATCGCAAATATAATGAATTTGATCAATGACGAACGTAATAACCCCTACCTCAAATATAATAAATTTGATCAATGACGAAAGTAATAACCCCTATCGCAAATATAATGAATTTGATCAATGACGAACGTACTAACCTCTACCTCAAATGTAATAAATTTGATCAATAACGAACGTAATAATCCTTATCGCAAATATAATAAATTTGATCAATGACGAACGTATGAACCCCTATCGCAAATATAATGAATTTGATCAATGACGAACGTAATAACCTCTACCTCAAATATAATAAATTTGATCAATAACGAACGTAATAACCCGTATAGCAAATATAAGAAATTTGATCAATGACGAACGTAATATCCCTTATCGCAAATATAATAAATTTGATCAATGACGAACGTATTAACCCCCATCGCAAATATAATAAATTTGATCAATGACGAACGTAATAACCCCTACCTCAAATATAATAAATTTGATCAATGACGAACGTATTAACCCCTATCACAAATATAATGAATTTGATCAATGGCGAGCGTAATAACCCCTACCTCAAATATAATAAATTTGATCAATGATGAAAGTAATAACCCCTATCGCAAATATAATGAATTTGATCAAAGACGAACGTAATAACCCCTACCTCAAATATAATAAATTTTATCAATGACGAATGTAATAACCCCTACCTCAAATATAATAAATTTGATCAATAACGAACGTAATAACCCGTATCACAAATATAAGTAATTTGATCAATGACGAACGTATTACCCCATCGCAAATATAATGAATTTGATCAATGACGAACGTAATAACCCCAACCTCAAATATAATAAATTTGATCAATGACGAACGTAATAACCCCTACCTCAAATATAATAAATTTGATCAATAACGAACGTAATAACCCGTATCACAAATATAAGTAATTTGATCAATGACGAACGTATTACCCCATCGCAAATATAATGAATTTGATCAATGACGAACGTAATAACTCCTACCTCAAATATAATAAATTTGATCAATGACGAAAGTAATAACCCCTATCGCAAATATAATGAATTTGATCAATGACGAACGTAATAACCTCTACTTCAAATGTAATAAATTTGATCAATAACGAACGTAATAATCCTTATCGCAAATATAATAAATTTGATCAATGACGAACGTATGAACCCCTATCGCAAATATAATGAATTTGATCAATGACGAACGTAATAACCTCTACCTCAAATATAATAAATTTGATCAATAACGAACGTAATAACCCGTATAGCAAATATAATAAATTTGATCAATGACGAACGTAATATCCCTTATCGCAAATATAATAAATTTGATCAATGACGAACGTAATAACCCCTACCTCAAATATAATAAATTTGATCAATAACGAACGTAATAACCCGTATCACAAATATAAGTATTTTGATCAATGACGAACGTATTACCCCATCGCAAATATAATGAATTTGATCAATGACGAACGTAATAACCCCTACCTCAAATATAATAAATTTGATCAATGACGAAAGTAATAACCCCTATCGCAAATATAATGAATTTGATCAATGACGAACGTAATAACCTCTACCTCAAATGTAATAAATTTGATCAATAACGAACGTAATAATCCTTATCGCAAATATAATAAATTTGATCAATGACGAACGTATGAACCCCTATCGCAAATATAATGAATTTGATCAATGACGAACGTAATAACCTCTACCTCAAATATAATAAATTTGATCAATAACGAACGTAATAACCCGTATAGCAAATATAAGAAATTTGATCAATGACGAACGTAATATCCCTTATCGCAAATATAATAAATTTGATCAATGACGAACGTATTAACCCCCATCGCAAATATAATAAATTTGGTCAATGACGAACGTAATAACCCCTACCTCAAATATAATAAATTTGATCAATGACGAACGTATTAACCCCTATCGCAAATATAATGAATTTGATCAATGGCGAGCGTAATAACCCCTACCTCAAATATAATAAATTTGATCAATGATGAAAGTAATAACCCCTATCGCAAATATAATGAATTTGATCAAAGACGAACGTAATAACCCCTACCTCAAATATAATAAATTTGATCAATGACGAAAGTAATAACCCTTATCGCAAATATAATAAATTTGATCAATGACGAACGTAATAACCCCTATCGCAAATATAATGAATTTGATCAATGACGAACGTAATAACCTCTACCTCAAAATATAATAAATTTGATCAATAACGAACGTAATAACCCCTATAGCAAATATAAGAAATTTGATCAATGACGAATGTAATAACCCTTATCGCAAATATAATAAATTTGATCAATGACAAAAGTAATAACCCCTATCGCATATATAATGAATTTGATCAATGACGAACGTAATAACCTCTACCTCAAATATATTAAATTTGAACAATGACGAACGTAATATCCCTTACGCAAATATAATACATTTGATCAATGACGAACGTATTAACCCCTATCGCAAATATAATAAATTTGACCAATGACGAACGTAATAACCCCTACCTCAAATATAATAAATGTGATCAATGACGAAAGCAATAACCCCTATTGCAAATATAATGAATTTGATCAATTACGAACGTAATAACTCCTATAGCAAATATAAGAAATTTGATCAATGACGAACGTAATAACCCTTATCGCAAATATAATGAATTTGATCAATGACGAAAGTAATAACCCCTATCGCAAATATAATGAATTTGATCAATGACGAACGTAATAACCTCTACCTCAAATATAATAAATTTGATCAATAACGAATGTAATAACCCGTATAGCAAATATAAGAAATTTGATCAATGACGAACGTAATATCCTTTATCGCAAATATAATAAATTTGATCAATGACGAACGTATTAACCCCAACGCAAATATAATAAATTTGATCAATGACGAACGTAATAACCCCTACCTCAAATATAATAAATGTGATCAATGCCGAACGTATTAATCCCTATCGCAAATATAATGAATTTGATCAATGGCGAGCGTAATAACCCCTACCTCAAATATAATAAATTTGATCAATGATGAAAGTAATAACCCCTATCGCAAATATAATGAATTTGATCAAAGACGAACGTAATAACCCCTACCTCAAATAAAATAAATTTGATCAATGACGAAAGTAATAACCCCTATCGCATATATGATGAATTTGATCAATGACGAACGTAATAACCTCTACCTCAAATATAATAAATTTGATCAATGACGAACGTAATATCCCTTACGCAAATATAATACATTTGATCAATGACGAACGTATTAACCCCTATCGCAAATATAATAAATTTGACCAATGACGAACGTAATAACCCCTACCTCAAATATAATAAATGTGATCAATGACGAAAGCAATAACCCCTATTGCAAATATAATGAATTTGATCAATTACGAACGTAATAACTCCTATAGCAAATATAAGAAATTTGATCAATGACGAACGTAATAACCCTTATCGCAAATATAATGAATTTGATCAATGACGAAAGTAATAACCCCTATCGCAAATATAATGAATTTGATCAATGACGAACGTAATAACCTCTACCTCAAATATAATAAATTTGATCAATAACGAATGTAATAACCCGTATAGCAAATATAAGAAATTTGATCAATGACGAACGTAATATCCTTTATCGCAAATATAATAAATTTGATCAATGACGAACGTATTAACCCCATCGCAAATATAATAAATTTGATCAATGACGAACGTAATAACCCCTACCTCAAATATAATAAATGTGATCAATGCCGAACGTATTAACCCCTATCGCAAATATAATGAATTTGATCAATGGCGAGCGTAATAACCCCTACCTCAAATATAATAAATTTGATCAATGATGAAAGTAATAACCCCTATCGCAAATATAATGAATTTGATCAAAGACGAACGTAATAACCCCTACCTCAAATAAAATAAATTTGATCAATGACGAAAGTAATAACCCCTATCGCATATATAATGAATTTGATCAATGACGAACGTAATAACCTCTACCTCAAATATAATAAATTTGATCAATGACGAACGTAATATCCTTTACGCAAATATAATACATTTGATCAATGACGAACGTATTAACCCCTATTGCAAATATAATAAATTTGATCAATGACGAAAGCAATAACCCCTATTGCAAATATAATGAATTAGATCAATGACGAACGTAATAACCTCTACCTCAAATATAATAAATTTGATCAATAACGAACGTAATAATCCTTATAGCAAATATAAGAAATTTGATCAATGACGAACGTAATATCCCTTATCGCAAATATAATAAATTTGATCAATGACGAACGTATGAACCCCTATCGCAAATATAATGAATTTGATCAATGACGAACGTAATAACCCCTATCGCAAATATAATAAATTTGATAAATGACGAACGTAGTAACCCCTATCGAAAATATAATAAATTTGATCAATGACGATCATATTACCCATATCGCAAATATAGGTAATTTGATCAATGACGAACGTATTACCCCTATCGCAAATATAATGAATTTGATCAATGACGAACGTAATAACCCCTACCTCAAATATAATAAATTTGATCAATGACGAAAGTAATAACCCTTATCGCAAATATAATAAATTTGATCAATGACGAAAGTAATAACCCCAATCGCAAATATAATGAATTTGATCAATGACGAACGTAGTAACCTCTACCTCAAATATAATAAATTTTATCAATAACGAACGTAATAACTCCTATAGCAAATATAAGAAATTTGATCAATGACGAACGTAATAACCCTTATCGCAAATATAATGAATTTGATCAATGACGAAAGTAATAACCCCTATCGCAAATATAATGAATTTGATCAATGACGAACGTAATAACCTCTACCTCAAATATAATAAATTTGATCAATAACGAACGTAATAACCCCTATAGCAAATATAAGAAATTTGATCAATGACGAACGTAATATCCCTTATCGCAAATATAATAAATTTGATCAATGGCGAGCGTAATAACCCCTACCTCAAATATAATAAATTTGATCAATGATGAAAGTAATAACCCCTATCGCAAATATAATGAATTTGATCAAAGACGAACGTAATAACCCCTACCCCAAATATAATAAATTTGATCAATGCCGAACGTATTAACCCCTATCGCAAATATAATGAATTTGATCAATGGCGAGCGTAATAACCCCTATCGCAAATATAATAAATTTGATCAATGACGAAAGTAATAACCCCTATCGGAAATATAATACATTTGATCAATGGCGAACGTAATAACACCTAATGGCAAATACAATACAATACAATCGGGTGAACGCTGTGCTTTTCAGCGCTCCCCGATTTTCTGCCTGTTTTGCGTTTTTGCGTTCGTTGTGCGCCCGTGTTTTTACACAGTGGTATATACAGTGTGTCTACCTTTTACCTGAGTAATTTATATTTGTTGTTTTTGTTATTATTGTGGTTTTTGGAGGCGTTTTTCTGCCTCGACGGTGGTAAGATTCTGGCGACCAATATGAAGGCCGCTGAGAAGAGGCCTTCATCGTCACCAAATGTAAAACTCACCAGGAATCATGCCAGAAGGTGTGAGAATATTGACGGCATTCCTGTTGAAACATATGTAGAAGCCGTTTGTGATATTGTTTGGGGCAAATAACATCATAGCGGCATCCAGGATGAACCGTTCTGTTGTTATTTTTCTTACACATGTTACATGGGTTGATACGGTTGTCATTTCGGGTCTTGATATTGGTGACTTACATATTTCAGTTGAACCACTTGTACGCCCCTCAAATATAATGAATTTGATCAATGACGAACGTAATAACCCCTACCTCAAATATAATAAATTTGATCAATGACGAACGTAATAACACATATCGCAAATATAATAAATTTGATCAATGACGAACGTAATAATCCCTATCGCAAATATAATAAATTTGATCAATGACGAACGTATTAACCCCTATCGCAAATATAATAAATTTGATCAAAGACGAACGTAATAACCCCTATCGCAAATATAATAAATTTGATCAATGACGAACGTATGAACCCCTATCGCAAATATAATGAATTTGATCAATGACGAACGTAATAACCTCTACCTCAAATATAATAAATTTGATCAATGACGAACGTAATATCCCTTATCGCAAATATAATAAATTTGATCAATGACGAACGTATTAACCCCCATCGCAAATATAATAAATTTGATCAATGACGAACGTAATAACCCCTACCTCAAATATAATAAATTTGATCAATGACGAACGTATTAACCCCTATCACAAATATAATGAATTTGATCAATGGCGAGCGTAATAACCCCTACCTCAAATATAATAAATTTGATCAATGATGAAAGTAATAACCCCTATCGCAAATATAATGAATTTGATCAAAGACGAACGTAATAACCCCTACCTCAAATATAATAAATTTGATCAATGACGAACGTAATAATCCCTACCTCAAATATAATAAATTTGATCAATAACGAACGTAATAACCCGTATCACAAATATAAGTAATTTGATCAATGACGAACGTATTACCCCATCGCAAATATAATAAATTTGATCAATGACGAACGTAATAACCCCTACCTCAAATATAATAAATTTGATCAATAACGAACGTAATAACCCGTATCACAAATATAAGTAATTTGATCAATGACGAACGTATTACCCCATCGCAAATATAATGAATTTGATCAATGACGAACGTAATAACTCCTACCTCAAATATAATAAATTTGATCAATGACGAAAGTAATAACCCCTATCGCAAATATAATGAATTTGATCAATGACGAACGTAATAACCTCTACTTCAAATGTAATAAATTTGATCAATAACGAACGTAATAATCCTTATCGCAAATATAATAAATTTGATCAATGACGAACGTATGAACCCCTATCGCAAATATAATGAATTTGATCAATGACGAACGTAATAACCTCTACCTCAAATATAATAAATTTGATCAATAACGAACGTAATAACCCGTATAGCAAATATAATAAATTTGATCAATGACGAACGTAATATCCCTTATCGCAAATATAATAAATTTGATCAATGACGAACGTAATAACCCCTACCTCAAATATAATAAATTTGATCAATAACGAACGTAATAACCCGTATCACAAATATAAGTAATTTGATCAATGACGAACGTATTACCCCATCGCAAATATAATGAATTTGATCAATGACGAACGTAATAACCCCTACCTCAAATATAATAAATTTGATCAATGACGAAAGTAATAACCCCTATCGCAAATATAATGAATTTGATCAATGACGAACGTAATAACCTCTACCTCAAATGTAATAAATTTGATCAATAACGAACGTAATAATCCTTATCGCAAATATAATAAATTTGATCAATGACGAACGTATGAACCCCTATCGCAAATATAATGAATTTGATCAATGACGAACGTAATAACCTCTACCTCAAATATAATAAATTTGATCAATAACGAACGTAATAACCCGTATAGCAAATATAAGAAATTTGATCAATGACGAACGTAATATCCCTTATCGCAAATATAATAAATTTGATCAATGACGAACGTATTAACCCCCATCGCAAATATAATAAATTTGATCAATGACGAACGTAATAACCCCTACCTCAAATATAATAAATTTGATCAATGACGAACGTATTAACCCCTATCGCAAATATAATGAATTTGATCAATGGCGAGCGTAATAACCCCTACCTCAAATATAATAAATTTGATCAATGATGAAAGTAATAACCCCTATCGCAAATATAATGAATTTGATCAAAGACGAACGTAATAACCCCTACCTCAAATATAATAAATTTGATCAATGACGAAAGTAATAACCCTTATCGCAAATATAATAAATTTGATCAATGACGAACGTAATAACCCCTATCGCAAATATAATGAATTTGATCAATGACGAACGTAATAACCTCTACCTCAAAATATAATAAATTTGATCAATAACGAACGTAATAACCCCTATAGCAAATATAAGAAATTTGATCAATGACGAACGTAATAACCCTTATCGCAAATATAATAAATTTGATCAATGACGAACGTAATAACCTCTACCTCAAATATATTAAATTTGAACAATGACGAACGTAATATCCCTTACGCAAATATAATACATTTGATCAATGACGAACGTATTAACCCCTATCGCAAATATAATAAATTTGACCAATGACGAACGTAATAACCCCTACCTCAAATATAATAAATGTGATCAATGACGAAAGCAATAACCCCTATTGCAAATATAATGAATTTGATCAATGACGAACGTAATAACTCCTATAGCAAATATAAGAAATTTGATCAATGACGAACGTAATAACCCTTATCGCAAATATAATGAATTTGATCAATGACGAAAGTAATAACCCCTATCGCAAATATAATGAATTTGATCAATGACGAACGTAATAACCTCTACCTCAAATATAAGAAATTTGATCAATAACGAATGTAATAACCCGTATAGCAAATATAAGAAATTTGATCAATGACGAACGTAATATCCTTTATCGCAAATATAATAAATTTGATCAATGACGAACGTATTAACCCCATCGCAAATATAATAAATTTGATCAATGACGAACGTAATAACCCCTACCTCAAATATAATAAATGTGATCAATGCCGAACGTATTAACCCCTATCGCAAATATAATGAATTTGATCAATGGCGAGCGTAATAACCCCTACCTCAAATAAAATAAATTTGATCAATGACGAAAGTAATAACCCCTATCGCATATATAATGAATTTGATCAATGACGAACGTAATAACCTCTACCTCAAATATAATAAATTTGATCAATGACGAACGTAATATCCCTTACGCAAATATAATACATTTGATCAATGACGAACGTATTAACCCCTATCGCAAATATAATAAATTTGATCAATGACGAACGTAATAACCCCTACCTCAAATATAATAAATGTGATCAATGACGAAAGCAATAACCCCTATTGCAAATATAATGAATTAGATCAATGACGAACGTAATAACCTCTACCTCAAATATAATAAATTTGATCAATAACGAACGTAATAATCCTTATAGCAAATATAAGAAATTTGATCAATGACGAACGTAATATCCCTTATCGCAAATATAATAAATTTGATCAATGACGAACGTATGAACCCCTATCGCAAATATAATGAATTTGATCAATGACGAACGTAATAACCCCTATCGCAAATATAATAAATTTGATAAATGACGAACGTAGTAACCCCTATCGTAAATATAATAAATTTGATCAATGACGATCATATTACCCATATCGCAAATATAGGTAATTTGATCAATGACGAACGTATTACCCCTATCGCAAATATAATGAATTTGATCAATGACGAACGTAATAACCCCTACCTCAAATATAATAAATTTGATCAATGACGAAAGTAATAACCCTTATCGCAAATATAATAAATTTGATCAATGACGAAAGTAATAACCCCAATCGCAAATATAATGAATTTGATCAATGACGAACGTAGTAACCTCTACCTCAAATATAATAAATTTGATCAATAACGAACGTAATAACTCCTATAGCAAATATAAGAAATTTGATCAATGACGAACGTAATAACCCTTATCGCAAATATAATGAATTTGATCAATGACGAAAGTAATAACCCCTATCGCAAATATAATGAATTTGATCAATGACGAACGTAATAACCTCTACCTCAAATATAATAAATTTGATCAATAACGAACGTAATAACCCCTATAGCCAATATAAGAAATTTGATCAATGACGAACGTAATATCCCTTATCGCAAATATAATAAATTTGATCAATGGCGAGCGTAATAACCCCTACCTCAAATATAATAAATTTGATCAATGATGAAAGTAATAACCCCTATCGCAAATATAATGAATTTGATCAAAGACGAACGTAATAACCCCTACCCCAAATATAATAAATTTGATCAATGCCGAACGTATTAACCCCTATCGCAAATATAATGAATTTGATCAATGGCGAGCGTAATAACCCCTATCGCAAATATAATAAATTTGATCAATGACGAAAGTAATAACCCCTATCGGAAATATAATACATTTGATCAATGGCGAACGTAATAACACCTAATGGCAAATACAATACAATACAATCGGGTGAACGCTGTGCTTTTCAGCGCTCCCCGATTTTCTGCCTGTTTTGCGTTTTTGCGTTCGTTGTGCGCCCGTGTTTTTACACAGTGGTATATACAGTGTGTCTACCTTTTACCTGAATAATTTATATTTGTTGTTTTTGTTATTATTGTGGTTTTTGGAGGCGTTTTTCTGCCTCGACGGTGGTAAGATTCTGGCGACCAATATGAAGGCCGCTGAGAAGAGGCCTTCATCGTCACCAAATGTAAAACTCACCAGGAATCATGCCAGAAGGTGTGAGAATATTGACGGCATTCCTGTTGAAACATATGTAGAAGCCGTTTGTGATATTGTTTGGGGCAAATAACATCATAGCGGCATCCAGGATGAACCGTTCTGTTGTTATTTTTCTTACACATGTTACATGGGTTGATACGGTTGTCATTTCGGGTCTTGATATTGGTGACTTACATATTTCAGTTGAACCACTTGTACGCCCCTCAAATATAATGAATTTGATCAATGACGAACGTAATAACCCCTACCTCAAATATAATAAATTTGATCAATGACGAACGTAATAACACATATCGCAAATATAATAAATTTGATCAATGACGAACGTAATAATCCCTATCGCAAATATAATAAATTTGATCAATGACGAACGTATTAATCCCTATCGCAAATATAATAAATTTGATCAATGACGAACGTATTAACCCCATCGCAAATATAATAAATTTGATCAAAGACGAACGTATTAACCCCTATCGCAAATATAATAAATTTGATCAATGACGAACGTAATATCCCTTATCGCAAATATAATGAATTTGATCAATGGCGAGCGTAATAACCCCTACCTCAAATATAATAAATTTGATCAATGACGAACGTAATAACCCCTTCCACAAATATAATAAATTGTAATGCTAACCACAAATGTAACAAAAATATAGTAACACTCAACCTCAAATGTATCAGTTCAATACTGTTACAATAACATAAATTATTATAAAATAATATATGAATGCGACTATCTTACAAATTTATTTTTATAATATTCTTTGAATTTACTTCTTCCCCGAGTTTCCTAACGTCCTAAACATTACGTTTCTGGGAGACGTGGGAATGTACCTCCGTGTGACCTTGGCATGGTGAAAATTAAGTTTTATCAAACATAATTCGAAAATATATTTAGTGATGCATAAATATCATCATATATGATTATTGTATCACTGGTGACAACCACGTGAGTCAAGACAAGGTCAATGAGCCTGTTATTATGACATATGTTTCCAATTAGCTTCGGTCCGGTTCATTCAGAGCCGAACATACACTTGAGAATCAATATATTCTTAATATTTGAGAATATGTTTTGAATTAGACTACGGCTTTCTCAATTATTTGATTTTCTGTGTTTTTTAATTGTATTCATTATTCCCCATTCCATTGGATATTTAGTGATTAGATAAACTCATTGAGTCTGTTGTGTGAGAGCAGCATGGCTGGGGATAATGTTGCTGTCTTGCTAATGTCAGAGTGACAGAGATTTTCAAGACTGGACCTGCGAGTAGACAAGTAAGAATGCAGCGAATTGTGCCAGTTTTCGTCAATAAACAAAACTTATTTTCGCAATCATGTGTGCTGCATTTCAAAGTACAGATATGAAAATGATAAGAAGTTGGAATAAATCGTAAAGACATGCATGTAAAACGGTTGAGAACATGTTCGAATGTTGGTGTTTTTGTATCAATAATAGAATAGTTGAACACACAAATAGACAGAAATATATGTTCCCGTTTCGGAAACAGCCTGAAAGGATTTATCAATTGAATAAAGCATACACAAATAACTCATGAGCATTTTTTTGGCAAACGGCATTACTTTGTGTACTCTGCACAGTTTTGAAAAAAACGCTACATCCTGTGGCGGGTTAACTATGTAGAGTTGTGAAATTGTAGAAGTGTCTATTTAATTGTATAATTAGTTGGGGAAAACTCAAATGTTTTTAAATAGTCTTTACTATGTAACGGGTCCTAATTATGGGAATGTGGATACAATATTATTGGCAAGCCTATAACGACGCTAGTTTCTATGTCGCTGCTTTGTTATTTCACAACCCATTGTACACAACGAATTGCCGTTTAGTGGTAAATCGTTGGGTACTATGAGTTGTTTGATAAACTACCTGTATCACGCGGCAGACGATATTTATTCATGATTATGAAATGGCTAATACAAAATAGTATAATAAAGCTTTCTGCCAAGTTTGTTGTCAAATGGCAATGAGTTGTTTATCCTGGGTGTGTTTTGAAAGAACTGTTGGGAGGTGTTATGTGTGAGTACATAATTGTACAATTTGTTTGGTGTGAAAAAAACTTAATTTCATCATGGCATGGCATCCCGGTATGTTGTTTTTTAATCCGAGTTATTTTTTGAACAAACAAAATAATGTGACAGGAGTTAACTATGCAGCACTGGGGGATGATAGATGTACTAGATATATAACTGTATAAATCCGGGATTACCAGCACAATATTATGGAATCAATAGTTAATGACAAATTGTCCAATCTTGTTCCAATTTGGAAGTTTTATTGTTTTCATATACATTGTACTTTTTAGTACCATCCCCAGTCATCTGGTTTCATATGGTCGCTGAATGCAATCAGCTGTTGCATTTGTATGTTTCTATATGAGTTGTCGAATAAAATCATCAAATGTGAGTGAATTATATGACCCTCCAACGACGTTACCATTGCCATCCAATTTAATGCCACTTTCACTCGTAAATTTGAATCGTCTTGGCTTTACAGTGTGCAACAAATACATGTGTATGTTACACCACAGAGAGTTGGATTGACTTGTGTTAATTTATTATGTATGCAGTACACACTATATAATGCAAACGAAATTTCAAAATGTTAGTCTCTCATTAAAAAAAGTCATAGGGTTATTTTCATACTGCATGATACATCAAATCAATAATCATGACTTCTGTAATAGCGTCCTCTGCGTCAAAAATAAAAAGAAAACAAGGATACTAATCACAACTATAGAGGGCCTAAATCACAATAGCAAACCTTAATTATGGAAAAAGGTTCGATATTATGCTGATATTGATAAAATAGTGAAACTAAAAAATAATTATTGTAAATAAATGATAAAAACTCAGACTACAGCCACCCCAAAAATCTTTAATAATTCCAAAACATAAACAATAGCAGATCCTATAATTTCAAATTTAATAAATAAAATTAAATCCTCAATAACACACTAACTCCCCCGCCCCATACACATACTTTTCCTAATACCTACTCACCTACCCATGATACAGCAATTCTAGATAATCAGGAAGATCCCTGCTATAATATGGGCTTGGAATGATAATATACATATTAAAAGGTACTATAATTTTAAATTGAATAAATTAAATCCCTAAAAACACACACTACCAATTCCACCGAAGCTTTAATATGCGCATTATAAGAATTAGAAACAGGAACCCACAATTCCAAAATGCAAAGTAAGCTTTCAATGAAATAAGGCTTAAATAGACGAAGTTTGTTTACAGAATGAGTGTCAGCAGCCTTTATTGCTATGATTTGTTTAATAACTTAAACCTTTCAAATAGAAGTGTGCAAGGAATCATTGGACGAAACTGTGTGCATTGCCGTATGATAACTGTATAAAGGTGATTGACAGGATATATTTGTTTACAACTCAATATAATATTACAATATAATACTGCAATATAATACTACTATATTGCAACAATTTTTCCATTTTCATTCTTATAAAGGACGTCATACACCAGTCACGCACGGGGTCCGGCACAGAATATCGCGGAGAAGGGAGTATATTTGTATGTAAGTTCGCATATCTACGAAAACCGAAAAAGTATACACTTTTTGGCAACGCTATATCTTGTTTTGGAAGCTTCGCTTGAACTAAACACATCCAATGAATAGAGGTATTAGAACGGGACAAGGAGACAGTATGTCTTCGAATTCTTGGACAAACATGAAAAATGGATACTTATTGCAGAACATTCACATCTCCTACCAGAGAAGTGTCCCCCACTCACCAACAAGCAGCGAGCCAGGCAAGTTCGTATAATAGCTACAGTGCCCGGGACCACTGTATTATTATTGTTAGACTGCCCAGACCATGTATTATAATAGCTGGACTGTCCATACCATCGTATTATAATAGTTTAACTGTCCCACGAACATCGTATTATAATATCTAGACTGCCCAGTCCTACCGTTTTATAATAGCAAGACTGCCCCCCCCCCCCAAGAAAACACACCATCAAATTATAAAAGCTAGATTGCTCCAGAGAATCGTATTTTAATCGTCATACTGCACCAGAAAATCGAATTACAATAGCTACATTGTCTATACTATCGTATTATATTAGCCAGACTGCAGCAGTACCACTGTATTATAATATGTATACTGCCCGAGACTATTCTATTATCATAACCAAACTGTCCCAAACCATCGCATTACAATAATATGACTGGTCCAGTCCATTGTATTAAAATAGCAAGACTGTACAGACTATCGTTTATAATGACTACACTACCCGAGTCCAATGTGATATATTTATTATTATTATTAAATCTTTATTGCAGGATATAAAGTGAAAAGTTCGTAAATCCAATAATAAAAAAGACAACAACAACAACAAAAGACAATAAATACGAAACAAACAAACAAACAAAGAGAAAAACGAGTATATAAAACGACTTGACTAATAAATTCATTGTTCTAGCGTTACGTAGCTGTGATGTATACATAAGTTTACGGTACAGAACATGAAACTTTGAATATAAATGTGTGTCTGATGACAAAAGCACTTCAACGATTCTATTATCACTTTTAGTTAGACGCGTGAAAGAAACATATAGTTGCTAAACTGCGCATGCTGGTCTAAGCAGTCTAGCTAATATAATACGAAGGTCTGGAACAGTTTAGTTATTATAATACGATGCCTGGACAGTTTAGTTATTATAATACGATGCCTGGACAGTTTAGTTATTATAATACGATGCCTGAACAGTTTAGTTATTATAATACGATGCCTGGACAGTTTAGTTATTATAATACGATGCCTGGACAGTTTAGTTATTATAATGCGATGCCTGGACAGTTTAGTTATTATAATGCGATGCCTGGACAGTTTAGTTATTATAATACGATGCCTGGACAGTTTAGTTATTATAATACGATGCCTGGACAGTTTAGTTATTATAATACGATGCCTGAACAGTTTAGTTATTATAATACGATGCCTGGACAGTTTAGTTATTATAATGCGATGCCTGGACAGTTTAGTTATTATAATACGATGCCTGGACAGTTTAGTTATTATAATACGATGCCTGGACAGTTTAGTTATTATAATACGATGCCTGGACAGTTTAGTTATTATAATACGATGCCTGGACAGTTTAGTTATTATAATACGATGCCTGGACAGTTTAGTTATTATAATACGATTCCTGGACAGTTTAGTTATTATAATGCGATGCCTGAACAGTTTAGTTATTATAATACGATGCCTGGACAGTTTAGTTATTATAATACGATGCCTGAACAGTTTAGTTATTATAATACGATGCCTGGACAGTTTAGTTATTATAATACGATGCCTGGACAGTTTAGTTATTATAATGCGATGCCTGGACAGTTTAGTTATTATAATACGATGCCTGAACTGTTTAGTTATTATAATACGATGCCTGGACAGTTTAGTTATTATAATACGATGCCTGAACTGTTTAGTTATTATAATACGATGCCTGGACAGTTTAGTTATTATAATACGATGCCTGGACAGTTTAGTTATTATAATACGATGCCTGGACAGTTCAGCTATTACAAATGCTAGACTGCCTCAGACCATCGTATTATAATAGCCATACTGCTCCAGAAAATCCTATTATAGTGGCTAGACTGCCCAAATAATATTAGTTTGTCTGCCCCTAGAGCATCGTTTTATAATTTTATAATTAAAAAGCCATACTGCTCCAGATAATCGTATTATAATAGCCATACTGCTCCAGAAAATCGTATTATAATAACCATACTGCTCCAGATAATCGTAATATAATAACCATACTGCTCCAGATAATCGTATTATAATAGCCATACTGCTCCAGATAATCGTATTATAATAACAATACTACTCCAGATAATCGTATTATAATAACCATACTGCTCCAGATAATCGTATTATAATAACCATACTGCTCCAGATAATCGTATTATAATAACCATACTGCTCCAGATAATCGTATTATAATAGCCATACTGCTCCAGATAATCGTATTATAATAGTCATACTGCCCCAGATAATCGTATTATAATAACCATACTGCTCCAGATAATCGTATTATAATAGCCATACTGCTCCAGATAATCGTATTATAATAGCCATACTTCTCCAGATAATCGTATTATAATAGCCATACTGCTCCAGATAATCGTATTATAATAGCTGGACTTCCCCCCAGACCATCGTAGTATAATAGCTAAACTTCTTCAAACCATCGTACTACAATAGATGGACTGCTCCAGACCATCGTAATACAGTGGCCCCTCGCTAAGTCGTGGGTATCGGGATCCAGGCAAAAACCGCGTCTTATCGAGGGCGGGGGCGTGCATTGAAAACATATAGAAAGCACATATAAACCCTCGGTTTAGTTAATGTCAGGCAGTATTCGAATAAGATCATGATTATATTTGCTGTAAACATTGCAGTGATGCGTTGTTTATTTTGTTTGTGTCCGATATTATGTGGGTCGTTTGCTGTTGCTTACGACTTCGACGGTAATAGCTTCCAAAATAAACCTGTTTCATCGCAATTATAAACTTATTCGTCGGAATAACCATGTAAAATGGCTATTCTGCCCGACCATCGTACTGTAATTGCTAGATTTCGCCAGACCATTGCATGTAATAGCTAGACCTTCCCCAGACCATTGTATTACAAATCTATTCTGCCTCAACCATCGTAATATAATAGCTGGACTTCCTACAGACTATCGTATTATAATAATAGCTATTAACATTTAACAACAACATTATAATTGCAGTATTTTACAATATTCAACAAAGCAAGTTTATAATTCTGCCCAGACTACTGTATTCTAATTTGTAGACTGCCAAGATCGTCGTATTGTAATAGCCAGACTTACCCAAACCATCGTATTACAATAGCTATTCTGCCCCAGAACATCGTACTATAATAGCTGGACTTCCCTAGACCATCGTATTATATTCAGTAAATTTCTTTACCAAACATAGACATTACAAGTCTGGCATGTAATATTTGTTTAAAAAAATCTCTAATCGTGTTTGAATAACATCTTGGTAATGAAGTTAACATTATTTATAACAGATATTGTGTAAATGTGTATGATAATATGAATCGAGTGGTTTATAAATACAACTAATACGTCATCTGATGATTTATACATATCATTTATTTGAAATATTATCATAATACATCTGGAAAGACAATTGGAATCTACCAGGTGTGCTTGTGATTTACATAAGAAAGGATGTTTACGGTCTACTGACTTGCCTACGCAAGTCAACTGCTAGCAAGACCATATTTTGATTGGCTCATGTGGAAACCCTGCTGATGTACCTAAATCTGGGCTATTTAAGCCTATACATAGGCTAGACTGAGGACATTTGTGATCCACCATTTCAACTGAATACCCCGTGTGTTGCTGCTGCGAAATTGTGAGACAAGTGATATACGGTTCAACCATCATTCTGTGTGAACTGCTCTGTGATTTCCTGCTTCCAGCGGTGCCCTCCAGAATAACAGCGTTCCTCTGCAAGCAAAACCTGTATTTCTTCGTCGTTGCGTTGCAGAAGCCATTGACTATTATTTATAGATCCTGAAACTGTGAGTCATCACCAATGCACACCTCCCTAGGCAATACACTATTTTAGTTAATTTATTCATTGTATTATTCTGTGTTTTGTTTCTTGTAATTAAGTTGAGAGGTATTAAAGCCAGGAGCTTTAACTTGATATTTTGGTGTATGTGTATTTCCAGTGTGAGTTCTGTGGGTGCCCCTCTCAATAGCAATAATCATGCCTCGCACTGTGACACCTTGAAAAAAAAAAACGCTTGATAAACAAATGCACAAACCTAGACACGTGCTGGAAGGTAGCCACTGACTCGTGCGATATGCATGGTTAATTACTCGTGAACAATACTGTGTTGTTTGAGCGGAGTAGGTATCACTAAGTGGACAAAGAGATGTTGCTACTGGGAAGTACGTAGAAAGGTTAACTTCTATAAGTAATATATACTGTTCGAATAGTTGTCAATTCAGGGTATAAATATCTAGCAGTTTGTATCTGTTCGGGGAAGCTGTTTTTTAAATAAGTGTGGATCTATATGCAAGGATCGAATTTCCCCGAATTAGCCAAACATATATGCACATTTAAATGGAACTGTTGGAACTGTTGTTCAATCATCCACAGTTTCCGGTGGTCTAAGAAGATAAAAAAGACGATGGGTGATAATTTCTGAATAAAATTGGAATCACTTCAGTTAGACAGAATGTTCCTCTTTATTTGGTATATATATATATATGTATGACTTGAGCTCTTACTGCGAGTCTCGGACGGGCTTCGACCGTGATTAATTCATCGAAAGAAAGAAAAGAGAAAAAACTACTAAAATTGATTCTACATGACAGCGACCACGGGAGAAAATTCTTTGCTATTACGCGTTACGTCAACATTACGTCTCGTATATAGGTAAATGATGACAATCTCAATTCATGTTTGTTTGTTTGACGTTAAATGTCTAACACCCACAGTTTAACACACAACAATAATCATATGATATACTTAGACTAATATATGGAACAAAGCACGAGAAGAGTAATTTAAATATATAATACATCTTTAATTTCGTTAAAATAATCACAATGACAAAAAACAGTAACCGGGTAAACGTAGACATGGTTAATTTATTTAATTACTCTTCGCTATGATAGTCTGAATTTCACACATTTCTTAGTGTATTCATTAAATTACAAACAGTTTTCGTAGACACGACTATATTAAAAGTGCTGAGAACACAATGTTTGAGATTAACGCAATATACACGGTGAACTAATCGACATTAAGTACTAATTGACAAAGGGTGTACGCCACATTGCATTACATTAAAAGGAAATGCGATATATTAAAATAAAATGTATTATATTAAACAATATATATTAACACAAAACGTACCACTAATTATCCATATTAAATACAATAACGAATAATTGATAGTGCCTATTCAATGTCATTGTCACATGTGAAACAGATTAGTTGGATATTAAATCTGAATGTTTAATTCACAGGCAATTACGTACATGTTTGGTATATAGTAATCATTAAAATTAACAATTACTCCTAAATTGGGTGCACAAATTAAACTATTAACTTCTTATGTAGTAATAGAACCACATTTGTAGGTTTTTACTTGTTCATGACATTATGCAGATATCAAACTAGCAGCTTATTCCATGTAGGCACAAACAAACAAATTATTAGTAGTGTAGCAGTGACATATATTATGCCTGATGATGTTAATATTTTAACAAATACCGATAATGTCATTATATGAAAATGAATTAATACATTGGGTAACTCAAAATATAAATAATTCACGCTATTACAATCATTAAAATTCTACCTTCGTTTGCGTGTACACTACACAATGAATAAAAAAAAAAAACAACATGGTGACAATAGATCGCCCGGGGCAGCTTGTATAGACATTGCTAGAAAGTGAGCTGTAGTTCAACATTGCCTCGATCGCAATCGGTCGGCCGTATTTTGTTAACACATTTTAACAATATTGTTATGAGAGTAAATGTGTTATCGGTCAAGAAAAAAAATTGTTCTCAAAACGTCTGCTAAGTCAAAATTGGTCACAAATACACAAGTGTTTTATATACATATATACATAGTGAGCTCAAGTCATTGTAAGTGTGTTACGTATTGTAAAGTGTCTTATATTTGAGAAGTTTTAAATAATATTTCATAAATTGCGATGAATTATGTACAACAAGGCATTATAGTTTTAAATAATATTCCATAAATTGCGATGAATTGTGTACAACAAGGCATTATATTCGTGACATTATATACAATAGTTATTGCACATTTCTCCATGACCATGCCTAGTTTTTGTTGTAAATCTGAAAAACCACAAAGAACTCATATCAGAATTCTGTTAACAATATCATGAATAAGATGAATTCGGCGTACACGTGCGAATAACAGTTAATGATCACATATCAATAATTTAATCTTATAATTATTCATAAATATATTGATAGGAACCACCTCAACAGAAAATTCACATTATATGTTGACAATAAAATAAGACACTGAAGAACCATCAATGTTTAATACAAAAAACTAGAATTCATATTTTGCGACTAAATTAGCAAATGTGATGTTTCATCTATTTAACTGGATGTCATTTTAATTGTTACAATTCGGTCGTAAGGCCACTTATACTCGTTTGTTGGACTAATATGACGAATTAATGTCACGAATGCACTCAAGCGCTCAGTCATTATTTTTTGCCGTCCTCCAAACTTTCTCCGCCCCCCTGATGTATGCTCATTGCCGCTATTGTTGAGTCTCCCAAAGTAGATGTGCGTTTAGGACAGAACACAAATCTTACACCCTTCTGGAATTGTCGGTACTTCAGTGCATAAATGAACGGATTAATACATGTGTTCAAAAATCCCCAGACTACTGTGAAATGATAAAAGCGGCTTCTGAAGTCGATTTGAACGCCAATATTCTGTGCCAGAAACACAAACTGATTCGGGGTCCAGCAGACAGCGTAGGCCAGGAACACCAGGAACAACATCCTCAGTACATTTTTGCGAGCTCGCATCATCGAACCGTCCCGCGATGTCGATGCGTTTTCTCCTGGGATTGGGACAGACGCTGCCGAGGTTCGCTTCTTCAAAACCAGGTAGATGTGAATGTAGGCACATGTCATCGTTATCAGAGGTAAGAAATATTGGATGAGAATGTTGGCGACACCGACGAATGTTCGATACGCAGGGGATGGCCATATCTTCACCAGGATGCAGAGACCGGTCTCAATGTCAAAGTATTGCACGTAAACCTTGAAGCTTTTGAACAAAAATGAGATGACCCAGACCATTACAAGAGCTATTTTTACTTTGCAATCAGAAAGGATGCTTGGATAGTGCAGCGGGTAGACTATAGCGCAGTAGCGCTCGAATGTTATCACCACGAGATTGAGTGTCGACGCAAGAAAACACGTCCAGAGAAGGTAGGCAGACTTCCACACGCGGCAGATAATCTCACCGAAGGCGTTGTTGAATGTATGAGTGAACTGTGGACCGAGGTACGTGATAACGATGATGGAACAAGTGATGAAATCGATTACGGCCTGGTGTACTATCAGATAGTTGGTGAGCGTGCGGAGCTGACGGATTTTCAAGAACACCAAACAAACAAGCGCATTGCCGAACAGACCAATGATTCCAATGGTAACAATGGCCATGTTCATCACAGTATTAACATCGGAGGTTGTCTCCCCATCTTCATTCGTTATGTTGGTTGCATTACTATTGTTGTAATCCATACTCCAATGACAAATATGTCTTCTTTCACTCACATAAGTTATTTCTGAAAATAAAAAGGCTCATTTATTAAAACAGTACGAGGCACGTAAGTATTATATGCTTGATTATATCCACGGTTTGAGTAATAAACTATAGATTTTTGTTTGCAAGAAATATTGGTTACTATAACATTTGGGGAGACAACATCAGGTTTTAAATGTCAACTTCACAAAAAACATCGGAATAAATATGCTCTTAAATTTTTGCATTGATAATAACATTGATAGGCATCAACAAGGATACCAAATTTTTGAATCATGCCATCTGTTCAATAAACAATTGCTACCGTTATCAGTTAGGTCCTAAGTCACGTTATTTTAACAGATGAGAAAGGACACATATTTATGGTTGCAAAATGTGAACTAAATTCATAAAGCACAGGTGAAGTATTATTTAGGCTAAGCAAAACAGGCATGGTATAATTGAATCCCAGTCAACTCATCATCTCAACTATTCATATCCGTTTTGACAAGCAAGCGAAAGATTTTCAGTCTTTCCTCAATTTTCGTGGGAACATTTCTACTTCAGTAACTGGACAGCAAACAGCTTAATAACCGAGCTTATTACGTGCAGAGAACATGAAACCCGTCCACGCGATCCGCGCCACACAGCATGGCCAGAATGCGGCAAAGGCCTTCAGATCTGGCTGTAGTAGGATGGTGAAAGTAATGGTACAGCATTGTAACAGTGAATAAGTACTGAGAAATAATTTTAAACTCATAGTTGCTGTCGACATAGGAAGTAAGCAAATAACACCGAATAAACGGCAAGGTAAATACTACGTCTAATTACACGCAGTACGTGTTTACTATAATTAGACATAGTCTTTACCTTTCCGTTTATTCGGTGTTATTTGCTTACTTTACTTCCTATGTCGACAGCAATTATGAGTTTAAAATTAATACTCACGAAAATGCAGTGCCAGTAACAGTATATATACATGTATCTTGTCTGTTAAATAACCTAAAGATATTTACGAGTTAATCATATAATAGATTCTTTCCAAATTTGCAAGACGAACCCAAAGACGTTATGTATGAAACTCTATGACGTTATATACGAAGAGTCGTGATAATATGAAAACCAACATATTTGGAAATCCAGTGACGTAATTGCTTTATACTACGTAATATCATCGCCCGAACCTGTATAATTATGCAATGTTAACCTTGCTTTTGTGAGTACTGCAATGACAACAAATTCTAAAACACGAAAGAACTAACAAAACTGTCATTACAAATACAGTGCTTATAATCATTTCATTTGAACTAGATGTCACGTTTTAACTGATTCAATATGTCGTTTCTAATAATCGGAATTTAAAGCATTATGGAGATGCTCCGCTTTCTCGAGGGTACCATTTCGATGATTTTGCCAACAATGACTCGTTCAGTGTTATGTAGGCAGAAAATAGTCTGTTTTATGTTTTTTAGGATTCTTAATACGGACTTGTATGATCAATAACCGTCCGCATATCACCGAAGGAAGCACACCAGCGTTGACAAGTATAATCATCATTCTACAAAGCTAATAATATACTGATTATAACATTATCATTAATTTTTATTTATCTGTTTTTTGTTTTCTTTTTTATTGCACGCAGTGGCATATGTTGTGAATTTAAGGTTTGCTTTGATAGATAGGGACTTTGATTTCTTACGTAAGAATACAATTGACCGAAGTTTGATTTGGTAGTGTGTTTATATGATACGCATACATTATGTACTAAACTATTGTGTATGAGGTTTGATCAATTAATTGCTATCATTGTTATTGCTTGTTGAAAATCCTACGACATTTATCTTGTTTCTTTTAACAATATCAGTATTTGTTATAAGCGCACACACTGTAAAATTGGATTTCTAAATTTGACTTGCTTCAAAAGGACAAAGGTATAGAAGGCTTGAGGGTTTGGTTTATACATCTTTTTTCATCTGGTGATAACGAGGCATATTTGTGTTTGCATGGACTGACATTTGTCAACTAACTCACATGGAATAATATCGCCTTGACAAAATACGTCGCTATTCAGTACAAACTGTATCGCTTTGCCCATATAACACATTTAACTAGTAATGCATTCAGTTGAATTTAATAAACAAATTGTCAAGGTATTCAATTCTCAAATTAATTGCTTGTCATATTGGTGAATACCCATGATAACATACAGTACCCTGGAGATTAAAATGGGTATTGAACATACCCATATGCTATTGGCTCGCCAGGTAAATTCAAAGACGGAAACGTGGGTTAATTAGAGGCTAAGAAAATGGAACCTCCGGCTGTCCAGATGTCGAGATATTAATTTGTACGACATGTATACACGATGACCTATGGCTTATCAAATCCATACGAGGCACTGTAATAACACTAACCATAATTATTGTCATTGTACATTATTTCTAATCAGAAGTGCACTCCTGTAACCTCATTCTCATTCTCAACATTATTCATGTTTTTACAGTGGAAATTTAGGTTCATCGCATAAATGTATTATTTCGTTACATTCTAATTAGGATGAAAGATAATTTTAGTTTTGTATAGTTGTTCAGAGACTATCAAATCTAACATATTACAAGGTTCTCAGTCCATTCAATATGGAAGGCTAATTCGTACTATATTCTTATTTATAAATGTTAATTGAATTGTTAGATCTGCTGAAAGTATGAATAAAATGCATATGATTGAGCATCTGTAGATTTGTTTATTTTGATAAGGCAAATAAAATGTGATGCAAACCGTGAACTTACATCACTTTACTTTATTTGTTTTTCTATCGACGTCAATGTTGGCACAAAATTCAAATCATACGTCAACTTATGTACATTTGTATATGAACTGAGTAATTCGTAGTGAATGTTATCTTAGAAAATGGGTGAATACAAATAATGCTTTTTATATACGCGGCATTCTAACTCAACATACTTTAACTGATATTTGAAACTACCAGAATTGTCACTATAACCAAGAGATGTGTTTAGCCCCGTGGTTATGTTCTGTCTTCAAATCCAAAATGTGACATAATTTTTCCGCAACCTTGTCAGTGCTGTCACTTAGTGTTGACGTGCGCAGTCAAATGACTACAACAGCTAAAGGTGTAGTTGATGATGAGATTGTGTCTTGTTTATTTTAGAGCTAATGTAGAAATATTTTTTTGTGATTAAACTCCCTCGTGGATAATTCATAAATGGTTACATTCAAATACCATATTCACCCTATCGCCTCATAAAAAAGTCATTAAAGTACTTTACTATATTAATGTTGTGATTCATTCTCCAAAATCATACTATCAGGCGTATGCTCCAAATTCAATAGGAGACGATGACGAATATATATTCACTATATAATATGATTAATATAATATGTGGTCAGCCTTAACGATTAACTGCTTAGACATCAAAATTTCCATATATATATATATATATATATATATATACCGGTATATCTGACGACGTATGTGAAACATACTCTAAAGTTTAATTATATAAATACATTAATGAAGGAAATGTTCATTTTTTATTTTATTTTAGATATGTGTTTCTAATAGTTCAGGTAACATCTACTTCGCTGTAACCATATGTGTCAGTTATTTTTTCATATAGACATACGATGTTTGGCACGCGCATGCAAAATCTCATAGGGCTACATTGAGCGCTTTTACATGATTAACACAATTATGATATTTCACCTTGTTGACCATAATTTGATTTATTTGATTTGTAATAAAATCCGCTGAAATGAATTTGACACCCATTATATATTGAGGATATCCAACTCAAGGTGGATACGTCTCAATTGTGAATTCTAACAATGGGAGGCCGCTGAATTAACTAGCTATCGATATTTACTATGCAATGTCATGTAGAAATTTTATTTACAGTGATTTCGGAAAATCCATGCCAAATACTCTGTATTCACTGTGATTTACAAATAAGTGAATAAGATGAGAAATACTGAAGTAAACATACTTTATTTATAATGTGATTTATTGCGCTTCTTGTTGTATCTTTATGCGATTGGAACGTGAGCATATGAACCAGAAAAAGATTAAACTCATTGATGCTATTTGTGGTACAACATCCTCTCAAAAAGAATTGCCAACCAATCAATATATACATGTATAAATCGTTAACGTTTGAATTACTCGCAGTAAATAAGGCACAACTGTTTGGATCACAATTTCTTAAGACAGAGGACTATATATTAACAAATGTATATCATGCGATATAGGTAGACGACGCACAAATACAAGCGAAGGTCATTCAAAAACACTTCATCTTCCTGTCGTCAGTAATTTCATTATTATTGAAACAATCCGGGAAATATGTAAATTCGGATGTTTTTTATTAAATGATACAACATTGTTCACTGTGCACTAAATTAATCATTCAGGCAATCTGAATAAAACAATAAGTTATATGGACACACCTCTAAACTGTACGTGATAATGTTACCATACATATTTTATTGATATTCATTAACCATTTCCGCGAATGACATGAGTGATTTGCGTTTCTACAATGCAGATGTAATTCAACAAACACACAAACAAATTTGCAATAAATCAATGTTTTATATAGCGAGTTAAAAAGTCATTTTAGGCAAACTTGAGTTGACAAAATTAAATGTGAATGAATTAATTCCTGAAATTGATTCTCTTGATTATGAAATCAGTACATTGAGAACATACTGCTACTAAAATACAGGCTTTTTTGTTTTGAATCAACATGCACTGTTAGTATGAAGTAACGCGGTGCAGTGTATACGTGTATGTGTGCCTATGATGTTTCATCACATACTTTCATCTCTATGGAAGTAATTATAAGTTGAAGATTTTTGCACCGACAACGTTGAACCAGTATGCTATTCCAGGAGAACAAATGGTTTTGTTTTCGAACAAACGCGAAGCTTGGGTGCAAAAATATTGCCGATTGTGAGGAATATCTTCTATTAATTATTGATCTTGTATATTGTTGAAACCTCGTGTAAGAGAAAGTCCTCAACAAAAGAGTCACGTGAATGAGCAGGTATATTATGATCACTCTTGCTTATCCTCAAACGTTTCATCATTTTATCGAAACCATTCAAATATGAACATTCTCAGAAGATACGTTTATGTGTCTGATATATATATATATAATCGAATTATATGAGTATTTGAAGTCGCGCTCTTCAAATTGATAAGAGTGGAATATAACAAGAACAGTGAATCTTGATTCACATCTGTAATGATAATTTTGATCTTAAGATACTATTGTTATCACTTAACGAAGTATTACATTTGCCTCCTGAGTTCGGCACTAAAAGCCGAATATATCACCCGTACGTCTGGCTCACAGGCTGGTTATTTAGGATCAACAACATTATAAATAAACTGCCTTTTCGAGGGAGGCGTTCACGTCAACATAAATGACCACAGAGTTGTTAGAGGAAGTTAGCAAACGCAGATCGACATGTAAAATATACGTCATTGTTTTCATTGCAACTGAGTAAACCAGCACTCTAAACTCCACCCCTCTCGCAAAAATGCGCCACTGACCTGAATATGTTCGGTCTCTACTTGCAGCCTGTCTACTGTGGTAATTAGAATACTGTACCGCAGCCCATCAAACTGAACTGGTCACTAGATTCAACAACTCTGGTTGTTTTTTATATGAGTTACTTATACAGCGCCACCAGTGGCCACTCTCTGTGCATCGAGAGAACAAGATTAAAACATTTTCCTTGAAATTTATAAACGGCGATCATGCTACGTTAATAACTTGGGAGAGTGGGCCGTCCAGTAAATACCGCCATTGGCATTAATCACCAAGAAGACTACAGCAGATTGCATGAAGTCTACGAGAATCGTGCCCGACTATATAGTCGTACTCACATGTGTTGCAATATATCAACCGATTAGCACTACAAGTAATGGGTAATGTAACGAGCAGAAGTGCACGAAATCTTATACATTTTATTCATGACTTAAATATATGTTAAGTACATCACTCGATACGTAAATCGTGACAGCGTTCAGGCATTGTGTTACATAAGCTATTTGTATGGTATCAACCTACGTTAGTGTGTCACCACCACGACATCGGGTTCAACTGCTGAACAGAACTAAGAAGACAGCTTTTCGGTTTGGGGTTTAACATGTAACATGAATAATATGAAATTATTTGACATAACGATTTTACAAATTGAATGGTGTTATATTTACATTGTTTATGTAACTGTAAATTGAAAATTGACATGTTTCAAATTTCAGATCGTGTATTCTAATGTAAGGCTTAATATTGGTTTTACTTATAGACAATTAAGGCAAACACTGACTCACAATAGCTTAAATAACTTATATATTATATATTTCTTAAAACGTTCAATGCAATAGCGCTACCGTAAATATAGTCAGCAAAACACAGATATTCCCAAAATATTCAATGTATTATCAGTAAAATAATCTGGCACACGTGTTAGGTCACTGTCATAATAAAGGTCGACTTCTTAAGCGTTATTCTTGTTATTTTTAACTCGCGAAATAATACTCATCAGCATCAACTGGCTAGTATTAGTTATAATTTGAACTGTCATTTCATTTTATTTCTATCAGGTTTTGCATTATAGTCATCAAATGTTTAATTGAAGAGGAAAATAAATATGCATTGTGTGGTGTTTAGTAATATTTGTCATTAGGACTAAATATTTCAATTAGGAAACGAACGTTTACCAGCCTGAGATACGCTAAAATTGTCCCATTATCATTCTCGTTTATTTTTGCAAAAGATACCAAGAGTTACCTAACACTCCATTGTTAAATATTTTGTTACTTTATTATTGATTATTGGTTGGTCCAATATCGGACGCTCAATATAACCACTTTGCTGGGTAATTTATTCAGGAGGCGGACGTTTTAGGGAAGCTATTAATACACCTTGAAATACTATCCGCAATTAATGCCGGAGAACTGACGTTCGTTTGAATAAAGGTTGTGATAGCATCCATTAAACATGCTTAATGGGCATACGGTTCTACCTGGCACATGCAAAGTACCACAAATAAACGTTGTTTGAGTAGAAAATGGTGGGGTTAAAATAATAAAATTAGATCTTAGGGGTGAAATGTTACATTCATGTTTATGATAGATTATTTACATTCAAAAAGATTACTTTATTTGTTGATATTATAAGCAGACTTAAAACTGTATATGAATATTGCACATGGAAATTGACATGCACATAGCAAGTATGACATATATTCTACTATTTATGACAAGACAGTCGAGTTTTATGAAGCTCTGACAACCTAATGGGAGTGTAGAATCAGATTGAATGTGCATTACTGTACCAGTGGTAGTAATTATGGTACATCTCAAGGGTATGGCTACGGTTACTGAATGAAAATTACTTTTTTTCTGAGATTTCACAGTGAGTAGGGTTATTTCCGTAGTTACAATTTTGTAACTCAGCAATCTTGTCTCACAAATATGATTGATATGATGACTACACAATAAACCCGTAATCAAGAATTGATCTAACATATACAAGATATAGAAAAATGTTGAAAAATTGCATATATTACAGCCCGAATATGGGCGTTTGTGCCTGAGCGCAGGTGATAATTTGCTCGACTTTAATTTGTCATTCACGTCTTTGTTCTTTTAACAACATAACAATTTGCATGGAAAGACCGGGAATTAATCGCCGTTTTGTGAATACATTCTCGAGGTATGGTAACGCGATTGCGTAAGCACTTTTAATAATTACATCATAGACAGGACAAATAAGCTCCCTACATTTGCTGAAGTCGTCTTCAGTTATTGCCGGTGTGTTCAAATCACAATGGGGTTAACCAGTCATTGATAAATGTCACGTTTAAGAAATTAGTCCATATTACCATCATTTAGCAAAGAACACGGAGTTAAATTGTATGCATTCAGTCATGATCAGTCAGATAATAATATTTTTTGTTTGCGATGTTCTTACAGTAGATTCACACAAGATCAATCCTAGTTATAACGGTATGTAATATAAAGAAAAAACACATTAATTTTGCGTAAATCAAATACCAGAATATCAATGATCTGAAGAATTTGCATTATATGATCATGAAGTTAATTATAAGTTATTTAATTACATTAGCCTCCTTAGCAAGGCATGAGAACATTCGATTTTTATCGTGGTACGCTTTGAATATTGAATTGTGTTTTTTGTGCAGAACGCATGAAAACAATCAATGGGTGCAACGATGCGCTACGATGCTGGGCATGTTTTTTTTTATAATAGTACGTGTACGGAATTTAAAATGCATGCTTATTTGTGTGGTTAAATATTGTGTCATACAAGTCATACACGTTGTGCGCGACTGACCCATCAGTTCAATGTAATTCCTACTAACTCATAATCCAGTGTGTATATGCAAATGCAATAACTAACAATTAGACTGGCAATATTTCATTGTTACATAACATGTATTCAGAGTTCAAATTATGCTGAAAGACTGAATAACGAATACAGGTGATTTCCGTCGTGCCGAGTTCGAGCGTACCGGTATATCAATTATTCTTTATGCTGTTTCCAGCATTTTGATTTGTATATTGATTCAACTCAGTCACGTATTGTGTACAAAGTGACCTTTTCTATAATCGTACACTGTTTACGTTTGTCTATAGCGCTGAAGCCATTCAGTTGGCCATTCTCCTGCCAACAACATTGAACTAACAAATTTTAATTTCTGAAACGCACAATCATTATCGTATTTGTTTAGATCATCTTGTCGAAAACTGTAAACACATACCATTAGAAACATTGTCAAATGATTTTGGTTACAGTACCTGCTGGTTGAATATCACACTGAAGTCATCGTCCACAGATAAGCAGCAAGCCCAATAAATAAACTACAGAAATGTTTTACAGTTGACGCTGAATGAAATGACAGTCAACCTACAATGTCCGCAGACAAATATGATGTTAGCGTATGGCATTCAACGTCGGTGTCCTTCAAACGGAATGGTAATTTAACCAAGCGTGGTAGGATTATTGCTAAACTTTGATTGGCTGGCTGGCTTAATGTATCACTGTCAGTGCGTACATGTCAGTATTCCAGACGTTGAACACGCGCCATTTATTGGCGTATCCCCCAAACACTCAACAAACATGAAAAAAACATATGTTTGACACGTTCGTGGCTAGTCCATTCATTAACTTGTATGGTCCATCGTTTCGAATTCAACGACAAGATCATGAGTCATGAACCATCATGTCTGTGACGACGGCTCAATGCATTAATGATGTTTCGGAGATGGCAGGTGATATAAAAATCCATGGATAATCATATAACAGCGGCGAATTGTATCTAAGTAATGCTTGTCGACAGACATAATAACACATTTGTTGTGCAGTGTGATATCAGTCCGACGAACAAACCAGCGCTTCGCGAACAAACAAAAAAACATTCAAATTAGCTCCATATTAAATCATGGCACACTCTTGTGCATGCGTGCCAGCACGAAATGTGACACCAATTTACAGTTCCAAGCACCGGTTTCGTAATCTATCCCATTTCTCGAAGCTCCATGCTCTCATTAATACTTAAATTTGCAATATTAAACGAGGAAGTGAGTTACACGTTGAGGCCTTAATTGGCGCATGTGGTATTTTAAAAAATAAAGCATTTTTGTTGAAAATCCTTGTTTACAATCATTTTACGTTGATATGACAAGAGATACGAGGCACCCGTTAAATACCTGTGTATAACGTGACGCACCGCTCGTTGTTGACGCTTATCGTGTCGATATATTTTGTATTACATCACACGATTTTGGAAGGTGACCGTTATAGTTATACAATGGACAAGTTTCGAATAAGTGACGAGAAACTGTGAGTGAGTTATTAGTTATATATTTTTAACTAACACAATCAAAACATTATTTGCCATAGTTAGTTACATGTTTACATTTGATACATAAATAGTGCCAGTATTTAGACATTATTAATACTGAAGACAGCCTTATTGGTTTCGGGTTTCGCGAATGAAATCCATCGACGTGCCGATCTTACAAAAATCGAACTGTGTTTTATTTACACATTATACCTAATTAATAATGTATAAGTAAATCAAAAATATGTCTCGAATTGCCAATTAATTTGACAAATCTCGTGTACAAATTAATGTTCAATTCGATATAAAACGAAAACGTATTCTGAGACAGCACCAACATAATTTCGCATTTCTGAAACCTGAATGCATTGCTTTATGATAGAAATAATGCTAGCGCAAATTATAGATGTGAATGATCAAATTCGTTTTATATGCCTGAAACGTTTAAGCCTTTGCAAAGGTAATCAATCTAACACGTGTTAGTCACACTTATGAACGGCAACCCATCACCAATCGATGTCATTAAGGACCTACTGCACAAGGATGCGGCGTGCCATCGGCTATACTAATTTACAGTTGCCTACAAGAGCAACGCAGACACCGCGTTAGTCAAATTTCAATTCGAAGCCATATGTGAAAACATTTGACGGACCGAATATCATTCGAAATTGACAGTTGTCGGTACCAGCAGTTATTGTGATAACGCATGCTGTCGTTCCAATCATAACCTTAGCATTCAGAAGTATTGATCTGCAATTACAACTTTTTCATATACGCTGTTATGTATGTTTACATGTTGGTGTACCTCATTGTGATTTGTATGTATTTTTAACGCACAAAATAATACTCATCAGCATCAGCTGACTAGTATTAGGTATTTTGAACGTAATCAATAAATGTCATTTCATTTTATTTTATTTTATTTTAATTGGGTTTCGCATCATATTCATCAAATGCTCGATTGAAATGAAGTTGTTTACCATGATAATGTCACTAATTGACAGTACTAAACATTGGCACAATGAACCACTATCTCTTCGCACAGCTGATGCAAATGTTCTGAAAATCTAAAATAAAAAATCCTCTCTGTTGTCACCGTTTATTTGTGAGATTGTTACAATAATATATTTACGATCACAGGCACAACTAAATGTTTGAATTTGATTAAGCCAGAATGACAGCTGAATCGATGTTTAGCAAAAACAAATATTGTTGCACAATATACATAATCTGTCATTTTCTTTCCTAGTTTAATACATTTACGTCACAATATCAACACATTTTTATTGAATGTGATATATTCATAAACAAGCATTTATGTATTTCATGGCCCATAGTGGCTGAGTATTTTTTGCAGTACAACATTTGAGAAAAAAGTAAGAGGTCTAAAAATTATTTCGGTACCAAATGAATGCTTGTGGGGTTTATGCACGACGATGCATACGATTTTTAGAAAGCAAAATCAGGCTGTTGAATACGGCCCAATTTAAATAAAATATGACAACTTTTCAATTAAATTATAGGTCATCACTAATTTCCCCAAATAAACAAATTTTATGTCAAACTACTAAAACACTTTTGATCCATTGTTATTTTGATCGACGTGTTGATGGGATTGTAGTTTCGATCATCGTATAGTTTATCCCATGTAACTTTCCATGTATTCAGTATAGGTACAAAGGCTTAATATCGCAATGATAGCCAGATTACCAGTGGGCACTCAGTAAGATGATATTTCTAGAACGAGAACATTCTGGACCACTGCTTGTTTATTCAGATGTAACCATTTATATTGACACGGTACTCGTTTGTTTACGAAACTAGCGAGATAGTATTGTATACAACCCATGGAACTCCTTGCAGTGACATGTGTTGTGTAACACAAGAGCCAGGCTTAGAATTAATATCTATGTCCGAATGTCGTGAAGCGATTTTTTCAAAATCACAATTACTCAAATGGACTTTTTTTTTAGATTTTTTCCCCTAAAATTGGATGTTTCAGAATGCTTCACATGCTGGTTGCTACCTGGCTGTTCAACACACTAGCACAATTAGGCACCGTAGTAAACCCCGTGGGGTGAATATTCCATCGTAAAAAGTAGTATGTTGGATATGGTTATTCTCAGAATGAAAGTAGAGACTGGAATACTTTGTAAGCTCCATCGAAAATGTTGCATTGTTTCTACAGGAATAATCTCGGAATGTAACATTCAGAAGCGGTGGAATGCAACATAAAACGTCATGATTTGTGATCAAATTTATTTGTAGAAAGCGAAGAAGTTAGTGTTTGTAATGTATGTATCAACCGTTGGCTTTATTTGCACATGCTGATTTGTATATGTTATTTATAACCTGCCACTATGAAATCTTACATTCCATTTGAAAATGTTTATTTTAGGACACTGTGGCTACGAAGCGGTGTGTCGTTATCACAGGTTCACATGCCGTGATTAGTGTCGCAATGCATGTATCTCCGTATAGTATCTATTAATCGACGAACTCATCGGTCTTAACTAATTGATTTGATTTATATCAGTTGGCACAGCGAGCACAAAACACTCTCGTAGTAAGTTTGTTATGTGCGTCGTAATAAAGTCGTGAAACTGAAAACACGCAACATCATCACTTTTGTTATCAAGTAAGTGAATAGTCTTCGACGTGTTGATGTAATCAAGGCGTCAGCTAAGTTAGTCGTTTTGATCGTTATAATTAAGTGTTGTTTCGATCAAATTGGCAACAACTTCACACAACTGTAATAACTTAACTGACAATTTAACTCAGTAATAAGAATAGTGTTGATTAATAAAAAAATATCGGTAATATGAGTGGAATATACAAGAGTACACTTACCTTGAGATAATGCGAAAAAGATTGGGAATGCGAAGTAGTATCACTAGGTTTATACCCTAGTGCAGATGTCAATCATGTGACGAAATCAACCTCGAATAGCCAATATTGCAAAGTACTTTTTCTATATGCAAGCTACAGAGCTGACGCTGCGTTCTTCAGGGAGCAATGTATTCTAAAAAGCGTGGCAGTTTAATTGGGTATCAATTGACTAATTGTAGTTTCCATTGCCAAAATAATTTGGAGTCGAGTCTTGCTGACTTACAAGAAGGTATTCTGCTTCCCCCAATTTAAAGGACTTACAAAAGAAACAGACGTGAATATATCTGACAAGTTTACCAGTTGTTCATTCGATCATTGAAGATGTCGTTTTAAACGGAAGTGCACTAACATACATTGCATTGAAGCAGTCGTTACACTGTGCTTGTGTGTGTATTGTAACTTGAGTAGTTATTGTCAAAAGGCATTTGTTATTTCTAGGTATATTCATGTAATCTTGTTTTGTTTTGTGTCCGTGCCATCAAAAACGAATTGTTTGCTCTAAAATATTTCAACACATGCTAAAAGATGTGTTCACTAATGAAAAATGCCGCCATTGTTGAGGGCATGTGTTAATTGGAACACTGAGCGACTGATAGCAATTTTTTCATGAATTTTGTGTAGGTATCATTCTACCTTGTCATGTTAGGCTGATTTATCTCGCGTTAATAACTGATACAGGTGATACGACGTAAGAGACATGACGTTATTTCCATTTTCCCTGTGTATATGAGAAAATAGGAAGCATTAGGAACTATATCTAATATATCATAAACAATCTTAGGATGGCCAAACGAGGGTCTATAGAATAGAGTATGTACAGTCTGTACTAATGATATGATCTGTCGTCATCATGCCTTACCGTGCATAGTGTGAAAGAAAGAATTTTTTCTTCTCAAAACGTTGTTCCCCTGAGACCATCAATTCTACATTACAGCAACTGGCTGAATGAGACATATTTTTGTCGTTTGATCCTTTCGTGTAGTATATATAATTGCGGCGGTCCTCGTGAAGCATACATTTTATAAATGAAAAGAAAACAATGTATTTTATGCGTATTGTATACGTCACTCGAGGTCAATGTATAATGCAACATGACGAACACGGCATCATGCATCATGCATCACGCGCTCGCCGATCAGTGCTTCATATAGAGGGGCATTCGAATGGCTAATATGCAAGCAGACTGTGAGCCTGCTGCCCAAAATGTAATAGTTGTAATTATCGAAACAACTTCATGTCTTGCAGCAGAAAACTATTGTCAAAAACTATTATTATATATTATATGTGTATTACATATATTTGAAAATGTTCATTCACCACAGTGCCCGGGCTGCAATAATGTAACGAGCAACAGTGTTATTGTAATACAAGTTTTGTACGGCATTGGAAAAGTTGTATCCTTTTCAATAATCTTTTTGTAAGAGTGTACATTCGGCCAAAAGCAGTATTCTAATTTGGAAAATTATAATCCTATTTGTACGTTCAAGCCTGCAAGCAACAATAAGGATAATGTCAATTATATTTTACTAACGAAAATTTGCTAGTTGCTAAGATACTATAGGTGGATATTGCCGTGGCAACGGAGCTAACATTTGACAATCATCTATTAGAAGAATACAGCCTATTTATGATGAGTAATCGTTCTTCTCTGATCCATAAGAAACATTAAGTCAAATTAAATATCTGTTCATAATATTAAGTTCAGGATATGATAATATGAATTCCACATGGAATAGATATGTCGTGATATGCATAAACTCTTTTTGTTTGTGGTGCTAGTCGCATACAGCTTTACTCCATAATAGGTAATTTTCCGTTTACTGTAAGATTTCTTGATGTATGAAAATCGCGGACCGAACGTCTGCTGCAAAATGGAATGATTTGATTTTGAAATTGAAAGTCAATGTTGAACTAGAATAGAGTAACTCTTACTTCAGCCAAATTGACCATCATCAAATGTGTATAGCAAATTATTAATCGTGGAAACGCCCAAAAATTGTTTCGAGTTTGTCGAATATTGACGTCATTACGAAGCAATAACTTTTGTTTGTACAGTTTTTACTTCAAATTTCATGCATAACGCAGAATCTCCCTGTGAACGCAAACTGGTATATTGACACCATACGTACAACAATAGTCTTATCATGCAGATAAACACATAATGTATGAAGGATTAATTATTTAGCTGATTGGGCACGGTGAAGTTTCGGTGTCGTTTTAGGGATTACAATAATAGGAATATTGTTAAATTCGTTTGAGTAATATAGACCTCATCAACCAAATTCACTCATGTGGACTAACTCATCCGGACCAAGAGGTATGTCTTTTTCCAACGGTAAGGCGCGTACGAATTTTAATTTTAGAGTTTAAGAGCTTTGTCATCCTTTATGGCAGACTTTATCTATGCTTTCAATTTAATAGAGATTCCTTCCACTTATATACCCCACTCTGATAGCAAGATTTGTATGTGCGATTTATTTTTGACATTTTGACTAAACATTAAACATGTCTGTATAATATAATTACCTCGGTGACTTTCTCTGGTTTATATGTACGACATATCAGCTGTGAGAAAACAGGATGAAACCAATATTTCATATTACTTCATGGATTCAACTGCGGCTGAGGATATCTCTTTGGCAGACAGAGTAAACCTTTTTTTATATTGATCGCTGGTAACTTCTAATCACACTAAACAAAATAATTGTGCTTTAATTCAACTTGACATTTTTTGCCCGATTGAGATTAACATGGTGGATCACTACTACTTGAGAAATTTACCCAAATTGGCGGTTATTTCATGTTTGAAACTGATAGTCTTGCATAAGTAATTTCTTGAATTGACCTATGACCGCTGCATAGTTCGACTAACCCTGCACTAATTTAACGGCAATTTACGAAATATTTATTCACATTTTTCGAATATAATATGATCATAGCTAACATTCACAAACAAATCTCACAACTTTGCAATCGCTTTTCACAACTTTGTAAGCAGTTTGTCTTCGATTTTTTGGTTTGCTGTTGAGATACTCTGCTTAAATATATACAAGGTACCTTCTGGATATTTACCTAATATTTTCGAAAATTAACAACATGGTTGACTAGACAATGACTTAGGTCAAATATACTTGACACTCTGCCAACTTTGCAACTAACTCTGCACGCTGTTTTTTATATTTTCACAATCAGCTCAGTGATAATATAGGCTGCTTTCATCTGGAAAGAAACGTGACATTTTCTAGATGCTTAAATTCAAGCTTATCAGATTGGCATCAAATGAAACAATCAGACCGAAATATCTCTAAATGCACATATCTAAAATCTTCGTATTCAACTTCGTACATACATCTGTACTGTTTTCGATACAAGGACACATATATTGTCGTTTCTACTGATATCATTAATGTCAAACTAACTTGGCGGTTTTAGAAACTGACAAATTTAGGTAGTATTGTGCCTAAATGTATACAAAATCGTCATATCGAATGAGACTGACTGACTGACAGCCGATTTGAAGGCGTCAACCGACATTATTAGTTTCAATATGCAGTTATTGTAATCAGCTTATGATCATTAATATGAATTATTATAAATTGAGATATTCCGTAAGCGATCATTATTTTTAGATAATTGCGATCGTTAAGTTCAAGTAGCATCACAATGATTTTCAAAAAATTCTTAATACTTCATTAGTGTCGCCATTGTTATGAAATCGTAACTGGGCATGAACAATGTATCCACGAAACAAAGAGACTGCGTAAATGTCACTAACAGCCTACTTGGATTAATTGGGACAGATCCGTCCAAGTTTCCACCAAATGTGATTAAGTATGTACCAAATGTGACATAAATCATCGGAAGTAAACATATAATTAAAATGTTTATTGTAAGATTAACAGAATTTATTTGAACAATCGATTCGTATCGCGATGATTGTACTGAGAATATTCCCTATATATTTGATATACTGGTAGTTTTAGTATGGTACGTTTCGTATGGTACGGAATTGTTCATCTAATTATCCCTGCATATTACATATGGTAAATACATTAACGGTTACCGTAATAACAGATTAGAAATGTTTGTACAATTTTATAACTCAAACCTTAACCCAGAAATACATATCAAAGGTCAATATGAAATAAATATATTGACATGTTATTCACGATATTTCAGGCATACCTACTGAATGTATGTTATCGATTGGTGTCTACAATTACATACAACATAATACTTAAAAACACATATTTTCGACAAGATGGTAATTGATGTTCAACGTACAGAAGTCATGGCCGATGTTTTTTTTGTTTTTTTTGTGTGATTTCTGATCACTACTTTCCGCTTTGTGCACGATAATACAGAATTAAATTCATGTAAACGCCCCACGTCAATTGAGTTAATTTAAAATCGACTACTTACGCCATCAGTGGGATACAACAATTGAATAATTAACTCAACTATCAATATTTACTCGGGTGATAATTTTTTGAAATTTTGAAAGCATTTTTATAATTATTGACATTGTTACTGAGAACCAAGAATACATTTTTCCGATGACCGAAACTACTTTACGTCTGGTATAAGCAATGCCTGTCAATTGCATTTAACCACAAACTTCAATAGCAATGCATTTACGTAACTGTGTTTGCAATTAACACCCAATTTGTGTGTGTAAATTAAACTCTTTACACAATTGTTTATCTGTCCCATCGCCAATCCAGTGATACTGCATTCACTGCCACATTATTAATTAGAACACCTACAATGTGTTGTAATATTAAATGACTCATTTGATGTTGTCCATGACAGACGATGCACTGACATTCTAACCCATGTCACATTGAAAGTACAACCGGTAATTTACTTCATCGAACGTATATTATAAGGAAAAAACAAGTATCATATGTACGATTTTTTGGTCGTCAAGGATACTAATTGAACGAAGAAAACTCTTTATGGTTTCGGAATAATTATGCGTATAGCAACTCGTCTCGTCGGATTTACGAAAGTATACTCTGACAGATTAATACAATTGAACTCTGTAACATTTTGTTGTCAAATTTACTCTGGCTATACTTACTCCTACTCATGTCACAATTTATCGTAGCAACATAGTTTTCACAAACGAATATTATGTTCATCGCTGATTGCTGGCTCTAGGACTGATGTAAGATATAAGATTATGCCGCATTATCGTATTGTGAAAATGGACTTCTGAACCAATTTATACCATGAACAACCAATTACTATTTCATCTCAGTAAAAAAGATTATTTAGTACTATTTATAAAATCATACACTAATTTACTGACGACAAGTAATTTTATTTAACATCACTTGTCGCGACGTTTCAGTTCTAGAGAGGCATTAATCTACAATCAGCTGCTCACGATGTAATAATTTATATAATGATTTTTTTAAACAATGTCGATAACTTTGATTGAATGTTGTATTACTATCCTGTTAGCCTTTTAGTATTTTCTCTAACTTTTCATGTATATGTGCAAAATTATAGAGAGATAAATTAATACACAGACGCACTGTTTTCGTTCAGATAGCGATATATAGTGCTTTTAAAGACAAATTTAATAACAAATTATGGCAGCTGACGTCATCATTTATCTATTTTCTTCAATATTGAACACTATTTTAGAATCACACGGCAACTTTCTTTTCGCAATATAACTGGAAAATCGTTCATTGTATCTCCGTCATCGATCCTGGCCTTTGTTGTAGAATGCAGCTGACGTTTATCAAGTCTATTTGTTGCTTTCTCTACGAAATAAATCTCGAACGAGCATAATGTGTGAGATATGGTATTTGCTAATAGTTCTTGCTTCATTCATCCATTGTGCCAACGATGGCTCGTTGCTTGTTTCGTTTTCGTTATGCGAATCGCCATGATCGCGGTTCGTACAGTTTGGCAAGTAAATTCTGTACACTGATTGTTTTGGTAAACTGCGGTGTAGATAGGTTTAGTGTAGCATTCGTTATAAAATAATAGACTTGACAAATCAATCGACGTTAAATGACCGATAAAAAGATACACTGAGACCGCAAGCATACACACACGCGAACAAAGAGTAATTGTCATTTGATTCTCCCGCCAGCTTTCCTGTTAACCATCTATGATTTTTTTATGGATCTTAAAAAAAACAGTTTATCGCTGTAAAACAGTACCCTTTTGGCTCGTTTGACACTTTCTGTGAAGTTATGATCATAGATGTATTGATATAAACGATTTGAGTATAGCATTTAGCTTTATACTTATTAGAACTTTCGTACATTCATTATATCTGTGTGAATGTTATTCGTTTGTCATTAGTAATTCCAGTCAACCAGGCTAAACGTGCCCACGTTACGACATCACATGCGGAGCCTGATACAGAAACGACGATTATAAATAATTCAAATACGTTATTCTCTAGTGTGTTTGAGTGATCCTTGGCCGTGTGCAAGCAGTAGATTATGTGAATACAAGTATTGTTTAATTAACTGCAGCTGTGTCGACACTTGTTTTCTTAACACTGCATGCGATGCAGTGCACACCAATCAGTTGTGAGAATATTTTTACAAATGACATACAATGGTTATATACGTATATACATGCCATGGCCTTGTCGTGATATTCTGGAATAAAATAAATTCGCATAAAGGTCATATTCATCACTAGCTGATTGTACTTACCTCCTGGCACAAGAAGCCAGTCATAGACTGATGGTATTAGGCCAATTAACAACACTACCAATCTCCGTATGACACACAAGAACCTGAGTGATACTGATTGCATATTCCGCTTCGCACAAATTGACACACCGAAATGGTATTGATATGGCAATGTTATATGCGTGAATTTGTTGCTACAGTGCGATAAAATCACTAACCTAGTACAAAACGTTGTCTTGGGGGAAAATAATTATTTCTATTATCACAAATATCACTTTTAAAATAAGTCTTTTCGTACTGTGATGGTTGAAACAGAAAGCGACATAATCGAGTACTATAAAGTATCGACCAAACGAAGCCCACTCAAGTACAATACAACAAACATTTTAAAACTAAACCAGTTCACGTGTTAATACTTGTCTTAGGGGCGCTGAATGTTCTATACAAAGAAATATGTGTTATTTATCGTCGACTGTTATTACAAATACAAAACACATTTGTCATGTTTGATTTCATTTACCATGAGATAATTAAGTTACAATACTTTATTTTCTTGCATTATCAAAGTATATAATATTTTTAAAATAAAAACACCAACAGATCGATATACATTGTACGCCAGTCCGCATTGTCCGTAATCGTGTATAAAGTATTTTTACAAAAAAAAAACTAATAAATTCTGAAACAATATTTTAATTATAATTTAAAAAAATATTGTAATGCTTGACCTCATGTTGTTCACATTACTGGTAATGTATAATGTCTGTCACCCTCCATGTATCTCAAAAATACCATAAGATAGATGAAACTAGCCTTACAAGACTGGGTGATGAACATATTTTTAGTCCCCGTTTGGAAAAGGTAACTTACGTATTGATCTCTGTGCGTCCGTGTGTTCGTGCATCCGTGCGTGCGTGCGTCCAGACATGTATCTCAGACATGCCTAGAGCGATTACATTCACACATACATCATTCATAATGTTATACATATGCCGAAAAATCATCAAAATCAAGAATTTTGAGACCTTGATGTATTTTATTTTTGAAATCGGAATCAAAATGACTTATTGGCGGCAATTTTATTTTAATGAATGCAGTTCTTGAGCCTCATTTCTGACACGATTTGACTGATTATGTTCAAATTTAATATATTCACTATACATCATATTACAGATATACAGATGTATTCAAAATGGCCGACCAGTGGCCATTTTGTTTTAATTAATGCTGTTCCAGGGCAATATCTCCCAATATGGACAATTACGCGTTTCAATGCTAAAAAATCACCATATTCAAGAATCGGCCTCTGGATCCATATCTCTGACATGTTTACGTTTCAACCATATTAATATGATAACTAACGGGGACTGTGCCATGCATGGCTTGTTTACATTGTTATCTCCAACGAAGCATTCATATGAATATTAAATAACGTATATTTGTTTCAATTACCGAATATTAGCAATTCTGTGCACGATTTGAACGTCTGTTATCAGTAGCTTGGGAGCTAAATCAATGTAATAAACAGAGAATGTCAATAGAGTAGCCAAGGTGTTAAAATGGATTAAGTACAGGAGAATCAATGTCTGTTTTTCGGCTCACTTAGTTTATTTTTCTCGACGCAGTGGTTCTCAACACGTAATAATACATGTAATAAAGTAAATAATCTATCTAGTTTTCACGTTTTCCTCGTAAAGACGTGTTGTCTTTTTCCTCTCTTGATTACTTATTAACACCAACAAAATAATTGCTGTTGTACTTAACAAAAGAGCTCAACGCAGAGCAAAGTTTATTGGCGTAATAAAGCGTGGCCTTGCAATCCCATGGATTACACCAGTACGTCATAGGAAATTTAATTTGCATGATCCGCCCAGTTGTTTACTTTGTACATGCATTACGCTATTATTTGATTTGAAAGGATTGTATTGAATTGAATTGCGTTGTTCAACGCTCACGGAGCCCACGCAATCTTTTGAAAGCCGGTTTCACACTAGTATCATGGAGCCCCTTTATTTAGTTCCACGATTGCACAAAACAGCACATCGTCATAACAAATTGTCGGTTATATTAATGACCTACATAATGTAGTTATCGCACATTTGTCATAATGTGTCTTGTCTGTTAGACAACAATGACGTCATTCAACGTGAAAAAAGACGCCAACAAATCAAAAAACTAAACAAAAACTGATACGGCTATGTGTCACTGGCCTGAATATATGCTCGACTCGTACGTCACAAAAGAGTCGGACACGCACAAAATCTGCCAAAACATGAATGGACGACTAGGGATATCTACGCTTTGAATGGCAATTCCATGCCCATTTTACTGATTATTGCGATCACAATAACACATTTTAAAGTCAGTTGCTTTGGCTTAAAATAATATTTGAGCACCGGAGCTAGTATGTACTGAACGCATGGTGTCATTAAACCGAATGGAATGGTTGTGATCACTGAAGTTCAGTATTTCACTATCTTAGAAGGTTTTTCTAAATTCAGGATTCTATTGAATTATAAACTGTACAAAATTCAAAGATGCATACAGGCGTCTGGATTTTTTTGCGGAATATACAAAGCGGCAACTCAAATTTACGTTACAGAAGGGCTTAGTCACTAGAGGACGCGATTAATATGAAAGTTTTATTATGTATGGTCTATAATAATATATTTTTAGAATCAATATACAAAGTATAATAACAGAGTGATGGCAACGTTGGAAGGTGGAGGTGGAGCAATTTGTTAGTATTTTAGTTACATATCTGAGATCCTTTGCTTTAATGCTCGGCCTGTGTACCTATCTGCACCAGATGGCAGGATCTCTTTCAACCCGTATTTTCCTATAATGCAAAACAAAAACATGAATTAGCCTAGCCCAATATTTGAATAGTGTACATAACAATTTTAACTATCACACATAACAATTTAAATAGTATCAATATAAAGATCAATTAAACAATTATTGAATACAAATGAATAGTAAATGTTGCTGATATACATATACCTAATTATTTTAATATCAATTTAATATAGAATTGGAATTATCATATTTTGTTGATGTAATGTGTAATAAAGGACGCTGTGTTGGTGATAAACACCCGTAAGACAATGTGTTTCTGGTATCGATAGCAAGATGTAAAAAATATCCAGGTGCACTGCGGCAAGCTCATCTGAGTATACGTTCATACGTACGTTGGTTGATGGACGGTTGTTAGGTGTAGGCTTGTCCATGGTTTCCCGTACCATAAGGTCAATGAACTGTCGATGAATTTGGGTAATGACCAAAACAAGAGAACGCTACTAGGCATAAAAAGATGATAGATATGGTAACCAGGCCAGCACTGACGCCCTACCTTAAACGCTAGTAAATGGCATTAAATGGATTACACTGAATGCTTAAAAATTTTACAAGGTCAGACAAAAACAACTATATATTCATTTACCGTTGTAGTCAATCTCCAACAAATCACCTGAATTACGACAAAATCAGTAACAGTATGGCAACGTAAAATAAGTCAAATGACAACACTGGCACAAGCGTCATTGTTATCTGTATCACAACCGTCAACGCAGTGATTCAGTGCAATCCACGTAACTGACGACGTCATATACACATTAGGAGAATCGGCGGTCTAATAAGGCTAAATAATGCTAGGATTCGTGAAGCTTGGTGGAACTATTAAAGGTCTATATTTTAAAATACTAATACGGTCTAATTAACAATAATTTCAAATATAGTCATTGCACAAAATGGAAACATTGAAGCCAAACCTTATGAAACGCAGAAAACTGCCACTGCGCGTTATCGTGTAATTGTTCGTAATTAACCCTTTAAACCCCAAAGTGTTGTCGCCTATCACATATACTGTTCATTGTAAAAAAAAATGAAAAATACATTCAAAAGTGCAACGATTTTGGTGGGGAAATTATGACGTTCAACAAATGACAAGCAGACCATGATTCTCGGCGGATGTTGTCGTGTATTATGTGTAAAATATATTTGTCAAATTTGTGTTTCATCTATAAAACTTGTTACTCGGCGCAGTAAGGAGATATTATCTGACAACAGTTTTAGGGAGGTTATGTTCAGTCATAGTGACTAACTGTACTTTTCACGCTCTTCCAATTTTCAGCAGTACACTAGGTCGATTGTATTGGTTTTCAATAGCATGATTGTAAATTAATGCATACTTCTAAAAACGAGTCTCTATGTACTAGTATGACGTTATTTCTTTTGTTATAGTTGCACTGCGCTGAACATGTCAGTATTTTGTATGTCTCAGTAGTCAATATACCGATGAATACATTATCGATTCTCTAAAAATTTAGAATAACTATCCAGCCTGGAATGACGTCATCACTAAAATCTGTAGAATAGTTTTTACGAACAAAGCTATACTTCCTATTACGTCTTTACGCGAACACTTAAAAAGGCTGAGGGTACTATTTCTACCGATTCAAACCGATGAGGGCGTTATTTATCCCAACCGACGCCATTCGGGAGTCGTAATCATAAAACACAATTGTAAAATACCATAAACTATCCAATAATGATAAACATATTACGACACGTGCTCAAATCATATAATAAATGTACCTCATAATATGTTCGTAACTAGAATTAAGAAGGAGCCACACCATTATACCTCATGAGGGAGGGGCACAGGCGTGATTCCATGTTGACGAAATGGCTAGTGGTGTTGGACCCGATAATGTAATACATTCCTGATGATGTATCTTTACCAATACTATAATGCGAATTAGCCGATATTGTAATAGAAACCGATAATGTAACAACACGCAACCAATAGTGTAACAAAAACGATAATGCAATAGATTTTTTAACCGATAATGTATTACAAAGTAACTGATAACGTAACAAGATGACTAACGATAATGTAAGAATATGTAGAGCTGCTAGCTATTTTTCGCATTTTCTAGAACGATATGGAATATACTGTATACTATATTATCCCATCAAACAAAAGATATTTGTTTTTTAGTTGCAATTTAATTAAAAAGAGTACTGATATTCTCCTATACTTTAGAGGACACGTCCAGCTTGCTAATATTGACTTCATATCTTCACCAAGTTTGAAGATTGGTTGGGGTTGCCTTTAGGCGGTAGTTATCCGATACGCATGTTGAAATAGGCAGTGGAACAGAGGCTAAGTTGTACGTTGCTAAACTTGGAACATTTTACCCGAAAAGGCCCGAATTATTCATATTTATATATTTTAACACCCAACATGGATGATACCAATCCAAAATGCGTATAACATTGACTCGTTTAAAAACAGAATGTCCTTGTCCATATCTGTTAGTTGTTGTAACATTATTGTTGGTTTTTTTTTTTATTATCGGTTAAATCATGTTACATTATCGGATAATGATACATTATCGGTAATTAATACATTATCGGGACCAACAAGCAGCACTATTATCATTTGTTTCCACGGCTATCACATGTTTTAGCAAATGATAAATCAACAATGATATACAATAACTCCCAAACTATATATGCCGAATTTTCAAGTAAGTTCTTGAATTAATCTATATTTACTACAACCACACTAACAAAAGACACAATTATGTGTCGACAAATGGCAATTCGGCCAAAAACCCAAGCCGAAAAGTCGCGACGAGAATAACGAGATAGTTATTTATTGAATATTATTTATCACTTTTTTAGTCTATTCTTAGACGACATTCGTTCTCTTCTAAATACTGTTATGTTATATAATGTAAAATGTGCAAGTGTGTGTAATAGAGATGTATATATTCTCGTATACAGCATATCCAACTATAACTATGAATGACAATTGTACTTGATCAGACAAAGTTATTTGATTCAGGGTTATTGGGGAACCAGAGTTGTAATTTCTCATTACAGGGTATGACATGGTGAAAGTGTACAAATCCTTTGCAATCTGCGCAGTTGCTGAGTTTATGTGTCTTGTTAGCTTGTGTATATATCTGGTAGCGTCGCTTATGTGTGTCCTTCGAATACGAACACAAACCTTACACAAAACGTAAATTGCAATTGACCTCACTGTTGTTGAATGCGTACACAATATGCAAATAACCTTTAACGAGATTATATCTCATGAATATTATTTGAAAGTGCAACAAATAATAGAAAGCATTTATTATGAAACGACGGAATCACGCATATTCGGTCTTAACCCCACTCTGACTATTGTGGTAATTTGAAGACCCTACACGCATTCTATCATGCTAAACTGGTCACCAAATTTAACAAGTGTTTCTGGCTTTTACACTGTATGTCTGCATAGCGTGGACACGCCTAAAGAGGTTTGAATTGTGTAAAGCGTCGACGACCAGTGGTTGTTCCCGGCTCCAAACGTCCAGATTATAAATGTTCTCGATAACTAATTACATACAATTAAGGAGTGAGGCGCGAGTCTTAGATTTAACTTATATAGTTATAGTTAAATTAATCGAATATCATTCTATGCCAAATGGTTTCAACAGTGTCTCAATAACACACTTATAAAAACTATTTTCCTGTGAATAAAGACCTATTTTGTCAAAATTGATAATTTTACCATTTCTGGGGATATTGAATAATATGCAATTCAACCATTGCAATATAAATAGCTATTTGTGTCATTTTATGCAAATTAAATATTTTGCATAACTGTATACAGGGAGTTATACACATTTTGCACGAGCTTTATGTTATCATATCAGTTGAATATCAGGCATTGATTTAAAGATTGACATAAAATAACATTTGACCTTTTTGTTAATTCAGCACATAGACACACCTACCGTTCTGCTCAGTATGGATTTTATGAGTTTGTTTAATGTTACTATCTGCAATAAATATTTGCTTTGCGTACCTCGTTCACACAACATTTTATTGGAGCCAAACAGATCGAGCAGAGTTCCCCTCTAATAAACCCCTTGGCGGAACACCGGTTGAAATGAGCTGCGACATGGCCCGATTGTCTAAACAAGAACCCCCAATCGCGAGCGCTATTCCAGCTTGGGTCTCCAGCGAGCCAGGCCATACTTTGGACCGTGTTGGCCACAGCCGTATACACGCACAAATAATAATATCCCGTTTATCGATACGATACGATAAATGCTGCAGTGCAAACCTAGACATTTTTTTCAATATAAACCGACTGTTTTGTTTTGAGAGTTGAATATTGGACAGTATAATGAAACCTCGGCGTTTTGAGAATAACTGGGTAAGTGATTACATTTAAATGTATACTTGTTGATCATGTGTTTTGTGCATGTCTAGAGTGGGATTCATTGTGGTAATCTCAGTTTTATATGTGCGGATGTAGTAGAATTTTGTGTTTTATAACATAGTAAATATGCTGTATATTTTAGTATACTGGGTATGCAAATACGCGTTTTCGTCTTACTGTTAACGTTGAGATGGTGATTAGATAGTTTATATTTTACAATGAAAGTTACCATGATTCATATATGTTAGTGTAGTCTTTAAATGCATAATGATATAGTTTATTCGATACAATCAGTATTCATTTGATCACTAGTTTCTAGCCCTCTAGTACCTCAATATATATATATTTGTGAAAACAAATATTTGTAACATTATTACGGATTGACACCTGTCCACGATTCGTATTTCAGTTTACCAGTCTTATATATGCTAGACATGCTCTTTGCTTCTGGCTATTTTTTGGTATGGTCAATTTACATACATTGCGCATCAACCTCAGCGTAGCTATTATTGCCATGGTAAACAATACCGGAGATGAACCGCCGTCATCTCTAGATGAGTGTGGGTTGAACGCCTCCGATGTCGAGAATACAGAGGTGAGTCGTCAACAAAACTCCCCACACGTGATCGCCAAGTAACTAAATAAACATAGTGGGTCGAGGTACACATACTACAAAGTCCATGAACTACATTATTGTACCGAGACAAAAATGACAGACTTGTATTTTGTTTAAATGAGATGCCATAATAATCAAACCTCAGATTTGTAGTGGAACATAGCAAAAACTAAATCCATTGAAATCAAGTACTGGCGCAATTAGTTAGTTATATAACCCCTCTTATTTTTGATAGTTACATTGTAATTAAATTGACTGAGATTCGTCGCTAGAGGACGCTTGTTATAGAGAACCTGTTTTCAACGACTGTTCACATATGTTTTTCGTTTTGCCGTTAACAGTACGGTGATTTTTATTGGAGCAGCTATGAACAAGGCATTCTACTAGGTGCATACTTTTATGGCTACGTTTGGACTGGAATACTCGGTGGATGGATGGAAAGAAAATTCGGAGGCTATAAAGTTTATGGAACAAGTTTCTTACTCGCCTCCGTCGTCACGATGCTTACCCCGGCCTCGGCATGGTGGGGGTTCTGGGCATGTTTTGCTATGAGGTTTCTATTGGGCTTTTTTCAGGCATGTATTCATTGATTTACAACAATTTATTACAAATGAGTTTGAAATACATTTTATAGTGACTAATAAATAGTTATCCGATGTTTTGTCCTTAGATATTCATTAGGCTAAGCGATAGCATCGTAATCGCCCATAAGCTTATTGCTTTTGCTTTCACTATCCACTATTGGCGAATTTGATCATAGTAAAATGATATGTAGTGTAATTGAATATATTGTAAATTTTCGAGTCATAAATATGCCTAAAATGTAGTTTTTAAATCACTATTTTGTGGAAAATACCTTGCTTTCATAGTTGTCATGTCGTGCCTTTGGTGAACCCCTGTCTGATTTGCTAATTTAGTGACGATCTCACTAATTCTCCACTTTGAACAATTATTTTTTGTATTTTTGGCGAAAATATATTGCTTTACTACATAGATATATACTATATAGATTTTGTTTATATATGAAGTTTGCATTGCTAATAATATGTTCATTTTATTATATGTTTATTTTCCGACAGGTTTCTATTTAGAGAGAACGCAATGCTGTCATTGAGTTACATGCATTATTCATAAAATTTCCAGATATTCCAAACTGGCCCAGAATTATTTCGAAGGGGTTGATGGGATAAAAACAACATGTCTCTATGCTAACGCTCTAACTACACGAAACCAGCTATTTTGGTCGACATAAACATTACTCGCCAATAGTTAAAATTATGATTTTGATACCAATATTAACCAGTTCAAAATGATATATAACCATATATTCTTGGCAAATATAGTTCATGTGTAGAGTACTCACTCATTGTTTGTTGATGTGTATGTCCTTAGCAACCACTGTCTTATTCATAGCAATGTGGGTTCACTTAATCCGATCATTGCTGTTTGCACATATATTTGTCTCATATTTTTATTCTTGACAGGGAGTAGTGTTCCCGTCTCATCATGGAATGTGGGGAAAATGGGCTCCACCACTGGAAAGGAGTAAACTTATTTCATATTCAAGTTCAGGTAAAATGTCAGATTCACCTGTATGTTCAAAACATTCCATGTACCCTTTCCTTCGGCTATGCCATACAAATTCGGGTGTCCAAAATGAAATTCCCGGGATCATAAAACGATACTATTTTTGATGATAATCAAAAGAGATGATAATCGTGAACAAATATAGAAATTTAACACGAAGACGGTTGTGTCATGCATATTCAACATCGCTGGTTCAAAGAAAACGACGCATATCGAATATCTTTGTCTGTTTTATTTATCATTAGAGCCGTCGGTTATGAAGCATACACTTTACTGTATTGATTGCTTCACTATAAGTATTAATATGTGAATGATTAAGGTCAAGTTCATAAAATGTAAACCTGTAGTTTTTAAGTTGATTCACATTAATTTAAATCAAATAACCAATAACCTTTTCCTAGGCACCAATCTTGGAAGTATCATAGCATTTTCTCTGTCTGGACTACTGAGTGTGAACGTCGGATGGGAGTCATGTTTTTATGTATTTGGTAAATATACAATAATTGTATTTGTAAATGTATTTCAGCACGAGAAATGTTGCCCACCAATTGTATATAAGAAGCCATCATAATATATACAATATATATATATATATATATATATATATATATATATATATATATATATATGTATATGCTGATAATGTAAATAATACTATAATTGACAATGTATTGTTGCGTCAACAGTGGATGACAACATTATGTTAATATTCTACGAGAAAAAATTGGTTATGACAAACAATAGCCGAAATATATGCAATTTGTGAATGAGTCATGTTCACTGGTCACAAAGTATTCTGCATTAGGTCCTATTAAATCCGCTATTTCCGATGATAAGTAAAATACATTAAAATGAAACCACGTGAACGATTTTAAAGTTTGTAAACGCGAATTTCAAATGTTACAGGATTATTGACTTTGGTATGGCTTGCATTCTGGTACTGGTTAGTATTTGATGCACCTGATGACCACCCTCGTATATCGGAAAACGAAAGAAGATATCTACTTGAGTCTATCGGTGAAAACGTAGTGGACAAGGTAAAACTATATACATATGTATATATAACAGTTTATAATGTATGCATTACATTTCGAATACGTTATTAAATAATGACAATAAAACATGAGTGAAGGAAGTGGGTGTATGCGAGTAAATCACCTCAGGGTTTTCACAGACACGGTCTAGCAGACACTCAGACGCCCACAGCATTGATGGAATAATGTACGATACCATAAGTTTTTACGCAAAACGGTAAGAAAATTTTAGTTCATGCGATGGTTAGGTGTTTTCATACAAAGAATGTACAAGAATGCTGTATTAATTCTTTCACAGGGATGGCATGTTCCGTGGACGTCTGTGTTCTCTTCGTTACAAGTATGGGGACTGACAATTGGACATTTTTGTCAGAATTGGGGTCATTACACATTACTGACTAGCCTGCCCATTTATCTGGATCAAGTTCTCGGCTTTGGCTTGGCGGCGGTGAGCTACATACGTTTACATAAATGCATAATTATTTACTGACAAAATACAAAGACGGATTTGCAGAAAGCTTGACAATATAGTCGGCTGTCAACAGTTAAAATGTTTTACTTCTACTAACTTATAATCACACGCTAGACTCCTTAATGACTGTTTATTGTATGTGTTATGTGAACAACTATACGTAGTACTTCATTTCAATACTCTCTTATTCTTCTCACATTACAGAACGGTTTTATATCATCTCTGACTTCCCTTACGTTGTGGATATTTATGATGTTTTACGGATGGTTAGCTGATGTTGCCAGACAACGACGTATCATGTCTACTATATTAGTTCGTAGATTGCTAGTATCAATGGGTAAACTGCGTTTTTACTACTTACTGAAAGTGATTGTGTACATTGTTAATATGGGATCTGTGCTAATAGAGCCGTAAGACGCTATACGGGATTATATTTATGTTTTATGTCACTTTATGCACATTATGGACCAATAGTTCTTACGAATGCTATATGTAGTTTCAAAGAAAAGCTTTGATTTTTTACTGTAATGGGTAGTTCCTAATTCAATTGTTAAAAAATTCTAATGTTGAAACATCAGTGAATTCCTATTGGTGGTCATTGATCTGATTGGCATTTGGCCGTTGTTTTACCACTCGTATAGCATGATTTTATGTGTTTCGTTTCAACGCACGTATCTGGAATATTTTAGGTATGTTCTTGCCAGCTATTTTTCTGGTTGCGTCGGGCTACATTGGGTGTAACCGAATACTTTCAGTCATGTTAATCGCTATATCCTCCGGATTCAGTGGTTGCAGCACCCCTGGATTCAAAGTAAACCACGTGGAGATTGCCCCAAAATATGGAGGTATATTGTTCGGAATAACCAACACGGCAAGTACAATTGCCGGATTCCTAGCTCCCCTGGTGGTGGGCATTCTGACAGACGATCAGGTACATTTTTTGAATTTATCTATCACATTATATACGTTCTAAGCGATATATTTACCTTCGAGTAATTACGGAAACCAAACAGAATTTGAAAACTTACTCAAGTCATAATTCTATTAGTATGGCCGTAGTTCATATTTGTTAATGTGGTTGGCCCGTACTTACGTCGAATTCCCACGGCACCGTCTCATTATGTAATTGATGGATTACTGAGATACAGGGTTATCAGATAAACCATGGAAGGTACTAACGGAAGGAGCCACGACGATATTGTTTTACCTTTACCCTATGATCCTTTGTCAATGTTTGTTAGCTCTTGGCACCTTCTTACAATGGGTTGCGCTAATCTCGAGCATTCGGTAATATTCGGAGCATGTTCGGTAGTAATATACGAATTGCGCATGCACAAGATTGAAAATGACGTCCAGTTGTAATGTTGAAGATTTAGACGAATTTTAATGAAAAATTGTCAGATATACCATCGATTGAAGAGGAACTGATGAACTATTGTGAATCTTTTTATATTTGTAATGGTGATGAGACGTAATCAATGATTGCCTGTGACAATAACGATTGCATTAATCAATGGTACAATTGTCAGTGCGTGGGTTTGACGGCCAAAACTGTTTGAAATTGTCATGCACCGAGCATCGGCGAACACCACCAGAAAAGACAGTATCGAAAGTACGACATGCCTAGACACTTTCTCTGTGATAATATTTTTTATGAGTTTTTAATTATGTTCTTGTTACAATTGCTAATAATGAAAACATGAAAAATCTGTGAATTTTCACACCTTTCACACCTAAACAAACCGAGTGCGCGTGTGTGATGGCCGTAGTTTCATGATGCGCATATATTTTATGGTCATGTTAAAAATCAGCAAGGTTATATCATATTCCACTAACTCGTTACTTGTGTAAGCAATTGCAAACTATCATAGACATCAAAGATGCGCTAGACAATGTCCTTATCAGGATTAACTTGACACAAAAGGAAATAAGCCAAATAAGAGGTTTAAATGGCCACCTGAGAGGCGTCGTGACTCCTTCCGTTAGTACCTTCCATGGATAAACCAATGTGAACTACTCACTGTGTGTTTTCTTTTTCGACAGAATACTATAGAACAATGGAGAATTGTTTTTTGGATAGCTGGTATAATATACTGCATTGGTGGCGTTGTTCTCCTGGCTACCCTCAAGGTTGACGTCCTTGATTGGGCAATCGATCCACTAAGTGTAAAGAAAGAAGATGAGGCAATTCAGGTCGACATGGTAGAGCTTGATTTTAGAACTGGACATTCAAACGAAATTTTTCATGATGAAGATAGAGAAACTATTCCATGCGTGTCTTCAGATTTAGTTATGTAACATTTTCCGGTAGCGCACTTTGAGTGAAAAACATCGATATCGGTATGCTTCGGGATGCATGACCTAACATAATTATAATTTATGTTATGTAAACATTTATTCCATATATCACTGTAGTTCAGTTTAATAAAACAAGGTAAACATAGTTGCTGTTGGACCCGATAATGTAATAAATTCCTGATAATATATCATTAACCGATAATGAAACACGAATTAACCGATATTGCAAAAAAAAACAAAACAATAATGTAACAAAAAGGACAACCGATAATGTAACACAAAATAACTGATAGTGTAATAGATTGTTTTCCAACCGATAATGTAATGGTATGTGTAGCTGCAAACTTGAATCCATTGAAATTGTTCGCGTTTTTCAATACGATTATGCAATATACTTTATATACTACTATATTTATATTTATTTACCAATAACTCACATCTTACAAGTACGGCGTATTTACATTCATATAATAATAACTCGTTGTGTACGTTGCAAGCATGGGGTATTTTATTCAATATAAAATATAATTATAAGTATGATCAACTGATACGATTACAAAATGTAATGTTGATGTGTTCAGCATTTATACATACATAACCAATAAAAACATAAACTGCGTCTGGTGCGTCTGTCGATTTTTAAAAATCAATTTCAAACTTACAGACTGCAATTTAAACTAGTCCTGGAAAGGCATATAATTGTCGAAATACAAGAGAGTGAACAAACATTTCTGAACTGATCATCTCGGCAAATTGAATTCAAATACACTGTACTTCTGACATCCGAGTTATTGGCAAATAAATGTACCTCGCCTGGAAGATTTAGAACACCGAAGATTTTTCGCAATAGACCTGACTGTATGAATTACGACATACAATTTGAAAAATGTTTTATTCATTCATATAAAATAAGATCTTTGTGACAATTACTGAAGAATAAAATTACTAATTATTTATTTACACCTTGCCCATGTCTACAAAATTACGTTTTTTATTTATTTAAATTACAATACTACGAAAATAAACACAATTGCAATTGTAAAGAAAATAAATTGAGACAAATCATCGATTCGTGGGTTTCTATTGTAAAACATGGTTAGAAATCGACACATCTAAAGCCAAAGTTCAGTTCATCGTCTGCTATGTGAATTCACAGCTGCGATTGGATAATAACTTAACGCGTTAGTGAGATCCCAAACCCCGTTAAATTGCATAGTTTCATTTTTTCCATGGATTGTTTTCTGCATATCGACCCGATAATATTTTTGTTATTCCCATGTTTCACAAACTCACGAGTAACGTGTATTCACGTAATTTTGCCAACAAGATTTACCTTAGTCAGTTCAATAATTTCTGTGAAAAAACTTATACCACCAACACTTATTGTTATGAAATATTTGATATCCGCACATATAACAATAGGCGTAAATTTTACAATGAAATAAATATGTCATCTTAAGTTCATTTCGTATATTAACAGACCAACCTCCACTAATCTGGTTGAATACACTGACTTTTTATCTGCTGCTATTAACAAACAACAGGTGGATTCCATATATACTGATTTCAGTAAGACTTTCGACACTGTGTGCCATCCACTGCTACTCTACAAAGCCTTTAAACTTGGTATTTGTGGTAGTTTACATCATTGGTTATCATCTTATCTAAGTAATAAGCATAATAAGCAGCAGAGAGTAGTTTTGGGTGGTCACGTCTCTAAATGGTTCCCTGCATTGTCTGGTGTACCACAAGGGTCACTCCTGGGGCCTTTGTTATTTGTTATGTATATTAATGACATCACCCACCTTGATATCTCTGCCAATCTTAGTCTTTACGCTGACGATACCAAGCTTTATAGATCTATCACATCTCCAACTGACAGTCACACTTTGCAAACTGATTTTAATAAGTGTGTAGAGTGGTGCGACCTTATCACTCAATTTAGAGAAGTGTAAATTTATTACATTCAACCTTAAGAAAAAATCTATTTCAAGCTATAAATATTCATAAATCAAAGTTATACCCTTGCAGAAAGTTTCCCTCAATAAATACTTGGGTATTCATTTAACATCTAACCTGTCATACAATCATCATATCAATTCTATTGTTTCCAAGGCCTTAACAAATCTCTGGGTTTTATTAAACGTTATTGTTATAGCTTTAAAGATATTTCTGCAATTATTTCTTTGTATCTTGTTTATGTCAGATCTATTCTTAAATATGGCTCTATGGTGTGGTTCCCTCATTAAAAAATGCTTTTTTACAAAATTGAAAATGTGAAATTTAAATTTGTTTAATATTTATGTAGAAAGTTACGTGTGCATTGTAGTATTTCATGTTATCCTATTTATTGCAAACCTTTTAACATTCCTATTTTATCTAATATTCTTGATCTTCTCTTTTTATAATTGAATTGTTAATTCTTCTTATGACTGCCCTGCTATTCTTGCCAATATTGACTTTTATGTTCCAAATATGTGTTTGAGACGCAAACCATTTGTTAAACCTGACTGTGAATCAGTCAACTGGAGGAAGCATTCGTCACTTCTGAGGTGTATGACATTATTTAATGACATTTCATTAAAATGTAATATTGATATCCGGTTCTGTTAGTGGGTTTTCCCGTTAAACTGTGTAAATAAATAAATAAAATAAATAACAATAACAGTGATAAAAAAGGTTGTCATCTCTGTCTGCTTGATCTGATTGGGAGATATTTCAGTATGGCTTCAATAATGTTGGCAACTTTACTTGTACAGAGGCGGAGGGCACGAAATTTTCAATATGGGGGGGGGGTCTGCTCACCAACTTTGCGCGACCTAACTAGGGGCATGCTTCCCCTTAAAGATTTTGAAATCTAGACCCTCTGAAACGCTATTTCCTGCATTTTGTTGTCACAAAGGGTTTCGGCTTGAATTTGGAGAGGCAACGCCCCTAAACATTTCTCGGACACCCCCCTCCTCATGTGCCGCCGCCACTAATTTCAAGTACTGAAGCTCGTTTATTTTACAGAAGAGAGACACGGGCCGAAACGTTCGCCTTGGCCGAAACATCCCGGGCTAAAACGTCCGTCCACTCTGAAAATGCAGTAATAATATCCACGCTACACGTAGTACAGGCTAAGATTTAAACTAATCTTATATGTCTGTATATCGGATAGACCCAATTACGAGAGGAATCAGGGGTAAAAACGAGCTAAGGAATTCCCAAACTTGTTAAGAATATAACAAATCTTCAGTCATTTTAACTATTATTACTCAGTACAGTAACGAGGTTCAACGGTGATAAAACAATACCAAAGCAAATTCAGTAGCACGGAGTCTCATGTCGGTTCATCTCTTGATGTGCTCACGTTGATTATCATGCTGGGAATGGCATACCGAAATGGATAGTTTTTAATGTAATAGTAAAACATCCAAATGAACATAGAATGCAATGGCGTTTTGGGTGCTTAGCGTATCTGGAGCAGATCTTAAAACGGATCAGATTTAATCTGGACTGCTGGGCGTTCACTCACGTTTTCTTAACACGGGCTAAGGTATCTGCCCCCCCCCCCTAAGCCCGTGCTAAATAGCTGTGCGCGAACGCTAATATTGACTTGTTTAAAATAGGAATTTCCTGGTCGTCGACTAAATCACTTCCTGCTTCGCGGAAAGAATGACAAAAGAATCAGATTTGTTGGACCGACAGTCTCTAAACAGTAAATGCTAGTAACTTGCAAATATGTTATTACATTATCGGTTGTTCAAAAAATATATTACATTATTGGTTATGTTGTGTTACATTATCAGTTGCTTTTTTTGTTACAATACTTATTGGTTTCGAATTGTTACATTATCGGTTTTTATTACAATATCGATTAAATCGGTTATCGGTTAATGATATATTATCGGTAAATATTACATTATCGGGTCCAACAATTACTTTCTCCAAACTGTAACTTAATTGTCTGATTGGTCCGTGCAAATTGATTGAACTTTTGATATTATGACTCACTATTAATACATTCGTCAATATCTCAATATGTTGGAGGCGTTTCATTGTATTTTTTGAAGGATTTCTAATTCTTTCAAAGTCATCTTGTTTTCGTCCGGAAATGTCATTCACTCAAGTCGGTTTTGTTTACTGTTTCTATCCTCCGTAGCACATATAACTGAAGCTATTTTGTAAGCTGGCATGGAATGACGTTTCTACAATTTTAAACGGAATAATACAGAAGGTACTAATATCGACATTGATGCATAGATTGTATTTAACGATTGAATACGTGCTCGTTCAGTTGATTGAGATATGATTGATTGAGTTGAACAATTTAGGCGTTTGTCAAATGACGAGAGTGACAACATTTGTAATAATAATATATTGTAGGTCAATCGCCCTAGCGATTACAACACAACAGAGTCAAACGATCGCAGCAACATAATATGAAGAAAATACGTATGACTTTATCTTATTGTTAACAATATAAATGTTTGTTAGAAGTGTGCGCCGATATATATTATTGAAACTTTGTATTTACAACACCGAAACAAGGCTTGAGGGTTAAGAAATAAATTTTCTGCTTTTTATGTATTTGACTTAATCTAAACTTATTTTGTTTGCTTGTACTGGAATGTGTACAATACTGAAATAGAATTGACATAAATATGATAAATATTCAGAAAACAAATTTAATCAAGTTGCGCGAAGAATAATATATTGAACACAATTGCTAGTCGTCCTGGAGGCAATATTCTTCGACGTGCATTATCCTAGAGATTAGAGACTGGAATGAGTGAGTATTGAATATACCCATGTAACGTTAGTAGAATCAGAAGCAAAGACTATCCAAACCTCGGGCTATCCTGAAGCCTAGATATTAATTTACTCGACATATATACATGAAGACATGTTGCTTGTCAAATCCATACACTAATGTTCACTACACAGTTCATATATTCGTTATTATTCGTTATGTATTGATACACATTTCCTTTGTATTGACTATATAATCCTTCGAGCTGGGTTGTGTAGATTTCTAGTATATTCTAACAAATTGTTATTGACACATGCAAGTTCGTAGAGCAAATAGAGTATGTACGTCGCGTGTGCAATCAGAGATAAGTGTATTTTTTGGTCTTTAATATATCCCAAAATGAGAAAACAATACTTACAAGAATTGTACATAACTTCCTAAATAGAATTACTGATCTAAAGAGTAGTACGCACTGTGTTTTACTGATGATATATTTGTACACTGCTCATTTCAGAAAAGGAATGCGGTTATTCGCATGATGTATGTAAATGTTGTTACCAAAATGATCACTGTTAATTGTAATTTTTTATTTAATACTTTTTAAACATGGAAATAGCATGGCACACATTGAGTATCTTTATGCATTGGTCAGATTAATAGAAAGAGGATCTCGTCTTTAATGGAACGAGAGTAATTACTTTAAACAATTCATTTTACTCGACAGCTACCACTGTCTACTGTGTTTTATGTTTATAGCAAATGTGCAGAAATGAAAGGAATAGCTTAATTAAAATATAAAACATTCTAGACTCAGTGTTGTTATACTTTGATATCGACGCGTGCAAATTTCTGAAATCAATGTAAAAAATGTGTTTGAATTATTGTGGAAATATGGAAACATACTTACAATCCCATGGTTGTACCAGACATCAGCAAAGCCTTAGTATAATTAATTTAACAGTTTTAGAAGATAAAACTGAAACTCGTTGTAGTTCTTCAACTTATCACATTTTGTGATGTATCGATTGGAAAAGAGCCTGAGAAGACGCCACCAGATACCATTTTATAAAGACGTATACAAGATTGTAGTTCTCAAGTCCCCCTAACTCAAGCATTAATAGTATATCTGTGTTGGCGTATACTTTTCTTGCAAAATATGTTTTCCTTGAATAGTTGGACTATTTACGCACCCTAAAATACCCTACAAAAACCCTAATATCAACATTATACTCTTTTGTTTTTCATCAAGGATTTGGCAAAATACATGGGTCATACTGTATTCAATCAGAAAAGTGGTAAATAGTGACTGCCTTCACTGAAAATCAAGGTGCCTGAGAACTTGTAAGTGATGTCATACCTTGAGTTCACTTTCCATGCTCATGTCAGATTTTTTCTAGCAGGCAGCACATGCAATAAAATAACAAGCAGAAATCACGCCAGTGTGCGGTTCAGAATTAATACGCTTTATTAAGCTGGTAGTGAGTTCTATACACAATGGGATGATGCTAAGGGAAATATTACTAGTTATATTTAATACATGTCACAATCCGTAAAACCGCATACAATTATAAGACAAACTAGACTACACGCTCATCAAAATTACAATAATGCGTGAAGCATACACATTATAAATACAAGCAGTAAATTAAGAACTAGCATTACAAGTTGGTAATACAACCGGTTAGCCCTCATGAACACGTCACACAACACGTTCAGACTGTCCTATTGGCCGGTAAGTTCAAACGTTCACTTGCTCGACACTTGCTTCACTCCACACAATCTAGAATTCCACTTCACAGCCTTCCACTCAGACTGCGCTCCATGCTCCATGCTCCATGCATCACGACGGCTCACCGTCGCAGGTCATAGTTTCTATGTGCTGGCGTCTTGTCCATCTCCCTCACCAAAAGATGGAATCTCCAAGTCTCAGGAATATCCCCAAGCTGCAAAACCAATTTGGCAGACCTCTACTCTATATACTTGGCTGACCGAATACAGCGAAGTTACCACTGACTCCCACCAACTCAAAGCCTGAATGCCTTGCCAGTTGATAGTAAAATTACGAGTCACCACGAGTAGAATTGCAGGAGATGCTCACTCCTGGACAACTGATGGACAACTAACCACATCACACTGCAGAATTACCAAGCACACTGACCTACTTTGCATCACAAAAGCAGTTCTATTCATCACTCCAGCCTACTCTAGTAAACTTCCATACACCCACCTGTAAGTGCATACCACTAACTTACAATACACACTCGCATACCAGCACACTGCAAATCAAACTATGACCTGATTCATGTACACCTGTGCACTAGTTACTAGGCAACAGACTTAGCACTATTAAGTTTATTATATGATGAGTTTATTCAATAAAGTTACTTTACAATACTATAACCTACAAACACAAATAACTAGACAATAACAAATAACATCCAAAATAGTGACAATTTTGTCACAGCTCACATGACGTTAAATTTCAATTATTTCACAAATATGAATTGAAGATACTTGCTTTTATTTTTATTTCCAAATTATTTAGTGCAATGCATACTGGGCAAATTATATGTGCACATTGCTTGATGTAATTCATTGTGACAGGGTGAACATAACTTGTCTATGTTCTAGACTAGACACTGTTCATGGTAATTATTCTTCACGCGCTAACAGATATGTGATATAGCTGCTCAATTAAATTTGATTTATTTGCTTTGGTCTTGGGGGGTAAAATATTGTATCATGAGAAATGTGGTGATCCTAATTTATAATACGACCTTTAAGCTGTTGACTGTTTTTGTGTTTGTAATAAGGGGCAATTCTCAAGAATATTCAAAATGTTGTTGTATGCCGACCTCAGCATTTTATCATTATACATGCTGCGTACTTTCGTTTTCGTCCTGCAAGTCAAATACGTTAGTCGTAGCCTTCGAAATTAGTCAGGCCATTCATATAGTTTTCTTTCTGAAGATCTACACGTGCATCAGAAACTCAAAGCACTGGTTTCCTGTATAATGTGAGGGTTGGTTGCATTACAATATGAGGAGCAGGTTGTTTTATTACTGGGTCTGGGTAGATTGGAACATTTTAGCAAATAGAATGTGCATCAAACATGGCGGCCTCTTGTGTAGAGATCCACCCTTCTCAATGTCAAATTTGAGATACTTGTGCTATTCCGTAGTCTTAATTGGAACATGTTAATTTGGAGATGTCAAGTTCTACAGACAATACTTTGCGAATTTAGGTGTTCGTCTTTACGTTAGTCCGTCATGGACCTACATATGTAATACGTGATACATGCCCATATTTGTGATATAGATGCGGTGAAAGACAATTACATGAATATTGATAATCCGCATCGACTGTACAATTACCTCATTCATCAGAATATTTATATTTAATGATTCATTGCACCAACGACCATGTACTGTAAACTGTATACTGCAAAATAACATATCAATTAAAACTTGAAATGTTATAAACATAATGCCTTTATGTAATCAATTTGACATATAGTAACGTATTGAATAGAGAAATCATTGCAGGAACATTATATTATTTGAATTTCGTGTCCTGCAGATTCTGCATGTACGCCACTTTCGGACAACTTTAACTTTCAAGAGACGAAATTAGCAACTTTTTGACAAACATTTGGCTGCTTCACATTTAATTCTAAATTAGCTTTCAAATGTATTTGTTTTGTATTTGTAAATTTCAATGAAAATTATAAAAGTCATCATAAAAATTGCCCTAGTTACAAATATTGTTCCCATTGCTACATTGCTATCAAAAATATGTGTTTAATAAAGTGAGTTCCACAAACGTGCATTAAATTGTGGAAATAACTGTCTTTAGAGATACTGTCCATCATGGACTGACATGAACACTATAGAACATTTGGATTTTCAAACAAATATGTTGTCTGCTGCTGCATGATTACGATTTATTCACGAGTATTATTCTACAATAAAAAAGCATTCTCGCGAGCTACCAAAAATCTACTTGGTCCGCGCGATGTTATATTCAAAATATGTTTTCGAAGAGACAATAATCTAATCGGTTTGTTGAACACATCGTAATCATATTTTTCGAAAGCAATTGTCAGGTAGTAATTGAACAACAGAAATGGAGCGGTGGAGTTGTTGCTGTGTTTTAGTGTTGATTATTGAATTAAATTAAACAAAATTACAGATAATTTATTATAGATAAACTTTCTAATTTATTTATAATGAACATGCACAATGCTACATTCTCAGGAGAAGGATTAACAAGATCAATCAATAAAACGAAAACCATGGCTTTCAACTTGAATGAAAAACTTAAGAGCAAACCATCACTAATTTCAATCAAACACTACCTGTTAAAAGTGTCTGTAAGTTTAGATATTTAGAACACAATTTCATAAATAACGATGTTATATACATTCCCGCATTGTATTTTTCAAAAATGGAATTAGCTCAAACATGTATTAACAGATAGAAAACTATGGATATTCACCCGTACAAGGATCTTTGAAGCATGTGCATGTAGCCGACTTCTATAAGAGATCACAACATATAAACTAATAAAATTGAATATATCTGGTAAAATGAACGACTTAAAGTAATTCTGAAAAAGAAGCTGAGTCAGATACGATGATCTGGATTGGTCATATATGTTCAGTAACGATTTTTGCAAATTTGGGGATTTTTCAAGAATATTTAACGTACAGGATTCTTGTTTAGTTGATTTTTTATTATATTCTTAGTTTCAGAGTTGTTAGCAATTTCATGAAATGTGACCCACAACATCTATTTATAGTTCCAACAGTTATGGGCAATTGTTTAGAATGAACTACATACGGCCAATTTTCAGGAAACGTTCACCAGGGTCACTTATGGTATATGGTACTTTGGGCAGTTTTCTTGAACTCTTAATTGTTTCACTATGGTCTCACCTATTCGATATCTGATAAGAATTTGAGCCCGTGACTAATAAAAAGACTATTGCCTATATGAGCACTGTAGACGTGTTAAAATATCATCAGTCGAGTCACAAGTTGTCAATATGATCCATATATGTATGATATATTTCATATATCTATACCCGGGCTCACTTCAGTAGCATCAAGTCATAAAATGAAAAGCCTAGAAAGCGTCATCTGTACTAAACTCAACATTGGCTAGTACTCAAATACTTGGCGTTATAAACATAAACAATACAAAATAAACTCCATTAACTCAACTATAGTCGATTAGGTGCCGCATTTTAGTTTACGTGGCCGTGATTTTCAAAATGAATTGTTCGGTTTTATTCTGATGATTCTAATCTGAGAATGAGTAGATTAAATACCAGACTTGCTATATTTTTCCATTCCTTGGTCATATTGTACACTTATCTTATTTACGAATATTTGGCATTTGGCATGGTAAAGCATATTATTTGTATAATATTCATTTGTCAAGATATTTTGTCATGTAATGAGGTGATGCAATTAACTTATGTCTCAACTCTCAGCATGGTTTAACCTTCTGGTTATATAATCAGGGTCACTTTATTTCACATGCTTAGTAAAGTCATGAATCAAATAACCTTGTTATTATTATAACAATAACGATGTTGCTAGTTTTTTGTGTTTTATGGTGGAGCAGTAATCAATAGGGAATAATTCTTTCAGCTTGTTGTTATGGTTGCGCGTCATTAATTCAACATTGGAAAGGGTGCAGAATGTTATTATATAAATATTTGCATAAACTGTATGTTTCAGCATTGCAAAATCAGCATCAGTTTTATTTTAATCTGGGAGTTGTTACAGTCTAAACTCTAGGTTTATACAAGTAACATGTAGAATGCTGTATGGGTATTATTTTTATATTGATTTTTGTTGCATTTGCAGCAAATAGTTATCAAACAATGATAAATCTATAGGATTGAATATACCTCTCAGCTGGCTTCACATGCATAGTTCAAGCCTACCTAACCGGTGTGCTTATACAAGGATTTAATTACAGCACCAAGACGGTTTGTGGTTACAGCTTCATGTTCAGAGTAATCGCAAAATTGATATTACAATAGAAAATAGCAAGTGAAATTCCTGGGATTGAAACATGTATTTTGAAGTCACTGATGTAGGCAATGAACGATTACTTCGAGTTGGCATAAAGACGAGGTAGTTTATTCAATAAGTGCTGAACTAGAGGCTGAAATTATAATTAAGTTCGTTGTCATATAATTCGTTTATTTCAATTTCTTCTGAAGTCAAATAGAATACACTGGTGAAACACGGTAGTAACCATGAGTGAACGGAAGTTTTGGGGCTATAGTTTACATTGTGTATGGAGTGGTAGGGTCGGGTTTCATATAATTTGCTCATTTCCAATTCTTATGAAGTCACATAGAATTTCACCTTATTTATTTTCGCTGAAACGTTTTCAAACATTACATGTGAATCCGATTTTCCCTGTGCTGTGTCTCAATGAAGTTTGAGGTAAATGGCATTTTCACTGGAATTTATTTCAGGGGAAAATGTTTTCAGTAAAAATGAAGTATACCACATTATTACACATGTACTGCAGTTTATTTTGATTCTTCTCTGAAATCAAAATCGGTATTTCCACACCCCATATGCAAACAAAGTAGTCCTTTCAAGAGTAGCGTTTTCGAAACATAGCAGAATGGAACAATATTTAGAAGTGCGATATTTTACCCTCGGGTACATGAATATACTTGCCGAGTGAAATAAAATCTGAACAACAATAATGGTACTTCTAGGCAGTCACTTATTTTGACTAAAACTAATTTGCATATCACCCATGCAATAATGTTTTCGGTATTTGCACGGTCAATATGCAAATGAACATGGTATTGGCAATCCGCTCCACTAAGATTGCTCCTCAAATCATTTGTCTGTGTTATTTCCAGTGTTTTCACGTATTAGTTCTTCTGTGATTTTTTTGGCTTGGCCGATTTCACTCAAACATGGCAGGTAGGTCACACCTTCACCCTAGTTATTAGGAAAAATCTGCTAAAATGTTGGTCCAGGGTTGCCATATCAACAGTAAAAAGCTAAATGTATCTCCTACAAATTTAGAATACAAATTTAGAATACAAAACCTCAGACATGGCTCATTGTATTCGGCTTGAGTGTGGGCACAAAGTTACTATTTGATATCTTTTTTCATCAATGAGAAAGTTGACCCCAAATTTAGAGTAATTGTTCATGTTCACCAGGTATGGCTTTTTAACTAACTCTTCTGTGATTTTTTTTTGGCTTGGCTGATTGTTCATACTTGACAGGTAGGTCGTACCATCACTAATTGGAAAAATAATCCTGACCCACCACTACCATGGCAACAGCCAAAATCTGTTTTTTAATACTTTCGCCCCAAATGTATTACTCCTACCAGTCTTGTAATAGCAATGTTCTAATGATCATGCCTTTTATTTTGGCTATGTTGCGCACTGGTAAGATATCACTGGCGCCGACGATGTTACACTGTATCAACGTAATCCCAACGCAACTTTGAATAAAATGTAAATGCTGCCTCCAATCTAGAAAATACTATCGCAAAACGGTTGGAAATAATACATTTAACGGCAGAATACGTCCAAGCAATAAAATAAAGTGACTTCTAAAAACTTAATGTTATTTTGCGAACTTCGTATAAGGTGCCCTGTTTTAGTTATAAACCGACGTTAGCTTCACGTTCATATCCTACCATGGTAACTGCCAAAAACATGTTGCTGGTTTTTTAACGGAGCGGACCGCCAACCAGCCTACCGGCTTGTTTTCATTGGCAACCGAACAAATTTTCGTCTGCTATTTTTATCCAGTTCAAATCGTTCAGCAACATTTGTGGCATATTAGGTGTGCACCACATGGAATACTACGATTGAGAGAACTTGAGGTACGTTGACTGAGCTCTATCATAGACCATCAACATCAAAGTACCAGGAGGTTACCCAGTTCCAAATAAAGATTACCAACGCCAAAAATAGCGACATTTTTACCGGAAATCAAGATTCATTCAATCCACGACGAGCGAAGTCACATGTAGCTAGCGTGCAGCTCATCAACGACCTCTGTCGACGAAAGTCATTCCGTCAGTGGAGTACCACAGTTGTGACGTCATGTTTGCCAATGCACAATTCTGTGGAGGAACTTTTAACTTAATTTAAACTACGTATGACTGATTCGAAACATTCCATCGAGATTGGACGGTGCCCTATTGTTCCAATCCTTCACCATTGTATTCAAACGAACCACGTGGTGTGCTGTTACATTCTCCTTCAAACCCGTAATTCAACCATTAGGGGCGTTTTAATAAAAAAAAACATCGCAAATCATGCAAATTTGGCATTTTTAAACCAGTATACTAAAAAGGAAATGCTCAGCGATGCAAAAAAATAGATATTACTTTTCAGTATACACATCTCTGTTTATACAATCCTTCACATATTCTATTCCCAATTATTCCTGCGTAAAATGGAATAGCCTCTTTCCATGTTGACATTCTGAGTAAAATCACGTGATAGGCTGTTACAATTGGCTGTTACATACTCTTTCGCCGGTCTGGAAAATGTGTTTAATTAGCTCTCATTCAAGCGACAATGCATATTTCCCAGTGGAAGTGAACCTAGTTCGAATCTGCCATTAAAAAATAGGGGTGTTTTCAGCAAAAAACGAATAACCATTGAGTGCACACAATACACTGAATTTCAGAACAAATCTTGCATTAGTTACAGCAGCAGAATACCACAGAAATATCAGTCGAAACATGAAAACACTATATATTGTATTTTGGCCTGAACCCTCTATATTGCAATTCCATGAATTACCCCCATATGTGCAACCATTTTCCACCTTGGTATCACCCAACCCTGAAAACAAATTCTTAATACCACGCTGAAGCGTTTGGTAACAAGTATGTCATTCAAACTGTACTGAATGGACTGTTTGTATCTTACTTGGAAACGTTCCAAAGCTAACAAATTGACACAGGATGCATGTCTATGCAAGTGCTATTACAGACGATTGTTAGTTTGTCAAACCTTTTATATAAATTTAGTACTCTGAATGGCGATAGCGTGTCCAAGAGTATTAATTCTAATACGCAAACAACTTATTACAAACTACTCAGGCAATTAATGATATTTGTTGTTCGGTAAATAAAACAAATAGTAATTTTATTACTGTCATGGATGTTGTGTCGAATGTTATTGTCGGCCAATCGAAATCCCAATCAATTATATTTACTACAATTCATATCATAGTAGGTACATCATTTTTTATTTTTCCTTTTAGGGTTTATAAAATTTGATTTTCTCCAACAATATCATGATCTCAGTCAGTGATATTTACGACTCGTGGTATATTTTTAAAATGTATGAATGTATTACTGTTATTTATAGAATGTCGAATCGTATTGTCCATTTTAATCTGTACCAGTACCAGTACAGTGTAATGCGTCGTATGACGGTCATCAAGACAGTTTCGTTTGTATGTATGTACATACATTAAAAACAAAACTGAGGTAGGTGTATAAGTTTTATTAAGATACTAGAAAAATGTGTAATGTGACATGTATGTATTCTTTAACAACACAGAGTTTGTTTTCAGGGGTGGGTGATACCAAGGTGGGAAATGGATGCACATATGGGGTTAATTCCTTGAATTGCAATATAGAGGGTTCAGGCTGAAATACAATATATAGTGTTTTCATGTTTCGTCTGATATTTCTGTGGTATTCTGCTGCTGTAAGTAATGCACGATTTGTTCCGAAATTCAGTATATTGTGTGTATTCCAGGGTTATTCGTTTTTTGCTAAAAACACCCCTATTTTTTAGTGGCAGAGTCGAATAGCCTCACTCCCACTGGGAAATCTGCATTGTTGCTTGAATGTGAGCTAATTAAACAAATCACATAGAATACTAGGATTGGGAGAACTTAATGTTTGTTGATCACCCGGAAACTGAGTTTTATAAATCTTGAAGGGCTCTCGGAAGATCCACCCGCTACCTGGACCCGCAGTAAAATCTCCGATTAATATGGAGCCGCAACCATCAACATCGATATACCATGAGGTTTCTGCTGGCGACGTTGCGGCGTTACTCAGTTCCAAATAAAGATTACCAACGCCAAATTAGCAAAATTTAACCGGTAACCAAGACTCAGTCTATCCACGACCAGCAAGCAACATCACAAACGAGGTTGTAGTGTGCAGCTCATGAGTCAGCGACGACCGATTTCAACAAAAGTCATTCCGTCAGTGGAGTACCGCAGTTGCACGGCATGTTTGCCAATGCACAGATCTGTGGAGGAACTTTTAACTTCAATATCAACCGTGTATCGCAGTCGCCCAGTTTAAGTTCTGGTTCTGTCGTGGTCCCAACTAAAGCGCGACAGTCGTCGTGTCGCGTCCTGTTCGATATGGGACTCATAGCGACGTATACAACGCGTGTAAAATACATTGTTTATTTACATGAAATTCGAACACGCGCTGCGCTACGACCACCGCGCTTAAACATCCACGAGTTATTTATTCGGACAATGACTCAAATTAGACGTCTGATTATTTTATTTTCACACGTACAGCGACACGCGTTCTACACTGACAAGCGTTGCTAGGTCGCAGCACTGTCTTGGAGCATATTAATAGGCAATTGGGTTCCCCGATCTAAATTTCTATCCCGGTTTGTTGCACGTTCTTTTTTTAATATGAAATAATCAAATATGGGACATATGTATAATAACAGAACCCCCCCCCCCCCCCCGTGGCTTCGCTCGTGAAAGTACGGCAGCAGGATACACGGCAGCAGGATACACCGCATCACTCGTGAAAATAACTTCCATACGCAATGAAAGCCACGGGGAGGGTTTCAGTCATAATACTTCATTATCACTGAAAACATTTTTCCCCTGAAACAAATTCCAGTGAATATGCCATTTCCCTCGTACTCTATTGAGACACAGCGCAGTGAAAATTGGATTCACATGTAATGCTTGAAAACATGTCAGCAAAAATAAATTAAGTGAAATTCTACGTGACTTCATAATAGTTGGAAATGAACACATTACACCCGACCCTACCACTCCATATACATTGTAAACTACACCCCAAAACATCCTTTCACCCGCAGTTACTACCGTGTTTCACCAGTGTATTCTATTTGACGTCAGGAGAAATTGAAATAAACAAATTAATTATAATTTCAGCCTCTCTTTATGTCAACTTGCAGTTATTCGTTGCCTACATCAGTGACTTCAAAATATATGTTTCAATCCCAGGAATTTCACTCGCTGTTAATTGCATGGGAGTGCCAGTCTTTAATGAATTTCTATTGTCATGTCAATTTCGTGCGATTACTCGGAACATTAAGCTGTAACCACATACCGCCTAGGTGCTGTAATTAAATCCTGGTGTAAGCTCCATATGAACTATGAACAATGCATGTGAAGCCAGTTGTGGGGTATATTCAATCCTATAGATTTCTCAATGTTTGGTAACTATTTGCTGCAAATGCAACAAAAATCGATATAAAAAATATTAACCACACAGTAATCTACAGGTTACTTGTATAGCTTAGATTTCTGTGTTCGGGTTGAAATGTTTCAAACATTTTTGACCTCAATTCCTATTTCACTTTGAACAATAGAATAAGTAGTGGCTTCATATGACTGTACACTTATGTGCTATGCACACAGTACTATTGTTAAATCAAAGAATAATTAATCATATTCAGTCATTCAAGACCTGAAACACTGACTAATGTTTGCAAGTACACAGAATGTGTCAAATTCGCACTTTTTAATTGGTGTTATTTTGCTATATATTTGTGTCAAAAAGTATAAATACTGAAAACCATACTTTCAACCTATAAATAAGGTGACTGACATTATAACTGGGATGGCTGACTGTTACGTGCGGGAAATGACTCGTAATAATACAACACGAAACAAAGAACCGAATGTATTAAACTGACTTGTATTATAATTCAAACATAATATTTGTCCAATCACACTAGAATTCTTGTCTACAATAAACATTAAGTGTGACATATCAAAATAACAACGTGGAACTCTTACTTTACAATGTTCGTATTCTTTCTTGACTGTTCTTTTTCTGGACGACGGTGGCTGAACAATGGGATCTGTCTGTACTAAATCTTTGACGTTGTAGTTATAGTTGTAGTTGAATGGCATCCTCGTTGATTGAACAATTATATTTTTAGTGTCCGGTAGTGAGTGAACAAAGCTGTAAATAGAGTGCCCAAGCGCCAAGTTTTAACTCTTTCGCCCGTCAGGTGTAGTCTAATAATTTCCTAAAATCATCGTGAAACATCAACTCCGGGTCATTGGCCCTTACGTCAATACCAAAAAAAACTCCCTTACATAAGTAAGAATAACAAGTTCTGCCACATAGCAAATAAATGTGTAAATACATTTACAAATACCCATAGAAAACCAAGGCATTCGAAGCACGACATAACAATGACAATATATCTATGATGGCTGACAACATAATTTACTAAATATCGGTCGCAATAATGGTATATTTAATTATTGAGTAATTTCTCAAAATAATAATTCGTTACAATAAACCCTCAATCCCAAATGGGATATCTTTATTTATGTGTGGGGGGTGCTATGCAAACTCTGGGTGTTCTTCGGTATTTCAACAATTCACCCATTGTAATTATCGTAGACGTCGACTAGTAGCGATGCAGTTTAGCACGGTTGCCTTCCGAAGAATGCTAGCCCTACAGTTGCATGTTGGCAGACAGTTTACCACAACACTTGCAGGGAAAATCAGCCACTTGAATCATCACATAATAGTTTATGAAGACACGCCCTGTATCATAGAATGAACAATGGTGTTTTGCCAATCTACTAACCAGCGGCTTCCATGTATGACCGTAGGCAACCATCCTATCAGTGCTCTCCCTAACATACACTTTTCCATTCAACCCGCGTGTGCCACCCAATCAGTGCTCTCACTAATGTATATCCGCGTGTCCATTTAATCAGGTCGTGTATGAGGCACATCAACCTCCAAAGGCGACACCGATACCGTTCACCAATACAATTTCAAAGCATATTTCTCATGTTAGTGTTAACTATGTATAATAAATTTGACAATGTGATATACGTTATGCATCCCTGTCCACCTAGGGATTCCCAGCTTTGTGATATAGTTTTGATTAATACAAGTTAGAATATTGAGCCTTGTGAATGTGTATTTGATTACTAGATACCATTTAATTTACACCCCAAAGCTGCCGTCCTGAAGTGATTTTGAACATATCTGTATCTTCATAGCATTTACATTCAAGATATCGAACAGAATGAAATCACCAAGACACTGCAGTAGTAATGTGGTAAGTACATGATGCATGTACATTGACTTTGACTACGTTGTTTTGCTCCCAGGATACCCGTCAATGACCATTGTACAGGCGTTTGCAAAAGCAATTATAAAAAGATTTTACAAAATCATTCGGTACATAATCGGATACCATGTGTGTATTTATATATAGACTTAAAAAATAATATATTCATATCTTTAAAATATTGTCAGTAAGTGCTATAAACCAAATATTGGTATTGACAACTTTTTAAAATATAATTAAATCAAAATCACCAAAATATCAAGTTTAGCCTCTCAAAATATTTACAACAATGATGCAATGAATAATACAATGAATAAATCCCTGAAATAGGGGAGTGTCTAGAGAAGTGTACATTGGAGATAACTCACAAAGTTCCAGGATGTGACAATTGATGACAGTCAATGATTTCTACAACACAACGACGACGAAATACAGGAGTCGTACTTGCAGAGGAGCGCTGTTATTCTGGAGGGCACCGCGGGAGATCGCAGAGCAGTTCATACAAGTCTCACAGAATGATGGTTGAAGCCTGTATCACTTGTCTCACATTATTCTAGCAGCAGCACACAGAGTATTCAGTTTAAATGAGGGACCACAACTGTCCTCAGTCCAGCCAATTTATAAACATAAATGGTACACCAACAGGGTTTCCACATGAGTAAATCAGAATGGTGTCTTGCTAGCAGTTGTCTCACGTAGGCAAGTCAGTAGATTGTAAACATCCATTGTTATGTCAATCACAAGCACATCTGGTAGATTCTGATTGTCCTTCCAGAGTTATAAGCAAGTATGACCTGTCAATCAACTTTATGACAGTTATCCCACGGCAATGCACACCGTTTTGTTTCTTTTAACTGACTTGGGTTATCTTTCATCTATAGCAATGGACAACTCGTTACTAAAAGCACTCCTCAACTGATCTCTCATTACTAAGTCCTTAACTCCTTCAATACTTCAATCAACTGCAGACAGTTCTACCCATCGGTCAAAATAACTACCTAAAATATCTAGCAGAATACAGAATTATTTCCTCTGCAATGTGTGGGTAATTGTTTGATTTGCAACTTAAAACCGTGATGAGACTGTTCATATCATCGCGGAGAGTCACATATGAAAACAAAATAACCAACATAAGGTTTGGCTTGTCACGTTTATTCGTTCATTCATTCATTCATTCATTCATTCATTCATTCATTCATTCATTCATTCATTCATTCATTCATTCATTCATTTACTCACTCACGCACTCACTCACTCACTCACTCACTCACTCACTCACTCACACACTCACTCACCCACTCACTCACTCACACACAAACTCACACACACACTCACTTACACACTCACTCACTCACCCACACACTCACTAACACACTCACTCAATCATTAACACACTCACAAACTCACTCACTAACTCACTATCACACTCAAAAACTCACTCACTCGCTCACTTACTCACACTTATTTATTCACAGATTACTGATCTGCTTGAAGCACGTCATGTGTTGTGCCTGCTTTTATTTCTTTCGTCATTAAACACAGAAGCACTGCGATATAATCTAAGTATTACCATAGTTGCTATGGTGAAAACAACTACCAATGAACAATCAGTGAATGATACACGAATGCAGTGCAATATTGATAGCAATAATCATGACAACACAGTAGAGAATCCAAAACAGAAGGTGAGATACAACCAAGCCAATTCACTACATTCAATTACCCACCATAGATTCTGGTCAATCAAAATGACTATTTTGAACTGTGGGTATTAATCTACGATTCAGCCAATGATGGAGAGAGAACTCTAGGTCAGAGGAAGCCCCATGACCTCAAGATTTTCACCCTTACCTCACGAACCACGTGAACGAGGTAATGAGGCGGTGCCATATTAACTTCCAAGTCAGTCTCGTTTTTCTCCGCATCCGAGTGTTGTGTCCGATAAGAGCGGTTTGATCAGTCATCAGATTTTTTCCTGTCCGACTTTTTGTTCTGACTAGCTGTCACCTACGTGGCAGTCGATGCTGTGGCTGGTAGGATAAGTCTTTCTTATTTTTTTTTACTCCTGTGTCGTCGTTTTGTGTGCAATGCATACAACAAAGAAAAAGACAACCCGGGTGACGCATTTGGCCACGATTTTTGTATCCCTTTAAGTGTACCTTTTAACTGTAATTCGTTCCTCTTATCATGCATGTCTTGTTTTTTTATCAATGTGTTGTTAGAAAAGGATAGCAAGAAGGGTAACACGTTCCTGCAGGCAGCAGTTTACCCGATCATACAAGCGACGGCGAGGCTGTGCCACTGGAGGTTTGTCCTCCAATGGGGCCCGTTGCGGGTCCTTCTGTGGACTCATCCTTGCAAGGCACTAGAACTTGCAAGACTCGGGCTTTGGTTGAGGATCTGCCTGGACAAATTGCATCCCTTGCTGGTCAGGTAGACCACATGCAGAGGAAGCAGGTTGTTTCCACTGCAGTTGCCTCTTGTTTTAGCAAGCCGGGAGGAGATGCACACCAGCAGGCTATATTTGCATGCATGATGCTTCCTCCGGGGATCCCCCTGATCCCAGCCTGTCCTTCCCATTTATTTTTGGGAAGCAGGAGGGGCAAGGCTGGTGGTACCGGGTCTCCGCCGAGACCTAGTACACAGATAGCCAATGGAGAAGGGGGAGCTTGTTGTCAGGCCTCAGATTTTAGAGGGGGCAGCCCAGGGATTTGCACATTGACATCCCCCCCCCTATTCTGCCAGCCAGGGATCTGTTGAAACCAGCCACAATGAATTAATTGTGTTTTCCTGAGTCCTTCCCCCGCTACTGGTCACCCGATGTTCACCCCACCCTCTATCCTGCAACAGTCACTCTCGGTAGGACTGTCTCTTCCAGGATCCAGACGACGGGATCCAAAGCAATACCAACTGCGAACTCTCCTGGTTTGGCCGAGTGCTGGACGTAGGGTGGAACGTACAGACAGTGTTGAAGGGCGGACTCTGGTCCCCCGTGGTATAGAGGCCTAGGTCCTAAGTCCTGGTCGGGTAATTGTATGCTCAAACCTTCCTGCTGAACCAAGCATTACCCAATCGAGCGGTCTTTGAGACTGGTGCCAGTCTGTAGTCAAATCCCACACCCAATCGAATCCTTTGGTTCCTCTTCCAACCCTGGTACCACAAATTGTTTGGTTCAGTGGGACGGGTAAAGAGAGTGGCCGCATTCATGGAATATTTCGACTGTTCAGTCAGAAACAATCCACGTACTGAGAGCAGAGTGGCAACCCTCAACTTTGAGTTGTGGCCAGCCCACTGGAATGCATTGTTTTGTGCTGCCAGTAAAGTCTCAAAGGCAGAACGAACCAGCCTCCTAGACCAGCAGACACAGCCATTAGTGGGACACCACATGGCTTTGTGTGATATCCTGCAGTGTCATCTTGCTCTCATGGCAGGGGCTGCCTCTGTACAGTGGACTGCGGTTTTGGCTGTTGTCACTGTAGGAGCAGTCTCGGTGCTTCGGGATCCCACTGACAAGCTGGTACAGGTGAGACCCGCGAGCCAGTTTGGCCTCTGCCAAGGGCAAGCTGATAAAGCGTAACAACCAAAATCGACAACCACTGGCCAGAAGTAGCCAGGCGGCAAGCGTTCCAGCTCTTCCGGGACAGATCCCTGGACTCTCCAGATGGCGATACCGGGTCACAAGATCCCACTGCAATCTCAACATCCTCTGGCACTAGCCCCTGTTCGGGGCACTACCAGAGCAATTGAACAGGAGATATACACAGGATAGGAGACCCTGCGTCCGGGCTTCTACCCGCAAGTATTGGTGGTTCCGAAGACTACAGGTGGGTGCGCCCCGTTCTGGACTCAAGCAGACTAAGTCAGTATGTGCTTCCCATAAACACCGAGCAACATATTATTCTCATGTTATGTTTCTACTGGTTAGCCTCGCTAGATTTGAGCGATACTTACCTGCACATACCTATACACCCAGTGAGACAGCGACTCCCCTGATTCGCCCAGTTGGGCCAAGTAGTCAAGTGCAGGGTGCTCCCTTTAGAGTTTTGCATGGCTCCATACGTATTCACCAGAGTGTGGAGCAGGTGGTGCTACTGCTGCATCAGTACACATCACATCGATACATATCACACAATGGCTGGTTGCTACACAACTCAAACAGTAAGGCTAACACCACATTTTCTAGACCAGTTGTGCTTCCTAGTAAATCGAGTCCCACCATCAGCCAACACAAGTTGGTGTTCCTGGGCATGGAGTTCGACACGGAGGTGGGTTTGGTACGGTCATCGCAGACCCGTTGCCTAAACGACCTAGCCAAATGCCGAGTCAGCGTTCCTTCTGTGTCCCTCCAAGAACAGGGTAGTTTCCCAGGCCGTGTTATTCCGAGCTCTCTTACGGGAACTGGAGAAGCGAGTGACACTCTTAAACCAAGCTAGGGATGCCTTTTCCTGGTGGTAGGTAATTTCCAACCTCAGGCAGTGTGTCCCCTTGAAGCTACCTGCAGACCACCATCCAGGGGCAAGAAACAGTCAAGCGGACGCCCTCTTGTGGTGGTGCCACCTTCAGAACGTAGACTGGCGGATACCCCAATACCTGCAGACTGATGGGATGCAGTGGCATGGTCCAAGATTAGACCTATTCACCACACCCCGGAACGCCAAGCTCCCGACGTACACAACACTCCTGCCGACTCAATGAGCTTGGGCCAGGGACACTTTGTCGACCTCGTGGACCCACATAGACGTGTATTCCTTTCCTTCTTTCCCGCAATTGACAAGGTACTGGAGAAACTTCGACAAAAGTGCATCTGCACTTAGTCGCAGGTGGCGCCAAATGGGCCAAGCAAGGTCTGTTTTCCACTACTGTTGGAAATGTTAGTAGAAACACCAGAGGTGCTTCCGGACTTATGGGTCTGCTGTTCCAACCAGACGGCTATAGGTCAGCCTTGTCACCCACTATTGGAATTCTCTGGGGACTAGGCTAGCCAGTTGCCCTACCATTAGGAGACTGTTTACTGTTGAATCAGAGGCCGAGACCCCAAACGAGGGAACCAACCAATTGGAACTTATCAGTTGTGTTGGCTGCTCTAAGCAGACTTTCCTTTGAGCCTCCGCAATTAGCACCACTCAAACTTTTGACGTGGAAAATAGCCTTCCTGCTTGGCCTCAGCTCAGGTAGGCATCAGGCTGAACTAAGGGCCCTGTCCTTCTTGGACAGGTGTGCCGCCTTTATGGACAATTGGGTTTCCCGCCAGGAATAAAATCCCTGGACACGATCCACAACTGATCGTCATCGCCCGGCTGGCAACATTGCCAACCCGACGGTTGCTTCAGTGCCGATTCGAGTTTCTTCAAGAGACGTACTAAGGAGTCGAGGCATGGCACCAAGACACCAAGTACAGGCGCATGAGGTCCATGTGATTGCTAACTCATTGGTTCTTGCATCAGGTGCCCCCTTCGAGCATGTGCATAGGGCAGGCTTCTGGAGAATGCAAATGCCTTTACCACTTACTACGATATACCCATTCCATTGAGGAGGGTCTCGTTTAGGGAGTGTCCCATCATAAGCGGGTCTGGCTTTGGTTACTGACCCGGCCCGGAAGACCTCACAGATCCCTGCGCATATGAGATATTTGTGCAGAAAAAATTATCCTGCAAGTGCTTCTTGGAACCTAGGTCTCGCCTTCGAACCTATGCCCTCATGCAGAACTGTTTTGATCTCATCTTTTGAAAGCTACTTACCCAGAGTTTGGGTCTAGAATCTTCAATTGAACATAGTGAATTTAGGCAGAGGGTTCTCAAAACCCACCTATTCACATATTCATACCATAGACTTCCGGGTCCCCGACCACCCCACTTTTTCCATAGCGTTGGCTTAGTCCTTGGTGCACAGTAAAAGAATGAGACTGACTTGGAAGTTAATATGGCGCCGCCTTATTACCTCGGTCAGTGGTTCGTGACGTAAGGGGAAAATCTTGAGTTCATGGAGCTTCCTTCCCCTGACCTAGATTTCTCTCTCCGTCATTGGCTGAATCACAGATTAATGCCTACAGTTCAAAATAGTCATTTTGACTGGCCGGAGTCTATGGTGGGTATGAACTATGTGAATAGGCGGGTTCTGAGAACCCTCTGCCTAAGTTATATGCATGTAGTATGATATAAGCTACAGGAAACAGGACACACGTACAAGATACACGACACACATACATTGAGAATAAATGTTGTCCACCAAATACAACATATTTGTGACATTATTGTTAGTTAGTGCTCATTGTACAACGATTTGTTTTTGTTTTTGAATTGTAGGGTGGTGAATTTAATTGGAGTAGTTATCAACAAGGTCTCGTTCTTTCTGCATACTTATATGGTCACATTTTTTCACAATTTATATATTTATCGCTGACGAGAATAACAGGGCCGTATTATATAAACCTCGTAAGTCTGCTGCTCTCTGCATTACTGTCGACGCTGACTCCGGCGTCTGCCGTGTTGGGATTCGGCGCGTGCTTTGCAGTTAGGTTTATGCTTGGTTTTGTCCAGGTATGTGGTCATCTGGTAACTCATATCTGACGCGTATATTTACCAAAAATCCCTAACCGGATATTGTTCATATTCATTGTTAATACATGTATGTACCACACAATCTAGAAAAAAGGGTGAACAATTCTGGCTGCTGAGCAGTTCTCACTGTCAAGTTTGAATGAATATGGTCTTTTCATAGTTATGTGAAATTATGTCGAGCACCGTAACATGGCTCGGTCACGTAAATCACGTTTCTCATATTGTTAATAATGACGTACTTGATATTCACGAATTTAGTTATTTACTCTATGTGGGAAAGATGGTCACCTGCAGAAGAAAGGAGTAAACTTTTGTCGTTTGCGACATCAGGTATAGTGTGATTCATTACATCTTTTAAGATTTGGTAGATTTATAGTCAACTCACATAACGAAATAACATTTTACGAAATAACAGTGCTACCTTGGAAAAATTGTTGTAGAACAGAAAAAGTTAAATTTGAAACGACTTACTACTTTCGGGGAGGGGTGCAAGTTAGATTTACACCATCAATGATTTATTCGTATAATACAGTCAGACAGAACTACAATGTTTTTATTTGCACACATATTTTCATAACGAGGTATTTATTCACAGCATTCAATGCAATGTATTTTCAATTTCTGGGGTATTGGAATCGAAAGGAGCCTTTCGTTTCCAATGTATGTACATATAGTACAACATGTGTGAATATGTCAATTGATAAAGAAGACATGTGTTTCTGGATCATCTTTCGTTAAATTTAATTGGCCACCATTCGACCATATTAAAAACCGACATAAATAAAAACTATATGACATGATATTCCCAAATTACCGATACTCTCAATAAATGGCAGCAGTACTTGATACTGATGATTTTAGCACCAAACAAAATGTTGAATTGGGCAGCAAAACGGATGTAATGGTGGTGAACGTGGTCTGTTTATAGTCTCATAGCATCATTCAGTAACAAAATAACTGCTCGTTGGATATTTTGAAACCTATGCAAAACGATGTGTTACGCTTCATGGTCCTGTAATGAACAACTATTTCTTAAGTGTAAATGACCGATAGCTCTTAAGTTTCTGAAAAAGCAGAAAAGCTCGTTTGATTTGGATGCTTTTTAACAAAATACCAAATATTTTGCATTGGTTCAAGAAACGATCACATTTAGATCTGTATCCTACATGGTAAATATGTGAAACTTGAACGGGACCGTTAACAGCATTCATTAAAACAAAATGGCCTTCATTCAGCTATTTTGACTCAACAAAATAACATGCATCAAAATTCATCAGAATGTAGTTCAATGTACATTGGAAAAATTTAACGAAATCCCACCGATATCTGGTTTGAAGTGACAGAAATATTTGTATTTGATGATTTGGTGACAATAAAATGGCCGCTATTCAGTCATCTCGAAAACAAATAAACCTGTATATGTATGATGATACTCCAAATCTATGTTTGACGTTTGAACATGATCGACCCAAACATATCCGAGATGCAAGTGCGGTCATTGCCCGTTATCATGCAATAATGAGCAATGTGTCATTCTTTATTTCTGTATGTACTGCTTCATAGGACTTTATCATTTCTGATTGTTTTCCGAAGTTATTAGTTAAGCAATAATACTCAATCTCTTTCGACAACTAGGTAGTTATATGGGAAGTGTATTGTCGTTTTGGATTTCTGGTTTACTGAGCGCCACAGTTGGCTGGGAATTTAGTTTTTACTTATTTGGTAAATATAATTTTCTAGATTCCTTTTGTTGTACATGTGACTATTTCAATATGATTATTGTTGATATAGTACAGACAAACTACGGACACATACACACTTTTGACAAAGTAAATAAACCAACGATGAACATACTGTCAATTCATGTGTGGATATGAAACATGTCGAATATGAAGTACATCTACAGTTATTCGAAATATATATTAGTGCGTTAACGGAATAATGGCTACAATAACATTATATATTAATTTAAACCCAACTCTCAAACAATATGTACGCATGTCCCTGATAAACGAAAGAACTGTTTTTTTTCAAAACTCGCAGGGTGTGCAAGTCTGGTACTAAGTTTTACGTGGTTGTGGTTGGTGTTTGAGTCACCCGATGACCACCCTCGAATCTCAGAAACTGAAAGACGTTACATAAAACAATCAAATGCCATAGCAAGTGTGAAACAGGTAAAAACATATCAATTAGTTCAAATCGCTTTGTACGATTAGTCAAATCATTGATAGTTTTAGATTTACATACTTTGATTGGAGACATTTCGATTTTTGCAGGAACAAAATATTCCGTGGAAATCTATATTGACATCAAGGCAAGTGTGGGGACAAGCCATCGCAAAGTTTTGTCAAAACTGTTACTTGCTATTGTTGCTTCTATCTTTGCCAACCATCTTACATACAATGTACGGTGTTGACATAAATACAGTAAGGTTGTTTATCAATTACGTCATCTTATATTATGCTGATTCTATATATATCTTATTGATTGAATATGTGTTTCATTGATTGATTGGTTGGTTGGTTCGTTTGGTTAGTTGTCTAGTTAGCTAGTTGATTGATTAGATCGTGTTAGCAAGTTGTGTTATATCATGAATATTTCAGGTAAATATTGTGTTTATGTTTATTCACATTTTTTAATTTATATTTTGCCATTAGAATGGAATGCTGTCTTCCTTGACGGCATTTTGTGTTTGGGCATTCATGATGTTCTTTGGTTGGTTGTCGCAAGTCATTGTGAAAAGAAAGAATATTTCGGTTATCAATACAAGAAGAATGTTCACCTTATTAAGTGAGTAGAGCTGCCCATTTTGTAGTAATAAGTCGGGTTATTATTAATTTTCAAATAACAGATAATTTGGAACCTCGAATTACTTCTGGATAAACTTGGCGAAAACAAAGGTTCTCGTGCACATGCAGAGCGCACACGATTCCCGTCAAAGGTGAACCATGTTAGTGACTCTTATGACGCCGTTCTTTAGTAACAAAGTGTCCACATGCCAGTGCTATCTCTTAACTATTTTCTAAATGATAAGTAAATGAAATCAAAGTTAAACTACTGTAACGCCGCCATGTAAAGTATGATGAATTGATCTAGCAAACTATACTATGAACTATGTGAAATTACATTACTATCAAATTTTTGGACTTGAGATGATTGTATAACCTTCAGCATGGGATTTCTGACAAATTCAGTCACTCGATTGTTCGATATAAAGTAAATTAGCAGCTCTTCAATATTTAACCTTGACCATAATTGCAACACGATGACTCAAAAATTATATTTGGTTAAGTGTTGCAATATTTCACATTCTATGTAAAGCATAATGTAGTAGTAAACATCGATACTTGCATTCACGTCATTAAAATATCACACTGATATTTTGTAAATGTATCGATACTGAACGAACTTGTTATTGGTCAAATGTGTGGGCATATTGTAGCAAAAATGGTACTAAACTCTGCCTTATACTTAATATAATCTGTTTTTCCATTACAAAATACCTGACTGATTATGTTTTTAAATATTATGTATCATGCGATAATAATTGCTTTTACAATAATTAAATGATCCTAGTTGTTCTGAATATGTTATAAAACTTTAAGGAAGGATAGATCACTGGTTAGCTTAATGTGTTTCTCTTTAGGTATGATTCTTCCTGCTGCACTGCTAATTGTCGTGGCGTACACTGGATGTAATGAAGCACTGACCGTGGCACTAGTAGCTATATCAGCGGGATTTTCTAGCACTTCTTCTGCAGCATTCAAAGTGAATGTCTTTGAAATTGCTCCGAGCTATGGGGGCGTTATTTATTCGGTGATCAATTTTATAAGTTGTTTGAGTGGGCTTCTTGCTCCAGCTCTAATTGGTGTACTAAACTGTAATAAGGTAATCTAACTCGTTAATAGGATTCACACAAATTCGTACAACAATATTGTACTCCAATCTTATAGGCGTGCGCTCTCAGTCACGTGTTAATATGTCAGCTAGGCAGATATGATTGTAGGTGTGCATACATTATTTTATTATCACTGTTTTCTAGAACTTGCTTCTTCGATGGCAGACTGTTTGCTGGATTGCGTCAATAGTAAATATTATTGGTGCTGTTGCCTTTCTCGTAACGTTGCGAGTTGACGTCCAGAAATGGGCTATGGTGGATAACAACCAGCTGGGCACTGAATACAAGCCATTGGAAGATGTTAGCAATGATATGTGGATGGTTGATGAAAATGTGGATCTAAACGACGAGCCGCATTATTCTACAAATCATGTATCTACAGCACTTGATAACACTTGATAACTTACTTACTTATGAATAAAATATGCTTCACTCACCAAATAGTTGAAACGTACTCTACTCTACTCAACTGCAAAATCATTATTACATAATTATTGTTGTTGTAGTGAAACAAAATCTGCCATCAAAGCGGAAACGTCAAATTTGACTTTGTTTTTATTTTATTCAAATTAGTGTATACTAGTGCAGTTTTAACATCTGGATCGGCGGGATGTGTGTTTAATTAATATTGGGATTATGCTGAAGTGTTAAAACTGTTTATTTCTAAATTGTATAAATATTATTTATATACATGCACTGCTCAAAACATGTTCTATTGAAACACATTATCAATCTGTGATTGGGAAAAGTGAAGACATATTAGATGGCACTATCCTGTATGCAAAACCCGTACAAATATGCAGTATAATATCGCCTATAGTGTATGTGATACTGAGTGCAACATGAAAGAAAACATATCTTTGTACAGGAGAAGAACAAATATGTCAATATTATGTAGGAAACGTGCGTGTTTTGGCCAATGTGTGCACGTTCTGACTTCAAAAGTGTCCTTGACTTCAAAAGTGCGGAAATGCAGTAAGGTATGGGGTTATACTCGGTGTGTACCCCATGTGATGATGTAGTAAGCCACCGCGGAGAAATTACAGCAATGCTAGCAGACACTAAACACCGAGTAGATAGATATAGGTTATAATACAATATGTACAGGTCGTATATAGCAAACAACATTGTTTTGCAACCTTTCAAATTTTAAAACAACAAAATTAATAAAATTCATAATTTAATATCCATAACATATTAAAGTTTCGTTTAGAGATGGTTAAGATTTAGTGACTGACTAATTTAACAAGCCGGTAGGCTGGTTGGCGATCCGCTCCGATCAAAAAAACATGCTTTCGGCTATTACCATGACACCGGAACCCGTATACGAAGTTTGCAAAAAGCATTCAGTCTTCAGAAGTCACTTCACTTTATTCACTGTCACTTCACTGTACGTATTTTGCTGTTGTGATTATTATTTATGACGATTGTATTTTCTAATTTCTTTGATTGAGTGCAGCATTTTCAGTTCTCTCAAAGTTCAAAGTTGCGCTGGGATTACGTTGACACATTGTAACAATGGCGACGCCGGTGATTCCTGGTCGGTGCGCAACTTAGCCAAAATAAAGTAATTGCTATTACAGAACTGATAGAAGGTAATACATTTGGGGCGAAAGTATTCAACAATCAGTTTTTGGATGATGCCTTGCCAGTGATGAGCCAGGATATTTTTCCCAATTAGTGTCAGTATGACCTGCCTGTCAAGTATGAACCAAATCAGCCGAGCCAAAGATATCACAGAAGAGTTTACAAAGCCGTTACTGGTGAAAAGTTACCCCAACTTTGAGGTCAAATTTCTGGGTAATAAAAAAAGACATCAAAAAACAAACAAGAAGATTTGGCAATTGCGAAAGCCAACAAGGATCTGACCCAAGGCCTATGTAAATCCCGTTCAAATCTCGCGTAAGTAACAGCCAATGTCGGTTGCTTACAATTCATACTTTTCAGTGTAGCATAGCAAAACACTACGTGTAATCAACCTGTACATTATATTTTGCCCACTAAAATATTAATAGAAAATTACTAGTATATTTTTTTACTTCCAAAAAAGATTCCACAGCATTTTACAATTTTTGTCATTACATTGAATATTTTTCATTTCCAACAAATGTGTAACCTTTCTGATGCATCTTCGCCAGCTAAGGTTCGTTTATTCAGTCATCGCTTCAACTTTACACCAAACACTGAGCATAATTATCTAGAATGGAAGCAAAGAATAAGTAAATCATAATGATTAGAACACTGTAAACAACTATAGTCAACAATGCAAACTGATTTTTAATTGTATAAATGTTACCGGCTTACTTTACCCATAATCCTTTGCTTGAAAATCAAGATGGCCGAGTACATAATACTGATGAAAAGTTGAATATCTAGAGAATGAAAAGTGATATTAAAAAACTGTAAAATGCATTCTCCTACATTTGTGGAGCTTTTTCTTTGGAGCTCATCATGTTTTTAGGATTGATGTTTCCTTTAAACTAAAAATATTAAGAGATAGTTTTGAAGACATGGAAACACATTTAAAATCATACTTATTTGTTCTGTTCACAAACAACTAATGGTGAAATAAAGGCAAATTATTGAATTAACTATTGAAGGACACTTAAGAAAACATGGGGACATTTTTGAAGTTATATTAATTCCTTCCATTCACAAATTAAAAAAAAAATAAAGTGCCATGCAGGCAAAATTATTAAACTAAAACTATTAAGGAACATTTTTGAATACATGGGGACACTTTTGAAGTCATTTTATTTTTTCTATCACAATTTAAGGCAAATTTATTACATTAAAACTAGTAAGGGACACTTTTGAATACATAGGAATACTTTTGGAGTTATATTAATTTGCAGTGATGGCATGCCGCTTGAATTTTACAAATTGTGTTCTCCTCAGTTAATTCAATTATTACATGGCATCATTAACAGTATTTTCGATACTAACATTTTCCCTAAGCAATGGTGTGAGGGTATTACATAAAAATGGTTGCAAGAATAAGGCTGGCAATTATCGGGGTATCACATTACTGCCGATATTAAGTAAAATTTTCAAAAGAGTTTTATACAATAGGCCAGGTAAATGGGATGAAATTACTGAATTTACTAGAGAAGAACAAGCGGGTTTCAGGGCAGGCTATAGCACCATGGATGACGTAATCATTATTCACACATTGGTACAAACATATCCTGCAACTAAACGGGGACGTTTCTATTGTGCTTTTATTGACTTCGAAAAAGCATTCGAAAGAGTCAATCGGGTAGCTTTATTTTTCAAACTTGTAAAGCACGTATTAGAGGTAAAATATATTCCATTCTTAACTCTATGTATTTACAAGTAAAATTATGTGTCTTGACAAGCAATGGTCTGACAGGCTTCTTTAACTGTCCTGTTGGAGTGTGTCAAGGTTGTATTTTGTCACCTTTTTTGTTCTCTTTTGTCATAAATGACCTTCACGTAGAACTTCAGTCAGACGAGCTCTTAGGTGATAGTGTTGGTTGTTCTGTAGGTTTAATTAAGTTATTTTATCTTCTTTTTGCGGGTGATTTAGTTTTGATGTCTTACAATGTAATTGCACTGCAAAAATTACTTAATAAGTTGAAATCATATTTTGTTAATTTAACCAAAACCAATGTAATAGTTCATTTTTTTTAGAAATGAAGGACCGTTACGAAGATACGAACAGTGGCGATACGATGGGAAATTGAAGTAGTGCAGTATTACGTTTATTTAGGTATAAAACTCTCACTACGTGGTTCTTGGTCAATATGCCAACAACATCTAGCAGATCGGGCTACAAAAGCGCTCCATACACTAATGGTTATTATATGTAAAATTGGACCAGTGCCTAATTATCTATGTTTTAAAATAGTTGATACAAAAATGTTTCCAATAATGCAATATGACAGCGAGATTTGGGGTCATTGTGAGTCTCCAGCTGTTGAAAATGTACACATCAAATTTTGTAAATTTTGCTTCACATTGCTAATACACCATTTATTCACGCAACAGTAAGAGGGGAACTTGGTCGTCCGACAATGTATTCTGTTCGTTTAGTTAGAATGGTGAAATGTTGGCTGAAAATACTTAAAATGAATCAACCGTTACGTTTATCAATGTTACAATTTTCAATGCACATTAGCTGACTCGAACAAAATATGCATCATTAAAAGAAATACTATTTAGTTACGGATTTGGGGGAGCTGTGGTACAACCAGGGTGCGGGCGATGAAAATGTGTTTCTTGGCTTGTTTCGTCAGCGGTGTTTTGACATCGATCTCCAAAAATGGTGTTGTGTTGTAGGTCCATTTGAAAGATTAACTTCATATAAACTATATAAACTTAAGCTGGAACTAGAATCGTGTCTTGTAATTGAAATGAAAACAGCTTTTCGACTTGCTATGTTAAAATTCAGAACATTATCACACAGTCTGATGATTGAAAAGGGACGCCACGTAAACATGCCTAGATCAAACAGGATTTGCCCAGTTTGTCGTAGTGGGATTGAAGATGAGTTTCACTTTTTACTTCTCTGTCCCGGCTACGACGAGCTGAGGCAGCGCTATATTCCAAACGTATACACTAAGCAGCCTCGCCTACAACACCAGTTCATTAACCTAATGACCAACAAAAATCCACAAACTGTTAGAAATTGTGCTAAATATTTATTTTATTTGTTTCGTAATAGAGAAACGTTGTTAATTCGTAATGATATTTAACTGTATTGTATTTAATATTTATTTATTTTGTAATAGAGAAACGTTGTTAGAGGAAGCAATTCTTAATGATATTTGACTGTATTGTATTTAATCTTTTTTAATCTTTACGATGTAACCTGTGACCACATATACTAATGATGTATCTTTGATTGTACTTAGGGCCGGCGCCCTATGTTACTTTGGAAATAAACAATATTATTATTATTATTAAAAGTGTCTGTAAGTTGTGATATTTAGAACACATTATCACATTAACTCAAACATGTATTAACAGATAGAAAACTATAGATATTCACCCGTACAAGGATCTTTGAAGCATGTGTACGTAGCCGACTCCTATAAGAGATCACAACAAATAAACCAATAAAATTGAATATATCTGGTAAAATGAACGACTCCAACGCTTTAAAGTAATTTAGAAAAAGAAGCCGAGTCAGATACGATTATCTGGATTGGTCATATATGTTCAGCAACGATCTTTTGGAAATTTTGGGATTTTTCAAGAATATTTAACGTATAGGATGCTTGTTTAGTTGATTTTTTATTATATTCTTAGTTTCAGAGTTGTTAGCAATAGCAATTTCTTGAATGTGACCCACAGCATCTATCTATACTTCCAACAGAGGATGTTATGGGCAATTGTTTAAAATGAACTACATACGACTAACTTGCAGGAAACGTTCACCAGAGTCACTTATGGTATATGATACTTTAGGCAGTTTTTTTGAACTCTTAATTGTTTCACTATGGTCTCACCTATTGGATATCTGATAGGAATTTTAACTGTAGACGTGTTAAAATATCATCAATCGAATCACAAGTTGTCAATATGATCCATATATGTATGATATATTTCATATATCTATACCCGGGCTCACTTCAGTAGCATCAAGTCATAAAATGAAAAACCTAGAAAGCGTCATCTGTACTAAACTCAACATTGGCTAGTACTCAAATACTTGGCGTTATAAACATAAACAAAATAAACTCAAATAGCTCAACTATAGTCTATTAGGTGCGGCATTTTCGTTAACGTGACCGTGATTTTCAAAATGAATTGTTCGGTTTTATTCTGATGCTTCTAAACTTAGAATGAGTAGATTTAATACCAGACTTGCTATATCTTTCCATTCCTTGGTCATATTGTACGCTTATCTTATTTGCGAGAATTTGGCATGATAGAACATCGTTAATTATTTGTATAATATTCATTTGTCAAGATATTTTTTTCATGCCATGAGATGATGCAATTAACTTATGTCTCAACTCTCAACATGGTTTAACCTGCTGGTTATATAATCAGGGTCACTAAATTCCACATGCTTAGTAAAAGTCAAATAACCTTGTTTGGGTAATTTAAGTGAATTTAACGATGTTGCTAGTTTTTTGTTTGACTTTTATTGTAGAGCAGTAATCAATAGCACATAATTCTTTCAGCTTATGTTTATGGTTACGCGTTTTAACATGTCATTAATTTTACATTGGAAAGGGTGCAGGTTGTTATTATATACATGTTTGCATAAATTGTGTGTTTCAGCAATGCAAAATGAACATCAGTTTTATTTTAATCTGGAAGTTGTTGCAGTCCAAACTCTAGGTTTATACAAGTATGTCATTCAAACTGTACTGAATGGACTGTTTGTATCTTACTTGGAAACGTTCAAAGCTAACAAATTACAAACTACCAAGGCAATCAATGATATATGTTGTTTGGTAAATAAAACAAATAGTAATTTTATTATTGTCATGAATGTTATTGTCGACCATCAAAATCCCAATACAATTATATTTACTTCATGTGGTATTTGTAGCATATCACGCTTCGGACGACAATATATATCTAGGTAGGTATATCATTTTTTAAAAGATTTGAATATATTAACTTTTATTTTGCACTTTAGGGTTCATCATATGTTATTGTCGGCCACCATATCATTGTCCCAGCCAGTGATATTTCCTTCACGTGGTATATTTTTAAATGTATTACTGTTATTTATAGAAAGTCGAATCGTATTGCCCATTTTAATCTTTACAGTATAATGCATCGCGTGAAGGTCATCAAGACAGTTTCGTTTCTGTGTGCAGACATTGGAAACAAAACTGAGGTAGGTGTATAAATTTTAATAAGATACAGAGAAAATGAAGAATGTGTAAAGTGAAATGTATGTATTTTTGTAACAATACAGACTGTTCTAAATACAACTTAGATTTCTGTGGTCGGGTTAAATTGTTTCAACCTTACCTCAATTGCTATTTCAGTTTGAACGATAAGATAAATATTGGCTGCATATGACTGTACAATTATGTGCGCAGTAAATGTAAGCGTACTCAGAAAATGTCGATAGGAATGTATGTCTTGAACAAACATTATATGGCGACGTTGGCGGGCATATGTTTAATATTAATTTAATCATGTATGGCCCACAAATATTCGCTGAATCAAATTATAATTCCATCACATTCAGTCATTCAAGATCTGAAACATCGAATAATGTCTGCAAGTACTCAGAATGAGACAAATTAGCACATTTGAATTGGTTTTATTTTGCTATATATTTGTGTCAAAAAGTATAAATACTGAAAACCGTACTTTCATCCTAGATGGTTTACGCAACAAAGAAGCAAATGTATTAAACATACTTATATTATAATTCAAACATAATATTTGTCCAATCACAATGAAATTCTTGTCTACAATAAACATTAAATGTGACATCTCAAAATAACAATGTGGAACTCTTACTTTACAATGTTCGTATTCTTTCTTGACTGTTCTCTTTCTGGACGACATGGCTGAACAATGGGATTTGTCTGTACTTTATCTTTGACGTTGTAGTTGTAGTTGTAGTTGAATGTTATCCGCGTTGATTGAACAATAATAATTTTAGTTTCCGGTAGTGAGTGAGTGAGTAGTCTAATATTTTCCTGAAATCTTCGTGAAACATTAACTCCGGGTCATTGGCCCTTACGTAAATATCAAAAACACCTCCCTAACTTAAGTAAGAATAAAAAGTTCTGTCACATGAAAAATGAATGCGTAAATACATTTACAAATATCCATAGCAAACTGGGGCATTCGAACCACGACATAACAATGACAAAAGATCTATGATGGCTGACAACTAATTTACTAAATAGCGGTCGCAATAATGGTATATTTAATTATAGAGAACTTCGTTACAATAAACCCTCCACCCCTAATAGGATTTATTTATTTATTTATTTATTTATTTATTTATTTATTTATTTATTTATTTATTTATTTATTTATTTATTTATTTATTTATTTGTTTGTTTGTTTGTTTGTGCTATGTCAACTCTGGGTGTTCTTCAGTCTTTCAACGACTCACCCATTGTAATTATCGTAGACGTCGACTAGTAACAAGGCAGTTTAGCATGGTTGTCTTGCGACGAATACCAGCCCTACAGTTGCACGTAGGCACACAACACTTGCAGGGAAAATTAGCCACGTGAATCATCACACAATAGTTTATGTAGACATCGCCGCTTTGTCATAGAATGGACAATGGCGTTTTTCTACTAATCAGCGGCCTCAATGCATGCAATTTCTATACATATTTCTCATGTTAGTGTGAACTAGGTACAATAAGTTTGAGAATGATTGTGATATACGTTATGCACGCCTGTTCCACCTAAGGATTCCCAGCTTTGTGATAAAGTTTTGATTAATACAAGTTAGAATATTGAGCCTAGTGAATGTGTATTTGATTACTAGATACCATTTAATTTACACCCCAAAGCTGCTGTCCTGGAGTGATTTTAAACATATCTGTATCTTCATAGCATTTAGCATTCAAGATATCGAACAGAATGAAATCACCAAGACACTGCAGTAGTAATGTGGTAAGTACATGATACATTAAAATATGTGATGAATATGCATGTACATTGACTTTGACTACGTTGTTTTGCTTCCAGGATACCCGCCAAAGACCATTGTACAGGCATTTTTTAAAAGCAATTATAAAAAAAAAAGATTATAAACAATCGTTCGGTACATAATCGGATCACGTATGAATTTACATATAGACTTCAAAATCGTATTACCACAACAAATAATATATTTCTTTATATATTCAAAATACTGTCAGTAAGTGCTATAAATCAAATATTGACATTGATTTTGATCACCTTCAAATGTGACTTTAATTAACACTCTTTTTTACACGTTTGTCACATTGTAAGGCCTGCTTATTGCTAATGAGCAGGCACCCACATAACTTACACTGGACAGGGGGTTATTTCACTGCTAGCATGCGGTAGTCAATACAACAGTACTGGATATTAAATACACATACACTAAAATATCAAGTTAAAGCACCTGGCTTTAATAACTCTCAAAATAATTACAAGAAATAAAGCACAGAAAAATACAATGAATAAAGTAATTAAAATAGGGGATTGCCTAAAGAAGTGTGCATTGATGTTAACTAACAGTTCCAGGATGTAGAAATGGATGACAGGCAATGGCTTTTGCAACACCACAACGAAGAAAATACAGGAGTCTTGCTTGTAAAGGAACGCTGTTATTCTGGAGGGCACCGCTGGATAAAGGATGCTGACAACGTTCTATATATAACGCATGACAAAGTCAGGGTACGCATTAGGAGCATTATTCATCGAGCATTTTTTCTAAATAATGATGGTACTAGTCGTTAAAAACACTTTGTTAATAACAAGACAGATGCAAAACGTTTCTGGTTGATTTTTTGCATGAAGCTGAATTTGTACAGGAATTAACACTAGCGGCACAAACTGTTAATAACACTGTTATGATCTCAGTGGACACCAATATCATTCATCTGATGTTTCTCCGTTCACCATTCAAGATCAAAGTCACATCTCCAACGACAGTAAACAGTCCATGAACTTTTTTTAGAGACAAAGTACACAATTTCAAATCTACAAACTGCAATCATATTGTTTCTATTCATTCCCTGATGAAATATCAAATTCCTTGTGGTCACATGTTTTGCAGGATCATCTGTATATAATTCAGGACGTTAGGGTAGTATTAGGGATAGGAACAAGTCTTAATGAGCCCTTACCGAATTGATCAATTTGTATTTCCTGTCTCTAGTATCTTCGACGTCTATAATTACCATTTGTTATGATTTAAAAGTCGGGTTGGCGATGTACCAAATCTCCCCATGTCTTCGGGTCATCTTTGCACAATTCCCTCTGCTTATATATATATTGATTACAAAATCCTCGAAAATCACAGTAAAATTCAAAGTTTCCAATTGCAAATTATCTTCGAATATAAACCGTTTATTTGAACGGCAAGAGGTATTTGGATACTTTTATCTCAGTACTTTGAACAGATGAATTTTGAAAATAATTCGTAGAGAAATACAACATTCAATTATTATATAAAAGTTGTTCGTTCAATGTGTTTGCTAAATTATGCGAACAATTGTATGTTTTTTTTTAAAACAGAGAAGACAGAATGTCTCAGTGTAAGGCCTGCTTATTGCTATTGAAAGGGCAACCACAGAACTCAAACTGGACAGGGGATTCTTTCACTGCCAGAATGGGGTAGACAAGACAATAGTACTGGAAATGAGATACACATACACTAAAATATCAAGTTAAACCTCTTAAAATAAATACAAGAATAATGCAGTGAATAATACAATGAATAAATTCTCTGAAATAGGGTAGTGTCTAATGAAGTGTGCATTGGTGATAACTCACAAAGTTCCAGGATGTGGAAATTAATGAAAGCCGATGGCTTCTGCAACACAACGACGAAGAAATACAGGAGTCTTGCTTTCAGAGAAACGCTGTTATTCTGGAGGGCACCGCTGAAAGCAGGAGATCGCAGAGCAGTTCATACCAGTCTACAGAATGATGGCCGAAGCCTATATCACTTGTCTTGCAATATTGCAGCAGCAGCACACATGGTAATAAGTTGAAATGGTGGACCCCAACTGTCCTCAGAGCAGTCAATGTATATGCATAAATGAATGAATGGCCCAGATTCAGGTAAATCACCTGGGTTTCCACATGAGTAAATCAGAATGTTGTCTTGCTAGCAGCTGTCACACCTAGGCAAGTCAGTAGACAGTAAACTTACTTTGTTATGTAAATCACACGCACACCTGGCAGATTCCAATTGTCCTTTCAGATAGAGTTGTAAACAAGTATGACCTGTCAATCAACTTTATGACAGTTATCACACGGCAATGCATACCGTTTCTGCACATGATTCCAGGCACACTACTATTTGCAGGGTTTGAGGCAGAGACTGACTTTAGTGATTTTTCATATATAATAATAGACAACTCGTTTCTCGCTCCTCACCTGATCTGTCATCAATAAGTCCTTAACTCCTTCAAAACTCTAACTAATCAACTTCAGACAGTTCTACCCATCGATAAAAATAAGCCTAAAATAGCTAGCAGAATGCAGCATTATTTCCTCTACAATGTGTGGGGAATTATTTGGTTTGCATCCGTGATGAGGCTATTCGTACCATAGCAGAAAATTACATATGAAGGTAAAATAACCAACATAACAACATACAATTTGGCTTGTCGCATGTCGCTTGTCATTTGGTCACTCATTCATTCATTCACTCACTCACTCTCTAACCCACTCTCTCACTCACTCACTCACTCACTCACTCACTCACTCACTCACTCACTCACTCACTATCTTACACACTCACTCACACACTCACTCACACACTCACTCACTCACTATTTATTCACAGATTACTGATCTGCTCGAAGCACGTCATGTGTTGTGCCTGCTTTTATTCCTTTCGTCATTAAACACAGGAGCACTGAGATATAACCTAAGTATTACCATAGTTGCTATGGTGAAAACAACTACCAATGAACAATCAGTGAATGATACACGAATGCAGTGCAATATTGATAGCAATACTCATGACAATACAGTAGAGATTTTAAAACAAAAGGTAAGACCATCAAGCCAGTTATATGCATGTGATATGATGTTAGCTAAGATACACGACACACGCACATTGAGAATACATCTTGTCCACCAAATACAACATGTTTGTGACAGTATTGTTAGTTGGTGTTCATTGTACAACGATTTGTTTACTTTTGAATTGTAGGGTGATGAATTTGATTGGAGTAGTTATCAACAAGGTCTCGTTCTTTCTGCATACTTATATGGTCACATTTGTTCACAATTTATATATTTATCGCTGACGAGAATAACAGGGCCGTATTATATAAACTTCATAAGTCTGCTGATCTCTGGATTACTCTCGATGCTGACGCCGGCATCTGCAGGGTTGGGATTCGGCGCGTGCTTTGCAGTCCAGTTTATGCTTGGTGTTTTACAGGTATGTGGTCATCTTGTAACTCATATCTCACGGTTATATTATCGATCTCTAGTCATAAATTTACAACAAACGAGATGCCCCAAGACGATATTTATCATAATTCCGAACAAATGATAAAAAGACAATAACTAAAATCATTGTTACGTTAGATACAAACCCTATGTGGTAACGTGACGTAAATAAATCCCTTTTTAAAGGCTCAAATGAGTACAGTGAAAATATTGAAACGTATACACTTGTTGTTTGTTAAATGTTAAACAGAAAATGATATAACACTGTCACAACGATTTTGTATCATTTTTTTTTTTCGTTTAAATATCACCAGAACATGTTTTTTAAATATTTATGTTTACCAAAAAAAATTGAACAATTCTAATAACGGGCTGCTGAGCAGTTCTCAAGTTTGAATGAATTTGATCTTTTCATAGTTATGTGAAATTATGTCAAGAACCGTAACATGGCTCGGTCACGTAAATCACGTTTCTCATATTATTCATAATGGCGTACTTGATATTACAGTTCACGAATTTAGTTATTTACTCTATGTGGGAAAGCTGGTCACCTGCAGAAGAAAGGAGTAAACTTTTGTCGTTTGCGACATCAGGTATAGTGTGATTCATTACATGTTTTAAGATTTGGTATATTCATTGTTTTCAGTAAACTCACATAATTTTACTTAATAACAGTGCTACCTTGGAAAATTGTTCTAGAATAGAAAACGTTATATTTTTGTAAACGACTTACTGCTTTCGGCGAGGGGTGAAATCATCAATGATTTATTCATATAATACAGTCAAACAGAACTACAATGTTTTTATTTACACACATATTTTCATGACATATCGAAAACATAACGAGGTATTTATTCACAGCATGCAATGTATTTGCAATTTCTGGGCTATTTGAATCGAATGGAGACAAGATATGACGCAGTTGCCTTTTGTTTCCAATGTATGTACATATAGGACAACATGTGTAAATATGTCCCATGATAAAGAAGACAGGTTTCTGGATCAACTTTCGTTAAATATAAATGGCCACCATTCGACCACAAAAACCAACATGAATAAAAACTATATAATATGATATGCCCAAATTACCGATACTCTCAATGAAGTTTAGACAAAATTTGTTCACGCACGACTGAAATCTATTTCCGGAATGGCAGCAGTATTTGATTCTGGTGATTTTTAGCACTAAAGAAAATGAAGGTCGGTTAATAGTCTCAAAGCATCTTTCTAGTTGGATATTTTGAAACCGATCTGCAAAACAGTGTGTTACGCTTTATGGACCTGCAATGCACAAATATTTCCTAAGTGTAAATGAAATATGTCTTTACAAGATCGGCAGCTCCTAAGTTTCTGAAAAAGCAGAAACGTTCACTTGATTTGGATGTTTTCAACAAAATATCAAAAACTCAATTTTGTATTGGATCATGAAACGACCACAATTAGATCTGTATCATATATGGTCAATATAGGAAGCTTGAAGGGGGTCGCGAATAGCATTCATTTGAAAAATGGCCTTCATTTGGCTATTTTAACTTAACAAAATGACATACATCGAAATTCTTTGTAGTTCAATGTACATTGGAAAAATTGAACGAAATACGATATCTGGTTCGAAGTGACAGAAATATTTGTATTTGATGATTTGTTGATAATAAAATGGCCGCTATTCAGTCATCTTGAAAATTAATAAACCTGCATATGTATAAAGATGTGCAAAACCTATGTTTGAAGTTTGAACATGATCGACCCAAACATAACCGAGATACAGGTGAGGTCATTACCTGTTATCATGCAGTAATGGGCAATGTGTCATTCTTTATTTCTGTATGTACTGCTTCATAGGACTTTATCATTTCTGATTGTTTTCCTAAGTTATTAGATAAGCAATAAACTCAATTTCATTCGACAACTAGGTAGTCATATGGGAAGTGTATTGTCGTTTTGGATTTCTGGTTTACTGAGCGCCACAGTTGGCTGGGAATGTAGTTTTTACTTATTCGGTAAATATAATTTTCTTGATTCCCTTTGTTGTACATGTGACTATTTCAATATTATTACTGTTGATATAGTACAGGCAAACTACAAGCACATACATAACATTGAGCACATACATATAAACGATAAACATAATGTTAATACATGTGTGGATAGGAAACATGTCGAATATGAAGAACATATTCAATTATTCGAAATATATATGAGTGCTTTAACGGAATAATGGCTACAATAACATTATATATTAATTTGAACCTAACTCTCAAAGACTATATACGCATGTCCCTGGTAAACGAAATAACTGTGTGTTTTTCAAAACTCGCAGGGTGTGCAAGTCTGCTACTAAGTTTTATGTGGTTGTGGTTGGTGTTTGAGTCACCCGATGACCACCCTCGAATCTCAGAAACTGAAAGACGATACATTAAACAATCAAATGCCATAACATGTATGAAACAGGTAAAAGATAATATCAATTGGTTAAAATTGCTTTGTACGATTAGACAAATTATTGATTTACATATTTCATTGGTGACATTTCGATTTATTTCAGCAACGAAATATTCCGTGGAAATCTATATTGACATCAAAGCAAGTGTGGGGACAAGCCGTCGCTAAGTTTTGTCAAAACTGTTACTTGATATTGTTGCTTCTATCTCTGCCAACCATCTTACATACAATGTACGGTGTTGACATAAATACAGTAGGACTGTTTATCAATTACATCATCATATATAACACTGATTCTATATATATCTTATTGATTGAATATATGTTTCAGTGATTGATTGATTGATTGGTTCGCTCGTTCGGTCAGTTGGCTAGTAAGCTAGTTGATTGATTCATGTTAGCAAGCTGTGTTATATCATAAATATTTCAGGTAAATATTGTGTTTATATTTATTCACATTTTATTATTTATATTTTGCCATTAGAATGGAATGTTGTCTTCCTTGACGGCATTCTGTGTTTGGGCATTCATGATGTTCTTTGGTTGGTTATCGCAAGTCATTGTGAGAAGGAGGAATATGTCGGTTATCAATACAAGACGAATGTTCACCTTATTAAGTGAGTAGAGTTGCCCATTTGGTAATAGATCAAGTTTTTTAAATATGAGGTGATTTGATACCTCAGCTCATCAAGATTATATATGACTCCCGTCAGGGGTAAAACATATTACTGACACTTATGGCGCCACAGGCCAGTGATATATTCTAATCATTTTCCAAATTAAGGCAGGTCATTGTTGAATGAAATCACTTAACGCGGCCATGTAATGTATGATGAATTGATCTGACAAACTACACTAAATATGTGACTTCACATTACTATCAATGTTACGGGCGCTACCCTCAATTCGTTACTCAGAATGATAATAGCGGTAATTTCGTAGTCTTCACGAAGTTTATTGTGTTGTCTATACCATCCAGGTAAACTACAGTACAAAAGTACATATAAAACTTGAGGAACGTCACAGTGAACATGTACATTTTGAATCATCAAATACAAACCCATAAAATACATAGAATCAAAACAATTGTAATGTCGGAACCAATCATTTAATCATTTCAATCGCTACTAGAAAATGCATGCTAATTGACTATTCACTTAGATTTCGGGGCAAACTGACGGAGCCCGGTCTTTAAATGGCTGCCATATTCGTTGACGGCATTTCTACTCCAGTGCGTAATAAACAAACAGACTTCAATTGTAATAGAGGGTGTACAACAGTAGCAACAATCAAATATTTGAACGTAAGATGGTTGTATAACTTCATAATCAATTATGGAATTTAGTTTATAAATTTGAAAATAAAATGCTTTCACATATAATGCAATATTAATTTGAATATTGGGAGTTTAAGTTTTAACTTCGCTAGTCGTGACCTTTAAAATTAGGATTTCTGACGAATCCAGTGACTGAAGCAGTTCAATATTTAACCTTGACCATTGTTGCAACACTTCGGCTCCCAAATTATATTTCGTTAAGTATTGCAATATTTCACATTCTATGTAGAGCATAATATAGAAGTAAACATCGATACTTGCATTAATCTCATTGTAATATAACATTGATATTTTTAAATATCTCCATACTGAACGAACTTGTTATCAGTCAAATGTTTGGGCATAACCAGTTTTTCCATTACAAACAGTCTCACTGATTATATTTTTAAATACAATTGTATCGTGTATCATGTCATATCATAACCAAAATTAGGATAGTTTTTTTTTCTTTAATTGACCATACTCCACTAATACAAAAAATATATCGCTTTTCTGCAATCGCACTTTAATAAAAAATAGTTGCTGGTAATATCAGCGCTACCACTAACACGTTTAAGACAATTATTAACAACTTTAAAGGCAAGTGTCTTCAGAAATGTTGTTCATAAACATGTAGGACGCCGTATACGAGTATAATACAATACAGCCTGCCTCGTATCAATGGCAATTACTGATATCAATATACAAATGTGATATAGTCTCCATACTATGGCTCAACATTTCTTTCATATAAATCAACTCCTATGGAGTACGGCCGCCGTTAAAAAGCATGGTGACAGTGAATAAATACTCACTTTTCTAAAAATAATGTGGCTTATTTCAAGCCTGTGTTCAGTCACCTCCTAGAATCAGAATAAATGTTTACTATCATGATGTTTTTATGCATTTGAAAGTAGTGTTTACTAACAGAAATAATGAAAATAAACAAAAGAAATAGTGATTTTTACTTTTTTTGAAACTATAAATCTATGTTGTCAGTTGTGTTCACGATGTTGAATTTCACGAGCTTGAAAATATCATTGCTCCAACAATTCGCGATTATCCATCTCCGTTTTTGTTTGGTATGTAAATTAATGTTTTTACATGGAATTATTGTTAATTGTTGAATGTTTTTTTGTTAATATCTGTGTATACCTGATTTGTCTTGCAGCGCTGTTTTATTTTACCTAAAATTATAAATTTAGCGAACTGTCATTGTTTACTAACGGCTGGCAGTGGCGTCAGCTGCGTATGTTTGTAAAATATAAACGAAACAATATCGTCTTTCATGGCGGCGATTCTGATTGTTTTAAATATGTTCTCAATGTCCAAATTTCATTCATACAACTTCAAGAAAAGATAGATCACTGGTGAGCTTCATGTGTGTTTCTCTTTAGGTATGATTCTTCCTGCTGCACTGCTGATCATCGTTGCATACACTGGATGTAATGAAGCATTGACCGTGTCACTAGTAGCTATATCAGCGGGATTTTCTGGCACTTCTTCTGCAGCATTCAAAGTGAATGTCTTTGAAATTGCTCCGAGCTATGGGGGCGTTATTTATTCGGTGATCAGTTTTATAAGTTGTTTGAGTGGGCTTCTTGCTCCAGCTCTTATTGGTGCACTAAACAATAATAAGGTAACCTAGTTCGTAAATACGATTTACACAAATTCTCACATACCAATATTGTAAGCCAATATTATAGGCGTTCCCTTTTCAATTATGTTGTATTATGCCAGCTAGGCAGTTGAGATATAATCTGGAACGTTATTGGCGGTCGATTAAAGACGTGGTAACAGTTGTGCGTACATTATTTTTGTTATTACTGTTTTCTAGAACTTGCTTCTTCGATGGCAGATTGTTTGCTGGATTGCGTCAATAGTAAATATTATTGGTGCCGTTGTCTTTCTCGTAACATTGAGAGTTGACGTCCAGAAATGGGCTATGGTGGATAACAACCAACAGAGCACAGAATACAAACCATTATAAGGTGTGAGCAGTGATATTTGGATGGTTGATGAAAATTATTCTACAAATCATGTATCTACAGCAAACAGTCACACTTTTACATATTTACATATTAATACATTATTTAGAATTTTGTAATATAAATAATATCTAAACTGTATGCCTAAAACATGCCACACTCTACCTAGTTGAAACGTACTTTACTCAACTGCAAAACTGTTATTACATAATCGGCCATCAAATCGGCAAAATAAATTTTTGCTTTTATTTTATTAATGAATGAATGCAATTTTAGTATATAAATCGGTGGGGTGTGTGTTTTATTGAGATTGTGGTGACGTGCTAACACTTTATTTCTTAATTGAATAAATAATATTTATGTACCAGCACTACCTTAGAAAGGTTCTATTGAAATACATTGACAATCTTGGATAAGGAAACGACATTAAATGGTCGGCTTCCATTGCTGCTCCAAAATCATTCAGAAAATGGCAGCGCAAAAACCGCGCAAATCCATTTTACTGCCACTTTACAGCGGTTTTTACAGACACTGAGTAATTCTGTTACCCAATGGCTGAAGCAATTTCACATCTACCAGACACGCCCCAAAACAGATGACGATATTTGACAGGATCGGCCAATGCGCATGCGTATAAAACAGCTGGTACTAATATCCTAATATCCCAATTTCCTAAATAACTTATTTTGTACTCGTACAATGCAAAATACATATTTGATTAGGTTGGTTGGCCATCAAGTACCATCCTATGGCACCCAATTCATATATAACCAATACCATTGTACAGAGTTATGTTAACAGCGAGTCAAAAATAAGACTAATATACTAAATTTTTATTTAATTAATTGTATGGATGAGATTATATTGTGAAATGGCCACGATGTACCACGGATCGTGCAGCGCACCACAAAACATGATCTTGCATTATCCCTGATATTATCATGTGCCAGATTTTTTTATTTTTACTTTCTAGCAAAAATAGTAAATATGAATTCGTTTCTTAAGATTGCAATATACAAAATATGTATCATAGAGACTGAAATAGAAATGACATCATTAAACCATACTGCCATCAACACCCCATCCTGTTATAAATTATACTGCAGCATCCACTATTCACAAGCTGAAATACATCATCAAAAGAACTCAGCACACATCTTCTAGCGTTTAATACAACGATGATTTTACCTTCCATTAACATCTATATACTTAATCTATATACTTAAAAACTAATTACATAAACCATTATTACAATTTTTTTATCTCAGAGTCATCGCTCTTTTAGTCATGAGTCACTAATACTACACTAATTTGTCTATCCCCAATGATTGGTTTGGCATATAGCAGCATTACGAGTCGCAGCAAACATTTTCATTTCACTGATTTATTTGTTCAATTGTTAATTAATATGATGCCAAAGTAGGCATTTAGAATTTTCTCAATTCACTGTATGTTATTGTTGACATATACTGATAATCTAATAACAATGTTTTATATAACTCATCTCTACGTGTGGGGGGAAGTAAGTACCATTATTAGTCATGAACAGATTTTTATAAGCGACTAAGGAAATGCTAACTGTTCATAGCATAAAAAATCATTTTAATTATATTATACTACTAAAAGAAATTGTTTTAATGTTTTAGTACTAATAGATCTAGGTCATTTTTATATGCCCCCCCCCCCCAGAAAAAGTCTATGAACTGCATTGTTGGCATATTTATTGTACTGGTTGATTATTGTGAATTTCAAAATGGGAATAAAAATATAATTTGTCAAAATTAGTAAAAACAGGGTAATGTATCAGGTCACATGACTTATACTAGATCTTTTAAAAAATACTGATTTGTGTATAAAAATATTGCAATTCCCATATATGCTAATTTATGTGGTCATAATTGTGAGAAGAATATAAACAATTTTCTAAAACGTGTTATCAAATCAATAACTGTGCTAACAAATAAAGCATGGCCACCAATTGGAACATTCTATAGATTCTGGAACGGATGCAAGTAATCTATTTTATACAAATTATCAAATTATGTAAAGCAATATTCGAGGGAAGTCTATGTAATATTTTAGATGATAAAAAAAATTACGCGACCAATATGCTGTAAAAGACTTGTGTATTTGATTGGATATAAATGTCTTCATGGATACTTTCAGTGTATGTTCATCCATTGGCACTACGCGCAATTATGAATAATATACATATATATATATATATGTTTAGAGGGAAACGTGTATTGGAAGTAAGTTGCTCAAAGGGTTAAGTTGTTTTTATTTAAATGTTCTTACACCAGCGTGTGTAGACAGGAACATAGCGTACGATGCGCGAGAAAACACTTCATAATCAACATACAATGAAAAAAGTCGACAAATATTGTCGAATTATATTTTCATCTCTTATAAATTACATAATTACAACAATCCTTTCCTATATGACCATGTTAACACTTTTACACGCAGCCAGCTTGTTTAAAGGTAAATTTAATCAAAATAACATGGTTGACGCTTCACACTTGGAAGAGGATGCGACGCCACTCAAAAAACTACAAACTACAATACTATTTATATAGTGGAAGATTCAATATGAATACAAACCATTATTGTGTTGTTGTGGATTGCCATACGCTTACCAATATGAGTGCATATTGCAAACAAGCTTAATTACAACCACGCAATAGCTGCATAGAAGATAGAAAAATGGATAGAAAAGTGCAGTTTCGGCAAATTTGTGGCTATTTTTGGGTCAAATTAAAAAATGATCCAATCCTTTTGAGATGAATATCAATTTACTCATCTTGACGAGTTCGAAAATATATAGTTTTACCCAGTTTTGACATTGCGTTACATCGCAATTTCCGAAAATATGGAACGGGTAAAACTCATAAAATGATCCGATTTTGACAATTTCGGTGTATAATTATGTTTTCTTGTATGAACAAGCCAATAATAATTATGTCAGATAAGATTGGTCTATTGATCAACTAAAAATGATTATTACATCAACATTGATCATAATTGACCTCTTTTAAATCAAGCACATTAATTATACATGGAAATTGCAAAAATTGTATTCAGAGATGGTGGTGGTTTGTTGCGGTTCTGAAGTGTTCAGTGTTTTTGACGAATCTCAGTACAAGGGAAGTACCACTGGAGGTCACAATGCAAGGTTATATCGATATAAATGTTCCGAGTACAATGGTGTATGATGTCTACCTTTGCGTCGTTTACAAGTGTACTGTGATAGGTATTTTTGATGGTTAAAAACCTTTCACTTAGGTAACCGGGATTCGGTCGTTTCCACGCTAGGCTGACAAAAACACACAAGCTTCATTCATGTTCCCAAACGATTCTCTGCCAAGTCCCTGGTTTTCACCCGAGACAGCATTAAATCACTCTTTATTTCTTGTCACTCCTTAACCAATTACAATCAGTATAAGAGACTCCAAGGCCTTGCCTTCAAACAAACAACCAATCACATGAAAGTTTTACACATCATAACCAATTAATTACTCGTCAAGCTGTCTAGAAAAAACACTTCTATATATTGTCAACACTAACTAATATTGATGGGGTAATAGTCTCGCACTAACATTCCACAAAGATACCACCTTAGTTAAAATCGCAAACAAAATTGGTTTAGGATTACAGCTACTGTATTGTATCTTAAAAACTGCAGAGTCATAAGATGTTTTTGGTTGATTTCGACCAGCTCGCCATCTGGTCTTGTCGTTAACCTTTATCAGTATATGTCATGGCAACCGCTGTCAAACTGACTGAAATATAAATCATGATACAACCCCCTGTTTTACATTCTGCATGTTCTCCGAACATACCGTTCCAATACCAAGGATGTCATCACATTTATATTTCACACGTCAAATACATCAACAATTGTTATGCAAGTAAAATACACTCTAATATAACAAAATACATAGTTTCAAATGAGTAAATACAATGATTACATATGGTAATTATAATTTCAAATAAAAAGCTATAAATTTAAACACTACGGTTATGATTCTAAAATACAATAGTTATATATATTTAAATAAAAAGATTATGAGGTTAAATACATTGGTTATATTTTCGAATATCCTACTCTATCAAGGAGAGGTGCCAGCACTTCACTTGCTATCCCAATTATTCAGTATTGGGTTCCCTATCTACTGCATACTAGTAATATCCCTGGGAATCTCGGTATATACTTCAGATAGACCCACCAATAATCTATAATGATTCCCTACCCCTTCCACAGCCATGCACTTACTATCTTTTCACTTTGGTATCTTAACGGCTTTGGTCAAAGGAATTACACGTTCTACACCATGAAATTTGTATTTTAAATCACCCCATTCGATATTCAACACAGACGAAATTATACCACGTTCAACTGTTACATTCTCGATCACGGGTCGCTTTGCAAAAGCCAAATGACTCGGAGACACGTACAGGGTCATAACATTTACCAAGACATACAGCTTGTCATTGGATATCTCTAAAATTAACTTAGTACGGGGCAATTTAGGTGCACGATACATTATAGAGCGATTACGATAACACTTGCACAATCGAATAACTGCCAATATCAATAAGAATCCTGAACACATTAAAATCAGAATTAACGTTTCATTTCGAAGTTGGATCATGGAACTCTTCAAATCTCGCAAGGGATGGTCCGTAATTAACTCGTCTACTGGCAAATATAACGTTTTAGCCCGGGCCCTGGGAAGGGTTGCAATCAATATGCTCAAAGTTCTCACCTTACAAATTGTATATACTGACAAAATCAGTGACCCTGTGCATAAAATAGCCAGAATGGTTTCAATTATAGTAATAGTTTTGACTTCCAAAAACGGTAAGGCAGGGGTTTCATCAATTGTGTCGCTAAACAACTTGTCCGCCATAGAATAATAAATTGGTTTGTTTTTCCTTAATAAATCTGCCGTTCTGTTTAAATCTACCACCAAACGTGCGTCAGAACGTACAATTTCCTCGAAATTTCCTCTGTTAATGGTGATGTTAAGGAGTTGTACTCGCCACGGGTTTTCATACATCGATTCCCCTGTAATTTCTGTCAAATCGTCTGGGTCATAAAAGGGTATTAAAAATGGCAAATTTACCGGATGCAGAAACGTGGGGGCCTCGTCTTCTATGCAACTAGTTAACAATGGCGCTATATAGTAATTGTCGGAATTTATAGCGCATCCACAGGGCAATATAATTATACACATTGTACAACCTTCAATAGGCTCAGGGCTTTTATCCCCGCATGCTATTAATCATTTTGTATCATTGCTATTCACCAAAATATTCCCCTGTCCGATTTCGAGAATCTTAGGGTCGTATACTGGGTTGAGTATTAAATCTATTTTACATGTGTTATGAATTTCCTCTTTATTATCATAGAACAAGGCCTTCGTACACGACGACTTACGCATATTTATCATGGTAATTACAGAGGGACAATCTTTTACTGTCAGACCAGTACAAGACGAAATTTGGTCTGTACTCATTTCAATGTAGTAAGTTTCATCTTCATTAACCCCAAAATACTCTGCAACTGACGTTACCTTCGTGCGCCCGTTCTTTGCTGTATTATTGTCGAAATGCTGAGGTTTATCACCTAAATCATAAGGGAGGGACATAGGCATGACTATCACTTTATACACTTCGAATATGTCGTTTTTTATTGTAATGGGGATTCCAACCTTTATGTACACATTATTGTCTGTACGCCGAAATGTCACTCTCGCATTATGGTAATAATAATTCAAATTCGTGTATGCTATATCAAAATTAGGATATTTCTTTCGTAGTTTCTTTCACACTGCCCTTAAAGCATCCCCTAACACTCTCGGTCCTACCAACTGCAAAGGTAACCTTTCTTGTAATAACACATCAATCGAACTCGCCCTACGTTGTGTCTCCCTTTCAAGTAACTGTAACGCTTGCAGCCGTTGAATAGCATATCGAAACATTAAATGTGTGGATCGCCGTTCATAATTTAATTCTTTTTCTAACGCATCTTGATTTAGTTTCATTCTGTCCAAGCGCTTTCTCCATTGCGATAAATCAGATACGATCGAATAAATGGCCTCATGATTTTCCTTAATCCCATTCAGAGCATTCTCTATTCTTTTATTCGTTGTGAAAACATATGAATTTAAATCATCTTCGTATGCAACAATTTGATCTGTCATAACCTCGGTGGAACTTTCCAATGCCGCTACATGTCATCTCAAAATATTAACGTCGTTCGACGTGGCCGTTCCGAATAAAGATTTTGATACCTTCCCTACAAAGTCTAATAATCCCCTTTTCTGTCGTTCATTTCCCAAATTCTTTTTCTCTATCTTTGGAAATAACACACGAATCGCTCGCTCATCTCTCGAAATATGATACATATAGAACTTATTTTGTTGCTCGACTAACTTCAAGGTTTCCCTGTATTCCTCACAAAACTTCGGAATGAGGTGAACTGTTTCGTTCGAACATAATGACCCATTCACACTCATCATAGGAATATCTAAATAAGGTATTGCGAACGTATGATGCCAGTACGTTAAGCTGTTATCAATGTTTCCTACCCGTTCAAACAATACTCCATAATTGGGGCGCAGAACATAATCTCTCATCTGCACAGACAGTTTCCATCGTACGACCAGTAATACACTAATAAATATCAACGCTATTCTCATCTTGACATCAATTTCTCGGGAGACGCACTATAAATTAGTAATGAAATGAAAAGAAAGGGGTATGACACATGATAAATGAAAAATCCGTGGCCAATTCTCAATTTGCGTGGTCGAATGGTAGAATTAAGTACCCACCTAAAACGTTTCCTATGTTCTCATCAAATTGTCCATGGCGTCACCGCCCGGCGTCTTCATGAAAGTGTGACCCCCAACACCAAACCCGTACGTAGCTATAGTGCGGGCATCACACCTCCATGTAATTTAAACTTAGGCTTTATCATGGATTCTTTCCACGCTCTTTGAGAAATGATCTCGTATGAATGAATTCGTTAAGTATTATCGTTAGTAATGAATGATGTGCGTCCCAGGGCCTAAATAACACTCGTCTTGTCACACACTAATCTCTTTTTAATATACTTCTAAACCATTAATCAACTTTTCCCGCCTTCTTTCATTCACTTTTGTCGACCCCATAAGGGGTATCGGATGGTCTTCTAAAAATGATCTCGCCTGTTCGTTTAAATTCTCATAACATTCCCAAGAATTTTGATCTTTCGGGTACCCCACCCATTTAATAAGATACTCTTTTCTACCGTTCCTCAGCCTCCCCTTAATAATCTGTTCGATACCAAAATATCTGCTATTCTTACTATTCATCTCTATGTCTCTGGGCATACATACAATTCAATACCACAAAAAAACGGTAAGAAAAAAAGATAGAAAAAGCAAGCAATACATTACATTACTAAGCAATAGGGTTAGGATTCTGGAAAAGAGTTCAACGTCCTTGAGTTACACAGTGTCAGTTACAGTGTCCAGCGAGCAGTTCTCTAAGCAATACACAGATAGCTAAAGTTCTAATCAAAGTCTATAAGCGTCTCTTCTCTTGTCGTCGCGTTAGTCCGGGTTGTTCTTTCATCTTCTTGTCTTTAATGTCGCACAATTCTTAATTATACAGTCCTATACGATACTCATCCTTTGTAAGGGGCTCAGAAGTCTTCAGCGTCGTTCATCGGTGCCATACTGTTAACGGTGTTAGTCGTCAAGCGCGGTTTCTGAGTCGTCTCTGCCATGGAGCTGTTAGTTCGGTTCACAAGAAAGACACCTCTTCGTCATTTCACTTTTCTTCACAGGATGATTTTTGTGTTGAACACAATGCCCAAGGGTTATCCACCACGTGTGATAGGTATTTTTGATGGTTAAAAACCTTTCACTTAGGTAACCGGGATTCGGTCGTTTCCACGCTAGGCTGACAAAAACACACACAAGCTTCGTTCATGTTCCCAAACGATTCTCTGCCAAGTCCCTGGTTTTCACCCGAGACAGCATTAAATCACTCTTTATTTCTTGTCACTCCTTAACCAATTACAATCAGTATAAGAGACTCCAAGGCCTTGCCTTCAAACAAACAACCAATCACATGAAAGTTTTACACATCATAACCAATTAATTACTCGTCAAGCTGTCTAGAAAAAACACTTCTATATATTGTCAACACTAACTAATATTGATGGGGTAATAGTCTCGCACTAACATTCCACAAAGATACCACCTTAGTTAAAATCGCAAACAAAATTGGTTTAGGATTTCAGCTACTGTATTGTATCTTAAAAACTGCAGAGTCATAAGATGTTTTTTGGTTGATTTCGACCAGCTCGCCATCTGGTCTTGTCATTAACCTTTATCAGTATATGTCATGGCAACCACTGTCAAACTGACTGAAATATAAATCATGATAGTACTGTGAATGACATACCTTAACTTCGTGGTGATCTAAACAATTGTAACACAGTTACGCTTCACATAGCCCAAGCAGTCATTACAGGACGGTATAGTTTGACAGTTCAGTTGGTCGATCGATGGGTAGATTCATTTGACGATTCAGCATTTCGGTGAGTTGGAGTCAGTAAATTCAATACATGACTAGCGGTGTATACAGGTTTTTCGGACCGGTTCGGGTAGCGGGGTTTAGGATGCGTTGAACCGCGTTGCTTGGACGAGCGTTTTGCCAAGTATTAGAGGTAGCGACCGAGTTGAAAGTACGTTATCATGTCCGACACTCAATACATGTATTTTTTGTAGCATTGCTTTGTTGAGAGAATCTAGTGTCCAATTTTGGTCACCTTTGGAACGTGTCATTTATTGTAAAATAAGCAACTGGAAGTTTTGATAACAATACTGAAATTAATAGTATATCGTACTGTTGTTCATCTTGACCGAGACTTTATAATTCTCTCACTGTAGATTCGATTTCGTCGTGGAATTCTCTCAGGCTGACTGCATTATAATTCGGAGGTGCTCGGGACCACAGGAATGACACGGTTTAATAATTTCCTGGGAATGACCATTGTCGCATATGACTTGTTTACCACTTCCGTGTGACTGAGAATGTTCTAGAACCGTACTGTGTCTGGGTGGAATTTTTAGAAGTTGGTTGAATAGGTAATGGAACATTCTAGAAATTTGTAGTAAGTTCCAGACTCATTATGTATGCTGATGTAATGGTCTATTTATAGACAGTGTGGGTATATATAGGGGAGTTGTTCAGCACTGAGATCAGATCGGAGATCTCGTTGAATTGTATTGGAGTTTAGGTATCTGGTTATTGGAGTGGTGGAGTTTTACCGCGTTATTGTACTTGATGTCTGCAGAGTATAATTATACCAGTACCAGTTGAAACCTCATCTCTTGGCTCCGTGTTCGTATTTTATCATCGCCGCCAGGGAAGTCTTTTTGTTACTGTTGCCATTTTGGTATTTGAACCATCACACCTGTGCTATACCAATTACGGTAATATTACGTTGCGTGTGACAACCATCTCTTTTGTTGAACAGGTTGAGTCCTAGTTTGTAATTGTCAGCAGATGTAGGAAAGTCATCTATTAATCTTTTAGCCTCGCCGTCCACAAAGCTACGGAGGTAGGTGAACTTATGATTGTCAGATATTTTGTATATATCAATGTGGGAACAACACGCATGAATTGGTAAAAGAATAAACTCAAAATGGAGACAACAACGTAAAGACATTAAATATAAACACTCAAAATGAGTCTTATTCACAACAAATAGTTGCGAATTGATAATGACCAGGTTTCCAGCTCAAAATGATATATCTGCCATTTGAATAGCTGAAAGAGATAAAAATGGGTATACTTAGATTAAAGCAATGAAGATAATATTTTTATCCTGTCAACGTTAATTGAGAAATATAGAGCCGCTAGAAAGAGATTATACGTTTGTTTTGTAGACTACAAAAAAACATTTGACTATGTTGACCGAGCTAGTTTATTTTTAAAGCTTGTTAGAGTATGCTTTAGTTGTAAAATAGTCAATCTTTTGCAGAGTATGTACATCGTGGTTAAATATTGTGTAAAATTACCGCATGGTTACACAAAAACATTTACATCTGAGATTGGGGTACAAAAGGGGGCATATTAAGCCCAATTTTATTTGCATTTTTTCTAAACGATTTAGAAAGGGATTTGAATAAAGTACCATTTGATGGGGTTGAATTGGATGATTATCCACTAACATGTCTTTTGTATGCCGACGGCACGGTTATTGTATCTGATAGTGCTTCGGGTTTACAGTTACTTGCCAGATTTCAATTTTATTGTTATACCTGGAAAATGTTTGTAAACACCACTAAAACTGAAATTATTATCTTCAATAAGGATATTGTTGACTGTGATGACGATAACTTGGATTTTAAATTATTTGGAAATCAAAATGGATATTGTTGTAAATTATACATATCTAGGCGTTGTCTTTGCCGAAAATGGTTCATTTAAGTTGACATGTGCAATTCTGGCCGGAAAAGCTTCAAAGGCAGCGTACGTGGTCAGTGAAGGAATTGGTAACGAGATTTCACCAAAATTACTTCAAAATATATTTGACTCGAAAATTAAACCAATTTTAAACTATGGAGCTATAGGCTATGGAGTTATAGGAAATCTATATTGTAAACCAATTGAAGATGTTCAGTTAAAGTGGTGTAAATATATATTATATATATTAGGTATGGGTCAAAATACAACCAACAATGCAGTTATGGGTGAACTCGGACAATATCCACTTAGTATTGGCAGAAATATAATCCGTATTAAATTTTGGAAACGTATTCTGAAAATGTCATCTAATCGACTCGTTTACAAAGCCTATAGAGAGTCTGAAAAATTGGCACAGATAGGAAAGCCATGTTTTGCTTTAGCTATTAAGAAATTATTAATTAAACACAATATGCATAATATTTGGGAGAATAGGTTTGCCTCCCAAATTACCGATGAAACAACGTTGTTAATTGGAAAGAAAGAGAGAGATTGTTATTTCAAAAGATGGACAGATGCGTTATTTGACGATGTTCGTAGATCCCCAAACAGTAGAAATAAGTTACGAACGTTTCGCCAATTTAAAACAAATATTTTTTATGAGAATTATTTGGATATCGTTTGTGTTTCCCTGTACAGACAAGCTTTAACTAAACTCCGGTGCTCTAATCATAAGTTACACATTGAGATCGGAAGATATTATGGAACTCCAGTGGAAAATAGAACTTGCCAAATATGTATAGATGCTGTTGAAGATGAAACTCATTTTCTGGTAGTTTGTCCAGCGTTCGAAAACCGCTTTTTGGTCGAATTAACCGCATTGAACCACAATTCGAGTTTCGTTCGCCTATCAGTAAACTTACATATATTTTTCCTCAGGATAACCATGAAATCATCCAAATTCTTGCAAGATTTGTATACACAGCTTTTCAGATTGGATATAATTTGTTAGGGTGAGTTCTCCAATAGATGAGTTGTGTATGTGTATGTGTGTGTATATGTATATATGTATATATATATATATATATATATATATATATATATATATATATAAATACTCCCAGGTTAGTGGGGTATATTTCTTTAGAGAAATGGAAATAAATAATAATAATTAAACACATCAACTGTGTTTCACAAAATATCTATCTGAAAATCAATACAATTATTATTATTTTGTTTCCTTCTTATTTACCAAAATATACTTCAATATTACGTATTTTTTATGTAGGATAAAGTTCATCGATATAAACTAGGCCATTTAATATGTATGAATAATTATGATGACATACCCATATCAATAGACCCATATTATCTGACATAATTGTATTTTCATAGCTAAGACTGGCATAATAGTCTATGAAAGTTGTCCTATTGGCCTTTTCATGCACATGCAGAAAACATATAATTAGACACCAAAATTGTCAAAATTGAATCATTATGACAGATTTTATGAATTTGACCCTTCACGAAAAGTGTGTTGACATTTTAACATTTTCGATAATTGTGATGTAACGCAAGGTCAAAGCTGAGTCAAACTATATATTTTTGAACTCAACTCGTCAAGACGAGAAGATTGATTGGACCATTTTTGAATTTTGACCCAAAAATGGGGGGTTTGTGACCCAAAAATGATTTTTAATTTTGGCATCGCCCCTGACGTGAAACTTACTATATAAGGACTTGATTTAGCAAAGATGCCTGCTTGTAACAAACAATACCGAAACAAATTTTATTTGAGCACTGTCTGAACTGATTCTTCCAAGAACGAGGCACTTGTGAATATAAGTTGCTGTTTAATAACATTAATTAATGGGAAATCAATTCATGAATCATCTTGTTTACTACCGGTAACACCTGAGCGGAGCGAAACAACAACTCGGCGCAGTCAACAACGACGTTTACAGTGGGTGTAAAGTAATAATATTAATGATTGTTTCCCCGATAAGCACCGCGTGATATTTACAGTTGTGACAATGTATGTTTCTGTTTATTTAAAACTAGTGTTCGATTTCAAATGTTATTGGCGCTAATATTGCCTAGCGTTGTAATTAGCAAAGGATCAATGCAAACCAAAACCCAATCGTAGAAATGCAGGTGAATCAGCTTGGGTGAGAATATCGTTCTGGCAAACCTGTCAGGGAAGACCTTGTTCTCTCCTAATGAATGACGTCAGTGAAAACGGGGGTGACAAGTCAAGTGGTTATATTCATGGAGGAGTGGTACAGCGCACTGCCGAAAAGTTTTCCAGGTATAGTGTAAAACGAATTTGGAACCGTTACGTCGAAAATGGTACATGTAAAGCAGCAGTACGAGAAACGGTATAGCGAAAGAAGCTCATTGAGAATGACCTCGCCTACTTGGAAAGCCTGAAGACAGACGAACCTTCCATAACGTATGAAGAAAATAAAACAACAATTTGAACAGTTTTCACCAACTGCAGTGTCAAAGATGACGATATTGCGCGCAGTGAAGATTGCTTTCACAGGTGGAAAGTGGACGTACAAGCGATATCTGAGATTCTCATTAACAAATTTACACCATGCATTATCAGTCCATGGCGACTGAAGTTTATAGACGAAAGCGGTTTTAGGGTTCCCACTGCTGCGAATCCTAATTATGGACATGCTTTGGTGGGATAGCGATGTGTACAATTTGCTCGGTACGACCCCAATCCTAATATTACATTAAACTTGCTAATATGATTTCATGGGTGACTCAAATTGAAGTCCTTGATTGAACTTCAAATTCGATGCACTTTGCAGACTTCATATGGCAGTGCGTAAAGATAGTTGACTGGTACGGTGTACCCGCCCTCCAACCGGGTGACTTTCTAGTGCTCGACAACGCACCAATCCATTACAATGAGATTGCACAAAGACTCAATATGTGGCTTAATACACAGGGAATAGAAGTCATTTTCACGCCAACCTACTCGCCTGAATTTAACCTAGCTGAATTTTGCTTCGGCAAAGTGAAAAAAACACCCTCACTATCTATACTTGCATACCACAACTTGGGCATTGCTATTTATTCCGCTGTGGAAGAGGTGTCCGGTGCAGATGTACTCGGATTTGTTTAAGCAACCGGATATGTTTTTGTTCAGTGAAACTTTTGTTTGTTTTAGGGGTTCGGCAATTGGGCAATTAGAGTTTTTTCAGTATCTGTGCGATTTATTATGTGTGTAGATTTTGTTATTCCCTGAATTCAATACGTCCTATAATTTCCATCGGTCCATTCTTGAATGTTGTGTTGAATAGTTTCCATGTGTGCAACATTATAAGCAGGGCTGATAATAACAAACATTTCGTAGAACATATTTTTATTGTATACACTAATAAAGTACAGCTATAGTTATTTCAGAAACAAACGTTTGCCTGGAAGCCGTTTTTGTATGTGATATGTTCACACAGTATGTTGTCAAGAAAACAAATTTGACAAATAAATGATCATGTTAAAACGTCACATTATTAATGAAATGACTGTTTTTGCTAAATTCGGCGATTGTTTCCTCAGTGAAAAATGTTATTGATAGTCATCGAGTCGATAATAATGTCCAAAGGTAGCCCATATATAAAACTAAATGTAGCCCAGTGACAGCAATTATTGATGTCGTTATAATAATACAGAAATTGGATTAACAAAACTGATAGGTCATACCCATTCCATATGAGTGCTGGCATGTGAGAAAGAGGAGAAAAACTACCCCTGAACATTTTTTTTTTTAAATGAATAAAATAAATGATTTGAAGGAAAAAGTCAATGAAGGCCTATTCTTTGAATTTTAATGGGGCGCGAGGGTGTTTTAATAAAAAAAAAACATTATTGCCTTCATTTAATTTAGTGTATTGTTTTGGCATTGTGAGTATGAGTTCTAATCTATATCTATATAACTTCAACACAAAGCAAATTGACAACAGGTTGAACACAGTGAATCATGTACTAAGTATTAATAATTTAAATAATGCGCTGTCCGTACAAAATAGTGGTATGATGATACGGGATGATTTCATGTCCGAATTGTTAATGTTCATCTGGTGGTGGTGGTGGTGGTTGTGGTATCGGTAGCGGTGACGGTGGTCTAGCCGGAAGCGGAGGGGGCTGTGATAGGTATTTTTGATGTTTCGAAACCTTTCACTTAGGTAACCGGGATTCGATTATTCCCCACGTTGGACTCACAAAAACACTCGCAGAAGCTCAATTCGTGTCACATTCGATTCTCTGACTGACTCGTGCTTCCCTTCCCGAGACAGCTTCAAATCACTTTTATTACTTGTCAACCATTAGCCAATTGCAATAGAGTGTCAGTAACTTTGAGGCGTTGTCTCTAAACAAACAGCCAATCACCAAGTTTTACACATCATAATACAATTGATTAATAGTGTCAACGTCAGTTTATATTTATGGGCGCTAATGGTCTTGCAATAACATTCCACAGTTGACATCAATTTACATCATTAGTTCTGGACTACGACCAAGGTACCGCATAAGCTTGAAATCGCAAACTCATGAAAATATGTCGACTGATCTCAACCAGTCCCGTCATCTGGCCTCATCATTTAACCTTTTCAGTAGATGTCATGGCAACCACCATTAAGCCGAAATATAAATCATGATAGGACACAGAAGGTTGAACTGTCGGCAATAGTGGCTGCACATATCGTAGCTGTGGTTGAACTTGTAATGGTTGTGGTTGATCAGGAGATGGCACTGAATGATTATGTAGCGGGTACACTTGGGGGTACTACATGTGTTAGCACATGGATAATAGCCGTACATGTTTGCATTCATACCAGGCATATAAGGATACGAGTATTGGTAGTACTGGGACCACGGAGAATAGACATTTTGTGGTGATGTCATCGCGGTGGGCATCATATGTGTGGATTGAAACGAACTACTAAGCTGTAGAACTTGTTGAATTTGTTTTTCTTCCTCATAGCTGGTTTGAGGATAAAGTTCAGAATGAGTACTGCTAATTTTATTCTGATCCTTTTTTAGTTTTCAGTAAATCATGGTCCAGACAAAAAATGACTAGGTGTTTTTTCAGAGACCTTTAATTTGTATTCTGCGGTATTTTCTAAACGTTCGCGAACTCTGTCTTTTGGTTTCACGGATTTGCCATTTTGTAAGTGAACGAGTTCATAATCAGAAATTATACTAGGGAATCCACGATATTCCTGTTTTATTTGCTTTGGTACTTTGCCGTGATAATGTTCGTTCAAAATTCTGGCATGTTTGTTTATTAACCACTGCTTAGGTGTATCGCCGGTTACTATTGATCAACCAACTTTCGATTTGCCGCTCGAATGTAGACAAAAACTTATTCTTCGTGTTTATCTTCTGCTGAAGTTCGAGCTCTTTCGTCTTCATATTTTTCGACAGATCGTCACGCTGTTTACCTAGGCTAATCAATGTAGTTTTCTCCGTGGCATGGTCGGGGTGGTTGATGTCCCCACAAATTTCTGCTGAACAACAGATTTCGTATGGACAATTTCGAGAGTATGAAAGTCACTAAGATGACATTTTCCGCAGCGTTTTTTCTTTGAACCTTCGGGTACACATTTGGCATGTTTGTCATTTTGGTCACAGATCTGGGTTTGAACTGCTGCCAGTTCTACTTTCATATCATTCAATTCTGTTTCTTTCATTTTGATTGCTGGCTCGAGCGGTGATTGGTAAACAAAATGCTCGCGTTCATCAGGGTCACTTGATTCCTGTTCGTTGTTTTTTTCTCTGTATCATCCAATTTGTCATCACATTCAAACCTCTACCTTTTCGACACGCTAGTTTGCTCCCTGTAAACATGGGAACTGGCGTTGGGGCTGGTGAACACCCTTCAACGACAGACACCTTTATCCGCCTGTAATCGGCGCCGGCAACTGTCTTTTCACAGCGAAACAATTCCGCCATGTCCAGTTCATGATTGGAGAGTGTCATCGTGGTCCCTTCCTCATTTTTGTACTGGATCTGAAACTCTGAACATTGTAACTAAGGAACTTGCTCCTTGATATATTCGATGAACTCAACATGGCTGAACGTTTCCCTGCTGTAAATATGTCTTGATTTATTCCAATAATTTACTTGGATTTGATATACATGGTCAGAATTGAACGTCTCGACCTCGACCTGAAATCTGTTTCGGTTGATTATTGTAATTCACAGGAGGGGCACACGCAACCCCATCAAACACATTCTATGGTATGGTATGGTAATGAAGCATAAACTATGTTATGCTACAACAGTTTATGTATATAATGCTTCTAATCATTAATTCCTATTTTAGATTTGTAGATTTGTAGATTTGACTACGTGTGCGATTTGTTAGCTGAGACTGAACTGCATTTAACAGCCCCTTTACTTGAAAATGGACTCGCCCGTGACGTCTGGATCACGCCCACTCTAACAAATATTCCATCAGTCAAATGCAAACATTGTTGACTGCGCGGAGTGTTCGTTTCTCCCCACTCAGGTGTTACCGGGAGTATTCATGTGCTGCGTCAGCCATATTAATAATAGCTCCATAATACCAGTGCTATTTACGTCACGGAGTATTAGTAGCTGAGTATGTCAGTTCATGTGTTTGAACAACATAGCTGTTTTCACATTCACCAGATTTCAGGTATATTATTTGTTTGTTTAAATGCAGAAATATTTTTTATGTTATAATGATGAAAAAAATGGATTTGCCGAATGTCTAATTTATCTTGTCCTATATATAGTTCAGAATATAATCTGTAATACAGTAGATTATCAAAACATCGTTCAGAACAAAACTGTGACCGTCTTCTTAAATTTCAACATAGCCACTGTAAATATGCAAATATGTAATATATTAGCCTTCAGGGCACCTAGAAGATTTAGACTGTATTCCCATGTTTTTAAACCCCAGGGATTTAACAAGACCGTAAAATATATGATACATCGCTCAGTGAACGTATATGCTTCTGTTTTTGAGGCACATTATTCAGAAAGATATGTTAAATCTTGTAATGTTTTTTATTCCATTCAGTTAGGACGATGGCATATTCCAGCACAACCGCACAGTTGAGTACAATTAATGGAGGTCGGCTTGCTTTCTTGAAACCACTGTTGGCATTCAATGTCCATCCCCAGTTTTCTTTTTGAAAACATTAATTTCCTTGCCTGGTTGACTTGGGTACACTCACTTGACCTGTCAAAAATAGTATGATGAACCTTTCAATCAGACACACTATTTTTTTGGAATAGACATTTATGTGGGTTTCTGATTCTTTCTGAGGATTCGAAGCTGTTGTCAACATAACAGTCCCATATAACATCAACTCGCCTTGTGTTTCCAAGGTTTTCATCAAGTAATGCATCATTTTGGAAGAAGCATGTTGACAATTACAGAGCCATCAAGAATTTTAGCATCAACAGTGTATGTAACCAGTTGCAAATCTGAATTCAACCTATTCTCCAAACAGCCCATCAGATCAGACTTTGTACACAAGGTGGACTTCCTTAATTTTTATGGCGGAAAAAATCATTCATGTCCCCCTTTCTGGATTGGCAAGTAAATCCTGCTAAATAACTCCAAAGCTGTACCATAATCATGATGTGGATTGGAAGCCACCTGGAGTAGTTAATATGGTCCATGGTGCTAGCTGTCCCATACATTGAACATACAATTGGAAGTCTGCCTGATGCAGGGATTGGACAAAATGCATGACCAGCAGTTCAGGTACTAAAGCCCAGATAACTGAAGAAAGCAAAAGGCAGCTGTTGTAACTTGGTGTACTTAACAAGACCGGGTTACATGTAGTCCTTTCAGTATAGCATTAGCTCTGCCAGATGTAATAATTTCTGATTGAACAATAACTGTTGACCAGCCACTTCCAGCCAAAAAATCTCAAATTAGTTTCATAGCATTCATTTCGATGGTCTATATTATCAACTGTCCCAACAGTAAACAGCTGACCTTTCAATCTAGAAGGGCAGAAACATCCATCACTGTTGAATTGGGCACAAACGCTAATGACAAGACTTTTGTCAATTTATTTAACTTTTCCATACAAAATACATAGACCACATTTGGACAACTTGTCAATCAGTGCTCTCTGCCTAGTCTTTGAGTGGGGCATAATGCCAGTGTATATTAAAAGTAGATTCTCCCTAGCTTCATTGTGGCAAAATGCAGATGTTTCCTGGTCGTGATACGTTGTGTTGTACATTATTAATACTCTTAGTGATAAACGTTGATGCTCCTGAAGCATGTTTCTGGTTCTGAATACTTGGTCCATGCAAAGTGTCTCTGGAAAAAAAACGTCGAAATTGTAATCCATTGCCAATATTCTCAATATTCCTACAGTTGCTGTAAGCGGGTGGTCTCATCATTATCACTGTAAGCGATCTTAATAGATCATAGTTATACGTATCGTCCCTGCTGTTGTGCTGCTAAGTCTGGAATGAGGGTTGGTAATTTTTCTTTGAATCTGGTGGTTTTAACTTTTCACACAAATTATGGATCCTGTTCTCTCAATCTGGACTCGTATACCTTCCTAACTCAGAAAACTTGAAAAATGGTAATCTCTCGTCTTGATGAAATTCATCAAGCTCGGCTAATACAAGGCTAGCAGATTTACTCCTTTGATTGTTTTTTACATGTTCAGCATTGTATTTCCGGATAAGTTTATTTAATGAAGTCATACAGCTCAGATGGTATCTGGCATCTAATGTATGCATATCATCTTCTGAGAGTTTCCTGTTCTGCAATACTTGTGCATACTCACAAACTCGAGGGTCATGTTTGGTAGTCAGAGCATTGAGAAGTTTATCTTTTGTATCATCACAACAAAAATCAACCTTGCCATTGAAGCACTGCTCTGTCTGGTCTTAACAGGATGTTAGTCTTTCCTTTTTTGTGCACGATTGAGGTTGTGTGTATCAAATCTGTTTCTACATGTGTTATGCCACACAGTTTTGTTCTTGTTTATTTCAAGAAAAAATGTTAGGGTCACAGGATAATTTGTTGATGAAAATTTGGTTTATTTTTCTCCTGTCCTTGTGTATTTCGAAATATACTGGTAGTTCGTTATTTATTTGAACACAGCACAACACAACAAGTGCATTGCACATATATAATTAAATCAGCAAAGCTTGACCTTTTGAGCAGCGGACTTGTATATGGTAAGGTCCAAAATTTGGTCATCGGGGTTAATGAGAAATCAATTCACGAAACATTCTAAGCAGACCCATGAGTATCATCGAAAATGTCACTTTCGCGTGATCTTCTAGCCGACAACAACAAAATGAGCAAGGTCGCCTGTTTATTACGGCACGTCATGGCAAGCATACACCCAACTTTACGGGGAAAATTATGCATGTATGACTTTTGTAGAGAAGATACCACTGTCATGAATTTGTTTTCGCGTATCTGTTGACCGACTTAATTAGTTGATTACGAGCGAATTGCTGTGTTATGTCTGTCATCGTTTAGGTCTATTTGAAGTTTTGGACGGAACTTGGCTCAGTGATTTGGAACTAATTACCTGATAACCGTCGCGATTCTGACAGTTTATATTCATAGTTATTAATGTAGTGAACGATTAATCAAAAGATATGACGTATTCAGTACTTAGTGTGATTGGCTTATGATTGAAGGTTACGCCCTAGAGTCTTTTTACTGCTTTGTAATTGGTTAGAGTTTTGAAAATGAATAAAGAGAGTTTGAGTTGGTCTTGGGGAGCACAGCACGATAGAGGCAGTCGAGAGAGAGTGCAGTCCTGGAGAGTCGAGTCCAGTCCAGGGGCGAGCCTTGAGGCAGTCCAGTCTTGGGCGAGTCTTGGTTCAGCCTTGTGAGAGTCTTGGGGACTTTTCCCCAGGGCGCTGTGTCTTATAGAGTGCTCCAAAAGATCGACTAAGACGAGAGTTGAAACGTATTTCGTTGTGTGTGCCTTATTTGACTGTAAAGTTAAAGTGACTTTCCCGATCCCGTACCTCAAGGGGACGAGATATAGAGACGAGACGAGATTCCCCCCTGACAAGTGTGGAGAACCCAGAGAGAGAGAGTTTCCCCCTGACACCACCATGCAACGCCAATAGGATTTTTTTTTCAGAAATCCTTACAACAGTGAGTAGTGGAGAGCGTTCTTATTAAAAACCAATGACCTTTACTATACTGGATTTATTTACTAGAATTTCTTCGGTACCGCGAGACTAGATTGGGTAACTTATATAGGTATATTAAAACAAATTGTGGCCTTGCAGTAGGAGAGATGCAATCGTACAGATATTGTTCCCTGAGAACAAAGAGGTCAAGGGGCTGGAGTGTTGTAATAATACTTACAGTGTTTCTCTCTCACTAGGAACCTTTGCACAGAAAAATTTATTTGTACTAAATTGTATATAGAAAAAGTTATTGTTATGCGTTTAAGAATTCGCATCGTATATTGAATCCATTGAATATGTATATGGTTACTCATTTCATCTGTTTTCACACCTACAGCTGCCGTCAGACGAGTTCCAAAATACTTGTATTCTCATAGCATACAGCATTCAGCTAGTGCAAAGCACCGCCCAGAATGGTCTCACCCAGATATTTCAGTAGTAATGTGGTATGTACATGGTAGTGTTAACTTACTTTGAAAATTACAACGTTTCTATTTAGCATACACTGTAAGTGTATCCCACTTTAAAACAGTAAGATGTTTGAAACTGTTGTTTTAAATAAACAATTTACTTGGACAATTATTTAAGTCTTATTAAAACACTTTAAGTTTGTATAATATGATTAATTAGTTCCGTTTAATATGGTGAACACAACGTTCGTCAGAAACACCTTCATAACAGTGTCAAACAGTAGCATACACTTATTGCCAATTAGATTAATGTAAGTACGTAATGTTTTTTAAGGAAATTGCATTGAAAATATGTAAACAATAATAAACATTTGCATGGAGAATATATATTCAAGCATATTTAGTTGTTCGATGTATGCTTATAAAGTGTGTTTACTGTAATTAACACAGTCAATTCATTTCGACTTGATGATTTTATTTATTTCTGTTAAGTAAATTTTGGTTGTAAACATTCTGTGAAAATACATGTGGCAGATATTTTGCTATGATGAGTGTGGTAGAAAGATTTCCCCAGCATTTTGAACGCTATTCAAATATTATAATCAAATAAATAATCAAAAAAGAAACATTATTTATTTAAATATGAGCGTTTCCCGTCTTCGTATAAATTCATCTAACGCGTTCCGACTCGAAATGTATAGTGGAGATGTTTTAAGCCCGATCAGTATCACCTAATACCTGGGACAATGATATAAATAATAAAAATGACGTGTCGTAACTGTCGCATCTGAAAAAAGATTTTCTAAGATTGTAATGTGAATAACCCCAACGCCTCCAAATATAAGCGTCATATCCTCTATGACGTATATTCGTTCATAACAATTTGGATAACTAAAATTGTATTATGTATGTGTATATTTAAGGTTGTATGTATTTGAACTGAACTTGAAATATACTAGCATAATTTCAAAAGTCAGATGCAATTCAACATCTCGTTTAAATATCAAAATACAAAAACATAATGTTAAATAAATCACAATTATTTGCGTATAGTTCCTACAAATTGTGATGATAAATGAATAACAAAACGAGAGACACTACCACAAGACGTTTTTTTGTTAAATTGAAACTTTGTGTATGCTGGCATTGTCTTATAATTGAATATCCTCTTCTACAAAGAATCTGTTGAAATAATTGATTATCAGCATTATATTTCCTCAATAGTAAATAATTCTGTAAATAATTGACTTTGTACCTGTCAATGACACTATAATTTACAGATAGCTAATATATAATGTTAAAATAATAAATAACCAATTCATCCATAGTAACAGTGGCCCCAATATTATGAAAAAATGCAAATTGTAACTTGTCAATAATTTGCCAATCATTTTAGTGTTTTTTTGTTTTTGTTTTTTTGACTTGTAAATTGGATCCAAAAACTATTTATTAGTATATCGTTTGGATATGTTGCTGTTTCTACTTTGTATTGGTCATTACTATGGAACACATTTCAATGAGTTAATCATTCAAATTGTGGCATTCAATGTTAAATATGTTGATTTGAGATTAATGTGAAGATGTTTTACTATTTCCACGTATAGATAAATTATACAAATCAATTAAAACTTATATGAGGAAGGGAATGATTCTCACACAAGTCTATGTGTGTCTGGTGGGGGTAAACAGCGTCGTACAACATATAAATGTTATTGACTTTCTATGAAATGTTGCCGATATGTGCTTGATTAGTTTCTAGGATTGAAGTGCGCATTAGTTCAAGTTAAGAGCATATCACATCTGACCGGATTTTTCATAATAAGGTTGTATTAATAATAATAATCTGTATTATCCAAATGTGAAAATAATACTTAACAAACAATAAATAAGTAGTAGTGAAAGATATAGATATTAGAATAAATAACCACAAATACAAAATAAAGGAAATAAACTAATTTGGATAAAAAGAGTCTGAAAATAGCTTAAACAGCCAGATCAATATCAACGCCTGATGAAAATATATTAAACAGAATCGAATCATCTTCAAACACGCTAAAATTGAGAAGGATGATTTAAAAATAAAAGAGAGTGGCTTGGAAATAAAATTTAGGGCAATGTCCCTAGGATTACGTACGATTTTGTTGAAACCATCAGAGTTAATTTGCAGTTCTTTCGGGGTGTCATTTTTATTTGCATTGCCAATAATTTCATTGATTATGTCTTATGTCTTTCCTGTATCAATTTGATAATTTTGGCGTAATTTCACCAAGTATACTTGTGAGGATGTTTCTGCAATTATTGTAGCATGTCAGATGTTGTCTAGAATAGTTTGTCTGAATGACTTTTGAATAAAGTTCGTGCTTAGTTCTGATTTTATAATAGCCGGTGTAATCAAACGTTTGGTGTATTTGTTACTAATACAGTTTAAATTTTTATTGACTAATGGCACATGGACATATCACAGTACATTAAATGTTGAATACAGCATGTTCTAATGTTACATCAACTGAGATTTGCCATGTCCTTTTAAATTAATCGTGTTTACGGGGTTAAACTTTCTAAAATCTTGATACAATATATTTTAATTGTGTGTGTAGAAGATTTACAAAGAACATTTTCGAAGGAAGCATAACATGAGAAGTGGTCTGAGATATCTGTGCTATTATGTGTACAACAGGAGTTGATATTAGCATAAATATGATCTATTGTAGAACCACTAGTTTTTGTATTACATGTGGGATCAAATTATTAGTTAAATCACCCATAAAGTTACGATTATGTTTATCTATTTTAAGCTAGGATAAAACGCTCATTAAACTAGTTTCGAATTCGCCAAGGTTAGTGTTTGGTTTCCTGATAGGAATATAGGCTGAGACCAAATAGTGGCTCTTCGTATGTTGAATTCAGTAGTTTACCAAACGGAAATATGCATACAAGGCTATATATGGAACGAGTTGTGGTGGGTATGATATTAGCTTAAACAAAATATAAAACTATAAAGTTTAATTAGACGGGCCACCTGCCTGGAACATTATTCTTAAAACACGTAACACATGCGTATGAATAGCAAGAACAGTGGCCTAACTGCCTGACCACTGATGCACCATTCATTTTTTCTTAATTATTCACAGATTACGGATCTTATCGATGCTCGTCACGTGATGTGCCTGTTTTTATTCTTTTCGTCATTAAACTCAGAAGCATTGCGGTATAATTTAAGTATTACCATAGTTGCTATGGTGAAAACAACTACCAATGAACAATCAGCGAATGATACACGAATACAGTGCAATATTATTAGCAATACTTATCATACCACCACATTGGAGATTCCTAAACAAGAGGTAATGAACGATCAAATCATAGTATTCTTAAACGCATGAGCAGCTGTGGTGCTATTTACACTGTGGTGTTGGTATTACACCGAAATAAACGCGGAATAAAGTATAAAGTAGAACGGTATTAAATCAGATACATTTGGATAAACTACTATCATTATTGCAGCAAATATAGTGTGTATTATACTGCGATTCTTTTTCTTTGATATTCTAGCTCGTTGGATTTAATTGGAGTAGTTACCAACAAGAACTCGTTCTTGCTGCATACATGTATGGTCATAATTTATCACAATGTTTGTTTATATCGCTGACTAGAATAACAGGGCCGTATTTAATAAACGGCATAAGTCTGCTCCTCTCTGCATTACTCTCGACGCTGACGCCAGCGTCTGCCGTGTTGGGATTCGGCGCGTGCTTTGCAGTTCGTTTCATAATGGGCGTTTTCCAGGTATAAGACACAAAATAAATTACAATCAGTATGTAATAATGTTGTTGTTCACTAAAATGGTGTGCAGCTGGAGAAAATAATTGTCAAAATATGAATTTTTAATTTGAAAACTGGGCAAAAACGTTCATCTCATAAAAGGGAAATAGTATGTTTTGGAAAGGATAACTCCATAGTACGTACTATTCCCTCAACCCCATTGTTAATAATAACATCTTATTGGTTTTCTCAGTTCGAGAATATTATTTTGTACTCCATGTGGGAAAGATGGGCACCATCAAAGGAAAGGAGCAAGCTGTTGTCATTTTCAACATCGGATATAGTATGCATTAATTTCTGCTGCAACGTATAGATACAATGTGGTCAACTATTAACCAACGGATACCGTCGTGTAGATATCTGTTTCTCAAATGTTTTGCTATATTTCCAATGATTATTTGGTCGTATTGTATTTGCATACAAAAGGTCTGCGACCTGACGTGTACCATCATAACTCACAGGCACATTTACTTACGCAGTCATCAATTAGAATTGTTTGCCGCCTAAAATAAACCGTTCATGATATTTACAAGTGGTTCAGTATGTGATGTTACCGAATAAGAATTTCATTGACACAAATATTCCTATGTCCAAGTATATTATACAAAAAGCTGTCTCTTTCGAAGCAAGTCGACATAAATTACTAAAATCGTCATCTAAATATATATGTGTCACATAAATACATGGCAACGAATTATTTAAAAAGGTACATTCAACTGTTGCATTCAAAAATCTATTACATCAACAAACCCTCGAAATAATATGTATCATAAACTAAATTCATTCAATAAATATATCATTTCTAGATCATTCAAATTTGCTGCAAATATATCACTAACGTCCAATGTTCACACTGAAATCGAAGCAAGCTGTAGAAAGAATTCTTAGAGTAGACTTAATATCGCGTAGCCAACAAACAACTGCCGGGCTGTTGTCGCGTTGTAGTGTAGATTACCACTTCGCGTCATCTCACGACTTCTTAGTTCAGTTTACATATACGGTAGATGTCGGTTCCAAAAGCCCAATTGACTAAATATTGGCAGACAGCAAAACCATGAAATATCTTGAAACTGTTGCAAGGAATGTCTACAAAATGCATGACCCAGTGTACCAGTAAACCAGGCTAAAACCACCAGCTTCTATTCAACTCAAATTCTACCACAGTACTGAAATTCAGACTGGCTGTACTATTTATACTACCGAAAATCATCCTAGGTGTAGTAGATATCATAATATGGCTCAAATTTCATCACATATGTAAATCAGACTCAATGAAATTAAAACAAAATAATGACTGTGATAAATAAACTTGTGTACACACAAATTACAGTTCTATGATATAGAATATTGAAACATCGTCACATAACATTTAGATAAATTCGGTTTTATCCGAGAGACGTTGATCATGCGGGCCATGATTCAACTATGAACGTGTCTAAAAGTCATTGACGTGATCAGACAACATATCACATGCACACGCAAATTGGTTACGTTGAATGGTTTTCATATGTATTGACTCACATGAAAGCCCTATCGTCAAACATGTATAACCAATGTGTTTTCCATCACCAGGTTCTTATCTAGGAAATGTAACATCATATTTTGTCTCTGGTATACTGAGCTCAACATTTGGTTGGGAGTACAGTTTTTATTTGTTTGGTAAATACAATTTTCTCTCTAGTTTTTCCCGTGCCATATAGGTGATTCAATATGATTACTTGCCGATGAAAAATATATACAGTAACAACACATGCGTGGATAAAGTTGATTCCTTATAAATGGACTCCAATAAATAAATGTGTATAATGTAATCACATTGTGTTTCTATTGTATCAAACGGATCAGGCTGTACAAGCCTTATTTTAGGCCTACTGTGGTTGTGGCTAGTGTTTGCGACGCCCGACGATCATCCTCGAATTTCAGAAATCGAACGAATTTACATAAACAAATGGAATGGCGTAACAGGTATAAAACAGGTCGAGTATAAAGTACAATAAGTTATGTTTATTATTTATGATTGATGACTTTGTCAAGGATTTTGGAGCTATTTATTAAATGATCATTATTATGATTTGTGATATTTTTTCTAGAAACGAAACATTCCATGGAAATGTATTTTAACATCGGTAGCAGTGTGGGGACAAGCCATTGCAAAGTTTTGTCAAAACTGTTATATAATGTTGTTACTTCTAGCTCTACCGACCATTCTATATAACATGTATAGTATTGACATAAATACAGTAAGTGGCATATGTCAGATGAAAGTGTCACTGTATCGTATAATTAAACAGACTAATAGAACATTTTATACAGTTTGGATCGATTATTAACATAACATAATGATAGTACCATTTAGAAAACAAATAGTCTTAAATAGAGTGCAGTATATGTATATACGAGTATAAATTTAAACATACGTTTACGCCTCGCCAATTTATGGTTGTCCATAAATAAATGAAAAGGTTACTAAATATGCAGAACCAAGTAATTTCGGATTAACGGGATATTAATAGATGTTTGTTACATCAGAATACGATAAATCAATATAATCTATATCAGTATTTTGATTTATATGATCAATACATTTTGTCGATAGAATGGATTACTCTCTGCCATGACGGCTTTCTGTGTTTGGGTTTTTATGATGTTCTTTGGATGGCTATCGGAATTCATTCTGAAAAAGAAGAGTCTATCTGTTATGAATATCAGACATTTATTCACCGTGTTGTGTAAGTAAACCAAGTTATGTATAAATTATGAATTATTATTGCACGGGAGATAAATTTTATGTGTTCTACTTCTTGTGAATAAATATCAAACAAACAAAGGTGGAACATATTTTAACGGGAATGTCAGTACTCAAAAACATTTTCTTCAAATATGTTTTCACTCAACCATTCTATAGGTAGCATTATATCTGTACTATTTTTTAAATAGATGTGATTATTTTTTAACAAATTTCGCATTCGGTATATAGTGGAACAATGAAATATTTGTATCACACTATAATGTAGGCCTTATCAAAATAAAGTTTCCCAAATGCGTTTACAATTTGTCAATGTCCAGATTGATTTATATCGTTTTTAGAAAGCAAATATAAAATGGCACAATATAACTTTTTTTGTGTGTAGGTATGATTCTCCCGGCTACATTGTTGATCATCGTGGCACACACTGGATGTAATGACTTCTTCTGCAGCATTCAAAGTCAATATCTTTGAAATTGCTCCGAGCTATGGGGGCGATATTTATACGTTAATAGACAGCTTTAGTTCAATGAGCGGGTTTTTGGTTCCTGTTCTAATTACTGCACTGAGCAGCGATAAGGTAAATCTATTTTGCATTGTATCTTTTTGTACGACTCTTCATTATTGTTCCGGCGACAGAATATAGGGCAAGATACTAAAATGTACATGATCATGCATAACCTCCTGACTCCCGAAAAATGTAAACAACTTCTTCAAGAGAACTATGTTTATCTGAATAAGACATTTCAAATGCCGTCGATTACGTCTTTCCAACACCCAGAAGTAATTGCCGTTGAATACACATTATTTATTAATTTTAGATTAAACCCTTTTCCAGAATTTCTTTCTTCGATGGAAGACTATTTGCTGGATTACGTCAATAATAAATATTATTGGTGCCGTTGTCTTTCTCATAACATGGAGAGTTGACGTTCAGAAATGGGCTATGGTGGATAACAACCAACAGGGCACTGAATACAAGCCATTGGAATATGTTAGCGATAAGATTTGAATGGTTGATGTAAACGTTGATCTAAATGATGATGATCCAGATAATTTCACAAATCGTGTGCCTACAACGAAGTCAAAATTGATAACATATACATAAACTGAACGCTTAGCAGATATGATTAAATATATGGTAAATATATTGTTTGGATCCATATTTTTCAGCAATATGTTATGTAACATCTGCTGCACACAATGCAAAGGAACACTGGTAGATAATGTTAAGACTCAAAGCCCATGGCACTCCAGGCCTTAATGTTGCTGTACATCCTTTATCAACCTGGACGAATAGTTCAATCAACAGAACATTTCCTATGTTGATATATTGTTTTCAGTCATATTGGTTTTATTAAAAGCAGGGTCTCGGCAATGTGGGCGTTTTGTAGCACCAGCAAGTTCGTAAATAAACGGAGTTCATATGACATTTGCCGCCAAATTGAATTTTTAAAAAGGCATACACGACCTAAAATCGTCTTCGCAACCACTAAACACATTGATCTGAAATTGTGTCTGTTGTAATTATGTACCAAGCGCATTGAAGTTTGAGAATCGTTTAATGATTGATCATGTGGTTTGGCCTCAATCTTGGATTGAATACAAACTGTGGCAGTTGGCTTATATCCTATAAAATGAAATTCTGGATGCAAACATCTGTTTTCTGAAAATCAAAAATCAAATCTAGTGATCACGTTACGATTGGCTACAAAACGATATAAATGGCACTTGCACTTGTGTAGCATCGATGTATCAAGGTTGTGTATATGTTGCTAAGTCCATATTGAGGAGTACATGTGTAAATAAAGACAAATAAAAAAACAATTTCCACACTAAAAGAGATTACATTATAGGTTAACTCATGAGAGTAGATGACTAAAAAGGTACAATTAACAATCAAACCAACATATGTTTTAGAGGTGAAAATGAAATCAGCGTAACCAGCATTCATTCGGTATTGTTAATCCAAAAAATCGTCTAAATTGACATTATAACACAGGTTTTATTGTGGGATCATCTCTCAAACTTTGGCTTGAAAACATTGGATGTAAAAGTCATATATTATTCATACAAATCCAAATAAAAAAACGCGAAATCTACATTCCTTTCAAACTGCCTTAAATTGTCCTTTAGTCACGCACGACACTACTACCAAAATCGATAAGCGAGAGATTAAAACTTAATAAAAATCATAGTAATAATTTGAGAAGTATTTTGCAAAACCTCTAATTAACATATGTATGCACGATTTAACTTCCAAAAATAGGGTTACGTCTGACTGTCAGATGTGACAAATAACTACCGAATCCTTAGCCACCTTCAACTAAACTAATGCACCGGCATCCAAAGAAGCTGCTTTTGTAGGTGGTAGTGATTTCATGACACAGATCGCCCATAGCAATTTGCGGTTCACAGTGCATTTATGGTGAGAAGCGGGTATGTAAGAAAATCCTTGAATAAATCAGATGTTTTCACCATGTGAGCATTATTAGAGATAAAGGGGGGGGGGCGTTGTTCCACCCCATTTATTTTCTATATTATCAACTTGAAAGGGACGTTTTCCAGAACTATGCATTTTCATCCTGTCAAATGAGGTTTTTATATATTAATGATTTTAATAGAGAGTCATTAATTTGAGTCATCAGGGGGAAAGATGAATTGAGCGGTTTGAAATCACACCTCATATTTATAATTCAGTTTTGCGAGATAAATTAATATTAACATGTATGGTATTAGCGAGGGAGTATTAAATCAACCATATTTTTAATCCAAGTCTGTATGAAGCATTAATAGTAAAGAGAATTGTCTAGAGAGTCTTTGAACTTCCGAGTATTTTATTAACTATTGCATCTTAAACTTTGATAGCTTATGAAATGTTTAATTTTTCAATCATTCTTCTATAATGTCAAATTATCCCCAAAGACCTACGATCAAATTGTCACGTACAAATACATTATCTTCAGTATATTATGTTTCTGATAGTTTTCTTTTGAATGTGATGGATTGATGGATTTGTTTCACACACGATCTGATCTTTGTACCTCTAATATGGTTATTTGGGATGATATGTATTATAACGTACTAGTATTTACATTTCACATGTACATGTACGAGATGATTTCATGGGGAGGGGGGGGGGCGAACACTTCATGTTTAGTTTACTCATTGACATGTTCATATACTGTATAAAGTAAAATTTGTCTGGATTTGACTCGAATTTGGATTGTGTTATTTCTACATATTTTAGGAAAAAAAATCCCTTCTGAAAATTCTTCAATCCCATAAACCGTCATATCAGTGAACTATTTAATATATTTGCTTGTTATACCCATTTGCCCAATGACAATATGCCACCACAGGTATCAAACTACTCTGTGAAATAGAGACATCAGATGGTAACCTTTTTATTACATTACCAGCTCAGAGTCTCAAAACGACAATGAAATCGTGATTTTTACGGAGCTATGTTTATGAGTTCAAATTTATGCAAATCTATGTTAAAGCGATGAAAATAAACAATGACAATTGACTCGCCAAATAAATGAGAATGAAACATGTTTTAGCATAGTATGAAATAATAGAATACAAATACAATCAAAGAAAGCTTAGAAAGAACTCCCATGTGCTGAGAGTATTGGAGACACATTAAATATAATTCGAAATTACTTAGCTGAAAACTAATTATGCAAATCAGAAAATTAATATGACCAGATTTGAGTGTAAAACTAATGAGGTCTGCGCAATGTAACAGAAAATCTATGTCTCCAAGTTTAATTGAAATGTGATTAGAACCAAAAAATTATGAATTATTATGCTTATTAGGGAATTAATATGAACAGATTTTTACCCCAAACTAATTAGGTTTGTACATTGTCCTAGAGCATCTTTGTACTAAGTTTCATTGAAATGGAATAATTAGCACCGTGAAAACTCCAAAATTTCGACCCCTCTAAAAATTTGAACGCCTATTTATTTGCCGGGTTTCGGTGTTTTATTTACCTCCAAATTTTCGACTCCACTAAAAATTGCCGACTCATTCTTATTCGAAAATTGCGACCAGTTTTAGTTTTCCCCCAAACGAAAAAAAAAACGATGTGAGCGTTCAAACGGGACCTTCCTCAAAGGCATGAATCCGGGTTTCTGATTGACTGAGAGATTTTTATTTTATTGGTAACGAAAATATATTCTAAATAAACGAAGTTTCAAATAAAAACGAACACAAAAATCTCGGCATGCTGCGTTTCTGAATTGTTGATTATTACTGTACTCAGTAGTGATTATAATAATGTACACAAAATAAATTTGTTGAATGGTTATGAAATACAAATAAAAGTCAACTAAGTTTCATCGTAAGCGAATGATTCCGGTCTCGTATAAACGTTTGATGCTGTAGGATATCCGCCATGTTCTCTTAGGTCAAATAGGTCAAATCGCTAATTAACCAATCAAAAAGCTGGATGATGCGAAAACGGCATGATTTTTTTTAAATAAAAAAATTAGTTGTTTTTAAAAAATAAACTGGTCATCTGAAGAATAATTTAACATTGTTCACAGTGATAACAGCTCATTCTCGAAAGGAAGCTTACCCGCTCACGCTAGTCACGATAAAAATCATACACGTGTACTCTTGAATAGACAGACGTCAATGACTACGGTAAAACTTAGACTCTATTTTAGCCGGCAGGATTGATTGAAATGTCCGAAAAATGACGCCAAAATACACCTTAAAAGTCCCATTTTATTTTCTTAAATCCCATTATATTTTTTAATCCAAGGGCGAATTTACGGCAGAATTTGGTCCCTCAAATCACCGGTACGGTGCTCAAATAAGGGACACGTGAGCTTTGATTCTAACCGGATACATTGCACTGGGTCGGGGAGATCGTTTGCTAAACCTCCATGTATCTTTTGTCCAATGGGTACCTGTACTTCGAACATTCGCAAGTTTTCCTAGGTAGTGCGAGACAGCTTTGTCTTTTGACCTATTAGTTTTGTGCTGACCTCTTCTCCGCGTCTTGATGTTTTGTTTTGCTTGTCATAATACTCACTGATTGATGACTTTGTTTAGATTTTGAGTTACAACTCGGCCACAACCTTTGCTTTTACCGTGAAACATGAGGAAGTTTACGTCAATTGACGGACATTGCATTTTTTAAAAACTAATGAAGCACACTGTCTATCATCCCCATTTTTTTTTGCTGATTTCTATTCTGAAAAATTCGACCGTCCGAAAATGCACCTTAATTTTGACTCTAAAAACACGTCACATTTCTAACACAAATTATTTAAAACCAGTCGAAATTTTGGAGTGTTTACGGTACTTTAGATATCAGTGTGAAAGATTAAAATTGGTTAATTATGCAAATTAGGTAATTAATATGTACAGATTTTAACCCACAATTATTCAGGTCTGTCTATTGTCCTACAGCATCCATGTACATTCATTGATATGTGATGTATAGTACCTGAGATATCAGTGTGAAAGTTGGTTAATTATGCAAATTAGGTGATTAATATGCACAAATATTTACCGGAAACTAATTGGGTCTGCATAATTCTAGATTCATTGAAATATGATGATTAGTACTTTAGATATCAGTAGAAAAGCTGAAAATTAATTATGCAAATTAGGTAATTAATATGCACAATTATTTACCCTAAAACTAATCAGGTCTCTGCATAGTCCTAAAGGATCTATGTACCAAGTTTCATTGAAATGCGATGATTAGTACTTGAGATACCCGTGGAAAAGCTGAAAATTAACTAATTATGCAAATTAGGTTATTAATATGCACAAATATTTATCGAAAACAATCAATCTCTGCATAGTCCTTGAGTATGTAAGTACCAAGTTTCATTGAAATGTAATGCTAACTACTTATATCAAATGGTGAAAATTAATTAATTATGCAAATTAGGTAATTAATATGTACTGATATTACCATAAAAACTATCAGGTCTGTGCAGTGTCGTATGACATCTATGTACCAAGTTTCATTGAAATGTGATGATTAGTACTTGAGATATCAGTGGAAAAACCGAAAATTGACTAATCATTATGCAAATTAGGTAATTAGTATCCACGGATTATTACCAAAAACTAATCAAAACCTAGCATTAGTTCAGAGCATCTATGTACCAAGTTTCATCAAAATCCAATGAGTGGTTGTTTAGATATCAGTGGAACAGTCATGGAACCACTAAAAAATAGCTAATTATCATGCAAATTAGGTAATTAATATGCACGGATTTTTACCAAAAATTAATCAAATCTGCGCATATGTTCAGAGCATCTATGTACCAAGTTTCATCAAAATCCAATGAGTGGTTCTTTAGATATCAGTGGAACAGTCATAGAACAGCTAAAAATTAGCTAATTATCATGCAAATTAGGTAATTAACGAGCATGGATTTTTACCAAAACCTAATCAAATCTGCGCATTGGCCCAGAGCATCTATGCACCAAGTTTCATCAAAAACCGATGTATGGTTCTTGAGATAGCAGTGGAACAGTCGGACACACATACACACATACACACACACATACACACATAAAAGACATTTCAAAACACATTTATACTTGCTTTATGCTTAGGGAGCAAAAAATCAAACAATAACTTCAGTACCAGCTGCCTCAAAAAAAAAAAAAAAAAACCCACAAAACACAGATTTACATTTATTTACATTATATTACAATTATTCATTTATCTCTTATTGTGAGATGTGTATTTATTTCATTCATTTACTGTATTTTTAGTATTTCCTTTTATTTTCATTTTTTTATTATTACATGTTTTTGACTTTATTGTACTTTTTGTCAAGATCTCAAATGGGATACGATAGCAATAAAGAATTACTTACTTACTTACTTACTTACACATACACACATACACACATACAGACACACTAACTGCAAAGACTCCCATTTTGTGCTTCGCACATGGGAGTCAAAAACAGCATGTTCATCAGTTTTAATTCAATGAATGATGTCATGTTAATAGTGTACAAATAATAATGAACTTCAATGAGCGGAAACCAAGCAAAAAAGTTCCATAAACTTTATTTACATTTCAAGCAGCCTGGAATATATAAACCTCAAGTTCCTGGCTGTTTTTTAGTCTGTGATCTTGTAACTCTTTTGGGAGGAGAGTCCAAAAACAATGAAGCATCAAGGTTGGATAAATGCAAGAGAAGAAGTGCATCCTGTGTATCTTTACATTTTAACTCTGCATCTGATTCAGTGTATTCTTCTTTGCCGGAATGGGCACTTTTTTCATCATTTCCTATGTCATTAACAGTAGTTAAGTTTGCCTCACTGTCACTAAGCTGTTTATCTAACTCTGTCAATTCGCAAGTTATATTCTTCATGGGCAGTTGCTCACATTGTTCACTGTTTAAGTTATGAGATAAACTGGCTTCTGTAAAATTGTTCAACGGCAGCATCTTTTTTACTGATGTTTTAAAAGTATCTATATTTGACTTTTCATCTTTGTCACTTTGCTCCCAAGAAGAGGCAAGACTAGCACATTTAGATTGTGGTCTACCTTCAGTTCCAGGGTTGATATTAGATGATGTCCTAAGAGGAGGTTTGAAACACTTCCTGACAGCACAAGGTAGGGGACTGGGAAGTGGTGGTATCGGTGGTGGTGATGGGATATGGTCAAGATAGTTGGCAGGAGAGTTGGTCTGTGGAAAGTGAGAACTAAAATCCTGACATCTGAAGTTCAACTTTATTCCAGTGATTGTTTGATTAGGTGTAACAGAGCTACTATTATTATCCGCACTCCTAGATTGGTTATCTTCTGTAAACACATCAGATGTCTTCACAGTTTTCTTGCTATCAACATTCAATCTTGCATAACTACGGCTGCTGGTTGCTGTTATAGGACTTTGAATGTCACAATCATATTTCATACCATAGAAAACACTTGATGCTGTACTGCTGACTGCTACACTTGGGGATAAGGTGCGAGTTTGTATTCCATAATCACTACTTTCATTTCTCACAATATGCAATTGTGTGTTTTTTCCCACTGGGAAACAATCGATTGTCATGCCAACGTTTGTCATGCTCTGAATGAAACCTTTTGGATCCTGGAAAATAAGTAGCATCAAAAACATGAATTTAGGTAACACAAGGTCATGTAAAATGTTTTTTTTTGTGTGTGTGCAAAATGACATAGCTATTACTTCTGACATTTTTCAGTTGTAATAGAAATTTGTTTGAAAGGCACGACAGACTTAATCTTATTTATACTGCCAAGTAAACAGTCAGCTCCGAGAACCAACCCCCAGAACCTCGCAATTTTCCAGATAGAAAATGATGTAATTATGAAATTACATGCATATCCACCATTAAGCTTTGTCATGCTTCGACATTATGAACAAGATAATTGAGTAATGGGTTATGCAAAATGATAATAGTAAACTAATGAGACTATGAAATAAATTGATGTACATACATTTAATTAACAGTGTTTAAACTTTTAAAAATCATTTGATTTTTATTCAGGAAGTACGCACATTAAGTGTGTTGGGGAGATACAAAACCTTCTACTCGTTGTTGAATAAATTTACCAAAATGTTTTGCTAAAAAAGTATTGGTCAAACTTCTGAGCAAAAAAATGCATACAATGCACAGGTTTGTGAATTTGTGTTTTTTCCACCAAGTTAATGCAAATACTTTCATGTATCAATGTAATTATGACATACAATACCTGAATTGCTGCTTTTAATTCTAGGAATGCCATCCTAATGCCAGTCGCTTTAGGGTTTTCAGTGAATACAGAATATTCAGAAGCAAAAGCACATGGTCCTTGTGAATGCCTATTTTGTCTAAACTGCAAATTAGAGGCAGCAATAAAAGTACTGGGTTTCATCATGTCTTCAATGTGGTAAGCCTGAAAAAAAAGTGAGTGAGTGAGCGAATAAATCAATGTCCATGATATAGTCATTGTATATGGTTGAATAACTCATGTCCGAGTTGGATAAAGTGAAAAAAACTTAAATGAGTCTTTCCTTTGAATTTAATCAGTCAATGTTCGTCGAGGACATGGATTATGAACACCATTTGCAATTGGCTCTCTGATCCCATTATATAAATCAGGGTTCATCATGAGAAAAATGCTTGATTTTGATGCCTTTTTAACATTAAAATGGTAGCCAATCAGCCACCTTGAATCAGATCATGAAACAAATGGACAGGCATAGAAATGTACATGTATGCACAAAGGTCAATCCATAACAGATATAACTACATACAATGTATATGATTATACCTTGTATTAGATTCTGATCATTTTCTTTATCGTATCATGGTGAGTATATTACATAAAAGTGTGCTCAGTGTTCTCCCCAGAAAAATGTATCAGAGTGGCGGCTAATTTGCATATACTTTACATATCATTAGCATATGACTGGAGATAAAGAAAACAATAATGACAGGCTTGCATGGATGAAATTGTGTCTTTATTTTTTAACAAATCCGTGTACAAGATTAAATGAATCTGCTGCTGTGTGATTTCTATGTAATGTTGATTCTTTGGACTTTCATGGAAGCCCAGTGATCTGCAGCTTTTGAGAACGCCGTGATTTCCCACTTCTAATGACATGGCCTTCTTGTGCATCTCCGAGTGTGCGTGTTTATTGATAGCATATTTCGTAATATTTATACATGGCATAGAATTCCATACCAAAAAACTATTTCTGGATGTTTTTAAGTTGAATTTTCCACATATGTGACACAGCATTCCTAAAAGATAAGAAATAGGAGCGAATCAATACTTGTATTTAAAAAATATCGTCACGATCAACACATTTTGAAAAGTCGCTAAACTAAAAAATTGCCACGATAAAATTTACCCAACTATTTCAAAACACAATACTAGTATTAGTTATTTTGATAAATCATAGCAAACAATTTTTGAACTTCCAGAAAGAAAGTCGTTTCCAAAAAAATGTTTCGACGATCGGCAAAAAATGAAGCCATACAAAAGTTTACAAAACTAGGTCAAAATACGCTTCCAAGTAAAACGCTACAAATAAATACTTTTTTTACCTTTGCCATCGGATGTTTCTCTCAGCGTTTAGTACCACTGTAGACAGGGGTACCAGTGACCGCGTTGCTGGTGGGTTTATCACTTGCAACCAGGGGCCCAGCAGGGCGTTCTACGCGGAACCACGATGTAATATTTCTGCTGTTTGACATCGTTGCTTCTTCCAGCCGAATATGCTACTGAGAAAATACTCGCTATTACCCCAATTAAATAGGGCGAAAGTGTTTATTGTCGAAGTACAAAGCCGTATTAGTCCATTGTCTTCGCGTAATCACTGACATGTTTCCATTCACACCTGATTTGGCTCACAGTACCGGACGCTGATGACGCTGACTAACAGATTCGCACGTGTATTTACAAGCTAAAACAAAGAATAACAGGAAATGCCACAGAGTAGCGGGCAATCTCTCAGAGTAGCGGCATAAATAATAGAGTAGCGGCCCCGCTACGCTAAAACGCTTTGGGGAGAACACTGGTGCTTGATATTTACAGTAATTATACATCCAAGCTACAACCAGCAATGGTCATTTACAGTATTCGCCTTCTACAAAAATTTATTTCAGAACACAAGAAAACTTAGTTTTGAATGTTTTGATCAGAAAAGTTAAATACATTAAATATTCACTAAGCTATATGTTAGTAATGCCAAGTCATGAGATGGCCTTATATATATAACTCACAAAATGTGGATTTTTATATATATACACTATAATCCGAATGAGTGTGTTGTCATCAGGGACAAGTGACTCCCTGTATAGTGGCTGTATACCTCCAAGTTACAGGTGTGGAAGACAGGTATAAGGGGAGTCACTAGTCCAAAATTACTTCACATGACTGAGGAATTCAGTCTGGGGGTGGGGGGATTCTGAGGGATTATATATTTATTATATATATGCAGACTCATTTTACTATTTGACTACCTTAACTTATGTAGTTAACATAATTACACACTTTTAATAAACTTAGGCGAGGGTTCTCCGAACCCGCCTACTTACATAGTTCATACCCACCATAGACTCCGGTCAGCCAAAATGACTATTTTGAACTGTAGGCAGAGTCAGACGCCGATAGGTGGCAGGTTTTCCGAGCAAAACAGAAAAGTGATGAAAGGTCTTTTCCCAGTCCAGGATGAAACACTCTACAAATAATCACTCAACACACTAGTTAAGACCCAAAAAAGGGTGGTGTTTTACCTTGCCTGTGCTGTCCCTGGAGCAAGAAGCCAAAATGCTGCTACGGTGACAGGGTTTGGTGTGCCCGAGAAAGCTAGACCCCCAACCGAATTCTGGGGGGTAGTAAGCTTTCAAAGTAAAGACCGAAACTGTTCTGCATGAGGGCATAGGCGGCAAAGCGGGACCTGGGAGCTTCCAGGGGAGTGCTGACGGTAGAGAGATCTGTCCGCATAAAATGCCGAGACTGACTTATTGCCTATGCGCAGGGATCCTTGCGGTCGTTCGGGCTGGGTCAGCAAACCAACGACGGGACCCAACCTAGAGAGACCCTTTACAATGAATTCGGTGTCTTTTAGGTGGTAGTGGATAAAGACGTTCTGCGTTCTCCAGAAGCCTGTCCTCCATGTGTGCTCAAGGGGGGCGCCTGACGCTAGCACTAGCGAGTTAGCAATCACACAGACCTCATGTGCTCGTACTTGGTGTCTCTGCAAGCTCTGTGTCGAGGAATTTAAAATATTATAGACCTCTAATACAGTCGCAGTAAACCACCTGGTTATGGAAGTTGGGGAGGCCGGCCTATCCTGCCTGCTTGGGCCATAACACAAAGATATGTGCCTGGCACCCCGTCCCAAATCCTTAGTAAGGTTTGGTGGCAACTCCGTGCTCGAACCGGGCAGAGAAGTAATTCCTCCTGACCCTCCAGCCGGAGGATGACGATCGGGTGAGGATCGTGTCCTGGGATTTGGTTCTAGGTGAGAAACCTGATTCGTGTCTTTTGCACAACTTGATTGTCCATAACGGCAGTACATCATCCGAGAAGGACAATGCACCCAGCTCTGGCCGACGCCTACCTGAGGCAAGGGCCAGTAAGAAGACTATTTTCCACGTCAAAAATTTGAGTGGTGCTGATCGGAGAGGCTCAAAGGGCAGTCTGCTTAGAGCGTACAACACAGCCGACAAGTCCCAGTTGGGCGGTTTCCTTGTATGGGGTCTCAGTGTCTGGAAAGCAGTAAATAGTCTCCTAATAATAGGACAATCGGCTAGTCTTGTTCTTGTACGTTTGAATGGTGGGGGACAAGGCCGACCTGTAGCCAATGATCGCTGTGTAGGACAAACCCACTTCGTCAAACAGGTGGACGAAGGAGCCTGCTACCTGGCCAATAGAGGGATGATATGGATCAATCTCCCTTCCGCTACACCAACCAGTGTATGCTCGCAGCCTAGAAATGTAGGCCGCGTTGGTGGGATCCCTGTTTGCCCTGGCAAGAACGTTGGCAGCCCGCTCAGATAAGGCTTTTGTATGTGCGGGTCTACTGAGAGCCTCTATGCGTGTAAGTGATACTTGCTGGGCTCGTTGGTAGTGCGTCGTCTGGTTGGGACGGCAAGTCCGGCAAGTCCAGAAGCACTGCTGGTGTTTCCGACAGAAGTGGAAACTAGGCCTTGCTTGGCCAATTGGATGCGACCAATGATAATATGCAGGTGTGCACCTGTCGCAGTTTACTCTGGTGCCCGGTGAACTAGCGGGAAGGGAGGAAAGGCGTACACAACTAAGTGGGTCCGCAGGGTAGCAAAGCGACCCTGGCCCAGGCTCCTTGAGTCAGCAGGAGTGTTACGTATGTCGGGAGCTTGGTGTTCCGGGGTGCAGCAAACCGGTCTAACCTTGGACCGTCCACAGCCAAACAGCCTGGAGGCTGTATCAGCAACTCAAAATGACTATTTTGAACTGTAGGCAGAGTCAGACGCCGATAGGTGGCGGGTTTTCCGAGCAAACAGAAAAGTGATGAAAGGTCTTTTCCCAGTCTGGGATGAAACACTCCACAAATAATCACTCAACACCCTAGTTAAGACCTGCTGGTGTTTCGACTATTGTTTCTGACAGAAGTGGATACTAGGCCTTGCTTGGCCAATTTGGTTCGACCAATGATAATATGCAGGTGTGCACCTGTCGCAGTTTTCTCCAGTGCCCGGTGAACTAGCGGAAAGGGAGAGAAGGCGTACACAACTAAGTGGGTCCGCAGGGTAGCAAAGCGACCCTGGCCCAGGCTCCTGGAGTCAGCAGGAGTGTTACGTACATCGGGAGCTTGGTGTTCCGGGGTGCGGCAAACTGGTCTAACCTTGGACCGTCCACAGCCAAACAGCCTGGAGGCTGTATCAGCCACTCAGTGTTCTGGAGACGGAGCCGCCCTGAAAGGGCATCACCAGACTGTTCCTCACCCCTGGAAGGTGGTGTGCGGTTAGCTCCACATTGTATTCCAGGCACCAAAGGAGGATTTGCTCCGCTAGGACTGACAACGATGGGGAATGCGCCCCCCTCCTTCTTGAAGGAGACCACCGCTGCGTTGCCTGTGCGGAGCAAGACTCTGTGGTCTCGAACTACAGGTAGAAAGCGTGGTAGTGCTAAGTACACTGCTCTCAGTTCGAGTCGGTTGATATGGTAGTCCCGAAACTAATGCGGGAGCCATATCCTTGGGCTTGTTCGTCCAATAGATGCACTCCCCAACACTGGGGTAGGCATCTGTTACTAGAGTCATACCTGCGGCGAGTGGGTCCAAGGGGGCCCCCCTGCCTGAGGTTGGCTAGTGACGACCAACAGGGCCTCCTTCACTTGGTCCGAGATCGAAACCCGTCTATCTAGTTCCCATAGGAGAGCTTGGCGTTATAACAAGCTTCATACCGGGCGGCGGTGTAGTGAGGCCTGGGGAACGACCCTTCGAACCGAGGTCATTATTCCATTCCATTAGTTCTCAGAGGGACACTGAGAGAACGCTGACTAGGCATTCGGCTAGGCTGCTTAGCGCTAAGCAACACTCTTGAAATAGCTAAGCCAAGCTTACCTCTGTGTCAAAACTCCATGCCCAACTACGCGTTGGGTCCAGGTCGGACTTGTTGATTTACTAATGAGCCCAACAGGTGAAGTAAATCCTGCGTTAGCCTGACACGTTTAGCTATTAACCCCTTGCCCAGGTTGTTGGTAACCAGTAGTCTGGGTACGGATTGAGGTGTACCCACATCTGGTGAAGCAGCAGCACTACCTGTTTCATCACTTTGGTGAACTTGTAGGGCGCTGTGCCTAACCCAAACGGGGGGGGGGGGGGGGGGGGGGGGGGGGGGTTGCACCCAAAATTTCAATACTTGGCCCAGCTGGGCAATTTGAAGGAGATGACAACTCGCTGGGTGCATCGGTATGTGCAGGTAGGCCCCGCTTAAGTCTAGTGGGGGCTAGCCAGGCGAAACGGTGGATGGAGAGAAGAACCCTGAATGGTGTCTCCAAGTGGAACCGATCAAGGAGCACGTACTGATTCAGTCTGCCTAGGTCCTGGACGCCCGCCACTTGTACATTTGGTACTACGAACACATTTGGGTAGAAGCCTGGACTTAGTTCCGGCTGATGTACACTGTGTATGGTGCTTTTTACCAGCAAACTGTTACTTCCTGTCTGATTGCTTCCGCCTTGAGGGAGTCCCCTGGCAGTGCCCAACAGGGGGACACTGACAGGGGAAATGTAGATTTCAGCGGTATCCCGTAACAGGATGTCACCACCTGGAAAGGTCCAGGGATCGGTCACCCGCTGTCTCCAAACCGGACTACACCGGCGCAATCTGTGTATGACAGGGATATGTGGCAATGGGTTTGGCAGTTGCGAAGGGGGTGCTCTCTTCTCCCATGAGGTGAGTTCCCCAAAGGCCTTAAGGAGTCACTAAGTTGTGACCTGGCCACTCGCCGAACACATGCCTGTCCCCCCCGCTTGCAGAGGTGAGCGTCAAACACGCTTCCATACATCCATACATTGCTAAATACATTGCAAATAAAAGAACACATGCATGAGGGAAAAACGAAATACAGTTGTAAAAGGTGCCGCCGCGAAACCAACAACTGGTTACGTAGTGGCGCCGGGTTTTAATTTTTTTGTTGTGAAAAATACTACACACAAATGGGAAAAACGACACGAGGGTAAAATGACAAGGAAAACTTATCCTACCAGCTACAATGTCGGATGCCGTGCAGCGGCAACAATCCAAGCTAGACACACGAACAGGAAAAAAGGCAGGCGATCCAGCAGAGACGCTAAAACTTCATCCCCATAGATGCAGAGAAAAAGAAAGATTGAGTGTATAGCCGTCTATGGCGCTGCCATATGGCCTCGGTCATGTGGTTCGTGACTTAAGGGAAAGAGAATCTTGGGGTCATGGGGCTTCCCCTGACCTAGATTCTATCTCTCTGTCACTGGCAGAATCGCTGATTAATGCCTACAGTTCAAAATAGTCATTTTGACTGATCGGAGTCTATGGTGGGTAATTGAACGTAGTTATTTACAAGGTTTTGTAACATGTCAAGCAAATATTTCAATTGGGACCATATCACACACATGCACTGATATGAAATTTATGTAATACATATTACCACAGTGTGCATGTATGACATCACACCTAGACACATGGAGCCGGGAACAGCCACTGGTGGCATTGTATAAATCGAGACCTATTTCGGCATGCCGTAGCTTTAGATTTCATTGTAAAACGAAAAAGCAGTTGCTAAATAATTTGGTGACCAGTTTAGTATGATAGAAAGTGTTTACAGACTTCAAATAACCACAATAGACATACTACATGCTTTCCATTAATAATTTCACTTAAAAATAATATAAATGAGATATGTCTAAGTCATAACCTCATAGGTTATTAGTGCACATTTCAGGCTCTTTTTCCGTATTCCACAATGTATGCGTCATCACATTGAGGTCAATTGAAATTTACGTTACATGCAACCTACGTCATGTTCAACACCACCAATGGGTTTCACCACATTTATAGTGCTGAGTAACATGGTCTTTGTATTTGATGCCCACACATAAGCGACACTACCAGATATATACAACAGCTAAAAACCCAGCGACTGCTGAGGATTTGTACACACTCCCACAGTGCCATACGCTGTAATATGCAATGACAATCCTGGTTTCCCCATAACTCTGGGTGATATCTTGATATATTTGTGCTAAATATCTTCAGAATTTCAAAATAAAAGATGTATAGCGAGAGAGCCACAGACTTGTTTTCCCATCAAATAATATTCCATTTTCTCTCATCATTTTCACTGTTCTCCGGACCTATGTAACCTATGGAGGGTGAAACACTATTTGAAAGGTGAAAACAAGCCCTGTGGCTCTCTTGCTCTTAACAAGATCTTGGCGAAGGTCTACTACTATACTGGAGCAAAAAGGATGAAATTAAACATTCTGTAAAAGCGGCATTTGGCTTGTTAGCAGGTTTGCAATTATTCAACGTTTAAAATTTGCACCATATATTCCTACTGTACTGCATTTGTCAATCCTTGCCTGCCTGTAATCTGGTAATACCAAATGTACCTACCTGTACTCCATTCCAAAACTTGATTATAAATTGATTGCGTTTTTCATCAGATACTACAACACTCTGCAAACCACTATAAATTGAATTCAGTAAGAAAAATTGTTAAATATAATACAGTACACACATACAAAGTTACCGTCACACTTTGCTGCATTTAGTGAGAGAAACCTACATGTACAGGTATTTTCCATATTTGCTACTGGAGTACCCAACACTATTAATATACCTGTACAGTGATTAGGAGCCATTTTAACAAAGTTACACACACAATAAATCATGGTATATATCAGCAACATTAACTGTCACTGTTGACACCCCTGACTTTTTATGGGTTTTTTTTAAATGGCAAATTAAACTGTGAAAGCTATACCAGTGTAAAACAGGCTATGGACAAGTCAATAAAGATATCAAGTTTTTACTGATTCACTAAATGGGGTAGTTCACAACTGTTAATTTCTGGAAAAGACTTGACAAGAATGACAGGTTTATTTCAAATAATAAGTAATTTTTCTTGCTAAACAAAGTACATTGGGACAGCCATTTTGTTTCTCCCACCAGTCCAATAATTTGATCACCAAAAAACATCAATGGATTAGCAGACTTTTCAATACAGGGGTACCCTTTTCAAATCTGCATAATCAGAGTCTGGTTATATAAGACATATACTGTAAACTATTTGAGAATTATACCCTACAGCTACATGAATATACAGTGATAACAGTGAGTACAATTTCTTGTCTGAATTTTGTTGCTGAAGCCAACTACAGTGATTTTAGATTACTCTAACTCTGACTACATGCTGTCATGTACACTCCAAGGATAACAGGAAGGAGAACAAGCAGAGTAAACAATGGCTACACTAATAAATTAACTGGAGGACAATAGAAGACAACCAGTAAAGTTAACTGCTCAGAAGAAAACCATTTAGAGAACTCTCAAGTCTAATTGAGCCAAATCATCTGTAAAACTTGAGCCAAATCATCTGTAAAACTGTTACATGTTTGTGCATTGTATGACCTATAATGCTCAAAAAACAAAATGGACACTTGAACAAAGAACAACAATGAGAACAAAGGAGAGACAAATTACTCAAAACAAAACACAGTGAAAGCCTACTACGAAACTGGTCAAATCAGGTCAAATTTGAAATGGGCAGTAATACTGTAGATGTCATAGCAACAATACCAGTTGAAACATTTAAGGAAGAGAGCTTGAAAGATTTCTTCAGTTCCTTTGACCAGTTACAAGGAAACAATGTGGAGGTCAAGATAAACAAACAATCAGTTACATTGATATCAAATAGGAACTATACTGACATCTGGTTAAGCTGTTTGAAGAAAGCGTACCCAGAGAACCAACACCAATATGAAATTAAACTGAAGGAAAAAACTGAACAACTGCATTTAACAAATCAAGATGGCCATACTGTAACTATTAAGGTTTATAGAAATGGAACACTGCTGATACAAGGAAACTCCTACCACAAATGGATAATGAATGAAGGATTAATACTGATGAGACACATACAGAAACAACTACAACTGAAAGTAAAAATCAGCAATAAAGAAACAGATACAACAAGACAACGGCTAAGAAGAACGACCACAAAACCTATAAGATACAGCGATAGTAGTTCAAGTGACTCAGAATCTGAAGAGGTAACCACTGATCCTGACAACAAACATCAACTGAATGATGACATCACAACTAATCAGACTAGGATCGCTAACTCAATTACGACAAATATTGGAACAAGAACACCAAGCACCAGGCCCAGATATCAACACACACCAACATCGATGATAAGAGAAGAAACACCAAGTAAAATTCCTGTAAGCATAAACAAATCGATAACAAGTCATGATTACAACAAAGATGATACTAATATGCTACAAACAATTATAGAAATGATGGAAGAAAAACATGACAAATATATGATGATGATAACTGAACTGGATGCAAAAGTCTCAACCAGTCATAACGACATTCTCAAGAAAATATCTAATGACACCAACAAAGGACAAATCGGAAGTGAAATATCAAAGAAAGATAAAGAAATACAGTCCCTAAAAGAACAGCTGCAAAATAAAGAAAAGATATTAGAAACTACAAAACAGTCATTAAATAAGGAATCAGAAGACAATGCCTGGAAATCTATCAAGATCACACGACTTAAAGATGATGTACAAAGGAAAACTGCAGAAATTGAAAGACTAAAAGAGGAACATACAAAACAACTACAACAATTCCAAAGTGACAAAATAAATGCACAAGAACAAACTAAGAAGGAAGTACAAGACATTAAATCATCCATAACAACTACAATTATGACAGAATTCCAACAACTTCACGAGAAGATAGATACATCTACTTGTACACCAGTAAATGAACAACTATGGACAGTGGTATCAAAGAGAAACAATTACCAGAAGGATGATTATACTCAAGAAAAAATGTTAACACCACATAAAAGTCCAGTGCAAAATCAAAACAAAAAATATAGTGACATAGTACGACAACACTCTCACACACCAAAAGAAAACCAAGTCAGCAGGGAAAATTTAACACCAAATACAAAAGACATGAGTAATGTACGACCATCCAAAATAAGACGAATCCCAGAACAAGTAGAACACTTACTCATCAGTGATTCACAGTCAAAATACATACAAAACAGATATCTCGCCAAGAACCAAATGGTACTCACCTACAGCAGTGCTGTAATATCCAACATTAGAGAAGTCATAGCTGATAATAACTTTCCAACAAGTCTTAGAAGTATTACAATCAACGTTGGTGGAAATGATATCGACAATGACTCAGATGTTCAATCAATAAAGAATGAAATGAAAGAATTACTAGAAGAAACACACAGGAAGTATCCAAGAACAAAGGTGTTCTTATGTGAAATCTTCCCTCGCCAACACTGGAGCAAATCAACATCCAACACTATGAACGCAGTAAACAGATACATCAGAAAAACAGAATCACATGATACAGCATTCATTGTAATGGATAACATAACACCCAACATGTTAGGAAGAGACAGAATACATCTTAACATTGATACAGGAACTCATTGCTTCATTTCTAACATAAATACAAAAATCAACAAGTCTTACCCACTGGAAAGAAGACCGAGAAGAAATCAACCAAGAGAACCAAGAGAATTTCCTGCATCCAGAGAATATAGTCACTCCAACCATACTCACCAACAAAAAAGTGATCCTCTAGACACCACAAATGAGTACAGTGATACAAGAAGACAAAGAAGATATGTACTGCCCTTAGAAAGAAATACTCCCAGAGGATATGATCGATACAACAAAGGGCATAGCATTGAAACACAATTTGAAATAACCTGTTAATGACAGTACAACAAAAAAGAAATAAAAAGTACAATGATACTATGACACCAAATTACATTACAATTGGTCATTGGAACACTGCTGGTCTAAGATATAACTACAAACCAAGAGAAGGAACTATAGACATTAAAACAGAAGGTTCACTAGATATAGAACCACACATTAAAGATTATCACATATATGGAATGACAGAAACATGGCTGAATACTGAAAGTAAAGAACTAATACCACAACCTAAGGGATATTATACTTATCACAACATTAGGACAAAAAATAAAAAAGCATGGAGGTCATCAGGAGGAATCAGTATTTTCATCAGAAATAGTATCAAAAGTGGAGTCAAGATCATGTCAAAGTCTAGCAACTTCTCTATTTGGTGTCAAATGTCGAAAGACTTCTTCAACCTTGAAATGGACATCTACATAGGTACTATATATATTCCACCAAAAAATTCCACTTTCTACAATGACAATGACTGCAATCCATATGACGAAATCAACAAAGAAATCCAACAGTATAGCCTCAATGGACATGTCATTATACAAGGAGACTTTAATGCTAGAACAAAAGACCTTGAAGATACAATTCAAGATGAACAGGACAACCTTCACATAAACATGCCATTACCAGATACATATACATATGATAAAATAGTCAAAAAAAGGAGAAACACGGATACATGGAAGAATGAATTTGGAGAGGAACTAACACAACTATGTAAAGAAAATCGTCTACGGATATTAAATGGGCGGACTTCAGGAGATTGGTCAGGTCAACTGACATGCTACGGTTATCATGGTGCCAGCACAGTGGACTATGCAATCACAAGTGAAACACTACTACAGAATATCCTTCATTTTAAAGTTGAACAACTACAACAGGCAAGTGACCACTGTCCTATCAAAACTATCTTGAAAATACCAAAATACAAGCAATTCACTGATATGAATGAAGTCCTTAAACCAGTACATCAATGCTATCAATGGAATGCAATGAATAAAGGCATGTACAAGCTATATATGAAGACAAAGGAGAGTGAAGATATTGTGTCCACATTCATAGTAAACAATAATAACAACACAAGTCATGATATGGCAATACAATTCCAAGAGATGATACACAAAATAGCAAACAAATGCTCCATAAAATTAAAAACAAAGAAGAAGACCATGCGTAGGAAAGTTAAGTACACAGACAGGCAATGTAACATGAAGAAAAAAGAACTACAAACTCTTGCAAATATATTACAAAAAAACCCTTCAGATGGGACTCTCAGAATGCTTTACTACACTAAGAAAAAAGACTTCAGGAAGTATGTAAAAAGCATGCAAAAAGACAAGAAACAAAAAATATTATCTCGCATTGAATCAGCAAATGAAAATGAACATGCACAAGAATTCTGGAAGAAAATAAACCAAAGTAAATTACAAACTGAAAGAAATCCCACACTCAGTGTGGACTGAACACTTTCAATTGGAAACAATAACTCTGCCACATTAGATAGAATAAAACAAATGAAAACACAACTAAAACAGTTAGAGAATAAAACAGAAGACAACCATAAGCTGAATAAACCAATATCATTAACAGAAGTTGTGCAGGCAACAGGAGCATTAAAAAATAACAAAGCAAGTGGACCAGACGGTATTCCAGGAGAGATGTTAAAATACAGCAACATACAAATTAAACAAGCATTGAAACATATGTACAATCGTGTGCTAGAAACAGGAATTTACCCAGAAATATGGAGCACTAGTGTTATTACTCCAATACACAAGAAAGGAGACAAGATGGACACAAACAACTATCGCGGCATATCAGTTGGTAATGTCATAGCTAAAGTATTTACTAGTATAATCATAAACAACAGAATCACAAATCATACAGAAAATAATAAGATTATTCATCCGAACCAAGCAGGATTCCGACGAAAAAAACGAACAGTTGATCACATTCTGACTCTCCACACAGTTATAAAGAAACAACAAGAAAAAAAGAAAAAAATGTACTGTTGTTTTGTGGACCTCAAAAAGTGTTTTGACACAATTTGGAGGAAAGCATTGTACTATAAACTACTACGTAACAACATCAACGGAAAAGTATACAACATAATTAAGAACATGTACACTAATATGGATTTAGTAGTCAAATTAGGTGATGTAATAACAGAACAATTTAAAACTAAAAATGGAGTTAAGCAAGGTTGCCCTCTGAGTCCAACCCTGTTCAACATCTTTATAAATGACTTTATCACAGGACTCACAGAAATTGAAACAAATGCACCAGAACTGGATAATAAAACTATCAATAGCCTATTGTATGCTGATGACATTGCACTACTATCAAAATCATATGAAGGATTAAAAACTGCAATAGACTTTCTCCATAAATACACTTCAGACTGGGGGCTACAAGTAAACACAAACAAAACGCAAGTGATTATATTCAGGAATTCGGGATGCAAACCAGATACAAGGCGATTTACATGTGGCAATGAAGAAATAAAAACTACAGGATTATACACATATCTTGGAGTAACATTTAAGGCCAATGGATCAATAACCTCTACTGCAGACAGACTGGCAGACAAGACCTACAAAGCTGCAAGGATCCAGTCACACATATATCCAACATTACAACAAACATGAACAGTATAAGGATAAAGGAAAAACTCCTGAATGTGACACAACTACCCATATTAACATATGCAGGTGAGATATGGGGCATTTTCCAAAATCAGACTAATTGGGACAAAACAGCAACAGAAAAATATCATCTACGCTTTTGTCGTCAAATTCTTAACATTGGCAACAGAGCGAGCAAAATTGGATGCAGAATGGAACTGGGAAGAGAGCCACTGATAAGCAGAATATATTGCTCAGCAATTAACTATTACAAACACCTCAAAGCGATAGACAATGACAATTTAGCTTTTTATGCTATAAAAGACATGGAAAACAATACTTACACAGGAGCATGGTTGACTACCTTAGAACGAAACTTGAAACTTTACAACAAAAACAATGTCACAGATTTCACAAAACAAAAACTAAATAATTCAATTAGACAATATTACATTAACAAATGGAATATAGACAACAAAAGGGAAAGTGCCAAATTATGCACATACAGGACATTCAAAGACTCCTTGGAACAAGAAGAATACATAAAAGTGATGAACAACACACAACATGTCAAAACAATAGCTCAATTTAGATTAAGTTGCCATAAACTTGCCATCGAAAAAGGTCGTTATACAAAACCAAAAACACCAGTGGAAGACAGGTTATGCTCCCATTGTAACGAAGTTGAAAATGAGGAATATCATTTAATACATTGTAAATTGTACACAAAACAAAGAGACGCAATGTTTCACACTATCAACAGTGTAAATGCAAATTTCCTGAATTTGGATAAAGAAAAACAATTTAAACATATCTTACAATCAAAAGATAAAAATACTATTATAGCCCTCTATGTGTACTTGAGTAACAGTAAATGAACAAACAAAAGAATACACTCAGTCACACTTATTTAACTTTTTATTTACTCAACTTTCGCCTACTTACTTTTTTAGTTATTCATTATTAACTTTATTACATTTTAAACACCAAATTAGAAATGTAAAATTTTCTACACGGTTGTAATAAAGCTGTTATCTATCTATCTATCTAGTATCTATTTAATTTTCACTACCAGAAATATTTCCCATTACAGGATTTCATGGCATTTGTGAAGACAAAATTTCATGATTGTCAAAAATTTGTCTCACATGATATTAAAGTGTTTTACAGTATTTGTGGGCTTCCCTTTTCACTTGTATTTGAGGAACTTAATGCCCTATTGTGTTTAGTGAATTTCCTAAGATTGAGGTGAGATTATTGTTTTTCAATAATTTGGACAAACACGCATAACCTTCACATTAATTTAGTAATACCAATGACAACCAAATGTTGCCCTTCATTAAAGAGCATAAGATTTGTGCAGCTGTAAATGTGTTAACCAAAGAATTACAAAATTAATTTGAAGTTATCTACTTACAAATGTAAGGAGAAAGATGTATAGGAATACACATTTTATTTTGGTAGATATTGACAACACTGATAAGAAGACATGATAACTTACCCTGCAAGTTCAGATACAAAGACTACCAAACCAACTATGTCCACTTCCCCATACATTGGTTGAAAATAAACATCTCCCAGGTTCAAAATTTTTCTTGGTAGATACATAGGCACTTCATTTTCTAATGGCAGTGGGTGGTATCTGGAACTTCTTGTGGATGATAACTGGATTTCACTTCCTCTGTACTTACTTCTAATATAAACAATAAAGAACATTAAATAATAATAATAACTTTATTTAATTAAGCGCAACAATTCCAACATATGAAGATCAAAGGCGCTGATACAATAAACAATCAGTCAAATATTAAAAGCACTTTTAAATAAGTGCGTTTTCAGTCTGGATTTAAAAATGTCTACTGAAGGCTAGAACGAACAGACAGAGGTAATTCATTAAAAAGTTTAGGACCTAAATTTTCAAAAGCACGGTCTTTGTATAACACCTTGGACTTTTTACTACACATCTGACGAGTTTTAATAAGAAACTTCGATTCAGATCTTAAACTACGACTCGGTACATAAAATTCGATTCATTCACATAGATAATTTGGGGCAAAACCATACAAAGATTTATACACTGGTAAAAGTAATTTGAAATTGATTCTTTGTACAACTGGTAACCAATGAAGTTTAATAAAAAATGTCTGTAATGTGGTCATATTTTCGAGCATGAGTGACAAGGGGGGCTGCTGCATTTTGTACACGAATAAGAGGTTTTATCTTAGTTACAGGGAGACCAGACAATAATGAATTACAGCTGTCTAAGCGAGAAGATATGAAAGCATGTACCAACTTTTCAGTATCAGATTGGGATAATGATTTACGAATACAATTAATATTTCTTAGATGGGAATATCCAGATCTACAAATAATAGAAATGTGTGTTTCCATAGATAGCTGCGAATCAAACAAGACACCTAAGTTTCTAGCACTTGACGAAGCACTAACCAATTCTTCACCAATTGCGATACTAGACAAAGGACACGAGTCTTGCGAGAATCTCCGAGACGACATGCACACAAATTCAGTTTTCGACACATTCAAAAGTAGGAAATTACAAGACATCCAATCGCTAACATCTTGAATACATGTCTGAGGTATCACCCGGGCGCGAATTTGATCATCTTCAGAAACCGATAAATAAATCTGTGTGTCATCGACGTAAAAATGATATTTTACGCCGTGACGTCACAATAACTCGCCCAATGGACGCATGTACATTGAGAACAATAATGGCCCTAAGACTGAGCCCTGTGGAACACCGGTTTCTAATATAGACGTCATATCAGAAAATACATTTCCAATTTTCACTTTTTGAATGCGGTTACTCAAATACGACTCAAACCATTTGATGATGAGACCATTTAAACCAAAATTTGATCTCAACCTATCGATGAGAATCCTGTGATTCACAGTATCAAAAGCGGCTGAAAGATCCAAAAGTACGAGAGCAACTGAATTCTTAGAATTATCAATACTGCATAGTACATCGTTAGCGACCCGCAAAGGAACCGTTTCAGTGCTATGTGCGGTCCAATACGCTGATTGAAACTCTTCATACAACGAATAATTCTCTAAATGTTGTTTCACTCTGGATGCAACGACACGTTCAAGGACTTTAGATATAAAAGACAAATTAGAAATCGGTCGATAATTTTTCAGCATGTTTGAATCCAACGATGCTTTCTTGAGCAGAGGTTTAATCAGCGCACATTTCATTTTCTCAGGAACACTTCCAGTGCGAAGTGATTCATTTATGATATCTGTTATAGGTGAAAGCAGGATAGAAAGGATCTTTTCATCTTTTAATATATTAGTGGGTAAACAGTCCAAATCGCACGAAGCCGACGATGATTTTTTTATAATTATAATTATTTCATCCTCCGTGGCTGGTTCAAAACATTTCAATTCATCACCAGAGAACTTGTGCAGTTCGTTAAAACGGTTTCCATTCAATAAATTTAGATTTAGTCCTTGATTGATTTTCTTAATCTTATCCACGAAAAACATGCTAAAACGATTCGCTAAATTTATTTTGTTATCGTGAATCGGCAACGCATTCAAATTATTTGTCGAGCCTAGAAGACCATTTACGATGGAAAACAGTTTTCTTTGCTCACCATTACAATCCGCGATCTTATCAGCGAAATAACTCCTACGTGATACATCAATAAGATCATTAACTTTATTTCGTTTAGATTGGTAGATTTGGCGATGGACAGTTAAACCAGTTCGCCGCCACGTCCGTTCAGCTTTACGGCGTTCATTACATTAGATCATGAGGAAATTATACGAAATGCTGAATGAAGGCATGCTGTAAGATGACCTGTGTAACCAGAGTATTCAGAATAGTGAAAGTGATGACCAGAGAGAATACCAAAAGTCTTTCAATTTAGAAATTACTTTAATTTAGGCGGCAATGTGAAAAACCTTGATTTTATTCTAAAATAGGCATCACAACAGTTGACAAGTTAAGAAGCCAAAAAAAAAACATTTTGGTACTGTAACAGTATTTACATGTGATAACAAAAATATTCGTAGTGAAATGATACCACCATGTTTTTGCCATTATCAAGTTGACTTGGAACTACAAGCCAGTTATTAACTAATCAGCTAGCCAAAGATATTCATGAATTTCCAGATATCACAAATGGCTATACAACACACCACTTGAGGGGCAAAAACAAGTTACCGGTACATGGCATAATTGGCTCTCTCTCTCTACAAGATCTCAGCAGCCATTTGGCTAAGACAAAAAGTATTAGACATTGTGGCTAAAATTACTTCATCCTTAACAGAAGCCCGGCATTGTTTTTGTCATGTCTAGTTTCAACATTTATTGTCAAAAACACTGGCTTTTAAGAATATTACTTACCTTCCAGCAGAAGTAGACAAGTTAAATATTTTGTGTCTTGTTCCTTCACTCAAAAGTCCGATTATATCATCATTGGGTCTCCAGACCGTCAGTAAACAGCTGGTATTATTTCTATTTTCTGTGTAGTCTGTAATTCTTACTTTGTAAATTGCGCTTACTCTTCTACTAGCTGGGAACTAAATTACAAGGTCATTAGAAGAGACTTGTGTGATTTGTTTACTTTACATGTAAATTGATCACTTTTTTTAAACAAAAGTTATTGTAACATTTGGGATTAATCTGAATAAAATATAATGTTGGTAGGGGACTTTTAATTGTGTTTGTGGGTGTACATAGCCTCCAAGTACAACTGGCCAAATATCTATGCAATTCACATTCTGAAATACATTCAGGACACAACATTAAAATATTGCTAAAATAAATATTTTAAATTTAAATATAAATTCCAACTCATAACATTTTCAAATTCCCATATCCACTGTGCACCGATCTTCAGTATTCAAAATATCAAAACAATTTGTTCACTATACTCCTGCCTTTTTATTTTTGATCTTAAAAGCAATCTGTTTGTCCACAATGTGGTCAATTATTTTCAGCCCCTAACACATACAATACATGATATGCCAGTAATGATAATTCCTGTATAATTCCAAATATCAACTGTACAAATACTCACCCTAATGTTCAATATGCAGCAAGCATTTATTGGAATTCAATGCTTAATATTAAATAAATACAGAACAGAAACACTTTCAAAACTAAACTAAAAATGCACCTACTACGCTGTAAGCAATTGTTTTGAATCTAATAATTTAAATCATTTGTTTTGCCCATCTACTGTTTATTTTTTTGTTGTGTTTTTATAACCAAACCTATACTATCATGTTCAATATTGTAATTTAACTACCTTGGATCAGAGGCTACAAACATGACTAGTTTGAAAAAAAAACTTGATGATTTATTATTAGTATATTTTTTGCATTTATTTTAAAATTAGTATTATTAATATGATTCATGTGATTCTCAATTTAAAAACAACCCCAAAAAAAAAGGAATATAATAAAAGAAGTCATAATGGTACAATTATAAAATCCCACCTCTTCAGACTGCTCATCTAAGGCTCTCTGGAATTCTGATTGAAGGTCATAGTGTTTCTTTTCAATTAGTGATTGCTTATAAGAATGTAATAATTCAAACTGTCTTCCATTCAAGTAATTCTGGAACAGAAAAGGCAATAAAAGTAACAAGATAATGAAATGAAATGAAAGTACATTTGAAGACCGAAATAATGAAATTTTGTTTTGAATCCTTTCAAAATTTTGAAATCCAGATACTGTAAAATACTTTAATTTGGCAAAAATGTATTCTCGCGTATGAGAAATAAAAGTCATAAAGCATGATTTTCACACAAAACAGTGTCATAATTTTGTTTTGTTCTCTTGTGCATAGATTGATTTTTCTCATTGTGGCAAAAAAACAAACAAGTGACCTTACGGTCGAAATAGCTCTGCTGTCCTAAAATAGCATTGTGGTAGCAATGTCAAGCAACACATACAGTATCCAAACGACAAAAATATTCGCCATAAATAGAGAATTGAAGATATCCTGATGAAATGAACAAGTCAGATGGTGATGGATAATCGCCTATATGAACAGGTACACTCTGTAATTTTTTACAATGACATTTTGAAAGCTTAAGTAAACGATTTTTCATTGTAACACAACGATCACTGTATCATTTCCAGCTGACAGCAATGAAATGCAATAAGCATTCACCACTGCTGTTGCAATCATCCGTACCTGACTTTTCAGTGTCAAAATACACAATGTCTTGGAAATTACATGAAAATCAGCAAAACACTGTATGGTTTTTAACACCAAGAAAAAATCATGCATTCTGTTTTCATCTCAGGTACCTTGATCAAAATTCTTTTGCCATTCAGCATGCATTGATTGCGTAATTTGTATATCCATGATCAGCGTCCTTGGTAATGAGGCACTCTATGAATAAGACATTTCTAAAAGTTGGGCTTTGTCTTAGTTTTGTTAGCCTTCTCATCTGAAGTTGAATAAAACCTGCCCCAATTTAAAGTAGTTTTCCTTCCAATTTGACTTTATTTTGAATTTTTTATGTATTTGATAATTTGTGTAACCAAAGTTGAGCAGCAAATTAGAGAAAATCTGCATTTGTTATTGTCACATTGTTACCACTAATAAGCAAAATACTACTCTCAGATTTAGAGACGACAAATCCCCCTGAAAAACTAGGACATTCACATGGTATTTAATTCCGCTCAAACGACCTCCCATGAAAATAAATCCATGTGATGAGTTCATTCACAAAAACAATGTGACAGTGCAACCATGTACATATAGGTTATAGTATAAATGATACACACTGAGACAGACAATGCATGTCACAGGTGTCTGCTTTATTAGATTGATGCATGATGCCAAAAAATAGATAATTTCATTTACTTTTGCTGTTGCGTCAAAAAACATTGATAATATATGTACCCAAATTTTACTACCGGGGTATATACTAGGTAAAACATACATTACCTCAATAGACATTGGATCAGTACAAGTCTGAAGAGCTTCATAAATGTCTTCACCTGTGTCCAACTTTGCAATTTCTTTAATTTTTAGATTTTGATTTCCCTTTTGTTTATTTCTACCAACATCTTAATAGACGAGAACAACAAAATTAATGATCTCCATTACTGGGAGGAATGAGTGCAAAAAGATAACCAGGACCAGACAGTTCTAATACTTAGAATGACTGTACTTACTAGTATGATTTAAAAAGATTTAAGCTAATAGATAATCCAAATGTATCACAGATTAATTAAATTTTTACCACCAATAGTACAGTCATTCTGTCTTAGGTTACATGTGTAATGACAGTGATTTATAACTTGGTGATGCATGTCAAATCTGTTGTGACTACGACATAGCTGAATCAACAAGTGCACTAAATGTATGTGATAAAAAAATGCTTTATACATAAAAATGCTTTTAATAACAATTCTCACCATGAGATAATTCACTTTTTTCGAACTCATCTTGAATCTTTTTAAATAACTTTTCTGCTCTTTTCTGTTTTTCTTGTTCAAACCTAGCTGCAATCTTTGTTTCTGCCCGTGCACTGTGTACAGTTGAGCTACCCTCACTTGTCTTCTCTATGTACTGAGGAACGCAATGATATAAAAAAAACATCAGATTAAACAAGCTGCAAAAGATCCTTCTAATAACAATATAACACCAAATATTCCCACATAACCAAATATAGTTGGAATAAGTTTACTTAAATTCAAATCAGTTAAGACATAAAAGTAGCTACATATTGCTTGTTAGAATTTTGTGTAAACAATGTATTGACATGCTATGGGTCCCACATTGAAGACAAGACAACCACCAGCCTTTAAGTGAGCATATTATTAATTCATTTAAAAATTAATTTATTCTGTCCGTGTACAGTTGTTATTCTCCTTTATAACATAGTCCCTGTTGGTTCAAAATAAATCAGCCATTTTGAATCAAAAAAATAAATTACATGATTATTATAATTTTGATTGTGATCAGTCAATGTATGTCAGAGACATGCTCTATTAACAGCATTTTCATTCACTCATGTTGAATCCGATCTGTACCAAGATGGACATTAACTATTCATGCATAACTGAGATGATGGTCCACAATGGTAGAAATGCTTGATTTTCAATTTTAACATTAAAATAACTGCCATTCAGCCATCTTAAATCTATTCGTCAAACAAATATACATGTATGTGCATATATGCATCTTGATGTATCAAGGCATGTCAGAGATATGGCTCTGGAACAGTATTTGTTTTAAAACAAGTCATTGTTAATGACACAGTCCCCATCCAAAATGTTGTGATCGGACATATCAATTTGATGCTGATGGAGTCATTGAGATTGAAACCATTAATAGGAGATGGATTTGTAAAATATTATGATTTAGTGCTTTTAAATGAGAATTGGACATTGGGCAGTCATATTGAATCAAATTACAAAAATAATGTTCATGTTGATGTATCTATTGGTATACTGTCTTTGTACAAAATTTAAACAGAAATGTTCATTACATTCATGGAAAAGTAGGCATGGGTATCATGAAAAACAAAATGGCCACCAGTCAGCCATATTAGTTTGAATCAAAGAAAAACAAGCCATGCACGAACGAAATCCATCCATAAATGCTTGATATTTGATGATTTTTTAGCACAAAAATGGCCACCATTTGGCCATTTTGAATAGGATCGTCAAACCAATATATCTGTCTATCTATGACATGATGTATAATGAATATTTAAAGTTTGAACATAATCAGTGAAAGCAAGTCAGAGATATGGCACAAGAACCACATTCATTAAAACAAAATGGCCACCAGTCGGCCATTTTTAATCTTATCTGAAAAACAAAATGAAGTGCATCAAGGTCCTATAATGTATAATGTATATACCAAGTTTGAACAAAATCCATCTGTATACAGCCGAGAAATGCTTGATTTTGATGATTTTTAGCAAAAAAAATGGTCGCCATTCGGCCATCTTGAATCAGATCGTGAAACAAATTGACATGCATTTGTATAATATCATGTATGATGTATGTGTGAAGTTTGATTGTGATTGGTCCAGGCATTTCTAAGATACAGGTCTGAATGCACGCACAGACAGAGGCACGCACACACACACGCACACACAGAGGTCAAAACACAAGTCTTCGTTTTCGGACTGCGTCCGAACGGGGACTAAAAATAATGTTGGTACAAATGTATCCCTTGGTAAACTATTTTTGTACAAAATTTAAAGAGAAACGTTCATGGCATTCAAGAGAAAGTAGCATGGGTACCTTGAAAAACCAGATGGCCGCCAGTTGGAAAAAAAAATGACGTGCACCTACAGCTCAATATACATGATCATCAAACCAACTTTGATCCAAATCGGCCCAGTTATCTCCGAGAAACTGCTGCGGACACATTTAGGTATCAGAAATAGCAAATTTTACATCCAAAATGGCCACCAGTTGGCCATTTTTGCTCTGATCATAAAGTAACGCGCATATGCAAGACATTATGTATTGTCCTCATGTAAAGTTTGAATGAAATTGGTTAATGGGTGTTGGAGATATAGCTCCGGACGTACGAACGTACGGAACAAACCCAAATTAATAGTTCGTCTGAACAGGGACTAAAAAATGTCCACCTGCCGGCCATTTTGATTTTGATCTGAAGAACATAATGATGTGCACCAAGGCCTCATTCTTTTTAATGTAACAACCCAAATGACAGAAATGCTTGATTTTGCTGAATTTTTAACATGAAAGTGGCCACCACTTGGCCATCTTGAATCTGATTGTGAAAGGAACAGACGTGCATGTATCAAAGATGTATTATGTTTGTGTAAAGGTAGGCACACACAGACAGATGGATGGATGGATGGATGCCTAGAAGTCAATCAATACCTGTAATTCCCTGTTTTCGGACTGTGAGAAAATGAGATAATTTTAGTTATGACGTGACAATGGTACATCCCTTTGACATAGTGACTAAGGTGACATCATCAGTCTGTGTGTGCTCAACCAGAACACAATAAAAGCATCATAGTGCAATAATTTTTAATCGTTGAAACAAGTAACAGTTAGATGGTGGAAAGACAATAAATAAGAATAATATTTCTGCCAAAAACCATTACTGCAAACGTGTGTGCAACAACACACTCAGACATCATGACTAATAGCATGATGTAAGTGCATGATTCGTAAGCATAGTTCCACGTAAAATCATGATTCCTCTTATTCTACTCAATCGTAGAACTAGTTGATACTTGCAGCGTCATGGGCTAGTTTTATACACTAACCTTCCTTTTGTGGATAATACTAGCGCATACTAGTCGTCATTGGCATATTATAAAACCAACTCAACAAACAAGTGGTGTCATGTGATAATTTCATTATCATAGCAGTATAATAGCTGTTCATCTTCATATAGTCCCCTGGATCCCACAGTGCAAATATAAATCCATACTCCACTAGTGACAATGGTTTTCACTGTGTGGCTGGCAAGAACTATTCTTGTTAATATTACTCGCATTACAAAGTCAACTTTTTAAATATTGTTCATGAAACTGATTAATTAACGTATTTGACATTTAGTTTCAAACCTGGAAAATCTACTGAAACAAGTAATCAAACACAAATATGCCAATTAGTTAACGGAGAAAATTAAAACGGAGAAAATTAAAACAGTGAAAACTACATATTAGAAACATTAGTTCATAAACATAAACAGCAACAGAGGTGCAGGTAGTATTTTTTGATTTCAGACATAATTTCTTTCAAGCTTCACCAACTATCATTTGAGCAAACTTTGCATTTTTGATAAAATGTGTTCGTCATGTTTGAGATATTTATGATGACTTTTTAAAAACTGTAAGTCTGACTGTTTTGATATATATTACTGCACATGCATGTAACATGGACGTCTTTCAGATTTGGAAATTTTGTGATATCTTCAATTCCCTAATTTTGTCATTTTGTTATTATCAACTTCAAGTTACTTTCGCATTGGGCCATTCCAGTTTATATCTGCACCCCACCCCCCTGTTGATGAGTTTGTGTGTTTACTTCATACAGGGTATAATTTCCATGGGTGTATAAGTCATACAAAGTTTTATTTCCAAATCACCATTCACCATACAGTAATGGAAATCCAAAACTATAGGTCCTACTTATGGTGTTGATGAGTTCCTTTGTGACACCATACAGAGTAGGATTTACAAATATAAGTCTCATCATATGCTAATTTACCAAGTTCAAAATTTTATATCTGATAATGGAAATCCAAACTAGTCCTGCTTCACGGTGTTGATGAGCTCATTCGTCCCACCACCATCATTATCTATTTCATACTGGCCCAATACAGTCAGAATTCCAAGTTTTTTTTAGTCATAGAGTGTTGGAAATCCAACCTCATCAACCGGTATGTGGTGAGATAAGCTAGGCCATATTTTATTTAGTAGCCATAACTGCCTGGATTTCCAGAATTTTTTTTTCCATACTCGTCTGGATTTCCAGATTCTGTTTCTCCATATACAGTTGGAAATCCGGGGTATTTTCCCCATCATACAGTGCTGGAAATCCGACCTCATCAACAGGGGGGGGGGGGGTGCAGATATAAACTGGAATGGCCTATTGTGCATCAGGTTTATGTTCAGCTCACAGGATTGTTTTTTTAACATGCTGTTCCTACTGTAGATATCTCCTACATTACATTCATGCATTCAATTTACTCTACACACAGGAATTCTTTTTTTATAATGTGATACAGATTTTTTACAAAATGCACATCACAGCCAAAAGCCAGCTTGTAAACAACATACAGTACTCATTCCGCCCAACCTCCAGTCCCGCTTTTATCGCTTTTTTTCCGACCGCTTATCGCTTAATTTCCGACCGCTCGCTGCTTTCCGACCGGAAACCGACCGCTTTTTTTCCGCTCGCTCGCGTTCGCTTTTGTTCGCTCGCTCGCTCGCTTTTGTTCGCTCGCTCACTCCTGCTATGGCTGGCTTCAGAAACATCGTCCGCTTGCCAGCCGACCGCTGGAGTAACAATGATCGTACATTGTATGTATAAACTTAAGTTTTTATTCGTAATAAATTTAGGTTTTAATCATGATTCAAAACACAACGCCTATTGCTTCTCTGTTTTGGAACAAAGACGCCTTCAAATCACTTGACACATTGGAACGTTTGCTACGCAAGTCGAACTGTGACCTGTATTTACATATTTACGTCCTTGTGTGTGTGTGTAGTTCAAGCAGCTATATAACTGGTCAATCGCGATATGTATTGAGTACTAGTATTTGTGTGTTGTGTGTGTGTTTCTGTGTGTGATTTTGACTAAATTTATTCCGAACGGCGCTCAAAATAATTTGACACTTTGTTATTTTCGAACGCAACTCACACTATGACCCTTACTCAGTTTGCATAAGTAATACGAATGCTGTAGTTCAGAAAATCTATTGGTTAACTTTTGCTCGTGTCTGGGTGCGCAAAACAAAACTGCACATATAATTATCGCATAGCTGAATTTCTACAAATCAATTGGACTTAAACTACTAGTATAATGACTGTGACGATTAATCGCTTGTCTGAGTACATGCGGCGACGAATTATTGGATTGGCAGCAGCCGGACGAAAAATGAAAGAGATCTCGGAACAGTTAATTTGTTGAGGAAAACCATAGAGGGTCTATGGGAAAACAAAACAAACGCAGCCAGTGATACATTTTGAAAACAAAAATACAAAATAAGCAATCAGAGGCGCCGACCACGCGCGTTGGAAATAAATAAAACGTGTTGTGACAGTCTCACCAAACTCTTTCACTCGCGCAATATAATTATGTTATTTCCCAAAGCACTTATATTTAATACATTGACGAAAAACACCGCAAGAAAAATGTAAATCAGGCTTGTAATTACTAGTAACTCTACTCGAACGCAATGTTGATCACTGTAAAAGTGGATAAATTCGAACCGTCATCAAATTCAAAATTCAAGCGATCTCGTTGAATGTCAAAAATAAACTCGATGTTTAGAAAGACAAAAACAACACCATATTAGAGTGCAAAAAAAGTTAGCAGCAAAGAACGAGAAGTGCATGTGGGAAAGCGATGAGTGAACTCGAGGAAAATTATGCTGATGTGAGAACAAGCCATATACCCGCGGAGTACTCGCTAAAACATCGAGAAAATGTGCCATTTCAAAGGGCACCCTTACAAATAATGTCTGCGATTGTGTGAACATGATAACGTGCAAACAAGGAACAGAGCTCGTGGTCCACAAGGAAACTTAGCGATGACGCAGTTATAGATGTATACGGCTGTTGAAAACAGAGACTCCTTCGATCTCATATAAGCAGGTTCACGTGGATGTATCATTTTCAACTATTACCAACAACGCTATGATAACAAAGACATTGTGAAATTCTTTTGTTTTTATGTAGAAAAATACAGTAATTTTACCAAGTAAAATCATATTTATTAAAATTGTTGTTCATACACGAGTTGTCGAACACACTACATACTAGTAGTTTGTAATTTCATCTAGCTCCTTTCAGTCACGATTCAAGACAAATAAAAGGCACAAATATAGATAATATAGCAAATTATTTTTTTCTGTAATATTCGTGTGTAATCAGTAATTATGAAAAAAAAATTATGGGTACATATGAAATAGATTTCGTTATGAATTATTCTTAATATCAATTTCTGAATTACTTTTTTCAAAATCAGGTTTTTTCCCCTAAAACGAAAAGAATTTCATAATGTCGGGAACGAGAAGTTTTTTTCTTATTATTATTTATTGGGAACGGAAAGTCTTTATCGTAGTGCTTCGCCTCGGTTGAAAATGAGCTCTTCGGGTCGCTAAAACTGTATGTGCACCTCTGTTGGGGTGAACATTTGTATTATTATACTGAATAAATCTTAGAACAGAAATGGTGGCACTCAATTATGGCAATCTTCCAGCTCATCGTTAGAAAGATTTTCGGAGGCAAATTTAATCTCGAAGGATTGCAGGAAATTGACCCTTACCGATTCATATTTATGAATTAATCGGGATTCAGGTATCATAGTGTGTGATTTTTCATGCAAACATTGTGAATGGTTCTCCGACACTGATTCCTTTTTAACTTTCAATTTTTCTAAGACGCGGCAAACCCTGCTCATGACCGGAGACGTCGTCGAGATGCAGGTGCGATTCCTCTTAGCAACGCGTTCTATTTATTTCCAAAGCGTGTGGTCGGCGCCTTTGATTGCGTTTATTTTGTTCTTTTATTCACGTAATCTATCACTGGCAGCGTTTGTTTTGTCGCGTCTCACAACTTAATGTCCAAGCTGACTTTGTTTTGGCTGTAAGTGAACTACGTACAGCTCATGAAAGTATTTCGCCCAGAGTTCGCAAAAAACGGAATACCCTGCAAAATTTGAATCCTTTATTTTATAACGAGACATTGGGCGCAAACATAAAAACCATAATTGTAGTTCAACAGGTTTATGTAACGTGTTAGTCCGCTTGCCAGCCGCCTAGTTAAAAAACGCGATCTCCAGTGATGTCGGCTTCGACAACTTCGGACAAGTAAGATGGGCGCTGGCCGACATTACATTTGCAAGTATTGTATTTGTTTGACAAATTGTACACTACGGTCATTCTATAACAATCGATCAGTCGTTTTTTTCACAGTCTTACTATTCCTGCAGATATTCTTCAATTGTTATAGGTGCCACGGATTTTAACATAACTACAACTTGACCCGTGTTAAACCCAAACCATGCGTGCATGACAACCGTCACCCTACACACGGTTACTCAACGAATACCGTACTCTACAATAGACATTTTTCGCTCTCCACCAAAAATAGAATGGTTTTATTTCATATTAGTTGTGTCTGTGTCAGTGTCGTATTTGATTTCACATGTTTGGTTCGATCTTGTTTATGGTGGACATTATTACTACGCGTATGTATTATTACCAATTTTATATGGCCGTGTGATCCACCGTATTTTTTTCAACGGTCGTTCTATAAATTTCTGATTGTATTTATTCTTATTTTAACATCATAAAAACAAAAATGATACACTTGTACATGAAACAGTAGGTAATGAACTGTAAATGCGGGCGGTTGCGCTGTCAGGCGAGCGAGCGAGCGAGCGATTGCGCGAGCGAATACTTCCGGATTTGCGCGGTCGAAAAAAAAGCGGAAATTGCGCGGTCGAATTGAACAAAGCGAGCGAAAAAAAAGCGATCGAAATCCGGAAGCGGGCGGGAGGTTCGGCGAAATGAGTACTGTATATTGAAGTGGGAAAGTCATCACACATGCATGCAGCAAACAACCATAGCATGTCATTGTTTACAAACAAGGGTCTACCATGAGCCTTTATATTTTTAGCATGATTTGTTATCGCTTAGAAGTAAATTCTCATGTCTACACAGCAGACAAAACCCTCTGCTTTAACTAAATAAAAAACTATTAACAAAATGGCATTTATTGTTTACATCTGAGAAAGAACAGTATTTAAAATCTATACAGTTAGTTGATGAAGAGAACAAATTGTGCTGCACAATTATCTTTATATTTGCATCAAAATGCAAAACCATGGAAAATATGTAATACACGACTGACCTCAAAATACACAAAAAAAGAGTATTAGAGGAATTATTATTAATATAATTTAAATATTGTAAATATATCGATGGCCCCAAAAATAAATGTAAACCTTAATCACTTGAGGGTATGTAATCTGTCCATAAATTGTGTTTATGAAAAAATGATATGCAAATTGAGTCTTGTAAACATTTTCCCAAATTCTGATTCCGATGCAAATCATTAAAAAATGCATTTACAACTTTACAGCAAGCTTAAAAAAAATATGCCAAAATTTAACATCCTCATAGCAGAGGTGGGATATAATAAAAAGTATGAATTACCAGAAAGGGCACAACAAGAGTTTTTTTGGAAGAAATGGATTAAATTTTCAGTGTAACAGTACCTTATTGAATTGTAGTGTACTACTATATTATTGGTGGGGGATGCAAGAAAAATAAAGGAAAAGGAGCTGTATAGAGATACATGAGATAACAGTATAGTGTGAGATTAACATTTAGCTGGCTTGAAGCCAGCCTAGCATGTTTTCAAAACTTCCATATACATTGTATCTATGCAAAGTGATCTGTCCAAATATTTGAATTTGTGAACTTCTGCGCAGCCGTAGCACCACCTGTTTCTACACTCTGGTGAATATGTATGGAGCCATGCAAAACCCTGTACTTGACCCAACTGGGCGAATTGAGGGAGTCGCTGACTCACTGAGTGTATCGTATGTGTGGGTAAGCATCGCTCAAATCTAGCGAGGCTAACCAGTAGAAACAGAGCATGGAGAGTAATACGGTGTTCAGTGTTTCCAGTGTATCACCACCTGGAGAGATCGAATACGCACTGCCTCAGAGCCAGAATAAACCGACACAATCAGTGCGATAGAGATGTGTGGCTTCGGCAATTCTACATCAGGGCTGATCTCTCCTTAGCCGAGGTGAGACCCAGCGAGGCCTGTAGAAGTTGATAGGTTCAGACTCTGCCTCCCGCCGAACATATGCCAATCCACCTCGTCACAAGTGGCGAGTAACCCCTGCCACGAGAGCCAGATGACACTGCAGGATATCCCATGTAGCCGTGTGGTGTCTCACCAATGGCTGTGTCTGCTGGTCTAGGAGGCTGGTGCGTTCCGCCTTTGAGTGCTGGCAGCACAAAACAATGCGTTCCAGTGGGCTGAGGGTCGCCACTCTGCTCTCAGGGCATGGATTGTTTCCAACTGAACTGATGAAATATTCCATGAACGTGGCCACCTCCCAAATATTTGTGGTACCGGGGTCAGGGAGAGGAACAGTTTTCATCGATCCACACTGAATGCGGACAAAAAAAAAGGATAAAGGCAATATGGCAGCACCTCTTTGCCTCGGTCACATGGTTCGGGACGTGAGGAAAAATCTTGAGGTCATGGGGCTTCCCCTAACCTAGATTTCTTTATCCGTCATTAGCTGAATCGCAGATTAATGCCTACAGTTCAAAATAGTCATTTTGACTGACCGGAGTCTATGGTGGGTAATTGAACGTAGTGGATTTTGATATACATTGTTGACTGACCCCATGGCTATGTTTTATATATCAATTTCCATGGCTTTTTTCATATTGTAAATATTTACAATGGTGAAGTCACTCTTGACTGCCAACTTATGACTGCACTTTTCCCCCAGACTTGGTATGTGATGTATTTGGAGAAGTGTGACAAATGTTTATTTACCGGTTTGCTTTATATTGATAGTTTCATTCAGTATTCAGCAATATGTTTTTCACTTGAACCCTTGAAACACCAAAGTTTTGTCACCTTTTACAAAATAAAACCAACATAGTTTTTTTCTGATTTTTTCAAAAGTTTTGATGAAGATATATAAGTCCATACAGTTTAGAATTATTCATTTATAGAAAAATGCATATAAATAGCAAAATCTTGCACCAACAATTTGGTGCCCAAAGTGTTCAGGAATTGAGGATTAACCAGTTTCTGATTCGCTCGACCATAAATACATTGATGGTTGAACAAATAAATTAATCATAGCCAATAAAATGGCCACAACGCATGTTCAAAGGCATCCTTGCACGCAAATGAATAGGACACACTTAAGAAGCTCAGTATGCAAATACACACACTTAATAATTTTGATGTTATTTTCTGCTAGCAAAACAGCTGAAAATTAAAATTCGAGCCTTATGATATCAAATTTATTAAACTTGTGTCGTAAGTAGTATATGGTAATCGTCATGATATGAAAATTACCAAACTTGTTTAATAATTCAGATACGATGGGTCACTAAAAATTTGTTCCTGCTAACAATGCAATTCTGCTACCACGAAGGGCAGTGAACATTCAGTGGCTTGTGATGACTGAACAACTCTTGTCACATGCTATGGCTTGTTCTGAAATTTTAGCTTGGCAGAATTTAATCATAAAGTCAAATGGCAATTAAGTTTTCAATCATATTAACCTTGACCATTGTATATTAACTCTGATCTTCAGTTGCTAATATAAATGTGTTTAAAGTGGCATCAAAAATATCCTGTAAATGGATGATGTTTTTAATACTGAACATCATATCCATTGTTTGCTGTAGCTTGTGGTTAAGTCATACTGTATATCTTGCAACTTTTGATGATCAGGTTAATCTATCATTGACATACTAAACTATCAGTCAGACACTAGATACTACACTGGTGTTATTATACTAATCATATCTATAATTAATGTACATCAATTTGTCATTCATTATCACTGCATGGACAAAAGAGTAGCAAAGAACTAATGTCCATAAAGCAGACTGACTTGGTTTACCAGCAAAAACAATATACATTCACAGCACACTCACAAAACATTTCTTGTCTGAGAAATGAGAAATGAAATACAAAGCGACATGGATTATGTATTCTATGAGTTGTAAATTTTGTATATATTTGATTCTAAATAGATTTGGGTAACATTACCGGTAATACTATAAACATTTAGGCAAAATTTTCACTTATATCTTGAAAAACAAATCAAACTCTGATTTTATACTTATTAATGAGACTGAAGATGGCCAAATAGGAAGTGCTCAAGTTATTGTACAGTCCTCATTTCACCAAACTAATGTCAACGTTAATTATGTCACGTGACTGCTAAATAAACAAATCCATTATGCTGCTATTTCTTACTGCTACTAGAAAACAAAAACAGTTAGCCAACACATTTTTATGGGGAAAAAAAAGACTACAATGTTCTCCAAAATAATGTAAAATTGATAGTTTCTGAATTGTTTAGTTCTTTTACAAAGTGGTGGAGAAGAATTCTGTAATAAATTAGAGTACTCTAGTTTCACGGATCAATTAGTTATGAAATATTAATGATACTTGAAAACGGTTTTACATTTTGTTTTCAATTGATCATGAGTTCAATCTCTACAAAAATCAATGAAATCGATAAAAAAAGGAAAATATTATTGATTAATTGCAAAAATAACGATACCAAAACCATGTCGGTCTGGTAAAATTTGACATCCAATTTCAGTGACTGAGCTCGATCTATAGTAATACGTATTCTCACCAAAAATATTTTCGAATAAAAAGTGAAAAAATCGAACAGAGCTTGCCATGTATAAATAATTTTAGGGGCTTCAGCAGAAAAATGCATCAAATTTAGCTCTAACCGTAAATATTTGGTGACCAGTCAAACAACTTGAAAATTATGATTCACACGGCCCTTCGGTATTGAAAATCGTCCACCCTAGTCTGGTTTACCTTTTTTCCCAACTTGCAGAAAAAACTGATTGGCCATGGCCACTAATGTATCTCAGCCTAGTTTTTCTTTTTGAACTGAAGTCAAATCCCACCCCTTGTCAAAATATACCAATGTTTTTCAGTGAATAATTTTGAAGTCTGACACAGCCAAAAAACTATGTGAATCAACGCCGGATGATTGGATGGTACAACAACCCTTAAATTTCGGTCAAATACGCTTTGTTAGAACATCACCTAAAAGTCACCTGATCGGAGCATGACCTGGGTCACAGAACCATATTGGACATGGTCGATAAACAATCCAAACAATCAAAGACCAGATTTTTCTAGATATTTATACATACTGTCATACCAAACATATACAATATTAATATTAATATTAGGTATTATTTTAGGCTTAGAAATATTTTCTTTCACTCAGTCCATGCATGGAACTGCTATTCAGTCCTTTGGCTTGTCTTCTCTTTGACAAATTGTAAATACATTGCAAAGACTCAACACTCAGGAAAGGAAATCCAGACAACCATGTCGTACTTGTGTTAAAATACATTTTGTAGCAGTGTATCACGTCTAAATATTGTTTAAAATAAAATATTCAATCCCAGCCAAATCTAGGTCAAAGGGTCAGATCAGGTGCATATAATTATAGATTGTTAAAACCAAAAGTATTTGAACTTTTGACGGCTGTGCAGCATCTATGAAAACCAGCAGGACAATTATAAGTCAATGTGAACCTCGAGTGAGCGGGCAGTGATATTTCCGAGTTTGTGTGAAAATAAAGAAGAAATTGTCCGGTCGAATTCAACAAGCAAAATCACACAAAGAAAAAAGCAAAAGCTGGCGGGAGGTTGAGTGATACGAGTACTGTAACATCAGCAAAAATAAATCTATTGTATTGTGTCAGTAAATTACATATCTATTAATTAAATATTTTAGGTTGGAAGGTGTTTGAGTTTAAAAACAAACATTTTCCCTTGCTCTATTTATCTATCTAAAATATGGGCATGGTAAAATAGTATCAAAAATAGTAAGTAGTACCACTCGAATGACATATACCAGGATAAATACAATATCCAGTCTAGTATCTACTATAAAAATACTTGAATGTCAGATCTATTGTACTCACTTGTAATGGATAAGACCTCACCACCACAATGTCGATACATCCCACGAGACCACCATCTGGATATAATGTGTTCAAAGAAATGGGGAGTGGGTGTGGATTGCGATGAAAACCTAGTTTCGCAGCATAATGAGATCGTCTGGTTGAATTACAGGTGATCTTTAACATTAAATCTGGTGGTGCCTGAAATAAACATTTACAAAAGACTTCAGTGTGAGAAAAATTAAAGCAACAATGTTTAAATTTTCTACTACAGCCATTACTTGCTGAAAGTTCACATACATGTACAATTCCGGAAATGTGGTTAAAAAGAATTAATTGCTAACAAATTGTGTTAGGTGTACACCTGTGATACAGTTTATATTTGAAGACAAGCACCACAATGAAATGTACTTTCTAAATAAAAGCACACACTCTCGTTTTTTTTTTTTTTTTTTTTTACATAGCGCCCTCTATGGTAAGAACATTGATCCAAGTCACTTTTGTTTACCAGTTAACACTCTTGTGTTCAGAACCATCAGGAATAACATTACAAAATACTTTTTTTTTCTAGAATACTTAATTTTAATTCTACCATGATGTAATAATGTAAGTTAGAGAAAGGTAGTATTCACTGCTGTATAAAAATAATCAAGGTTTGAACACAATAAATTGTATATTTCATCCACTCCACTTAATTATTGAGAATTGTGCTGTTTCTTGTTCTCCAAAATTTCGTTCGTCTTAGATTTTTCTTTGTTGACATGTGGTTTGACTTTAATGTAGGCTTTAATTAATGAGTACAAAAACCTCTGAACTGATGGTAGGTGGTGTTCTGAGACACTGAGAGGATAAACACATTTCTCAAACAAATATCTACTGTCATAGATGTACCCATAAAAATAAATAGTGCATATAAATGCACTGCTTATTATTCAGTCATGGTTTGATAAAAAATATGTATTGAAAAAGCCACATTTATTCTCCGCCAGTGCTGTTTCTTTCCTGATGAAGACTATCATTCTCATTGATAACAAGAGTGTGTGTTATCTAGATTTCATTTTAAAGGGCATTGTCTATATCTCGGACCTTTATATTTCAAATGGAAAAATAAAAAATTGGACACAACTACAAGAAATTGGGTTTACTCCTAGACAATATCTCCTTTGACATGGCATAATCTCCGCTATATCACCAGAATGGAGAGGCTGTACTCCCTTTTTTGTTAGACCAGAATTGCCTATTGGTTTGTACATTAACAACATATTTTGTCCATTGAAGATGGTAACATGTAAAGTAATACGAAATGCTCTTTCATCTCTTTATTTGATTCCACCAAAATGTTAAACTTATTTTCAGCAGTTGTTTCAATTAAATGAAATTAAGTGGGAAATTATTTTCAAGATACCATTTAGAGTTACCATTGAAACAAAACTCCAAGAATTCCAGTGGAAACTAAATCATAATGTTTTATTTACGAATACTATGCTTCACCGTATGAGACCTCTTCTCGTCACCTCTAGCCTTTGTTCTTTTTGTCATAATAGCGACGAAACTCTAACACATTTATTCGTTACATGCAACTATGTTACTGTCCTTTGGACATCAATATGTAATAGATGGGGTGAATTTTTAAATACGCCAGACACTTTCACAGATATTCAAATTTTGCTGGGAGATGATCAGTTCTCAAGTTTATTGAACCATATCATTATTATAACTAAACAAATTATTTATTCCTGTAAATTAAATGGCATTTCACCTTCATTTCGTCTGGTGGAAAAAAAAGATATGGCAACAAAAGAAATGGAATATTGTATATGTAGTAAAAATAGCACTATCAAATTGTTTCAGGTGAAGTGGAGAAACTTTACCTAATGTTGGTTTGTGCATCTTACAATCCACAATTTTTTAATACAATTGGAGTTACTTGGTAATCTGTCTTCATTATTTGTTGTTATTGTTTTGTTTTCTTCTTTTACTTTTTTTGTTTTGTTTATTACTGTTTTTTTTGTATTTACTAAAGTCCTGTAATTTTTTGTTTATGGGTAATAAAAAATATTTATCAAAAAAAAAAAAAAAAAGACTACATGTGTGTGATAAAATAGCTATCCATAGAATACTTGACTTGTTTCTCATTACTACTTGTTACTACTTCATGTCTCTATTTTCCTGGTTTAAAATAACCGTAATTCGGTTTGCTAACTTCAAGTTTGTCTTATTATAAGAACTCAATGAATTTTGGATCTGCCAAGTTTTCTTGGCCTACCATCATGTCCATTGACCTAATAGATCAAGAATTCCATTAACCAATCAGAATACCATGTTGTATTACAGACAGTTTCCAAATCATCTAAATATTGGTGATTGCAAAGAACTCATTGAACAAATAAATTTCATTATTATCGTTGCACTATAATCAGTTGGTGTTGATTTTGCTGCGCAACAATAAATAGCACTTGTTACATTGTAAAATGATATTAAAAAGATGAAATGTATTTTGCCTATTCCCGCAAAAATCCGCCAGTTTTTTTCTATGATGAAAACTCAGTCATACAAATTTGTTTGGGCCATAAAACATTGCAGATGATTGTGTTTTGACAGAAATATTACTAATGTTTTTGTAATCAGATTTTTACTCATTTCATCACAATTATGTATTTTAAAAATAGGCCAATTGTCCTGTTTGGTTGACGTGTGACCCCTGCAAATGTTTTCTTACTATTAATATTAATGAGCATTTTGATGACGTCACAAATTTGAAAGGTTGAGTATGCATTCTTTCAAGATGGCCGTGAATAGCGAACAAGCGATTGCTAGCACGCCAACAGAATGTAAGTAAAGATGCATTTGTTAGTAAATGAACTTCGGCCAACCCTTTTTAGTGTTCAACCAGTGTAAAAATGTCTGACAACAAATATTTCTCACTGATATATTCAGCACTAGTTCTTGACAACATTGCCCATATGTTTTACTACAATGTCCAATTCTTGCCAACCAGTCACTGTGCATGCCAAATGTTAACAAGTATGACGGCCTATTAATAACCCAGATGTTGAATAGTGTGAAATGTTTCTTATTGATACATACTGAAGTAAGTTTTTACTATTTTTGTCATTGAAAATGTACACTGATATGTGTGGTAAATTATATGCAAATATGACAATTGTACAAGACAATGCATACCCAGAGTACACTGCACTGGTTCTCTGACTCACCTCCAATGGAGTGCATGCATCCTGGGATCCAATCAATTCAGCACCATTGATACACAGTTTAGTACCAACTTTTATTTTCCCATTTGTTATCAGTCTTTTCAATGCTGCATCTATAAATGCTTTAATGCTGTACCAACCATCAGTTAATTCAATCACCATATTGTTCTGCAGTTGTAAAACAGAACTGTTCATGAAGTCATGTTTATTGGCCTACCTATTTTCACATGCCTTCACTTTCATTTTAATTATACAAATATCTAATAAAATATTTACAGCATAACTGTGTAAGATATTAACTCCCCCAATGGGGACTTCGCCCTCCCCTAATGAGAACTCCCTTTTTGAGCAACACACAAATGATTACCATATTTGTTAAATTAGTAGTGCACAGTGATTCAGATGCTCACTAGACAAATTCTCAGAGCTCATTTCTTAATCGATCAGACCATATAAAAAAAAAATATCTGAATGCATTATACAGCAAAGGTATTTTTCAAAGATGTGAAAAATTGAGGACAATACTGTACATAGTGTATGATACACAAGGTATTTTGTAAAGAACCTCATAGTTTCCATAGATTTACAGATTAAGAGGTTATTACAAGGATACCGAAAAGTATGCACGAAGACAGTACAGCAGGAGTGTCGACCGATGCGCAGCAGAGGTTGATGCGACAGCGTACTATCTGAGTGCATATTTTGCAGTATTTTTGAAATAATCTCATTATTATACATCTTTTCCTTCCAATGATACATCATGGGAATGCCGAAATCCAAAAAGTTTAGAACAGAATCAGCAAACTTTTTTGTGTGGAGTCCGGTCAAACCCTGGTGGCAGCCATGTTTGTTTTTATTATTATAGGACGCTTACGCATGTAATCCTTCCATATTTAGAATTCGCATTTCCTAACTTACGGGGACAGATGTATAATAATATACCTTATGATTAATTTGTTTTGAAACTTCATTTGGGTCTTGTTCATGTGATGTTACATTCACAGAAGTTGATGATACACACAACACAAGTCGTTTGGATGGAGCGTCGTCCCGTTCTAATATCTTCTTTAAAGCCGATCTTTGACTGCAATCAATTTCTCTGTCATATCTGTATTTCAACTGCTGCATCACATAGTCTGGAGTCAGACTTCTAAAATAACAAATTTAATATTAATTCAGGAGAATTGCAGTGTGGTTATGTCCAATGTGATTAAAATAAAATCTAAACTTTCATAGAGTCTGATTCAAATCTCATTATTTAATTGTTCACTAAGATTCACAAACACACTGCATGTACACAATATGATGCGGGTATTATGTTCTGTAATTGATTGTGTGAGTAATCTACTATGAAGAAATCTCAAGAACAAGTCTCAGATTTTCTACTGCAGTTGGTCAGATGTATAAAATAAACAAACAATTTCAATGAAGCAATATTTTTGTGGGTATATTTGTTATAAACTGTACAATTATTTGTGTGTTTTTTTACAAATTGATATAAAGTGGAATACTTTATTTTCGCTATAATTAATTTTCGCTGAAAAGGCTTTTTGGGCATTTTGTATGGAATTTATTTCCAAACGGTTCATATTTTGAGACAGTGCCCTCAATGTTGAATATTGGTGAAAATTTGAATATACATGTAGTAGGCAGTGCAAAGTTATAAGCAAGCAGTAATATGAATGAACACCTCTATCCACTGCAGAATCAACACTATTCTCAGTGCATACATAGCACTCAATAAACTCAAAATTTTTTGAGTACAAATATTCATATATACCGGTACACAGCACTCAAACTGAAAATTCCTCTATTACAAATATCCATATATACACAGCACTTTATAAACTGAAAATTCCTCTATTACAAATATCCATAGATACATAGCACTCAAATAAATTGAAAATTCCTCTATTACAAATATCCATATATACACAGCATTCAATAAACTGAAAATTCCTCTATTACAAATATCCATAGATACACAGCATTCAATAAACTGAAAATTCCTCTATTACAAATATCCATAGATACATAGCACTCAAACTGAAAATTCCTCTATTACAAATATACATAGATACATATAGCACTCTATAAACTGAAAATTCCTCTATTACAAATATCCATATATACACAGCACTCAATAAACTGAAAATTCCTCTATTACATATATCCATAGATACATAGCCCTCAAACTGAAAATTCCTCTATTACAAATATACATAGCACTCTATAAACTGAAAATTCCTCTTAGACTATTACAAATATCCATAGATACATAGCACTCAAATAAACTGAAAATTCCTCTATTACACATATCCATAGATACATAGCCCTCAAACTGAAAATTCCTCTATTACAAATATACATAGCACTCTATAAACTGAAAATTCCTCCATTACAAATATCCATAGATACATAGCATTCAATAAACTGAAAATTCCTCTATTACAAATATCCACAGATACACAGCACTCTATAAACTGAAAATTCCTCTATTACAAATATCCATAGATACACAGCACTCAATAAACTGAAAATTCCTCTATTACAAATATCCATAGATACACAGCATTCAATAAACTGAAAATTCCTCTATTACAAATATCCATAGATACATAGCACTCAAACTGAAAATTCCTCTATTACAAATATACATAGATACATATAGCACTCTTTAAACTGAAAATTCCTCTATTACAAATATCCATAGATACATAGCATTCAATAAACTGACAATTCCTCTATTACAAATATCTATAGATACACAGCATTCAATAAATTGAAAATTCCTCTATTACAAATATCCATAGATAGACAGCACTCTATAAACTGAAAATTCCTCTATTACAAATATCCATAGATACATAGCACTCAATAAACAGAAAATTCCTCTATTACATCTACCCATAGAAACATAGCACTCTATAAACTGAAAATTCCTCTATGACAAATATCCATATAGACACACCACTCAAATAAACTGAAAATTCCTCTATGACAAATACCCATAGATACACAGCATTCAATAAACTTAAAATTCCTCTATTACAAATATCCATAGATACATAGCACTCAAATAAACTGAAAATTCCTCTATTACAAATATCCATAGATACATAGCACTCTATAAACTGAAAATTCCTCTATTACAAATATCTATAGATACACAGCACTCTATAAACTGAAAATTCCTCTTTTACAAATATCCATATATACACAGCACTCTATAAACTGAAAATTCCTTTATGACAAATATCCATAGATACACACCACTCAATAAACTGAAAATTCCTCTATTACAAATATCCATAGATACACACCACTCAATAAACTGAAAAGTCCTCTATTACAAATATCCATAGATACATAGCACTCAATAAACTGAAAATTCCTCTATTACAAATATCCATATATACACAGCACTCTATAAACTGAAAATTCCTCTATTACAAATATCCAGATATACACCACTCAATAAACTGAAAAGTCCTCTATTACAAATATCCATAGATACATAGCATTCAATAAACTGAAAATTCCTCTTTTACAAATATCCATAGATACACAGCACTCTATAAACTGAAAATTCCTCTATTACAAATATCCATAGATACACAGCACTCAATAAACTGAAAATTCCTCTATTACAAATATTCATAGATACATAGCACTCAAATAAACTGAAAATTCCTCTATTACAAATATCCATAGATACATAGCATTCAATAAACTGAAAATTCCTCTATTACAAATATATATAGATACATAGCACTCTATAAACTGAAAATTCCTCTATTCCAAATATCCATAGATACACACCACTCAATAAACTGAAAAGTCCTCTATTACAAATATCCATAGATACATAGCACTCAATAAACTGAAAATTCCTCTATTACAAATATCCATATATACACAGCACTCTATAAACTGAAAATTCCTCTATTACAAATATCCAGATACACACCACTCAATAAACTGAAAAGTCCTCTATTACAAATATCCATAGATATATAGCATTCAATAAACTGAAAATTCCTCTATTACAAATATCCATACACAGCACTCAATAAACTGAAAATTCCTCTATTACAAATATTCATAGATACATAGCACTCAAATAAACTGAAAATTCCTCTATTACAAATATCCATAGATACATAGCACTCAAATAAACTGAAAATTCCTCTATTACACATATCCATAGATACATAGCCCTCAAACTGAAAATTCCTCTATTACAAATATACATAGCATTCAATAAACTGAAAATTCCTCTTTTACAAATATCCATAGATACACAGCACTCTATAAACTGAAAATTCCTCTATTACAAATATCCATAGATACACAGCACTCAATAAACTGAAAATTCCTCTATTACAAATATTCATAGATACATAGCACTCAAATAAACTGAAAATTCCTCTATTACAAATATCCATAGATACATAGCATTCAATAAACTGAAAATTCCTCTATTACAAATATATATAGATACATAGCACTCTATAAACTGAAAATTCCTCTATTCCAAATATCCATAGATACACACCACTCAATAAACTGAAAAGTCCTCTATTACAAATATCCATAGATACATAGCACTCAATAAACTGAAAATTCCTCTATTACAAATATCCATATATACACAGCACTCTATAAACTGAAAATTCCTCTATTACAAATATCCAGATACACACCACTCAATAAACTGAAAAGTCCTCTATTACAAATATCCATAGATATATAGCATTCAATAAACTGAAAATTCCTCTATTACAAATATCCATACACAGCACTCAATAAACTGAAAATTCCTCTATTACAAATATTCATAGATACATAGCACTCAAATAAACTGAAAATTCCTCTATTACAAATATCCATAGATACATAGCATTCAATAAACTGAAAATTCCTCTATTACAAATATATATAGATACATAGCACTCAATAAACTGAAAATTCCTCTATTACAAATATTCATAGATACATAGCACTCAAATAAACTGAAAATTCCTCTATTACAAATATCCATAGATACATAGCATTCAATAAACTGAAAATTCCTCTTTTACAAATATCCATAGATACACAGCACTCTATAAACTGAAAATTCCTCTATTACAAATATCCATAGATACACAGCACTCTATAAACTGAAAATTCCTCTATTACAAATATCCATAGATACATAGCACTCAAACTGAAAATTCCTTTATTACATATACCCATATATACACAGCACTCAATAAACTGAAAATTCACATATTACAAATATCCATAGATACCTAGTTGCAAATTGTTGAGGGTAGGCTACTTCCATTGCAGCTAGCTTCCACACAATCCATTTATAATGATTGTAAACCCAATCCATACTCAGCAATTTAGGATCAACACCCGGTGTGCTCAGCATTGCTCTGCAGGGTAAAATAGTAGAAATCATGTGTATTGTGATCTCTACATGTACACATGAAGTTCAATCACATTTCAACATGTGGTAATAGTAGATGACTGTATCATCCCACAATCACCAAGACCTATGCCTACTCAGATCGGATCAGATCAGAATAGGATTGTCAAACCAATATATCTGTATACCTATCAGATGATGTATAATGAATATTTAAAATTTCAACATAATCAGTCGAAGCATATCAGAGATATAGCACTAGAACCACATTTATTAAAACAAGCCATGCATGGCACAGTCCATGTTAGTTATCAAATTTAAGATATATAGTTTTGTTTATAGTAATATAGCTGGAATATAACCATGTCAGGAATATAATTTTTTAACATTAAAATGATTGACATTTGTATCTGATCGTCAAACAAGTACTTGTCCATATTGAGAGATATTGCTCTGGAACAGCATTCAAAATCAGCCATTTTGAATCCATGTATATATATATATATATATATATATACATACGTGGACAGAGAAATTAAGACACGACTAGATAAGTAAAGTTCACTCTACAGTACTGTTTCGTAAGGTACATGGAGTACTTCACTCATCAGGAGTTAAGACTTTATTAAATAAACCACCGAAACAGACTACGTTATAAGTGCTACAGATTTGCATAACAATGGAGTGTGTTTACGATATTAAAACTAGTTGTTGCATAGCAACGATTTGGCTCTGTGTCTACAGGAAGAAAAAAGCTCATTTCTTTTATTTAAACTACAGTAATGTGGTTGGAAAATTATAATATATTTCTCTCTAATACATAAGTTGCAACGTTTGCTTGAAGTATTGTATGGTGCAGCATGCAATAACACTCTCCATTTGATGTCGTAATCGATGTTATTGTCTTTTAATGACCAAGCGTATTTACTGAGCTCTGTTGCGTTTCTCAATGATTGGTTGCGTAGCGATGCAGTGTGGTTTCTGTACCGGGTTTTAAATTCATTTCCTGTTAGTCCCACATATGTTTCACACTTGTTGTTGTCTTGCCGTCTGATATTAGCTTGGTAAACCAAGGCCGATTGTAAACAATTTCCGTCTAAGGGGCATTCAGATTTCTTACGGCAGTTACATAATCTGTTGATCTCGGTACTGGGTGTATTGGTGTTGGCCGCTGTAAGTTGTTGTTTGTTTTGATTGCAGATTATTTGCTTTACGTTATTCGTACAACTGTAGCTCAATTTGATGGTGTTATGGCTGAAAATTTTCCTGAGTTTGTTTCCCTGTTGGAAACACTTATCAACCAGGGTGAGGAATCTTCTAACCACGCTGTTAGTGACATTTTTTACTGAAGGGAGGGGGGGGGGGGGGGTTAAACCAGAGGATGTTGTTACGAGGTCTGTTTGTTCTTCTTCTTTCCGTGGGGGGTTCGAATTTGAGGTGATAATCATATCCACTTTGATTTAGAGCTGTCTGGTAGGGTGGCGCGGCTAGATCAAAGTGTTTTTCGTCTGATGAAAGATATGACAATCGTTTGTTGATTCCTGCCGGTATATTCTATGTACGTATAGTGGGTGGCTGTTGGGTTTAATATATGGATTGTAAAAGCTGTCAGTGAGGTTGAATGTGACGTCCAGGAAGTTGACAATATTTTTATTAGCTTCGATTGTGACTTTCAGACCGTGTAGTTTGAAAATATGACAGATGGCTTTTTTTATTCTTTCAGTTTCTTTGGGTGTGTTGTCTACAGCGGCTAAGCCATCATCTCTGTACGGCTGATCATTTTTCCGCAAATATCATGCAGCTGTGACAATAAAAAGCATCCAACTAATTCACACGTCTCTGCGCCGTCGAAACTGCCCATACCGGTAGTTACGTCGAATGAGCAGGTGCTCTTCTTCTGCCAGTAGTGGCCATTATGTAATAACAGAGACTTTTTTGAATGTAGAATAATATTTATTTCTTCTTCCGAAATATGGTCGTATGAAGAGGCGAAGTGTAACGCTTTGAGAAGAAGATCTTGGTTAATGGATGGGTAGAATTCTACTATATCAAAGCAAATAAAACGATGTTTTTCTTTGTGTTCGATTTTGTTGAACCATTCTATTACAGATGCGGTGTTTTTCCATTGGTTTGTTCTTGTTTCTATAATAATTTTCTTATTGATCCTGTCTAAAATTTGTTTACTTACTTTGCCGATTTCTGGTTTGGTAGGGTTGATCAATCTGCATGCAGGATTATTTGCAAAGTTTGGTTTGTGGTCTTTCAGGGTGATGAAGGCCTCTCTATTTGCGGTGACGTCGACGCGGTCATATATATATATATATATATATATATATATATATATATATATAACATGATGTATAACAAATTTATAAAATTTGAACATAATCGGTCAAAGAATTTAAGAGATATGGTTCTAGAAGCCCAATCATTTAAAAAATGCCCGCCAGTCAGCCATTTTGAATCCAATCTGAAAAATAAAATGACGTGCATCAGGAACCCGCAATGTCTAATGTATGTACCAAGTTTGAACGAAATCCATCCACAAATGCCAGAAATGCTTGATATTTGATGATTTTTTAGCACAAAAATTGACCACCATTCAGCCATTTTGAATAGGATCGTCAAACCAATATATCTGTCTATCTATGACATGATGTATAATGAATATTTAAAATTTGAACATAATCAGTCAAAACAAGTCGGAGATATGGGTTTAAAAGCCCATTCATTAAAACAAAATGGCCGCCAGACAGCCATTTCGAATCCGATCTGAAAAATAAATGATGTGCATCAAGAACCCGCAATGTCTAATATATGTACCAAGTTTGAACGAAATCCATCCATAAATGCCAGAAATGCTTGATATTTGATGATTTTTTAGCACAAAAATGGCCACCAATCGGCCATTTTGAATAGGATCGTCAAACCAATATATCTGTCTATCTATGACATGATGTATAATAAATATTTAAAATTTGAACATAATCAGTGAAAGAAAGTCAGAAATAAGGCACAAGAACCACATTCATTAAAACAAAATGGCCACCAGTCGGCCATTTTTACTCTTATCTGAAAAACAAAATTATTTGCATCAAGGTCCCATAATGTCTAATGTATATACCAAGTTTGAACAAAACCCATCAGTAAACAGCCGAGAAATGCTTGATTTTTATGAATTTTTAGCACAAAAATGGCCGCCATTCGGCCATCTTGAATCAGATCGTAAAACAAAATAATGTGCATCAAGGTCCTGTAATGTCCAACGTATATACAAGGTTTGAACAAAATCCATCTGTAAACAGCTAGGAAATGCTTGATTTTGATGATTTTTTAGCACAAAAATGGCCACCATTCGGCCATTATTGATAGAATTGTCAAACCAATATATCTGTATATCTATGACATAATCTATAATAAATATTTAAAATTTGAACATAATCAGTCAAAGTCAGAGATATGGCACTAGAACCACATTCACTAAAACAAAATGGCTGCCAGTCGGCTATTTTGAATCTTATCTGAAAAACAAAATGATGTTCATTAAGGTCCTATAATGTCTAACGTATGTACCAATTTTGAACAAAATACTTGATTTTCAGCACAAAAATGGCCACCATTCGGCCATCTTGAATCAGATCGTGAAACAAATTGACGTGCATATGTATAATATCATGTATGATGTATGTGTGAAGTTTGATTGTGATTGGTCCAGGCATTTCTAAGATACAGGTCCAGATGCACACACGAACACACAGAGGTCAAAACATAAGTCCTAGTTTTTGGGCTGCGTCCAAACGGGGACTAAAAACGTAATGGCAACCATGTTGACAGTCACATTGTAATTCGATACTGCAGCGTCTTTCTTGGCAAGATTGGTGGTTTCATCAGAGGTGACATAAATTTGTATATCAAACAATTGTATGCAGTATTTATGATCATTAATGCATCTAACTTTTGTCAAAATTCTATTCATGTCATCATCAAGTAAAGTCTTTTCAAGTATTGAAAACTTATTATATAATAATTTTTCATGTTTGGGCAAAAAAAGTTTAGGGTAGACAACCAATTTGTGATAGGGTACATATGCATGGTTATTGGAAACATGCATCTTTTTTATACAGCAATAAATTGTCATATAGGGTGATTAAAACTGTTTGCTTCAACACATGTGTAAAAACTTAGGTTGTAATGACATTTTTCAACAAAACATAATGTAAAAATGATGACTTTAAGCCCTGCATTTTTATACCATGTACGCACTCCACTAAAGCCTGTGTAAAGATCTGTGTTATGTTGGCTGTATGTTTGTAAGGACTGATACAGTCAAGAGAGCATAATTTATTCCAATTATAGTTACCATATATATGAGGGGCGTTCAATAAGTAATGCCCCTGACCCACTTCCAGTTGTCTGATCTAGATGAAATTTTGCATGTGTAATGATTTTCATCTCTATGGGTTATGTTGCAAAAACAGCTCTGAACAAATTGTGGTTTCTGATTTACAGGTGTTTGAACTGAGTCAGTTGAGTGTTATGCAGTGATCCGATTTTTGTATTTGAAAGGACGACACCAAAGGAGACTTTTGATGAAATGAAAGAAACTAAATATGGTGATGATGCCCCATCATATGACCTTGTAAAACACTGGCATCGTGAATTCAAACATGGCAGAAAGTCTGTGGAAACAGCTCCCAGACCTGGTTGTCCCTCTTCTGCCATTGATGAGGCATCTGTCCGTCAAGTTGAGGCAGCCATTTTGGAAGATCGACACATTACTGTTCGCCGAATAGCCCAAGAGATCAAGATTAGTACAGGGTCTGTGGAAACTATCATTCATGACCATTTGCATATGCATAAGGTGTCTGCCAGATGGATTCCCAGGTTGCTCACACCTTTCCAGAAGCAAGAACGCGTTGAGTGCTCGAGGATGAATTTGGAGATGTACTAAGAAGATGAGTCTAAGTTTTTTCAAAAGACTGATACACAGGATCATCACTATGATCCAGAGACCGAAGCCTAGTCAATGCAGTGGAAGCACTTGGACTCACCACCTCCAAAGAAGGCAAGGGTGCAGCCCTCCGCTGGCAAGGTCATACTAACAGTCTTCTGGGACCAGGAAGGAGTAGTGATGACAGTTTTCCTGGCAAAGGGTACCACAATTACAGGAGCGTATTACGCTTCACTTTTGATGAAATTAAGAGAAGCTATCAAAATCAAGATGCCGGTCAAGATCAGCAAAGATATCCTCCTCCTCCTGCAGGACAACACTCCGGTCCACAACTCGCATGTCACCAGATCAGAAGCACGGGCGTGTGGCTATGAAATCCTCTCCCATCCCCCTTACTCTCCTGACCTTGCACCCTCTAACTTTCATCTCTTCCCAGCCATGAAATTGTTTTTGAAAGGAAAGTGTTTCCCAGATGATGCAGCCTTGATTTCTGAAGTTACGATGTGGTTGGAGGACCAACCTGGGGTGTTCTACAAAAACGATGTCCAGAGCTGCATCAAGTGATGGGAGAAATGCATAACTCTGGGTGGTTCCTATGTAGAGAAAGACTAATACATTGTAACTGTGCCAAGTTTCATTAATGTCCTGCTATGGGAAATGGGGCAGGAGCATTACTTATTGAACGCTCCTCATATTATGTAATATATAACCACATAAACCAAAAAACATCATTTATTGTATGACTTATATTGCCCATAAGCCCTCCTCTGTCATTTATGTACTAAGTACATACGATACTGACAGAACACATACATTATTGTTTAGCTGAATGACTATGAGCAGAAGTTCATGTATGTGGGAAACACTGCATACTCATTCTAGAAACTCACTTTACAAAATTGTCCTTTCCAGCAGTTCCTTTCTCATCAGGGACCAAAATACCTCCATCACTTAATTGAATACCATCTTGATTTGAGCAAATACTTGTACTGTAATGATTAGCACAATTGAATCTGTAATTTTCTGCATTACTGCTTCTAATATCCAGCACACTGGGGTGTATTCCAAAGGAGTGTAACTATGGGGCAAACAATAATGAAAAGAAAGAGTTGACATAGATTTCTAAAATAATTTAGAAAATGGAAAGTTTTGTCAAAAACAAGTTAGTAACATTAAGCATTAGCATTATGCTATTTTTACTCAATATAGCTATTCTAATTTTATAATTAAACCCCTTTATACCCAGTATCTGTTCTGACGTCATGACTATAGATAATAAATTCATTACAATTTTTTGCAAAATTTAAATATTATTGGTATGGCCTAAGATGCATTTTAGCATAAGTTGCAGCTATAATGCGCCATTATGCAACATGGGTTATATACATGTGCATTATAGCCCTTACTTATAGCAGTTTAAAACAGCTGAAATGCAGTAGCAAGTTGCATTATAGCGTGAATACATGGGAATACATGTTGGATTTTAGCATGACTTGGTGCAAGAGGCTTGTATTTTTCACATTATTGACTCTTTTATCATAGGATCCCTAATTAACATGGCTCGCATTATAGTGCATTTTAGGAAATTGGTTGAATTTAATAGTAGAAATATAATGTGCACATGATAGAATTACATGTCACTTTAGCATCTAATGACATGCATTTTAACATGGTATCCTATGATAAGATGATATAAAGCAAAAAATACAAGAATCCTGGACCAAGTCAGATGTTAAAATGTGACTATAATCTTACCATTCATGTATTATAACTTATGCAGGGTTAAATGCAACAAATTTTTTTTCAAATGCAATAATGCAAGCAAGCAATCATCATAGTCTGACGCTAAAATGCGATAAGTAATCGTATAATGTGTGTAATATTTTCATAAATGCATTATGTTAAAATCGTTGCAGTATAGAAATTACGATTTAGTTTAACAGATACCTGTTAGCCTTCAAAGTTTAAATGGCTATAATGCCAAAAATAGAAAATTTACCATCATTGGCCATTCATGCCAGTCAACATGTATAACAAAATATTCCCAAAGATTGAGTTATGACACTGTTCCCAAACATTGGCAGTACTAATCACAAGCAAGATCACACAATACTTGTTTGTTGTATCCTATTTGCCTCCTGCTTGTTTCCGGTTCTGGTCCATGTTTGAGACTACTACTCTGTGCATCCACAACTAAACAGACATAATTTTTAGTCAGCAGCCTGAATGAATCGTAAATTTACCTCATCTGGTGTATGTTGTTGTGGTGGTTGTGAGCCAACAACATCATGTAACTTCAGTCTTGGTTGGTTGCATCTCTTAGTATACAGACTGCCCATAGCAGGTTTGATTTTAGCGGCCTTTAATAAAAAATAAAAAAAGTTATCACTCAATCTATTGTCGCAAGTTTTACAGCTTGCCATAATTTTGCAATACCAAGCAGGGTATCCAATCCTATTAGGAATCACAAATTTATGCTATATTTACCGCTAAAATGTTACCACCTTGCCCACTCCTGGACTTCACACACCAATCACTTGGATTTTAAAGATCAATTGATAAGATTACAAGAATCCTGTCTTCATGAATACGGTAAACATCAATTGATAAGATTACAAGAATCCTGTCTTCATGAATACGGTAAACAGCTTTAATTTCATGAGACAAATACCATATTTTACAAGCAAGCAGTGACAAATTCTCTAGGGTCATAGGAAACAAAGTTTCAGTAACTAAATTTTTGCAGCATTTTCACGAATGCCATAAAATCCTCATGAAAAATCATGAAATCATGAAAAATTCTGGCAGCAAAAACTAAATGGTTCACAGAAACTTCATTGGAACTGGGAGATTAGAAATGTGAAACAAGGCTACTAAGCTCTAAGCTAGTATCTAAAGAAAGCAATTTATATTTCCATGGTCTTCCACCACATCATTCAAATTTGTATTCTAGCCAATAGCATGGCAGCAGCTAATCTCAAAACTTCCACTTAAGCAATGTGTTGTTGCTTGTCACTAGTAAACCTAGTCAGAAAATGTATATGTGTGTCTTTGATCAAATATATAAAGCTAGTCATTATTTTGTAACATTTGGCAAATTTCTATAGAAAAGAAAACAGTGTGAAGACTATCACACATTGTCAGACGAGCAATGGTATTCCAATATTTGATAGAGGAAAAGAGATTACTGACCTGATATGTCTGCTTTGCCGTGATAGCCCTTGATGTCCATGATGAACACTGTTGTTTTCTGTTAGATTCCTTGAAATTAATAGAAGGTTGTATCGTTTGACTTGGTAACACAGCAATATTGGGAGTTGATTTTTCATTTACTGTCTTCGTTCCTGACTCTGAGTCAACACTTATAACTCTTTTGCGAAAGGGAGTCTTGAAACTTGACCTTCCACTACAGTTTTTATTCTGATTAGACACTGTAGAGGCAGTAGATTTGTCAGTGCTGCTTCTATAATTAAACAGCCCATGTGGACTATACTGAGAATTTATGGAGTTCACATTAGACTTTATACCATTTTTGGGGGTAGAAACGATTGGTCTCAATGGCACACTGAACTTCTGATGTCTATCTTTGGTAAAACCTAAAAACAATGGAGAAAATGAATGTGTAAAATTTGCAGTAAAAGTATTCTATTATCGAATTAGTTAATAATTATTGGATTTATAACTAATAAATGCAAGATACACCATTCCAAACTACTGTAATCCACTTCAATATATTCAGAGTGAGAAAAAGAGTGTTTCTGCCCCTCAAATAGCGATAATTTCTCCCAGTGCATTCAATTTCCCTGATCTATGTACACATAGTATGTGAAACGGTGGACAAGATGACAGAGAGAAAATGAAACACAATTTGAAGGGCACTACTAAAATATATCTTATTTATCTAAACATGCAGGTAGGGTTTTGAACTCTTGTCTGGAGTCAAAATAAAAAGAAAACCGGGTTGTCCAGTGAGAAAACCATTCAGATTGTTCACAAGAAACAATGTGTTTTTTTTAACATAGCTTTTTGGCCACTTTTTATCAAATAAAACCAGAATCATTTTTAGCAACTACACATGTATAACATCTTTCACAGTTATGTTAGCATCTGGCTTTCCAAACAATAAATTCAATTTTTTTTTTCAACAAAATATAGCTACAATGATAATACTAAATTCTGTAATTTCTTCTCATGGTTAGCCCGAATTTTATATCTGGTTGTCCCATGACAAAAAAGTCTGGAACAACCAATTTCAATCCCCTGCTTGACCAATCATTCATGAGCCCAGAACAACAGTTGTTACCAGTAATCCACACTTAAAGTAAAATAAAAGTTGAACATTGGTTATTGATTAATTTGAAGTGGACGTTACATGGACATACCTGTTGGAGTAGTAGATACTGGGGTGATTCTTCCTCTGCAGTCAACTTTAACACCAGAAGTGTCTTCACATAGTCCTATTGAATATAAAAATGATATATATGATTATTAAACTAAGGTTAACATTTACATTGAAAAACTGACAAAAGAAGAAATGGAGGCACTTGTATGCACTGTATTTAATGTGTATATATTTATGGTTACATACAAAGTTTATATACTTGTAGGTTGTCTCTACTCTCCATCCCCCTATGTTTATAATATCCATTTTGTACCATAATAATCACTCAACACATCCCCCACCTTGACAAACACTTCCCTATATGTACCTGGCTACATATTTTTTGCAAGCCTACTGTTAGTACCATGATTTCAAGTATTTCTTTTACCATACACAAACATGACAAAATTACTGCTACATGTACTATGAAGGTGAAATCAGACGACTGCCATCCTAGTCTGCAATACTGGTAGATGACAATCAAAATTCAATCAGAACTTACCAATAGAGGGATTTTTCACTGTGTTTCCATTTATTCTGCTGCTCCTTGCCACCACATTACTAACTTCAATGTTTCCAGTAGACATACAAGCACTCTCCACAGTACCAGCCATGTTTGGTCCATGCTTCTGAGCTACCCTAGGCTTACAAAGCATGTTAGAATCATCAGTTTTCCTTCTCTTGGTGGGATTTATTGTTCCTTTCAAAGGAACAGTCTTATCAGCAGATATCTCAGTTAATCTATTGACCATCATTTCAGTGCTTGTGACTTTTGACGTATTAGATTGGCTTATCAAATCCAAACTTTGTTCTCCAGCTAGTAACATTTGTGCTTTTAAAACAGAACTTTCAGATATTGTTACTTTATCTCCCTTAGCAGTTTGAAATCCTGACGAAACGCGAGGCAGGTCATCTCTGTATGAGCTACTGTCATCGGCAAGAAAGTTCCTTGCTTTGAAAATAGCTTTATCAGATATTTCAACTGTTTTTCCACCAGCTGTTTGAAATCCTGAAAAAGATCCAAGCTCCACGACCCCGGTTTCAACATTATCATCTGTGAAATTGCCATCACGCAAAACTTTATATGTTTGGGAAGGATTTTTAGGTCTTAAACTGTTACCATTTTGCTTGCTCATTCCACTGTGATGCTCCATATTTTCAACATCAACACAGGTTTGACTGTTTCCATTTGCAGCTCCATCCATATATAAATCGGGTACAGTTTCACATGTCTCACTTACAGTTTCTTCCATTTCTACTTCTGAAAATATAATTTTAGCTTTTTTAAGAGCCTTCTCAGATATTTTTACATCTTTTCCACTTGCAGTCTGAAAACCAACAAATTCTCCAACAGGTATTTTTTCTGTATTCTCAGAATCAGCTAAAAACTTTGCAGCTCTTTGCAGTGATTTTTCACAGATGTTAACTTGTTTTCCACCAGCTGTTTTGAAACCAGTGAATGGTAGCATTTCATCAACTGAATGGCCAACAAGATTTTTAGTTAGTTCATCATTCATGCAGCTTTGGCGATTTCTTTGTCCACTTCCATCTGTAGTATTCATACCATCTTGAAATGTCTTTTTAATGCTATTTGACTTTTCTTCCATTTCTACTTCTGAAAATATACTTCTAGCTCTTTTAATTGCAGATTCAGATATTTTCACACCCTTTCCACTTGCAGTCTGAAAACCAACAAATCCTTCACTGGCAGGCATCATTTCTGTATTTTCAGAGTCAGTCAATAAATTTGTAGCAACACAGCTTTGCCTATTTCCATTTGCAGCCCCATACATTATCATATCTGGCACAGTTTCATATGTCTTACTTGTAGTTTCTTTCATTTCCATTTCAGAAAATATACTTTTAGCTTTTTTAAAAGCCTTCTCTGATATTGTCACACCTTTTCCACTCGCAGTCTGAAAACCAACATATCCTTTGGCAGGTGTTTTATCTGCATTCTCAGCACCATCAACAATATTTGGTACAGTTTTACATGTCCTACTTGATTCCATTTCTATTTCTGAAAATATACTTTTAGCCTGTTTAAGTGCACAGTCAGATATTTTTACATCCTTTCCACTTGCGGTCTGAAAACTAACATGTATATTTTCTGGATTTTGAGAATCAGCCAAAAAATTAGCTGCTTTTTGTAAAGATTCTTCACAGATGTTAACTTGTTTTCCACCAGCAGTTCTGAAACCAGTGAATGATGGTATTTCATTGCTTGTGTTACTACTGGCATGATTAGTTGTTTCAGTCATGTCATTAGGACATCTTTGGACATTTTGTAATCCTTTATCCAAGATTTTATCTACTTTTTCACCGGATACAGTATCACCATTATCTATCTCAAATGCCATTCTATCTTCCTCCATTTCTACTTCTGAAATTATACTTTTAGCTTTCTTAAGCGCCTTCTCAGATATTTTGACACCTTTACCACTCGCAGTTTGAAAACCCACAAATCCTTTGACAGGTATTTCTTCAGTATGAACTAGATGCACTTTTCCTGGAACATTCTTCTCACTTGCATTTTGAAAAGTCTTATCATATTTATCCTTGTCTGTTTTAGAAGTCAACTCTACACTGGGGAAATTTAGATCACTGAATGCTTTAAAATCATCAGAAATATTACTATTACACAACACATCATTGACCTTTACTTGCCTACTCTTTGTGTTGTTATTATCACAACAAGATTCAATGTCTTTGGCAGCAGTTGCTTCAATATTCTTATGAAAATTGAAGACTACTTCACAGTCTTCAGAGCCAAATGAATCAAGATCTTGGACATTTTGCCATTCAGCTATCTGCTCTTTCTTTTCTAGGGTTGACATGTGGTCATTGCTAGTGTCCATCACAACTTCTACTTCATTCAAGGTTAGTCTACTATTGCATCTATTACTGGACTCCTCTTGTTTCATTTCAGCCAACTGAAGTTCAAATTCTTCAACGGCCAGTAGTTCTTTTGCAACCTGCGTGGATGTATGCATGTCATCAGCAAAGCTATCATTACATGTCAACTGTTCATTACAAAGCAAATCTTTCTCAGACTCGCAACATGTCCTGTTTGATGTATTTGTTTCTGTTGAATCATTGTTTTTGATACAAGAGGATTTTAAACCAACAAGTAGACTTCTAACCACTGTCTCCTCACTGTCTTTTGAATTGTTTGTTGGTGCTGGAGGTTTAAAAGGTTTGAATCTTTTTGGCAGTTTGCTACAGCCTTGAACTGATGTAGTTGTCTCTGTAGCATTGACAAACTTACTAGGAAAAGAAGCTTCTTCATTGTCAATGTCCATTATGATTTGCTTTGCTCTCTGTATAGATGCAGATGATATGCTAATTGTTTTGCCACTTGCACAGGAGAAACCACTGATATTGGAGCTCATTCCACAGTCATTCCCATTCTTAAGATCACTGGTGATTTTCTGATTATTTAGCAGGACAATCTCTGAGGTAGAAGGGAGTCCTTGATTTACAGGATAGTCAGCTGAAGATGCATTACAAATTATAGAATGAGTCACTTTTGCAGTATCTTCAGTTTTGTCAATAGCTCTACCAATGGTGGAATTGAAATCAGCAATAACTGGCATATCACGACTGTTAGTTATTTCAGTCGCAGAGTCATTTTTAACAGGTGTGACAACCACCAGTTTATTTAGAGGATTACCCTTGTCACCCGCAAAAGTGAAAGCATGCATTTCAGAATCGTCGGGCACAGAGGCTATGTCATTCATTAGTTTTCTAGCCATCAACATTGATGATTGAGATATTTTAATTTTTTTATGGGAAGCTGTAAGGAAGCCTTTAAATGCAGTGTCAGAAACTACTGTACTCTCTTTACAGACAGGAGATGTCACACAGGTGTCTTTACTCTTGCATTCGGTATGCATATTTACAGGACTGGTACTGGAAACAGACTCAGACAGACTTTTTCTGAAATTTGAAACCACAACAGAATCAATGTTTGTAGGTTCTGATTTATGCCATGTCTTCAATTCACTGTTTTCACTATCCTTTGGGTGCCTGTCAGGTTCCTGATATGCAGTTGTTGAAACTGGAATTTCCATTCTTTTGTCATGAATGTGGAATGAAACCTTGCGTTCTATACCAGAATGGTGATCAACTTTCAGACGCTTTGATGATGCTAAAGAGTGGTCTAAAATTCTCCTCTTACATCCAACAGACTTAATATTGCATCTTAAAAGTGAAGTGTTTACAATAGATTGAGTCCTATTTGAAGTACTTGAACTTAATGACTGTTGTTTCTCCTTGGACATGTATGATGAAAATGGCACAAAAGCACCTAAAAAAAAAAATTCAAAGAATTAGTCCTATTGGTCAAGATGAATTTACAAAATTCAAACAGATCTTCCACGTCATGACAAGGAGTAAAAGGTTCTCACAACTGCAGTGCTTCATACAATTTTCTTTTGAGTTTCTGCATGGAAAAGCCTAAAATACCAGTTGTCAAGCCAAGGAATGGTCATTTTCAGATCACATAATTAGCCTAATATGAACTATTGACAATTAAAAGATAAACGCAGCCAATTTTAAACATCATCAGTCATAGAGCATTGGAGAAATAAGTGAGCACAGACATGGAATAGTCGGCCATTTTGAATAAAATCATACAAACATAAACACAACGTTTGAAAGTAACAGTTGATATATAAAGTTGACAAACAATGAATGTGAAAATAAGGCATAAAGAGAACACTCAACTATTATAATGCATTGCTGAGGTCATGATTTGTGATGAATAAAGCTTTATTGCAAACAATGTTGCTTTAAGAAGCCAGTATAAAATCATTATCAGATTTGGGGGTAACATTGCTTGCAACACAGCTGTTTTGGGGGTAACATTGCTTGCAACACAGCTGTTTTGGGGGTAACATTGCTTGCAACACAGCTGTTTTGGGGGTAACATTGCTTGCAACACAGCTGTTTTGGGGGTAACATTGCTTGCAACACAGCTGTTTTGGGGGCAACATTGCTTGCAACACAGCTGTTTTGGGGGCAACATTGCTTGCAACACAGCTGTTTTGGAAGCAACATTGCTTGCAACACAGCTGTTTTGGGGGTAACATTGCTTGCAACACAGCTGTTTTGGGGGTAACATTGCTTGCAACACAGCTGTTTTGGGGGTAACAATGCTTGCAACACAGCTGTTTTGGGGGTAACATTGCTTGCAACACAGCTGTTTTGGGGGCAACATTGCTTGCAACACAGCTGTTTTGGGGGCAACATTGCTTGCAACACAGCTGTTTTGGGGGCAACATTGCTTGCAACACAGCTGTTTTGGGGGTAACATTGCTTGCAACACAGCTGTTTTGGGGTAACATTGCTTGCAACACAGCTGTTTTGGGGGTAACATTGCTTGCAACACAGCTGTTTTGGGGGTAACATTGCTTGCAACACAGCTGTTTTGGGGGTAACATTGCTTGCAACACAGCTGTTTTGGGGGTAACATTGCTTGCAACACAGCTGTTTTGGGGGTAATATAGCTTGCAACACAGCTGTTTTGGGGGTAACATAGCTTGCAACACAGCTGTTTTGGGGTTAACATTGCTTGCAACACAGCTGTTTTGGGGGTAACATTGCTTGCAACACAGCTGTTTTGGGGGTAACATTGCTTGCAACACAGCTGTTTTGGGGGTAACATTGCTTGCAACACAGCTGTTTTGGGGGTAACATTGCTTGCAACACAGCTGTTTTGGGGTAACATTGCTTGCAACACAGCTGTTTTGGGGGTAACATTGCTTGCAACACAGCTGTTTTGGGGGTAACATTGCTTGCAACACAGCTGTTTTGGGGGTAACATTGCTTGCAACACAGCTGTTTTGGGGGTAACATTGCTTGCAACACAGCTGTTTTGGGGGTAACATTGCTTGCAACACAGCTGTTTTGGGGGCAACATTGCTTGCAACACAGCTGTTTTGGGGTAACATTGCTTGCAACACAGCTGTTTTGGGGGTAATATTGCTTGCAACACAGCTGTTTTGGGGTAACATTGCTTGCAACACAGCTGTTTTGGGGTAACATTGCTTGCAACACAGCTGTTTTGGGGGTAACATTGCTTGCAACACAGCTGTTTTGGGGGTAACATTGCTTGCAACACAGCTGTTTTGGGGGTAACATTGCTTGCAACACAGCTGTTTTGGGGGTAACATTGCTTGCAACACAGCTGTTTTGGGGGTGACATTGCTTGCAACACAGCTGTTTTGGGGGTGACATTGCTTGCAACACAGCTGTTTTGGGGGTGACATTGCAACACAGCTGTTTTGGGAGTGACATTGCTTGCAACACAGCTGTTTTGGGGGTAACATTGCTTGCAACACAGCTGTTTTGGGGGTGACATTGCTTGCAACACAGCTGTTTTGGGGGTGACATTGCTTGCAACACAGCTGTTTTGGGGGTAACATTGCTTGCAACACAGCTGTTTTGGGGGTAACATTGCTTGCAACACAGCTGTTTTGGGGGTAACATTGCTTGCAACACAGCTGTTTTGGGGGTAACATTGCTTGCAACACGGCTGTTTTGGGGGTAATATTGCTTGCAACACAGCTGTTTTGGGGGTAACATTGCTTGCAACACAGCTGTTTTGGGGGTAACATTGCTTGCAACACAGCTGTTTTGGGGGTGACATTGCTTGCAACACAGCTGTTTTGGGGGTGACATTGCTTGCAACAGCTGTTTTGGGGGTGACATTGCTTGCAACACAGCTGTTTTGGGGGTGACATTGCTTGCAACACAGCTGTTTTGGGGGTGACATTGCTTGCAACACAGCTGTTTTGGGGGTGACATTGCTTGTAACACAGCTGTTTTGGGGGTGACATTGCTTGCAACACAGCTGTTTTGGGGGTAACATTGCTTGCAACACAGCTGTTTTGGGGGTAACATTGCTTGCAACACAGCTGTTTTGGGGGTAACATTGCTTGCAACACAGCTGTTTTGGGGGTAACATTGCTTGCAACACAGCTGTTTTGGGGGTAACATTGCTTGCAACACAGCTGTTTTGGGGGTAACATTGCTTGCAACACAGCTGTTTTGGGGGCAACATTGCTTGCAACACAGCTGTTTTGGGGGTAACATTGCTTGCAACACAGCTGTTTTGGGGGTATCATTGCTTGCAACACAGCTGTTTAGGGGGTAACATTGCTTGCAACACAGCTGTTTTGGGGGTGACATTGCTTGCAACACAGCTGTTTTGGGGGTGAACATTGCTTGCAACACAGCTGTTTTGGGGGTGACATTGCTTGCAACACAGCTGTTTTGGGGGTGACATTGCTTGCAACACAGCTGTTTTGGGGTGACATTGCTTGCAACATAGCTGTTTTGGGGGTAACATTGCTTGCAACACAGCTGTTTTGGGGGTGACATTGCTTGCAACACAGCTGTTTTGGGGGTAACATTGCTTGCAACACAGCTGTTTTGGGGGTAACATTGCTTGCAACACAGCTGTTTTGGGGGTAACATTGCTTGCAACACAGCTGTTTTGGGGGCAACATTGCTTGCAACACAGCTGTTTTGGGGTAACATTGCTTGCAACACAGCTGTTTTGGGGGTAACATTGCTTGCAACACAGCTGTTTTGGGGTAACATTGCTTGCAACACAGCTGTTTTGGGGTAACATTGCTTGCAACACAGCTGTTTTGGGGGTAACATTGCTTGCAACACAGCTGTTTTGGGGGTAACATTGCTTGCAACACAGCTGTTTTGGGGGTAACATTGCTTGCAACACAGCTGTTTCGGGGGTAACATTGCTTGCAACACAGCTGTTTTGGGGGTAACATTGCTTGCAACACAGCTGTTTTGGGGGCAACATTGCTTGCAACACAGCTGTTTTGGGGTAACATTGCTTGCAACACAGCTGTTTTGGGGGTAATATTGCTTGCAACACAGCTGTTTTGGGGTAACATTGCTTGCAACACAGCTGTTTTGGGGTAACATTGCTTGCAACACAGCTGTTTTGGGGGTAACATTGCTTGCAACACAGCTGTTTTGGGGGTAACATTGCTTGCAACACAGCTGTTTTGGGGGTAATATTGCTTGCAACACAGCTGTTTTGGGGGTAACATTGCTTGCAACACAGCTGTTTTGGGGGTGACATTGCTTGCAACACAGCTGTTTTGGGGGTGACATTGCTTGCAACACAGCTGTTTTGGGGGTGACATTGCAACACAGCTGTTTTGGGGGTGACATTGCTTGCAACACAGCTGTTTTGGGGGTAACATTGCTTGCAACACAGCTGTTTTGGGGGTGACATTGCTTGCAACACAGCTGTTTTGGGGGTGACATTGCTTGCAACACAGCTGTTTTGGGGGTAACATTGCTTGCAACACAGCTGTTTTGGGGGTAACATTGCTTGCAACACAGCTGTTTTGGGGGTAACATTGCTTGCAACACGGCTGTTTTGGGGGTAACATTGCTTGCAACACGGCTGTTTTGGGGGTAACATTGCTTGCAACACAGCTGTTTTGGGGGTAACATTGCTTGCAACACAGCTGTTTTGGGGGTAACATTGCTTGCAACACAGCTGTTTTGGGGGTGACATTGCTTGCAACACAGCTGTTTTGGGGGTGACATTGCTTGCAACAGCTGTTTTGGGGGTGACATTGCTTGCAACACAGCTGTTTTGGGGGTGACATTGCTTGCAACACAGCTGTTTTGGGGGTGACATTGCTTGCAACACAGCTGTTTTGGGGGTGACAATGCTTGCAACACAGCTGTTTTGGGGGTGACATTGCTTGCAACACAGCTGTTTTGGGGGTAACATTGCTTGCAACACAGCTGTTTTGGGGGTAACATTGCTTGCAACACAGCTGTTTTGGGGGTAACATTGCTTGCAACACAGCTGTTTTGGGGGTAACATTGCTTGCAACACAGCTGTTTTGGGGGTAACATTGCTTGCAACACAGCTGTTTTGGGGGTAACATTGCTTGCAACACAGCTGTTTTGGGGGTAACATTGCTTGCAACACAGCTGTTTTGGGGGCAACATTGCTTGTAACACAGCTGTTTTGGGGTTAACATTGCTTGCAACACAGCTGTTTTGGGGGTAACATTGCTTGCAACACAGCTGTTTTGGGGGTAACATTGCTTGCAACACAGCTGTTTTGGGGTAACATTGCTTGCAACACAGCTGTTTTGGGGGTAACATTGCTTGCAACACAGCTGTTTTGGGGTAACATTGCTTGCAACACAGCTGTTTTGGGGGTAACATTGCTTGCAACACAGCTGTTTTGGGGGTAACATTGCTTGCAACACAGCTGTTTTGGGGGTAACATTGCTTGCAACACAGCTGTTTTGGGGGTAACATTGCTTGCAACACAGCTGTTTTGGGGGTAACATTGCTTGCAACACAGCTGTTTTGGGGGCAACATTGCTTGCAACACAGCTGTTTTGGGGGTAACATTGCTTGCATCACAGCTGTTTTGGGGGTATCATTGCTTGCAACACAGCTGTTTTGGGGGTGACATTGCTTGCAACACAGCTGTTTTGGGGGTGAACATTGCTTGCAACACAGCTGTTTTGGGGGTGACATTGCTTGCAACACAGCTGTTTTGGGGGTGACATTGCTTGCAACACAGCTGTTTTGGGGTGACATTGCTTGCAACATAGCTGTTTTGGGGGTAACATTGCTTGCAACACAGCTGTTTTGGGGGTGACATTGCTTGCAACACAGCTGTTTTGGGGGTGACATTGCTTGCAACACAGCTGTTTTGGGGGTAACATTGCTTGCAACACAGCTGTTTTGGGGGTAACATTGCTTGCAACACAGCTGTTTTGGGGGTAACATTGCTTGCAACACAGATGTTTTGGGGGCAACATTGCTTGCAACACAGCTGTTTTGGGGTAACATTGCTTGCAACACAGCTGTTTTGGGGTAACATTGCTTGCAACACAGCTGTTTTGGGGGTAACATTGCTTGCAACACAGCTGTTTTGGGGGTAACATTGCTTGCAACACAGCTGTTTTGGGGGTAACATTGCTTGCAACACAGCTGTTTTGGGGGTAACATTGCTTGCAACACAGCTGTTTTGGGGGTAACATTGCTTGCAACACAGCTGTTTTGGGGGTGACATTGCTTGCAACACAGCTGTTTTGGGGGTGACATTGCTTGCAACACAGCTGTTTTGGGGGTGACATTGCAACACAGCTGTTTTGGGGGTGACATTGCAACACAGCTGTTTTGGGGGTGACATTGCTTGCAACACAGCTGTTTTGGGGGTGACATTGCTTGCAACACAGCTGTTTTGGGGGTGACATTGCTTGCAACACAGCTGTTTTGGGGGTAACATTGCTTGCAACACAGCTGTTTTGGGGGTAACATTGCTTGCAACACAGCTGTTTTGGGGGTAACATTGCTTGCAACACGGCTGTTTTGGGGGTAACATTGCTTGCAACACGGCTGTTTTGGGGGTAATATTGCTTGCAACACAGCTGTTTTGGGGGTAACATTGCTTGCAACACAGCTGTTTTGGGGGTAACATTGCTTGCAACACAGCTGTTTTGGGGTGACATTGCTTGCAACACAGCTGTTTTGGGGGTGACATTGCTTGCAACACAGCTGTTTTGGGGGTGACATTGCTTGCAACACAGCTGTTTTGGGGGTGACATTGCTTGCAACACAGCTGTTTTGGGGGTGACATTGCTTGCAACACAGCTGTTTTGGGGGTGACATTGCTTGCAACACAGCTGTTTTGGGGGTGACATTGCTTGCAACACAGCTGTTTTGGGGGTGACATTGCTTGCAACACAGCTGTTTTGGGGGTAACATTGCTTGCAACACAGCTGTTTTGGGGGTAACATTGCTTGCAACACAGCTGTTTTGGGGGTAACATTGCTTGCAACACAGCTGTTTTGGGGGTAACATTGCTTGCAACACAGCTGTTTTGGGGGTAACATTGCTTGCAACACAGCTGTTTTGGGGGTAACATTGCTTGCAACACAGCTGTTTTGGGGGTAACATTGCTTGCAACACAGCTGTTTTGGGGGCAACATTGCTTGTAACACAGCTGTTTTGGGGGTAACATTGCTTGCAACACAGCTGTTTTGGGGGTAACATTGCTTGCAACACAGCTGTTTTGGGGGCAACATTGCTTGCAACACAGCTGTTTTGGGGTAACATTGCTTGCAACACAGCTGTTTTGGGGGTAACATTGCTTGCAACACAGCTGTTTTGGGGTAACATTGCTTGCAACACAGCTGTTTTGGGGGTAACATTGCTTGCAACACAGCTGTTTTGGGGGTAACATTGCTTGCAACACAGCTGTTTTGGGGGTAACATTGCTTGCAACACAGCTGTTTTGGGGGTAACATTGCTTGCAACACAGCTGTTTTGGGGGCAACATTGCTTGCAACACAGCTGTTTTGGGGGTAACATTGCTTGCAACACAGCTGTTTTGGGGGTATCATTGCTTGCAACACAGCTGTTTTGGGGGTAACATTGCTTGCAACACAGCTGTTTTGGGGGTGACATTGCTTGCAACACAGCTGTTTTGGGGGTGACATTGCTTGCAACACAGCTGTTTTGGGGGTGAACATTGCTTGCAACACAGCTGTTTTGGGGGTGACATTGCTTGCAACACAGCTGTTTTGGGGGTGACATTGCTTGCAACACAGCTGTTTTGGGGGTGACATTGCTTGCAACATAGCTGTTTTGGGGGTAACATTGCTTGCAACACAGCTGTTTTGGGGGTGACATTGCTTGCAACACAGCTGTTTTGGGGGTAACATTGCTTGCAACACAGCTGTTTTGGGGGTAACATTGCTTGCAACACAGCTGTTTTGGGGGTAACATTGCTTGCAACACAGCTTTTTTGGGGGTAACATTGCTTGCAACACAGCTGTTTTGGGGGTAACATTGCTTGCAACACAGCTGTTTTGGGGGTAACATTGCTTGCAACACAGCTGTTTTGGGGGTAACATTGCTTGCAACACAGCTGTTTTGGGGGTAACATTGCTTGCAACACAGCTGTTTTGGGGGTAACATTGCTTGCAACACAGCTGTTTTGGGGGTAACATTGCTTGCAACACAGCTGTTTTGGGGGTAACATTGCTTGCAACACAGCTGTTTTGGGGGTGACATTGCTTGCAACACAGCTGTTTTGGGGGTGACATTGCTTGCAACACAGCTGTTTTGGGGTGACATTGCAACACAGCTGTTTTGGGGGTGACATTGCTTGCAACACAGCTGTTTTGGGGGTGACATTGCTTGCAACACAGCTGTTTTGGGGTGACATTGCTTGCAACACAGCTGTTTTGGGGGTGACATTGCTTGCAACACAGCTGTTTTGGGGGTGACATTGCTTGCAACACAGCTGTTTTGGGGGTAACATTGCTTGCAACACAGCTGTTTTGGGGGTAACATTGCTTGCAACACAGCTGTTTTGGGGGTAACATTGCTTGCAACACAGCTGTTTTGGGGGTAACATTGCTTGCAACACAACTGTTTTGAGGGTAACATTGCTTGCAACACAACTGTTTTGGGGGCAACATTGCTTGCAACACAGCTGTTTTGGGGGTAACATTGCTTGCAACACAGCTGTTTTGGGGGTAACATTGCTTGCAACACAACTGTTTTGAGGGTAACATTGCTTGCAACAGCTGTTTTGGGGGTAACATTGCCTGCAACACAGCTGTTTTGGGGGCAACATTGCTTGCAACACAGCTGTTTTGGGGGTAACATTGCTTGAAACACAGCTGTTTTGGGGGTAACATTGCTTGCAACACAGCTGTTTTGGGGGTAACATTGCTTGCAACACAGCAGTTTTGCTGATGATATTGCTGGTTAGAAGTACAAAACAATGGGATTTTACAAACCTTGTGACACTTTCGTCAATGAACATGATCCATTTACCGATACTGTTGATTTGGTATCACAATAGGTGTTGTCACTTTCCTCATCTTCTTTATCATCATCTGTTTGCTTCATCCTGTTTAGCAGTGACTGTGATTTGAAATGATTTCTTTCAGTCATCTCGCTGCATGTCGGATACTGAAACTTGTTCACTTTTGATTTATAAATAGCTGTGCAGGACTTATTTGGTTCTGCTGATGGTATAATTGTCACATGTTCTGCTACAGTCTTACACTCATCAACCGACTTAGCGGATGCTCCACGAATCACTTTGTTTGATGAAATTACCTTTTCTGTTTCAGTACAACATTCAAACACATGATTAGCAGATGCCTGGTCAGTTGCAAGAAAAATTGCTTCAGCATAGGTGGGCGAAATCTGCGAAAACATGACAGAATTGTCTAAAGAGTTACAGTTTGGCATGGTTTCATCTGTAATATGTGTACTTCCAACAGAATTGTTCTGTTGTAATGACAAGTCATGAGATGGTGGTGATGTTGATACAGTACAAGGCAAGGCACTATATTTTTTCAACAAAGGTTTCCCAACATGACAGTAATCTTTCATACTTTGTTCTCTTGAAGTATCAGCCTTTGTGGGTTTGATTTCTATTTCAGGAGGCGAGTCAAAGAGAAAAGCTAAAGTCTTCCCGATGTTACAACTAACATGTGGAGTTTGAGGACTTGAAGTCAATATTGGTGAACTATTACCGTACGTCTCTGGTCTGAAAGTGATTTTAGTGTCACAAAGTTTCTTGCTATTTTTAACACACATCAAGTTATTGTTAGCATTCTGATTTTCAGAAGAAACTGTGTTATTTCTGTTCACAGTATCACTTGCCAAATCACTGTCTTTCCATCTACCAATAGATACAACTTTTGTGGGATTATGAATTTCTGGACTTTCAGGCGCTGTCACATTTACAGCACTACTTGGATCTTCCAGGTTTGGTATTATAATTGAATGTTTTTGTCCTACAGAGTCAGATAAAGATATCTCTTTGTTGTCTTGACTATCAGAGTTTGGCATTTTAAGTAGAGGTTTGCTTTTGTTATTTTCTTGATTTTGAGATTTGGGCATTTCTAGCCGAGGTGTGCTTTTATTATCTTCTTGACTTTCAGAGTTTTGCATTTTAAGCAGAGGTGTGCTTTTGTTATCTTCTTGACTTTCAGAGTTTGGCATTTTAAGCAGAGGTGTGCTTTTGTTATCTTCTTGACTTTCAGAGTTTGGCATTGCAAGCAGAGGTGTGCTTTTTATATCTTCTTGACTTTCAGAGTTTGGCATTTTAAGCAGAGGTGTGCTTTTATTATCTTCTTGACTTTCAGAGTTTGGCATTGCAAGCAGAGGTGTGCTTTTTATATCTTCTTGACTTTCAGAGTTTGGCATTTTAAGCAGAGGTGTGCTTTTGTTATCTTCTTGACTTTCAGAGTTTGGCATTGCAAGCAGAGGTGTGCTTTTTATATCTTCTTGACTTTGAGATTTGGGCATTATAAGGGATAACTCATTGCCAAAGTCTTTTAGCTTCTCATGGTGGTTTGTTTTCCAAACGTTGCTTTCTGATACACTATCACAGGTTCCACCACTGAATAAAGATCTTGCCAAAACCTGGGAAATACAGTAGTGTAGACATTAGTCACAATTATAGAACACCAATATTTACAGGGAGTACCAGGTATTGAAATCCAATATTTTTATTTCCAGTGTGGCTGACTAGCTACCGACGACCAATTTTAATCTTTGTTTTTTGGCTGTACTTCGGCCAGTAATGAACATTAAATGGGATTTTCAAACACAGTTAACACAATGGACAGTGCAGTTAAAAATCAAGATATATATATAGAGAGAGAGTATTCCACCAACATATTATTCAAATTAATCCACGGAATGATTTATTACGGAACAGTACAGAACAGCTCAAGCAAGCAAACTTTACTTCCAGCTGGTTCTCAGCTGACATTACCTTTCCATAAAAACAAATTTAAAGTGTGTACTCTTTGATATAACTCTTTCTTTGTAGTATTTAACCAAGTTATTTAAGATCTATCATGGCTTTGAAAGCGAGCTAAGCCTGCATGAAGATAGCTAATGTTCAGTTGCACTTAAACTATATTGTTAATTGTACATTATTTTCTGCAGTCAAAAAATAGTAACAAGTTGAACATAACAGGGAAAATGCAATAAGCCAAGCCATGTCCAAAAAAAAACTTATGATTTTCAACAAATCAACTATCATACCTGAGTCTTTCTTTGAATACCATCTACATCATTCTTGCAAGCAGATCTATTTTTATGATCAGACACAGTTCCAGTAGGGGGTGTGGCCAAAGAACTTGTCCACGACATAAAAGACTCATTTAGGTCAGCTCCAAGACTTGCAGACACTCTCTGTGGAGTTTTCTATAAAACACAAGGCATACAACAGCATAATTACAAATACACATGTATCTCAGCGCTTGGTACATAAAGTTGCTACATATTGTCTTTTTTTTGGATTGCTTGATCAAAATATGAATACTAAATACATTTAAAGAGAATTTCAAAAATAAATTTAATATTTGAACACAAATGATGACACAAATGATGTAAATATGAATCCGACACTAATACACATTTTGTCAAAAATAGTATTTATAAACTAAAATTGCAGAAAGGGAGGAAAAGCTACCATCATATGAAATATTAAGGCAAATGAGTTGGTGATTTTTGCCTATTTGCCTACATGTATAGTACTGATCCAGCATGCAATTACCCTCTCAAAGGCACAAAACCATAAAAAGTAACTGATTTGACACACAAAATTTAGGAAGGGTTGGTTTACCAAAAACACACTTTTATTTTGCCTAATAAAAATGCTTTCATATTGTATGTATAGTTGAACAGTCATTTTCATTAAAAAAAAAAACCAAAATTACATTTACCTTACTACCAAAGCAGTGACATAAAAGACAAAGAACACAATATAAAGACCTGCTTCAGGATTGAATGACAAGGCAGCAAAAAATCATTCCCCAATGATTGTTTACATAAGACTGAGCACAGTCGCTAGGCTAGGATAGGAGAACAACGGACAAAGTACAAATTGCTGACACAAAATTGTCAAAAGAATGTTTTCCATGGATAATACAACCGGTGCGACCATGGATTATGTAAGGCCGATCAAACTAAAAAAAAGCCTGAAAAGAGGCTTACACAAGAACAGGTGGCAATATATAAAGAGTCAAGGCACTGTCATTATTTGTCACTCTCTTTGTAAGTTAGAATATTCACATCACTTAATCCCTTGAGTAAATATACATATGATAGAAAAGGCACTAATGACAAATAGAAAATTCAATGACTGTATTCTAACTTGGTTGTGCAGATGGAAGTTGCATGGCATTAAAAAAAAGATAATAATCTCATGAATTTCTGTTCACAGTTCCTTGAAAGGGGGTTTAAATGTAATTAATGAGCACACACACTGTGGTGACACGCAGTTAGACAGTGGTAGAGTAGACCACATATTTCTGATTTTTGTGTACTTTTTGTTGCATTTATATCCTTGAGATGGTCGCCATCAATGGTTGACAACTTAATGGTTGCCATTTTTTAGTTTTCTATAATATTATTATTATGATATATTCTGTTCGGTAGGGAGGAAATTTCACTGACATCCACTACGTGTACTTGCTGTCTTAAGATCCTAATAAAATGTCCACTAAGAAATTCATTGTTTTCATTGACTCCATATTCTCAAAAATTTGTAATGGTTTATAGCACTGTAAATGTAATAATTCTAAATACATCATCAGTACAGGACTGTTTCATTGCCACTTATTTTGATTCTATATCTTTCTGAAATTTGCAACAAAGCGACAGAAACAATTTTACATACATGTACATGTATAGTACATATAAGCATGGATGTACTAAGTACTAGTACATCCATGATATAAGTATAACAAAATATACACACAGATCAACACACACACAACAGTATTGTAGCTTCTGTACGCCCAACTCTCAAATACACAAATACAGGGGTAGAGGTAGAGCTAGGAATGGGAATTACAAACAAAATTCTTTCCCACTGTCAATTTTGAACCAGTGCCTGTAGGAAATTTTAAGCAAATATAATTTCTAAATATGAATAGACTCAAAACTGAAAAAGTTAAAATATGTGTACACTGTGCAAGCATCAATTGCTAATCCAGAAGACACAGCAAAATATGGAAGTGAATGTAAACACACAAACTGATGCTGCTGCATAGTCTGATGATGACAATAAATTAAAACTTTTCCTAAACAAAGTTTAGACCTTTACGTTTGTGCAGGTTATTTCCAGTGTTTTAAAAGTATACAAATGTGTAACTACCATAGTATTTGATCTGGCTATAGACAGTGATGTTTTAAAAGTATACAAATGTGTATCTACCATGGTATTTGATCTGGCTATAGACAGTGGTGTTTTAAAGGTACACAAATGTGTAACTACCATAGTATTTGATCTGGCTATAGACAGTGATGTTTTAAAGGTACACAAATGTGTAACTACCATAGTATTTGATCTGGCTATGGACAGTGGTGTTTTAAAAGTATACAAATGTGTACCTACCATAGTATTTGATCTGGCTATAGACAGTGATGTTTTAAAAGTACACAAATGTGGAACTACCATAGTATTTGATCTGGCTATAGACAGTGATGTTTTAAAAGTATACAAATGTGTATCTACCATGGTATTTGATCTGGCTATAGACAGTGGTGTTTTAAAGGTACACAAATGTGTAACTACCATAGTATTTGACCTGGCTATAGACAGTGATGTTTTAAAGGTACACAAATGTGTAACTACCATAGTATTTGATCTGGCTATGGACAGTGGTGTTTTAAAAGTATACAAATGTGTACCTACCATAGTATTTGATCTGGCTATAGACAGTGATGTTTTAAAAGTACACACATATGTATACCTACCATAGTATTTGATCTGGCTATAGACAGTGATGTTTTAAAAGTACACAAATATGTATACCTACCATAGTATTTGATCTGGCTATAGACAGTGATGTTTTAAAGGTATACAAATGTGTAACTACCATAGTATTTGATCTGGCTATAGACAGTGATGTTTTAAAAGTACACAAATGTGTATCTACCATAGTATTTGATCTGGCTATAGACAGTGATGTTTTAAAAGTACACAAATATGTATACCTACCATAGTATTTGATCTGGCTATAGACAGTGATGTTTTAAAAGTATACAAATGTGTACCTACCATAGTATTTAATCTGGCTATAGACAGTGATGTTTTAAAAGTACACAAATATGTATACCTACCATAGTATTTGATCTGGCTATAGACAGTGATGTTTTAAAAGTACACAAATATGTATACCTACCATAGTATTTGATCTGGCTATGGACAGTGGTGTTTTAAAAGTATACAAATGTGTACCTACCATAGTATTTGATCTGGCTATAGACAGTGATGTTTTAAAAGTATACAAATGTGTACCTACCATAGTATTTGATCTGGCTATAGACAGTGATGTTTTAAAAGTACACAAATACAGTACAGTTCTCGCGGAAGCTTTGGCTTTTGTGGCATCATTGTCGCCTACGCATGGCTTCATTGTCGCCTCAGCATCGCATCATTGTGGCATCAGCTTCGCGTCATTGAAAATTGAAGCTGTGTTCGCCTCGCTATTTTGTGGCATCAACGTGGCATCAGCTTCAAAGTATTGTGACATGAGTATGACCTCATTATTTGCACGCAGAAGGGCTGTAGACAAAAACATGTACAGAAGTTCGATATGTATTCGATTTGAAATTCAAGGCGAATAAAATAATATGATCAAAAGTAAAATGACATTTTAAAAAGATATCTTGTTTAATTATTTTAGTGTTGCGAGTATTGGGCACCAAAAACTTTGCGAAGTACATTACAATCGGCAAGGTGACGAGTTTCATATTGACTGGAAGGAAAATCGTGATAAATTCAAATCACACGATGCAATTAGCTGTATACGAAGTGAAACTGTTCTTGTTATAAAATTTACCTTTTTTCGCTCATGTTATTTGCTGCTAGAAGAGCAGATTCAGATTCCTCATTTCGGTGGTATTTTTCTGTGTTTCGTTTAGTTTTAGCCGAGTCCGACCCCATGCCCGGACTACTAAAACATGCAACACACACACACGTACACCGCCTGGTGCGTCGGCGTCGTCGCCAGTCATCTTGATACAAAGTTCCAAAACAAGTGCGTACATTTCCAACATACAATTGGATGGTTGTGGTGGCGTCGGTCTGGTAAAATTTGACAACCAATTCTCAAAATTAAGTCACGATCAGTGATCTGAGCTTGATCTATACGTACTTTAAAAGTATTCTCACAAACATATTTTCGAATGAAAACGAGCCACATCCTCTGTAAAAAATCGAATAGCACTTGACATGCAGAAATATTTTTTTGGGCTTCAGAAAAAAAAACGTGTCCATTTAGTGTGGCCGTAAATATTTGGTCACCAGCCGATGAACAATTTGAAAATCATGATTCACACGGAAATCCTTCGATACTGAAAATCATCGACCCCAGTCTGGTTTACCTTATTTCCCAACTTGCAAAACTGATTTGTATCTCAGCCCTGTTTTTTTCTTTCTTTTTTTTTTTCTTTTTTTTGAACTGAGGTAAAATCCCATCCGTTTGTCAAAATATACCGATGTTTTTCAGTGAATAATTGCGAAACTTGTGTCACAGCACAAAAAAAACTTTGTGAATCGACGATGGAGATTGGATGGTACGACGACCCTTCAATTTGCGTTAAATATGTTTTGTTACAACATCATTGATTGGCTGAGAGTCACCTGATCGGAGCACGACCTGGGTCACGGAACCATATAAGTCCGTATTATCAACAGAACTTTGCGAGAAAACCACACCCACATTTTCAACCATTTTAGCGCGGAAGTTGCCAACAAATGTCGAAAACTCGTGAATTTTATAAATTCGAATAAAATAAAGCTAGCGATTCGTAAGATTGGTTAATAATATATCCCCCCGATGCTCTTCGATTTTTTTATTTCAAGTTGAGAAATGGATACTTGTAGTTGAAGTTCCATCGATTTCAAGACGACTATTTAACCGCGACAACTCTACGCTCTGTTGTAGTTTCGCGAGGTAAAACAAAAATACAATAAATAGTACTTGTTTAATTATTTGGTTGTACAGCCCGCAAATTACGGGACATGATCCCCATGAATTGCGATAAATAAATGCTGATTGTGTTGAATGACGGACGTCGGGACCGTTTGGAGAAACAAATTACGGTCGGTAGACATTTCAAACAAATGAAATTGTTAACGAAAGACGAGATTTTTCTAGGTATTTACGATCATACGGTCATACCAAATATATACAAAATTGACAAATACACAAAGAGGTGTAATAGTAGGTCATTTTTATTTTAGCCTTAGAAATATTTTCTTTCACTCAGTCCACGTCCATGCGTGGGAATTCTATTTAGCTTCATGGTCCTTCGGCTTGTCTTCTGCTTGGGGGGAAACAACAATAATTATACAAATCGTAAACTCAACACAATCAGGAAAAGAAACCCAGACAACCATGTTGTACTTCAGTTGAATACATTTTGTAGCAGTGCGTCACGTCGGAATATTGTCTAAAATAAAATATTCAATCCCAGCCAAATCTAGGTCAAAGGGTCAGATTGCGTGCATATAATTATAGATAGTTAAAACAAAAAGTATTTGAGCTTTTGACGGTTGTTCAACATCTATACACGGTTACTAAATTTCTTTGTTTGAATGAAGCGATGCTGATGCCACATTGTCGCCATAATGAGGCCACAATGAAGCGAAGCGATAATCGCCTAACTTTTTAATGGCGCGACATTGAAGCGATGCTGAAGCCATAACAATGCCATAATGATGCGATGCTGAAGCGAAGGTGAAGCTGAAGTGAAGCCAAAGCTTCCGCGAGAACTGTACTGTATGTAACTACCATAGTATTTGATCTGGCTATAGACAGTGATGTTTTAAAAGTATACAAATGTGTACCTACCATGGTATTTGATCTGGCTATAGACAGTGATGTTTTAAAAGTATACAAATGTGTACCTACCATGGTATTTGATCTGGCTATAGACAGTGGTGTTTTAAATAACCTCTTCATGAACTGAGGGGTATCATCTTGACGATTTGGATTCCAATTGAAACTGGTGGATTGCACACTGCTGGTTGATGAGGCACTTCCTGGCAATAACTGACTAGACTTATTGAGTGGATGATGGAAGACTGCACTGAAATCTGGCGTTGTTGGACTAAATCCTTCAAGAGAACATTAAAAGTGATTGTTTCTAAGACCATGGATAGGAAATACCAGAACTCTGAATTTGCCTATCAAAATGCATATACATTCTGTAGTTATAAATACTACACATTATAGTTATAAATACTATGAGGTTATTATGAGGATAACACAAATTATGTATGAATACAGTACAGTAGAAGTATTGACCGACACGCAGCAGAGGTCGAGGCGACCACGTACTGTCTTATGTCTTATTATACATCTTTTGCTCCCAGGAACACATCATGGGAATGCCAAAATCAAAAACGTTTAGAACAGATTTAGCGAACTTCTTTGTGTGAAAGCCATGTTTGTTTTTATTGTTAGAGGACGCTCACAAGCGTAATCGCTCCATATTTGAAATTCTCGTTTCTTAATATGGTAGGATTAAAATATGCTGTGAAATACCGCAAAATTATGACACGCAGTAACTTATTGTGTTACGATGACAGATGTATAATATTAATATTACTCATTATAGTTATAAATACTATACATTGTATATTGTGTATGGGTATTATTTCTTTAGTTCCATTTATAGGCGCTATTTCTTGGAAAATGTTGATCAACACCAACATACATGTAAACTGGGCTTCCTGAATTTTTCTGGAGTGTTAGTAAACTTCACAAATTGAGAGCTTACCATGTTCACTAATATTCATATCTGGCATGGGCATTTCAGTTTCCACCAAATTGCTATGATCAACACAGTCAGCATCATCTGGCAGGTACACTGAAGAAGATTTCTCTAGTGGACGTGAAGGTGTAGCAAATACATTTTTTGATCCAAAATCTTGTTGATTGTTTTGTTTCCAAGGTGAATTATCATTTCCAACAGCACTCTCATTTCTTACTCTCTTCTTAAACCAGTCTTCATCAGTCGGTCCTAATTCTAGTGATAATTCTTCAGTGATGAATGTTTTGAATCTCAATGGTCTTCTGACACATTTGGAATAAATTTTGAATTCTAAATCTTTGCTATCATTATTTTGACATCTCTTTTGGAATTTCCCATTTGTATATGGCTTCATTTTTCTTTCTTCAAATTCACTAAAACACAAAATATACCATTATTTTTTTATATAAGGTTACTGAAGAACACACTGTATATAAAAAAAAAAAGAATTTTATTTTATGTACATGTTTGTATTACCATGAAAAGTTTTTTTTTACCCAGTTTCTGGCACAAAGTTAGAATATCTAAAATTACTTGAATCAGTTTAACTTTAAGGCACAACGTTCATGGTAGCACAGTCCCTTAGATTGAGTTGCAATTACTAATTATTTTGTTCTGTGGGAAGTGCATCTTCTATAGAGGAACACAATAAAAACACTAAAAATTGCAAACATAAGATTTTTCAGAAGGTTCATGTCAAATTCAATGTCATTTATCATAGTATCATTATTATGGGTTAATACGATATCACGATATCAAAATTAAGATAAAGTTTAGATCCCTGGAATATTTTTAAACGTGACAGGTTTGTAGAAATTAAATTGTCAAATAAAATGTTGTACATGTACCTGTTTAAAATTTAATACCCTAGATGTTATTAATATTTCCCACACAATACTCCAGCTTGTCTCCTATACAATTTTCTTTCCGCCAACTTAGTTTTAATATTTATATGACCTTTGGACTGACTCCCACATCTAATTGCATTTGACCATGGACATCACTCATGGCATACAACTGAACAAATTAATATACCATATTTGGAATATAGCGAGTAAATTCAACATTGTTGATAATTTTGTGGCATGTTGCAAAATATATATATAATTTGGATGAAATATCAAGGCATTATGGCATTGGAGGAGGGATCAACCATTTCTTAACATCTATATCTGGTTTAAAAAAAAAAAAAAAATAAAAAATAACTGCTCAGAAAAATATGTCATTTATATTCTATATATGCAGTTCCTGGAAATCACCATTGTCGGAAACACATAGTTACGAAAGCTTGGTGTAACTGTACTTTCTCACATTAAATTTGCATTGGTGATCATTCACATGTATTTGAGGAAGTTACTTATTAATACTTGATGTTTGTATCAAGACTTATTTTGCTTGTGAACAGTTGAAGTCGTGCGTGAATTTATTCAATCCAAGGAAAGCAGAAAGGAAATTGTTTTCCAATTTGACTCAGTTAGGAAGGAACCAACTATGTGTGTTACATGACTAGGATGGATGATTGATTAACTACCAGCTCATTAGTATTCCACCAACCTTAACTACATCTACTTTTTGGATATGCGAAGTAAAATTATATACTGGTAGTAGGCAAGCTGGAGTCTTGTGTGGGCGATAGCGATAACACTGGAGCGAATACTAGTCTGGGGTAAAATTTTAAAATATGAAAAAAAAAAAATAATTTCACCATAAAATTTCAAAATATTTTCCATGATAGTTTAAAAATATTCCAGGAGGCCATTTTTCATTCCATTAAAAAATAAAATTACAATAAAGTACAATTAAAAAAATAAAATGACAGATCACTCAATGTGTTCCGTCTACTGGCCAAAAAATTACTATTTTCCACTCCAGAAGCTTAGCCCGTGCTAAGGGTCTAGACCGCGTCTTAAATTTGGATCAGATTTAACCCGTACTTAGCATTCCTTAGCCCGTGCTAAGCGTTCACACACGTTTGTTTAGCACGGGCTAAGGAATTTGATCTCTTAGTCCGTGCTAAGGAGCTGTGCGTGAACGCAACTATTGTGAGCTGTATTCAAATTCCATTATTAATTGTTCAGAATTGATGTGTTACAATTTTAGGGGGGTGGGTAGAAAAAATATTCATTTTGCTTTTCTGAGACAATTTATAACTTGTTAAACATATAATGCGATGTGCACTTGTAAACAATTATTACCTGTCCCTGTACCAACTTTGAACAAAACTGGATGACGCATATCTGAGCAAAAGCTTGTTTTTTTTTAGATTTTTATAAAAAAAAATGGCCTCCAAGCCATAAAAATTTATTCAATCAAACAGGTCATGAATGACACTGCCTTCAAGTTGCAACATATAATTTGTCCAGTTTTTGGCATGGACATAAATTGGCAAACATGATTTCTATGGCATTTTCAAGTTTGTAGCACTCTCCATTCTGGTCTCAGGAAGAACACCAGAGAGCAACAAACAAGTGCAACAGGTAAAATGACATGTAAGTATGCAAATCACATCTGCAAATATGTTGAAGAATCAGTGTTGTGTCTGGATAAACTTCCTTGTACAACTGTATTCCTAATACAAGGACACTGTCAATCACAGAACTGTTCCAGCGAAAAACTTCTGATATTTTAGACAGTAACAGGGCAATGTTACTGTTTGTCATACAAGTACTAGCACCAGATGAGGAACTGAGAAACTGCAATGATCCTTGGTGTACATTACCTGTGTCAACAACTTTACTTCCCATGTACTTCATGTACAGATCTACATGTAGTTTGTGGCCCTAAATAAGGACAAGAGTACTTCTCATATGACAATGATACAAATAAAGTGCAAGAATCCAGAAAAATGTTATCAAGTTTTTATTATCATGAAATTGAACTTTTATGTACAGAGAAACACATATTTATGCTTTGGTTGACAGCACTTCTCAAAGTAAAAAAAAGAGGACCTGCAAAACTTTATACAATTGTCAGACATGCAGCGAATAGTATGCTATTGTAATATATGCAGTTCCAGTGGCTTTGCTTTCTGAGAAAAAAATTCTGGCTCTGCACCTGAAAAAAAACAAAAAAAAACATTTAGTCAAAAGTAAGCAGAGGTTGTAGCATATGTGCTCCCATTAGCTGTTAAATTTAATTCAAAAAGATATTTGTGCATCGTCTTTTCAGTACGAAAACATATTACTTAATATATTTATACCAGCCAGAAAGAAATTGCATTAGGAATATAAATGGACAACAATTGATGCATGTCTAGCAATATACTGTTTGAAAGGCTGCAAGATGTAATGAAATAGCAAACCAATCACTACTCGAGTCGGACTGGCTGGGAAACTGCACAATACATACAAAAATGTATGCAAATGATATATGAGCAGCTCCACCAAATCTAAAAATATCCTCTCCATAGTTATGACTCTAATGTGAATGTGATTTTCCACTCCTTAACAATACTAGTTTGTGTATTGTATTGAATTGTATCGTACAAGTTTATTATGATTCTATATGTGTTTGTAATATTATTTAGCTTTATTTAGGATTCTGTTTAGTTTAGTTAACTTTACTGTATCTTAATGTAGTTTATTTTATTTTTATACGACCATAGAACAACTCACTGTAGTTTGTTTTAATGTTGAATAAATATTATAATATTATTATTACATGTGTTTGTATTATTAAAATCAGTCACAGTACAATAGTGACGTATTGCACGACAATAAAGGACAATAAAAGGACAATAAAAAATGCACGGAATGGTCGGTAGTATCGATCAAGTTCACCTACTAGTGTGACCTTCGTGGCTGGCGAAAAGCAAGATGCCGTATAATCTTTTAAATAGGCGTCAAGGAGAAGTGAAAGGCCTTAATTTGGTTCTACAATGGGCGTCGTGAAATGTTGGAAAATTACAGTCAATCAAAAAAACTTTTCACATAACAAAAAATATTCACTATATTTAATATGCATTATTTTTTTGTTAGTAGCAAATGATCACGGTATGACAGCTTACTTGTTTTCAAGGTGTTGCAATTGTTGATTAGTACTCAGTGGTGATTATATTAACTAAAAATTGGCATTCCAGCACAGCAGCCAATCAGCGACGGCCTAACGCTTAGATGACAATTTCGGTTTCAAATACCCCGGCTTAGTGTTCTAGGTTCTTTGCGTAATTAGGTGTTCGTATGCAAGGGATTTTTCCACACAAAAACGAAGAAGTTGGCCGAATTTTGTTATCGGTTGGCTTAATATAACCCCAACGAACCATATTTTTGTGAAAGATTGGTATTTTTGTCCTGATTTGTAGGAATCTGAAAAACGCGTTTCACAACTTGTCTCTTATTTAGTTTTATGCGTCATTCAAGATGGCGGCCCCCATATAGTAAATATCGTATTTATTTTATTATCACGTGTGCGCCAGCTGACTGTGGTTTTAGTGGGATCTTTTAGCTTCGTTTTTCATGGTAAAAAGACATGATTTTTTTTTTAATCTGCCCGATTTAGAAAAATGAATAAACGTACCGTCCCAAATAAGAATGTATCGAATGGAATTTTTCGGGGAAAAAGATAAACGTACCGGTACGTTTATTTGGGACAAGTAGCATTCTGGGCAAGCTCTCCGAGTAGCGACATATTTTTAACTTCGCATTGGCGTGATCAGTGCCGACCCAACTAAACTTGAGGACGCATCTCATAGAACAATAGCTGCGAAAATCAAGCATGGCGATAATGATTTTGAGCGAGGCAGAGTCTGGCAAGCATCTCAGAGCAGCATTGCGCCGACACCACCACGACGTTTGAATCCCGGAGAGAGCACTGCAAACCTCTTAAATCATGAGGTAACCTTTCAATTTACACAATACATAATCAATTCCTACAACAATATTAATAAACTCTCGCCAGGTTAGCAATAGTTTCTCACGATCACCAAACCCAGGACACGAACGATAACTCAAAGTGTATAAATACCATAACAAGCAGGGCTTCTTACCTTTGAAATTGACGAGACACAATTATGTCCATATAAGCGTTGCGCAAATAAAGATACAATTCCGGGATACAATACCCTCACACAAAAATGACTGATTTCCACCGAGACGAGAACTGTGTATGCGTCATCAAAACTCGGATTAAACTCGGATAATTTCGGGGAAAGTCGGATTTTCCAGCAGTTTTGAAGGAAAAATGTTAAAAATCGAAGAAAAACACAGTGAAGAATCGAAAAAAATAACTTGATGTGCATATAAGCACCATCAATTCCTGTCTCTGTACCAACTCTGAACTGAATTGGATCACACATGTGTGAGAAAAAGCTGGTAACGTGAAAATGTGTACTTGTCACACAATTTGATTGATCTTTACCAACTTTGTGTACGTGTTCAACCATTTGCATAAAGTATTTCACACATTTGTACATATGTGATATAATTCATTGACCTTCAAACTGTACAGCAGATGATAGTAAATGCATGGGTAACATACAGTACAGTAAAATATCCCTGCCTAGATTTTTTATGTTGACCTTGTATTATTTTATGGCTAAACTGCTACATGTAAGTGGCCACTATAGCCTGGTGCTCATTTCCTTATTTCTGAATGAATGCTGGACAAATACTTCACACAATAATGTCTGCCGGTATACAATACATCCAATGTCATGCATTATTAACATTTTATTTACCACATTGCTGCCCAGCAGTATCTGGACAACACTTGGAAGATTAATTAAAATAAATAAGACAAACCTACTGAATATTCAAGCTATTTTATTTTCAATTTTAACAAAGACCTCATCATGCAGTTTCTGCCTCTATGTTTATTGTTACAATGCAACACAGTTACTAAAAAAGTAATAACTGTGATGCAATCGCAGTTATTACTTTTTTAGAAATTGGTGCAGCTCGCTGAAGGAGTAACAAATTTGTTCACCTTTTTGTAGTTTTGCTTATAGAGATAAGCCTTCTTTCAATCACACCCATTTGATAACAACCAACCCAGTGGGTGTAAGCATAAGTTACGTTAACGCACAGTTCCTTAGCACGGGCTAAGAGGTCAAATACATGAATGCTTAGCTTGGGTTAAGATTAAATCAGGCCCGTTTAAGACCCAGTCCAGATCCTTAGCATAGGCTAACAAGTGTGTGTGAATACGTAGCTCAGACCATGGAGGTAGAAAAGAGAAGGAGTGATGAGCTATTGTTTCCGCTGGTTTCATGATGCTTTGGATTTGTTTACTCACATACACAATGTAAATAGTTTGCAAACACGCTGTACAATGTCACAGTTAATCGGCTTACATGTTTCGACTGTATTTGGAAGCTTCACGAAGATTCTCAACGCACTGCGCATGCCCAAACAGATAACAATAATACAGAATGCAGTGAAAGACGTACTCAACGCCCGAAATCTATTACAACAAAATGCGCGATTTTCGACATCTGCACAGTTCTGCACACCAATGAAAAATGACTCGTCAAAACATCTTGTTATAATCTTATCATGTATCTTTAAATTTCACTGCGGAAATTTGCGGGATTTTTTTAATCAATGTCCAAAGTTGGACGACTATTGCGATGAAAAATATCAGAAAAGAAGTAATCACACATCTTGGTGGCGTCCGTATGCAGAATTTCCGGTACCTACAAGTGTGAAATGACCTTTGTGATCCGATAAAGGTCATTGCGCATGCACAGTTCTTTTATTTATGGTTTGCGCATTCAATTTTATAGACGATGTTTAAACGGATTTTTTTTTTTCAGTTCTACTCACGTTTTCTTGTGTAAATAAGCGGCTATCATCATGTAGATAAAACGACTTCTAAACAAAAACAATAAGTGGCTTAACCAAAGCGAAGACAAAGGATGTTTATAAGATTAACATGGGCTTAAATAGCATCTTCACTCCTTCTCTTTTCTACCTCCATGCTCAGACTAAGCGCCCAAAACAATTCAATGCTCATTTTGAAGATTTACTATTATATTCATAACTATTCATTTCGGTATGCCATTTCCAACATGACAATCAATGTGAGCACTTAAGACATATTGTTCTCAAGACTCTGTGCTACTTCCTGTTATTCTGATCTTTCTGAATTTACTTTAGTATTGTTTTATTAACTGTAGAACCTAAATGTATATTTTCTTATTTACTGTACTAAGTAATCATTGTTTAGTGACTGAAGATTTTTGTATACCGGTATTACGATCTTCAGTACTTGAAATTAGCATTACTAGTAGTGTTGCTGATGTTAGTGGAGCCATAGTTTACAGAAATATTTAATAAATAGTCTATTATGTAAAAGTATGAAATAGTTGATGCAATAAATAAATTCTATTTTCTACAATGTTCATTCTTTTGATTGGTTGGAGTGTGGGAAATCGGCAAAGTGTAGAAGTAAATGTAAAGAAATCATTGATTGTAAGACATCTCCCATTATACTTTTATTTAGAATATTTCTCTCTGTGGCTAAGATCGTCTTGCCGAAACGTCCGGAGCTGAAACGTCCGGCATTCTAACGTCATCTATCAACAATCTCATTGTGAGAAGATACTAGTTTGGTTAATTTTGATTAAATTTTTTACTGCTTGAGTGCTTCCACAAATCACCGTCCCCGGACGGTGCATAAATTGATAAACGGATTTTTTTTTTTTTGGTACGGACAGGAAAAGACATCACAAAATGCTGTTTAATTAGCAATTGAATATCAGCAGTGGCCCCTGCTATGACGCGTCTTTACGATACTGTATTTGACCCTTTAAACTTTTTCTTGACATTGCATTTCCCGGCATGATGATCGAGTTCACCCGGAGTTCACGTATACGTCTCCTTCTAAGTTCTATGTTTTACTTTGCAATTGTTTAATTAAACCCAAATATCCTAAATATACACGGGCACCCAAAAATACCCAGAATGTATTACATAGAGACCAGAGCACATAAATCTCACCTTCATTGAGGAAAACTCTTCAACATCTTCGTGGCCGATCGTGGCCGACGAAATTATTGCAGGTCGCCATTTTATGTTTACCGCCGCCGCTAAGCATCACGGGAGGTTGGAGGTCAAGAAACTTTCTTCCGGTAACCAACCCGCGACCGAACCAGACGGGGAACCCCGAGCGGGCAACCTGCCTACACAACTGACCCAGTCATGTGAATATTTTTGTTTTATATGGTAATTCTTTTTTTAATCTTCGTCGGTCCGAGATGAATTTTGAAAATTCATTCTTCAGCATATAAAACAATCAAATTGTCACAAATGGGTTAGTCTCCCGGCGCCAGTTGCTTGTAAGTTGCAACTCAAAATATGACTTCTCATAAAACTGGGACATATATACCCACTGTATCATAAACAAAGTCGGTATCCGAGGGGGCACTAATAAAAACCTGCCAACGGGTATGCGAGACACGCAAGGGGTCTGTAAATTATGTTTTAAAATGGGAAATTTTCAGAAATCAAAACTGTGTTGATATACTAGTAATGTGTGATATGTGACAATGATAGTTCCATTTTACAATAATTTCTGACACTGGAAAACATGTTTAAAGGGCGTCGGTCGTCGCACCGCGCATGCGCGAGATATGGGTCCTATATGAACAAAGATGGCGACTTTGACTGTTGCGCGGACCAATTAGTTCAAACTGAGACGTTTTGATGATTTGAAAAAAAGGAAAGGAGTCATCGACGGCAATTACTGCACGTTGCACCCAGATCAAAATTCGTACTTGTGATTTCCACTAGAGGAGCGCATTGGATTATTGGGAAAGCAATGTTTATCAACACAAATGTCGCACATGCTCGGCGCAACGACCACAACCCTTTAAACTACTTGAAAATGTGTTCAAAAAGCTGGTGCCTTGCACACTCGTATATAAATAATTTCCAAGTTGTATAACCGTCTTCAGCGTTACAAATTATTTTGATCTGCCAATCGGTCGCATTTGTTCAAGACGATGACGCGGTGCTTAAAGTGAACACATAGGTTCAAGTAAATATAGAAGCACATGAGGCTGGCAGGATAATGATTGAAGCGAAGCACAAAGCTCAGACTACTATAGTAGTCTGAGAACAAAGTAATTAGTTCAATATTTCCGAGGAGATGCATGATTACACATGTCTTGAAATGACAGTAACTGTGATACCCATACATTACAGTGTAATGAACACACGAGGTCTGTGATAATAACAACACCGTGACGTGTCTTCATTTTCGCCAATCAGATTAAAATCGAAATACCGTAGGTAGATGGCAATACACTTTTAATATTAATGAAACACGTACAATTCCACGGTGGAATTTTGGTCACGGCAGCTATATGTATGTTCCCATTATGTTTGCACCACGGCCACTTGCGCCCATGAATTTACTTGTCATGGTTTGGTATATAATTATGTATACTAAATCACAATTTTATCTAACATGGGGTAGAGTTTTTGGTAAATGATAACAATAAATGATAAATAAGCTCTCATTTTTTATTTAATTTACAGTGAACAAAGTAAATACTAAACTTATAAATTACATGCACATTTATGACTTATGGCTACTAAAATATGCTCTTAAATACACGTCATACTCCAAAATAGACAGGCTTCAGTCGGCGGGAATAGATTATCATCTATTTGACGAGGTCTTCTGCAGTTGGTGGTTTTCTTGCAAGCGCGCCACCAACGGCAGTACGAGATGTTGACAAATTCGTGAAATACGTTGATAACAACATTGATGTTGTGACAAAAACGTTACCATCCTTTAGAAATTATTAATAGGAATATTATCAGGGGGTTTTGTGCCTCCTCTTTGTCCCCGCCGTCTAGAAAGTATTAAACTAAATTATCAAGCAAGCTGTCGTGAAAGTTAATTGGATGATAGTCGACGGAAGGGGTTTATTTCGATATATACACATACCGTATATAAATGTGTGGTGTATTTGACAGTACATGTACTGTCGTTCAGAAATGAACCCGTCCAGCGACCGTTTTCTATGGAACTCGGACACAGAGTCTAAGCCATAAACATCGTTAGAAATGTCGTGACAATTTTATCAAAAGTATCAGCGATAATTATCATATTCACCCGTATTGACTAGTATCGTTGGACATGTCATGGGTGTATATTGACACTCTAAGCGAATGCATAATATGTACTGAGGCGGCGGTGTTGACGCTTGTCAGTATTTTCTAAACATTAATTATCGTTGGACATTTCAAGGGTGTATATAACCTTTCTATACGAATGCATTATTATCATATTGAACATGTGCTGAGGTTGTAATACGGGCTTTTGGTCGCATTGTCTAACCAATAAATATCGTTGGATATGTCAAGGTCACGGTGTATATCACCCCTCTTATCAAATGCATAATTATCATATTGGACATGTGCTGAGGCGGCAGTATTGACAATTGCCCGTATTGACTAAGCAATAAATGTCACTAGAAATGTCATGGGTTTATATTACCCCTCTTATCAAATGCATAATTATCATATTGTACACCTGCTTAGGTAGAATTATTGACTAAGCAATAACTGTCACTGGAAATGCCATGGGTGTATATTACTCCTCTTATCAAATGCATAATTATCAAGTCAATTTCTCCTTACATACTGGTGTGTCATTTCCTCAGTTGGACCTTTAGTAGCCATTTTATTGAACCCTATCAAATTGGCTATGTGCTCAGACGGCGGTATTGGCGTTTGTTTGAGTTGTTTGAGTCATGAACATCGTTAGACATGTAAAGTGAAAAGTGTATGAAGTGCTGTCGTTTCTGATATTGGTACTCGTCCGTCTCAGTCATAATTATTATTGGGCATCCTCCGTGCTCTGTCGAGTATTCAATGACGAGTATTCATAACAGCTGCTTAATGCACATGCTTTTGATTCCAAGCAAGCATACGCATGTAGGAACGGGAGAAAATGCAGCTAGAGAGTGGTGGACCATGACAGATTGAAAAGTTGCATATCATGATATAATGAAATAGTGTTTGCCGGTCTTTTAAAACGAAGTCTTTTTAAATGATCGATGTGAAGTGTCCATATGTTATTCTTCTGTTGTATATTAGAACTCCAAACATTTGTATTAGTCATGCCCACTTTATCACTAACATAAATATTACTAGCGATGTGTTTGTCACAATATAAACAATATCTAGTATAATATCCTACATATATGTTTAATTTATGTGTGGGGTTGGCCAGAAAATTGGCTTATTGACATGATAGTGATTACTCCTAACTTTAGAACCTGATGCTTTCAACACAACCGACACAGCAAAGTTGCCTCATTACATGTAGATATTGCGGTAGCCAAGCCAAGTAGTCCAACTAGTACTAACTCGTTGTCAGTACTTTCACAAGCACGCCACCAACGACAAGACCCAGAATGGTCCGAGTCACAATAAGTACACGATCACTTGATTTTCTGAGTTTAAGAGCAATTTCCATAGCTACTTCATCATCCACGCGCTGGTGTTGTTTTTAAATCACATTGGTTTTCTCGTGTTTTCACGTTTAATCAAAAACTTTGCTAATGTATTTTTTTTTGCGATTCCACTTAACTCAATGTGCATCCAGTTAGATGACATTTATTTATTTATTTGTTTGTTTGTTTGTTTTTTCTTTATTTATTTCCCCAAGTCTTTGATAATGGTCACGTAACTAAAAGCTTTGCTTAGTAGCGAGGTTTGAGGGCGCAATTGATTAGATATACTTAAGCAAGAAAGAATACATATATTTAATTCCCAATGTCTACCAATACATCCTGAATCCCAATAGATCCCAAATGCATACCCATGATATTATGTATACGTCCCATAATTCCCAATGTCTACCAATACATCCTGAATCCCAATAGATCCCAAATGCATACCCACGATATTATGTATACGTCCCGTAATTCCCAATGTCTGCCAATACACCCTGATTCCCAATAGATCCCAAATGCATACCCACGATATTATGTATACGTCCCATAATTCCCAATGTCTACCAATACATCCTGAATCCCAATATATCCCAAATGCATACCCACGATATTATGTATACGTCCCGTAATTCCCAATGTCTACCAATACACCCTGATTCCCAATAGATCCCAAATGCATACCCACGATATTCTTAATACATCCCATGATTTCCAATGACTCATATTAGCTCATGAATCCCAATAGATTCCAAATGCATACCCACGATATTATGTATACGTCCCATAATTCCCAATGTCTACCAATACATCCTGAATCCCAATAGATCCCAAATGCATACCCACGACATTCTTAATACATCCCATGATTTCCAATGACTCATATTAGATCATGAATCCCAATAGATTCCAAATGCATACCCACGATATTATGTATACGTCCCATAATTCCCAATGTCTACCAATACATCCTGAATCCCAATAGATCCCAAATGCATACCCACGACATTCTTAATACATCCCATGATTTCTAATGGGTCCCAATAGATCCTGAATCCCAATATATCCCAATGCATACCCACGATATTATGTATACGTCCCGTAATTCCAATGTCTACCAATACATCCTGAATCCCAATAGATCCCAAATGCATACCCACGACATTCTTAATACATCCCATGATTTCTAATGGGTCCCAATATATCCTGAATCCCAATATATCCCAATGCATACCCACCATATTATGTATACGTTCCGTAATTCCCAATGTCTACCAATACACCCTGATTCCCAATAGATATCAATGCATACCCACAATATTCTCAATACATACCATGATTTCCAATGACTCCTAATAGATCCTGAATCCCAATAGATTCCAATGCATACCCACGATATTCTGTATACATCTCGTAATTCCCAATGTCTACCAATACACCCTGAATCCCAATAAATACCAAAACATCCGTTCGCAAAATATTCTGCATACGTCCCATATTTTCCCAATGATTTCAGCTTAGGTCTCCAATATACACCCAATGTACACTGCAGTGCACGATTGTCAAACATAATATTATACAAATATAACAGTATACTAAACGATTTCAAACCCACCCCGATTACATTTTAGAATTTGATTGGACCCACAAATGTTTTCATGTGTTATTCTAAGATTTATAATATCATGATGTATGCAATACTTTCCAAATAATTCCGTATGTTCTATAAGATTTATTTCGAATACTATTAATGGTTCAAAGCTAATGCACAACAAACTTGGTGAGTCGTATTTTATACAACGTGATTATAAATAGTCTTACAATATGTCATCCATGTCACACGTGGAAGGAACGTGGGTCATCGATAGCTTTAGGATTACCTCCTCTCACGGGTAAAATTATAGTAACTTTCCAACTCGTTGCGTAAAATTACCGTGACTCATTGCGGCGTGGTAGTTTCAAACGTGCAATGTGCTGGTAATAAGTTAAAGGGGAACTAAATAGAGCCTATTTTGGTGTTTGTATTTATCAAGTTATGTATATTGATTATAAATTTGAAAAAAAAAAATAAAAAAAAATGATTATCTTCAGAGTTATGATGATTTAAATATGAGAAACCATAAACCTGCGAAGGACTTCCGTTTGCGCCATGTTGCCATAAAAAAACGCCCTCATGAGGTATAAACAGGTAAGGTAACAAAGCATGATGACGAAATAGTATCTGATTAAATATAAGCAACTTAGGGAGCCATAGCTGGCTGGACTGGTGAATTGACTTCTAGTCTAGATTGTTTCGACTTTTACGTTAATGTTATTTACAAGCATATCAACATACAAACATTATGGATGTCTCGATTGATCGAGACAGACATTTTGTTTTGTTTTTTGTCTAACTGTCTAATACATGCTGTTTCTAGTACTGCACTGTGCGACGTGAAAATTATTCAAAGTATGGATGCTGGAGTATGCAATCTTGAGTTCGTAGGGTGGTGGTGGAAACATTTTCGTCCATGTATTCACAGGGCTGCACTGGCAAATCATGGGACAAGTGACACAGGAACACCAAGCAGATTGTTCACAGACTTCCGTGTAATTTGAAATAAAACTTTCATCCGAACAAGGGGCATCGTCGACGATATACTCTCATCACTCACACTGGACTGATCTGAATCGTCACAGTATACCGTACTTCCCTGATCATAAGCCTGGAGGCATGAACACGTAAAGGAAAAGTAAGGGATGAGCTTGTACTCGAGGACCAACTCAGAAAAAATGATTTTGTTTTGGGGTTAAACACTGTAACCATCTTGCAAACAACGAAAAATTATCCAAAAAAAATATTCGTTCACCACGCCGGGCTCGGGAAAATAATACTTATTTTTGAAAAAAAAATGCGTCATTGATTTGAACGATACTTACAATGAAGAAACAAACATGTTAATAAAGAACACACACATTTTATTACAATACGATTTACATACCGTCTGAATTTACGGTGAAATAATGGGTTGGGTCTGTGAGGAAACAGTGGACGAAGGCATTTATCATTATTTTCGTTTTGGTATGTTTTCGATCGTACGCAAACTCTCGACGCAAAACAATTTTCCACCATGAGGTTTTTCAGCACGATTTGACCTGGAACAACTTCCTTTGACATAACAGGTCATGTCTTTCATTAACCAATCAAAATGATGTGTCGTAATGATGAAATTTTCCGATTATTGACGATGATTTTTTAGCGCAATGCGGAAGTGAATTACCGCAATGTTAAAATGCGATCTGTAGCACTGATTGCAACAAAAAAAACGATGATTTTTTCCCCTAAAAACTGGCGATTCGCAATTTCCGAAATATAAAAAACGGTTATTAGTAACCGTGGGTAAACTGAGTGTGGAGGAAGAATTTAAACACCTTTCTCGGTCGCCAACATGTCTCATCGTTCAAACCCTAGGCCTTTCATGATAGTCTCAAAGTAAACCATGCCCAATAACCAGGTACACGCCTTGACGATCACATTTTTGGCTTTTCGAAGGCAACTACTCAAAGAAATAGGATTATTCCAGAATTGCAACATGATGTTCATCCTGAGTAAATGACAGAATAGAAACGATGCGAATCACGTTGTGTACGTTCGCCATGCACTCTGAACTTGAAATTAATGCGAGTTTTCTCATAAAACTAAAAGCATGAACCAAACTAACATGCCAATCACGATTATTATGAAATGAAACACACCTTTTACACGCATATTTTAAAGAATATCGTCGACGCCCAGTAAAAACACTCTGGGCTTATAATCGTGAATGCCCTCAACTCGATAAATACCAAGTAAAAACATAGGGATGGGCTTCATACTCGGGAGGGGCTTACGATCCGGGAAGTACGGTACTTTAACGCAATTGGGCTTTCACTCTCAGAATATTGTGGTTCAAACGCATAAGGCTTTAACCCTAGTTTTAAAAACCACATTGTGCATATAAAAGTTGAGTTTATACTAATAGTACACAACGCTTGGCAGCATGAACGGCTATGTACAATGGCGTATACGAGTGCGATCAGATACTAAAACGTCTTAGCTTTGAAAAGTACCCGGATGTTACATATGTTCGTTCGTTAATTATTACCCTCCATGAATGGCCTCCATGGCAAGCACTTCAAATGCCTATCCAAGCTACAGTTATAATTAAAACAAAATTAAACCACTGCAATATTATTTCGAATACAGTTTAGAATATACACAACTATAAATTAAGGCCGCATTTAGGTTCGCTTTAACGGTATTAACTCAGGAAGAATCAGCCCGATGATGCGGACGCGGTATATCTTCAAATGTATAACGTTCGAAAAGTATTATAAGTTATATAAAACGTTGTCCTTGAAGTAGATGTTAGAGGTATTGGTTTACGAATGTATTCATATTGGAAACGGCGAGACAATAAATACACGGTACTATAATGTACAGCGTTTAGATATCGCATGTACGTATCAGGTTTCTCTGTTTCACCGTTGTGGCGCGTGACTGAAAGGGGATTATAGGTCCATTAAACTGTGAAAGTGGGTCGAATTTTAAGGTTGCGTCAGATACCCCCCCAATACTTCAATAATTTAAATACTAGTAATCAAACACGACTGAGTATAGTGTTAAGCATATCCTGAAGATTAATCCATTACACGGTAAAGCGTGTTTGAAGTTGCAATGGCCAATTTTGTTTACCCCGTTTCACTCATTATTTTAAGCAATGACTTGCCTCAAGATTTATATGAAGAAAGACATGTTTTCTCCATAATGTGTTGCCATAGTCATATGTGTAATGCGATTTCAGACCTTACAATGAAAGTTTACTTGAACAGAATTCAATACGCATTTCATTCTCCAATACGATGTGATATATTTGTGTTACCTACACCACGCACGCCAACAATTATGTTATACGTATGTTCTTCTAAATTTAGTGGAGGATGGTAAGAAAAATGATGTAGACATCATCTGTAGAATTTTAATAGCTTAATGGTTTTATTATTAAAACGTGCATTTAAAGGTTATGAAAAAACGTGATGATGCGAGGAATACACGTGATGATGCGAGGAAATATACGTGATGATGCGAGGAATACACGTGATGATGCGAGGAAATATACGTGATGATGCGAGGAATACACGTGATGATGCGAGGAAATATACGTGATGATGCGAGGAAATACGCGTGATGATACGAGGAAATACAAGTGGTGATGCGAGGAAATACACGTGATGATGCGAGGAAATACACGTGATGATGCGAGGAAATATACGTGATGATGCGAGGAAATACACGTGATGGTGTGATGATATACACGTGATGGTGTGATGAAATACACGTGATGGTGTGATGATATACACGTGATGGTGTGATGGAATACACGTGATGGTGTGATGACATACATACGATTGTGTGACGAGATAGTATGGCGAAATACACGTGATGGTGTGACAGAATAACGTGGTGGTGTGACTTGTTGGTATGGCGAACTTCGCATGAAATACGAGCCTGCTAGAGTGTTGATAATCTACAACCAAAAATATTTAAGATTAGAAAAGGTGCTGTGATGGTACCTTTTAAAGATATCACATTGAGCGGACGATTTTTCATTTCTATAGTAGTGTGTAACTACTTAATGGATCCAGTAGAAATCACCATTCACTAAGTTTATGCCTGTAGCATGACGCATTCCTACGTTTGGAATGTTACGTTTAATGCTCGATTATGGGGACAGGGTGCTGTTTGCTCGTTATATTATCTGGTACAATCAACATTGGTGATAACCAGAGAAACGACTGTCCCTAGACCACCAATTTTTTTTAAATCTACATCAAATGAATAAAAGCGGTGACGCCACATTATAAATTTGAACGAATATTTGAGTACATATTTTGTATTTTAAAATAAATGGTGGTTCAATGTAAATTAATCTAGGCACTGCGTCGTGTTCGAAATACATTGTTTGTTTGAATAAATTTTAGTAACACGTCAGAACTCATGGTCTACTGTGGAGCAACATTTATCGATATTGCCTGTATCTTAGCAAATGCGTGATATTGGGCAGTCCATCGAATTAATTGAACTAAGCGAATACTGCTGGTACACTAGAGTTTCCATGAATATTCACTCAAGCTCTTGCCCAGTCTAGAGTACTCTGAGTCGTAAAATATCGATATTTGAATGTCAGTTTACATTGCGCTTACCAACATTAATTACAAGTTTAGTTTGTCTATTTCTTAAAATATTCAACAGTATTTATTACTGAAGCTGTAGGCTGATTCAGTCACGTACAATGTGTCAGTCCACCAGTTTGAAACGGATTATTTATCGCTAAACTTAACTGATAAATCTCTAGTATTCTATAAAACAGTTTGAACTGCCATCCCCTGCTACACCGAGAGTGACTATTTAAACTGATACAAAGTCGAAAACTAGTGCGCGTTACCGGAAATATTATTTACAACTTTGTTCTCGCGGAGCAATCTCTGAGCGATTTCTCTGTGCTGTTAATTGTCTTGATATCACCCGTATACGGGGTATTATCTAGATATTGCTCTCTTAGAGGGTCATTTCAATGTCAAGTGGAATTACTAGTATTCACCAGCAAATGACAAAGCGTGCAACACATTTTGCATATTTAAAAATACGTTCAACACTGTGTACTGGCAATACAACCAGTTGCTGTATCATAAAATGTTGTCGTTTTTTGGTGGTAAAATTACGAAACCCCAAAAGTGTGAGTTATCGAATATAACCACTTTTGATCAGAGTCATGTCAATCGCATGCAGACTCTGACCAAAAGTGCCGCGTATATATCCGATATAACTCACACTTTGGAGTGAGTGTTTATATGAATAAATTAAATGGAAATAAAGATCGCAACACCTGAGTTGTGTTTGTTTTGTCAATCGTGATTGTATGTTTAAAAACGCCCAATAACACTTTTGATTGACATTCACGACGATCACGTTCTTGATCGATGCTCAAAATTGTATAATATTTTCATTTTGTCATTTATATTTTATTTGTATTCCATTGTAATGTGTATACATGTGTGGTGAGATAAATACATCGAAACAACTCTGAATATTGAACACTGATTTATTTTTTAATTAATTACTTATTTAGAAAAAAACTAATGAAGAATTTAGACTGGTCCACGAGACACCATAACAGCGCTGATATTTACATTTATATTTGATGTTATTTTAACATACTTCAGTTTGTGTATTGCATGAGTTGTCGAAATGTTACTCGACAAATTATCAGATAAGGAATCTGTCGTAAACGTCGAGCAAATTTTCTCATGAAACAGTATACGGATTTGACCCATTGATATAGACAGTATATCTTTGCACGTAAGTATTATCTTTTTCCTTACATTCTCTCTTTTCAATATAATGGTATATTGTATTCTTTAATAGAGGTTTTTCGGAAGTAAAATATTTAGTTTTACTTTTTCGTAAAAATGAAAGCTTACCGTATTAATGACAAGATTGGTTACATTGTTTTGTCATAATTCACGTCGGAGACATCTAAAATCAGGTTTCTTTGGCAAGTGAGTCTAAAAATGGTAGTGTCACAGGAAACTGGACGCTTAAAAACTTATCACAACAGAGATAAGCAGCGAATTAGTAAAAAACACAACATTGACTCTGATTTGCATACACCAACCGCAGTCCCTCTATCACACGTGATAGAGGGACTGTGCACCAACAAATAATAACATTAACGTATCGTCGTCTACATCCTCGTAACACTAATTAGTAAAATATATGTGTCTGTATCAAAAAAAAAACAACAAAAAACATGTTCGATGACAGAATAGTCACCGACATCATGAATAATCAAGATTAGGCTAATTGTGTTTTGTTTACAACCTTGTTTTCAATATTTACATTATATAAATCGTCACAAGAATCATGATCGTGCATACAAAGACAATCAGTTGAACAAGATTCGCTAACACAAAGTGCAGGTGCGGCAAACCAAACAGATTATTTTTTCTAGTTGTATTGGTTCATACTGTATGTTTGTGCACATCTTTTATTACAACTTATCATGAACTAAAAATGCTACCATTGTCACGGTAGCATACAACTAAGTATTCAAATCATTGAAAAAATTGTTGTTTATTTCCAGTGACACGGAAGCAAAATCATACCAGAGTTATTTATTTATTTATTTATTTATTTATTTATTTATTTATTTATTTATTTATTTATTTATTTATTTATTTATTTATTTATTTATTTATTTAAGGCCGCACCCCCCCCCCCCATCTATTAACTCTATCGCAACGAGTAATTCTGGTGACAGAACTGTTATAGCTGGATGTTGGTTTCTGTTTTCCCCATAGACTCCCTCCCTACTAATACGTTTACTCGGTTCTCCTCCTGTTTCAGTTTAGTATTGCACGGTTGTATACAACAAGTTTTATTGCGTGTCTCTCTCTTCGTTGCTCGTACCGCAAAGAACAATAAAGCGGATACAATAAAACATATCTGTACATGCAGCACTACCATATATTATATTTCCATGTATCCGATGCAGTGTCTTTGTTACTGGACTGAGTCTGCGAACGATAACTAAATATTCTATAGTTAGATACCGCATGCATTTCGAGTGATTGAAATAACCCAACAAGTCCATTTTTAGCTTGGGACGCGATCTGAGTCGCAAGTTCATCGTAAATTAACAGTCTGCAGACACCTGTAACTTTATTTGTCTTAGAATTATACCCGATATAAACTGAAGCTGGACGTGAAGCTGGAACTATTAGACGTAGGCCAGCCGTCCCAGGATTCGCCGGCTCTCCCTATTCTTTGTCTAATCCAGTTGCGTCAGGATATGGCTCTGTTACATGGCCGACCTTGAGTATATTCATGTTGTTTTTTTAAAGAAAGGCAGTGATTTCTGGTGAAACTGATGTTAACTGATTGCTGTTACGCTCACAATTTTCAACCGAGGGTCAAGGACTGGGGAAGGCGTTTGCGCACGTTTGCTACCTTTGACTGATGAAGAATTAATCAACCAACTTGAAAAAAAGAAAAAAAAACAAAAAACAACAACAAATGATTACGTTAGTAAACGAGTGCTTTGTTTTTTTGCAAAACCCTTGGAGTTTGTTGCGCAATTTAAGGCAATATTTACATGTATACAAACTCCCTTCCACCATCAACACATCGCCCTTTCCCTAGACACGAACTCGCAGTTTGTTGTGTTTGTTTTCACATCACAACAGAGTTGAATAATTGAGACAGTCCATAGCGAGTACACAAGGGTCAGACAGCAATGAACTGTTCATTGTATCGCCATTGTGGACAGCATTACTCGCCTTTTTTACGATGGATGGCGATATCGCCATTGGACCACTTCACGTTGTCTGCTCTCGAGGTGCACAACAAAGCACGGGGATAAAGCCTGAATAGACTACACGTTGGGGGTTTTTCTTCCGCCCAATTAGGCTTCCAAAGCCTCTCTTGTAGTTCTTCAATGCGCAGTTGACAAAGAATTTCCGAAATGCATGATTGGGATCAATGCAATACCTTTTTCACTTTCTTACTCGTTACTCGCAGGGTACCTCGTGTTCTTCTAGAACACGTTCTCTGTGAATTCATATACAAATCCATACCTCATCCACCCTATCCATCCATGTATGTGTGAAATGCTACAGAGCAACAAAATCACGCTATTTAATACGAGGCATTTCTTAAATCTTGTCCGTGTTTTCACATGACAGCACAGACCAACCGACCAGAGTCGATATAAGCAGTACTACCAACTGGTAGCGCCATAGTAGAAACACGGCGGGACGCTTTTGTTGGTGAAGTTTTAACAACCCTTGGAGAGCAATTTTCGCTTTCTAAGGTCAGACCAAAAACCAATAACCAATGTGCAGGGCGATGGTGAGCTTTTCATCTGATGTTAATTGGCTATTGGATGTTTTCAACCACTCTCTTCTGTTAGTTTACATTTGTTTTTTTCTTTCGTGAGATGCTTCACCCAGACCCGCTGTGTGTCTCAATAAACAACGTATTTTCAAAGCAACTCACGTTGTGTGTTTATAAAACCACCAACACGAAATACCATTGAATGGGGATTCGGTAATCACTGTTGCCTTTGAAGTCTGGCCACTGTCGCCTCGTTCAAGTCTAATTCACCCCCATAATAGATCAATTTTATCTCACTTATTTCGAAATTCAAATTACATCCAAAATGCAATAAATTCGAGAGCCGCTGGCAGGTGCCTACTTCTCTGCGTTGATCCAGAAAGAACGCTTATTAATTTACGCATATTTCACAAAAATGATATTCTTGTTCTTTTTTTCAATTAAGTGAACAGCTTGCTTTGTTTTGTTTTGTTTTCAAAAATGATAAAATAGACACGCATCCTCGGCACCATACTAATCGTTGTTTTCGACAAAACTGGCGCCCTTCTTCAAATTCAAACGATTAAGTCATTAATGATGGGCTATATTTATATACGAATAGTATTGACCTTGTAATCACTCGTTAATCTGATTAATCTCTTCTGGGGGACCGCAGTAACTCACACCTATGATGGCGTTAAACATTTTTATACCGGGATTGTTTTATTCGACCAAGCAAAAATATGCTAGCATATGGCGTATTATTGAGTGAAAAGTGGTGCACGCGAAGGTCAGCCTTCTCTGGCGTGAGGGAGTCACAGAATGGGACACATGCTCAAAAGCGCTTCTTCTATCCATCCATCTTTGAAAGTCGGTTGCTGACAGGTAGTAGACAAGTAGAGGGACGACTGCACAATCGAAAAGCCGCCTTGCGCTCCTGGGCATCGCTTTGTTTTCAAATGATAGTGCACTGTAAAGAATCGTGGTGGTTTCAGACAAAATTTGCCTTAATGACCTGGCAAGGCCATACAAAACCAATACAATGCTATCAACACTGGTATTATCTATCGTATCCAACATTAATGACATTAAATGCAAACCGCACGCGTGTGCACTCTCCTTCTATGTACTTACATAACGATTCTCACAGAATTTGATGAGCCACTTGAAATGTGTCTGTATACCCCTATCACATACATGAGATATCTATTTTGCCACCTGTTCGATGTACCTGCTGATAGCAACCAGCCATGTGGGCTTTCCTGTATCGCTCAGGCTATTCCATAGACCAATACATATTCTCTCGGTTTAGTCACGATCGTCTGAAAACACTATACTATATTCTAACGCACTACCACGACTACTATAACATCGAGCCGGGCATCAGAAAACCGTTATATTCTAGGATGAAAAGAGGTGACAAATACAACTAATCGACCGGCTAACAATCGCAAGCTCCGTATAATGCAAAGTGTTTTGCTCGGGAGTCCAGTTCCGCGTTAATTTGAATGGCCCAAATTGTCCATACAACCAAAAGTTATTATCTCCAGTTTTTATTTCATTATGATTCTTATCTTTCATATTCAATGTTCACCTATAAGAAACCGGATGGTGCTAGTTAGAAAACATCTTGCCAGTGTTATTGGTAAACAGGCGTGAATAATTCGCTTTCTCTATCGCTTGTACTTTTATACTTTAGAAAAAACAGCATCTGCCATGCATCCAACAGTGGTTCAATTACTGGATCGATCAGTAATTTCCTCTTTCTTCTTCTCGAATTATAATAAAATAACATTTATTCAAGTGTAGATCTTCTGCCAAACCTACTGATTATGTTTAGTTCGTGCAATAGTTTGAGTTCCCCCCAAACAAAATTCTTGAATTAGTGTGACCCATTAGACTTTTTCCATGCGTTCGTTCTGTAGTCCATATTTTGTGAGTTAAGTTCCATGTCCATCAAAAATGTCACACGAGCCAAGAACAATTGACAGAGAAAATTAATCTCTCTTTCAGGGATTTACTCAATTCCACCACCACAAGCGCTGTTTTGCATTCATAGAAGGGTGTCAGATCCAAAGTGCTTTGTCGAGAACATACGTGGACAGGTAGTTGTCCCAATCGCTGTTCTCACGGCTTCGCGATTTTTTCAATTGCCTCTAAGCGTTTTCTTTTAAAAAAAATCCACAAATATTGGCCGCTTCTGGCCATAAACTGTACTTCCTGGTGATTGCCCGTCGGCTAAACTGCTTACGTATCAAGGTCCGCTCCCAATATCACTAAGATTTTCAGATTCTCTATTTTTGTTCTAAATCAATTTCTATCTTCCGTAATATTCTCATTTTTGTGAGCCAATGTCCATTTTTAACATCAATCCTACTGAAAAACGTGTAATACACTACGAAAGGGTAATCCATGCCTTTCAACAGCCGTTTGGTTAGTTTAAATCGCTCTATCATAGACCATTTAGGAGTCTATTTAATTGAAATTTCCCTTTTCTTGACTCGAGAGATGTTATTGTGCGAGCATCAAAAAGCGAAACAATGAGCCACGATCCACCGAATGAAGACATTATCTTCTGTGCTGAGTATAACGACCTTTTTGTTGTGGATGCACCAGACGATGTCCTTAGGGACTGACACTTTAGAAACGAGAATATAATAAAAAGTCCATCTAAAGCCTTCCGGGCTTCGTTACTCAGTTTTTATTACTTCTGGTATTTTATTTTTGTCAATATGTTAGATACGGTATAAACAGCAGACACGTGCCGTGAGCATTGCCTAGCAGTGATGCCCAACTGGTTATCTGAGAACTGATTCTGAAAAGCTCGCTCTCAGAACCCTCTATTCAAACGACCCCCTACCACTTCGCGGAAGAGATTGGAACCTTTCTCTTCTGAACTGTCTAATTATGTGCTCCATTTTTGTATGGTTCACGTGCCGAGTTAGGTTATCTGTTTCGTATTGCTGGGTCCACTGCCGCTCTCGGACGACATTTAGATAATAACAGTTCCTTTTGAAGCTCATTTTCAATGATCGATATCCATCTTTAATTGCTGGTATCATGTAACCTATATTCTTTCATTGCGGTCTACCTTGGGACCACTGCGCTGTTAACCGATTTAATAAATTATGTTCGTTTTTTTTAATGAAAATGGACTTCGTAAATCTCCAAATGTACACCGTTTAACAGAGGCGAGTGGTTGCTCGTTGAACCCGACCTCCGTGACTTGGTGAATGATTCGATAATGTATGTCATGCGCATCACGGTTGAATGTGTGTGAGAGACTGTTGTGAAACGAGACGGTGACACATCCTAAAATGTAATAGAATTGTCGGCCAGTGCATGTTTCACTACTGAGTCCGCTTGACGCAACCATTCTTATATACATATACAATTGCGATGTGCCTTTGTTCAATGGGATTTCCTTGACTCTTGTGTTTCTCCCTGTCTAGAGGCGGCAGAGGTCGAGACTGGGGTCGATGAAGAGAATGGGTAGAAAATTACCCTATTTTGGTACAGCAGTATAACAATAACAATTGGCGAGTGTAGCGCGCCACTGACACGTCAGGCATTACGACGTCTGCCAGCATACGTTATGATCTTAATCGTCGCACCAACAGTGCAGTATGCCATAACATAAAGAGATCTTCCAGGCTTCGTCTTGACGTCAAAAAACATTAGATCGTGCAATAGCGGTGCAGATGGACTGTTTGGGCGACGGTGATTGTCACCACTTATCCGATAAAGGATTTGCAAATAAAGACAATTGTACCTTAGACCCAGTGTCATGAAGTCACCGACGTCCGTTACTAGATCTATGGTTTCGCCGTATTTTTGTGAAGGCCCGGCATTTTGTCGCCAAGTTCAATCATTTTCTGTGCGGCATTTATCATTGATACGTATTATCTGTACGCTATTTCGAGGAATATGTTAATTACTTCGTGATTATACCTATTAAGGACGTTTTAGGGACGGGTGGCAACAATCAAACCATCCGATTAAGATGATACTTGCATTGAACTGGTGAGTGTCCAATACGAGGAATAATGTAAAGCGAACAACTTACATTCGTTGATTGGTAACAATTACTGTTAGTGAGGCCGTTAGACTGTCACCAGTGTCCTTAAAATCAAATAATGGCGGACTGACAGACTTCCCGTACGTGTTTTCGACCTTGCACCCGTCTAGTGACGCGGCCATTACATTAACGCGACCAGGCTTATTGTTGGTTCTTATCCGCAACGGCAGAGGTACAAAGATTTAAGTTCGAGTCTTTTTCAAGTCTTTGCTTCAGAACAAAAGTTTCAACAATTCAAGAAAAAAAATTGTACCCGCAGCATTGTATGGCAAGTTTAATAGACACAAACGCGACTATCTGGTCTCCATTGTCAGTGTCGCGCTGAGTTCACGTGCTTTAAACTTGGTGTTATTAGAATACTATAGTGTTGGTAAACTGGTGGTACTGCATTCCTAATATTAAATGACTATTTATGATTTATCCTTGATATACTAGTTTGTGTGCCACGTCACCACAAACAGCATTGTCAAAACTGAAAGTAAAAGCGATATTACATTAATATGGAGACAAGCTAATGACAATTGGCCTTGGATAGGATAGGGTCTCGGTGAGTTCGAACACAGCCATATTACTTGAGGATGTTATAGATTCTGAATAGTAAAAACTATAAAGTAAAAAGAAAACAAAGTAAAGTAAAAAGAAATATATTGTGAATTTGTTGCCAACATTATGGTTAGAAATATGATTGCAAACACAATCACCACGAGATAAGAATACAATTGCATGATTGTCATTGACTTTTAAATAAAACAAAACAACGTTACTTATTTAAAATAACTCTTTTTTATGGTTTATATTCACATTGAAAAACAATATTGAGAATTAATATTATTGAAAAGTGGCTTTTAATTATATATATATATATATATATATATATATATATATATATTAATTTATTGTATTCCCTCCAAATTTGACCATACCCCGAAAGAGTCACATTCACTATGTACTATACACTAAACGAGTAACATCCACTGTGTACAATGTCCCAAATGAGTCACCTCCACTGTGTACCATACCCCAAATGAGCCCCATCCACTGTGTAATATCATAAACGAATCCTACCCATTGTGTGCTATACCTTAAACTGAATTCAATCGAATTCAATCGACTGTATGCCATAGCCTAAATAAATACAATCGACTCTATGCTATACCCTAGGTAAATCCCATCCACTGCGTGCCTTACCCAAAATGAATCCCATCCACTGCGAGTCATTCCCAAAATTAATCCCACCCACTGCGTGTCATATCCAAAATGAATTCCAACCTCCGCGTGTCATACCCATAACGAATCCCATCCACTGCGTGTCATACCCAAAATAGGGATATTTAACTTCTGCTTTTGAAGTTGTGGCTTTCCCTGTGCGCCTTTTACATAATTATCTGAAATTGGGTATGCTATATTATGTTATTCCAGTTTAGTTGATATAACAGAACAGGATATAACAATGGTATTTACAATGTGAATTAAGTAGGGGATTAAACTATGTTTGCATGGAAGTTACATGACTATGTGAAGTGTATAGCAATTCATCAATCAGTATTTCACATAACCAATAATTTGTTTCTACAGAATGTTTCATTTACCTCCTTATTCTTTCTAGCATGACATTGGTAGTGCTGTTGGGAAATATTGTCAGTTAAAACCAATGCTGCAACGCACAAAACAGTTGTACGGGTAAATACTCGTAAAGGTTTGTGTAATATTCTACTTTCCTCATGGTGTCATATAATCTCAAATAGCTCTCGTTTACAATTTACACTATTTAGCGTGTTATCATATGCATACCAGGCCTGTCGAACTCTAAATTTAACCCTTCCTATCACATATAAAATGGTAAATTGGTAAAACATGGCAACCTCCACAAATAATAGTTGTGTTGGGTGTGCGAATGTCTGCAATGGTAGATTCATGCGACAAAAAGGACCCAAACTCACTTAAAGTCTCTCAAAGAATGTCAGGATAACTCATATGAAAAATTATCACCCGAAAGTGAATAAATATATCTGAATGTACAGAAGTAGAAAACATTAGACTAATTTGCAAACAGAAGCATATCAAATGACCACGGCGATAGATCTTAACACGCTTGAAGGGGATAACGCTTATGCTGCAAATATGAGTAGACTTTACCTTAGTATGACATCAATTCAATCTGCTTATAAAAAATATTACAGAAATTTACAGTTGGTGAATATACAAACCATATTTGACAAATAATGTTGACAACTACTTACTCCTGCATTGGTGAAATGCGTACGTGATTATTGCTTCGTGATTATTCCAATCTTCATTGGCAAATAGCGTTGACAAGTACTTACTCCTGCATTGGTATAATACAGATATGAATATACCAACCTTCATTGAAAACAACGTTGGCAACAATTTACCCTTGTATTGGTATATCACAGACGTGAATATTCCAACCTTCATTGACTAACAATGTTGACAACTACTTACCCCTGCATTGGTGAAATGCATACGTGGTTACTGCTTCGTGAATATTCCAACCTTCATTGACAAACAATGTTGACAACAACAATAACAACTCACCTTTGTATTGGTATAACACAGGCGTGAATATTCGAACGCTCATTGACAAACAATATTGACAACTTACCCCCTTGTATTGGTATAACACAGACATGAATATTCCAACCTTCATTGACCAACAATATTGATAACAAATTACACCTGTATTGGTGTAACACAGATATGACTATTCCAACCTCCAATGACAAACAATGACGACAACAACAATAAGAATTCACCCTTGTATTGGTTTAACACAGGCGTGAATATTCCAACATTCATTGACAAACAATATTGACAACAACTTACGCTTGTATTGGTATAACACAGATATGAATATTCCAAACTTCATTGACAAACAATGTTGACAACAACAATAACAACTTACCCTTGCATTGGTATAACACATATATGAATATTCCAACTTTTATTGACCAACAATGTTGACAACAACTTGCCCTTGTATTGGCATAACACATATATGAATATTCCAACTTTCATTGACAAACAATGTTGACGACAACTTACCCTTGCATTGGTATAACATAGATATGAATATTCCAACCTTCATTGACAAACAATGTTGATAACAAATTACCCCTGTATTGGTGTAACACAGATATGACTATTCCAACCTCCAATGACAAACAATGTTGACGACAACAACAACAACCTACCCAATCTTCATTGGCAAATAGCGTTGACAAGTACTTACTCCTGCATTGGTATAATACAGATATGAATATACCAACCTTCATTGAAAACAACGTTGGCAACAATTTACCCTTGTATTGGTATATCACAGACGTGAATATTCCAACCTTCATTGACTAACAATGTTGACAACTACTTATCCCTGCATTGGTGAAATGCATACGTGGTTACTGCTTCGTGAATATTCCAACCTTCATTGACAAACAATGTTGACAACAACAATAACAACTCACCTTTGTATTGGTATAACACAGGCGTGAATATTCTAACGCTCATTGACAAACAATATTGACAACTTACCCCCTTGTATTGGTATAACACAGATATGAATATTCCAACCTTCATTGACCAACAATGTTGATAACAAATTACCCCTATATTGGTTTAACACAGATATGACTATTCCAACCTTCATTGACAAACAATGTTGACAACAACAATAACAACTCAACCTTGTATTGGTATAACACAGGCGTGAATATTCGAACGCTCATTGACAAACAATATTGACAACTTACCCCCTTGTATTGGTATAACACAGACATGAATATTCCAACCTTCATTGACCAACAATATTGATAACAAATTACACCTGTATTGGTGTAACACAGATATGACTATTCCAACCTCCAATGACAAACAATGACGACAACAACAATAAGAATTCACCCTTGTATTGGTATAACACAGGCGTGAATATTCCAACATTCATTAACAAACAATATTGACAACAACTTACGCTTGTATTGGTATAACACAGATATGAATATTCCAAACTTCATTGACAAACAATGTTGACAACAACAATAACAACTTACCCTTGCATTGGTATAACACATATATGAATATTCCAACTTTTATTGACCAACAATGTTGACAACAACTTGCCCTTGTATTGGCATAACACATATATGAATATTCCAACTTTCATTGACAAACAATGTTGACGACAACTTACCCTTGCATTGGTATAACATAGATATGAATATTCCAACCTTCATTGACAAACAATGTTGATAACAAATTACCCCTGTATTGGTGTAACACAGATATGACTATTCCAACCTCCAATGACAAACAATGTTGACGACAACAACAACAACCTACCCAATCTTCATTGGCAAATAGCGTTGACAAGTACTTACTCCTGCATTGGTATAATACAGATATGAATATACCAACCTTCATTGAAAACAACGTTGGCAACAATTTACCCTTGTATTGGTATATCACAGACGTGAATATTCCAACCTTCATTGACTAACAATGTTGACAACTACTTATCCCTGCATTGGTGAAATGCATACGTGGTTACTGCTTCGTGAATATTCCAACCTTCATTGACAAACAATGTTGACAACAACAATAACAACTCACCTTTGTATTGGTATAACACAGGCGTGAATATTCTAACGCTCATTGACAAACAATATTGACAACTTACCCCCTTGTATTGGTATAACACAGATATGAATATTCCAACCTTCATTGACCAACAATGTTGATAACAAATTACCCCTATATTGGTTTAACACAGATATGACTATTCCAACCTTCATTGACAAACAATGTTGACAACAACAATAACAACTCAACCTTGTATTGGTATAACACAGGCGTGAATATTCGAACGCTCATTGACAAACAATATTGACAACTTACCCCCTTGTATTGGTATAACACAGACATGAATATTCCAACCTTCATTGACCAACAATATTGATAACAAATTACACCTGTATTGGTGTAACACAGATATGACTATTCCAACCTCCAATGACAAACAATGACGACAACAACAATAAGAATTCACCCTTGTATTGGTTTAACACAGGCGTGAATATTCCAACATTCATTGACAAACAATATTGACAACAACTTACGCTTGTATTGGTATAACACAGATATGAATATTCCAAACTTCATTGACAAACAATGTTGACAACAACAATAACAACTTACCCTTGCATTGGTATAACACATATATGAATATTCCAACTTTTATTGACCAACAATGTTGACAACAACTTGCCCTTGTATTGGCATAACACATGTATGAATATTCCAACTTTCATTGACAAACAATGTTGACGACAACTTACCCTTGCATTGGTATAACATAGATATGAATATTCCAACCTTCATTGACAAACAATGTTGATAACAAATTACCCCTGTATTGGTGTAACACAGATATGACTATTCCAACCTCCAATGACAAACAATGTTGACGACAACAACAACAACCTACCCAATCTTCATTGGCAAATAGCGTTGACAAGTACTTACTCCTGCATTGGTATAATACAGATATGAATATACCAACCTTCATTGAAAACAACGTTGGCAACAATTTACCCTTGTATTGGTATATCACAGACGTGAATATTCCAACCTTCATTGACTAACAATGTTGACAACTACTTATCCCTGCATTGGTGAAATGCATACGTGGTTACTGCTTCGTGAATATTCCAACCTTCATTGACAAACAATGTTGACAACAACAATAACAACTCACCTTTGTATTGGTATAACACAGGCGTGAATATTCTAACGCTCATTGACAAACAATATTGACAACTTACCCCCTTGTATTGGTATAACACAGATATGAATATTCCAACCTTCATTGACCAACAATGTTGATAACAAATTACCCCTATATTGGTTTAACACAGATATGACTATTCCAACCTTCATTGACAAACAATGTTGACAACAACAATAACAACTCAACCTTGTATTGGTATAACACAGGCGTGAATATTCGAACGCTCATTGACAAACAATATTGACAACTTACCCCCTTGTATTGGTATAACACAGACATGAATATTCCAACCTTCATTGACCAACAATATTGATAACAAATTACACCTGTATTGGTGTAACACAGATATGACTATTCCAACCTCCAATGACAAACAATGACGACAACAACAATAAGAATTCACCCTTGTATTGGTATAACACAGGCGTGAATATTCCAACATTCATTAACAAACAATATTGACAACAACTTACGCTTGTATTGGTATAACACAGATATGAATATTCCAAACTTCATTGACAAACAATGTTGACAACAACAATAACAACTTACCCTTGCATTGGTATAACACATATATGAATATTCCAACTTTTATTGACCAACAATGTTGACAACAACTTGCCCTTGTATTGGCATAACACATATATGAATATTCCAACTTTCATTGACAAACAATGTTGACGACAACTTACCCTTGCATTGGTATAACATAGATATGAATATTCCAACCTTCATTGACAAACAATGTTGATAACAAATTACCCCTGTATTGGTGTAACACAGATATGACTATTCCAACCTCCAATGACAAACAATGTTGACGACAACAACAACAACCTACCCAATCTTCATTGGCAAATAGCGTTGACAAGTACTTACTCCTGCATTGGTATAATACAGATATGAATATACCAACCTTCATTGAAAACAACGTTGGCAACAATTTACCCTTGTATTGGTATATCACAGACGTGAATATTCCAACCTTCATTGACTAACAATGTTGACAACTACTTATCCCTGCATTGGTGAAATGCATACGTGGTTACTGCTTCGTGAATATTCCAACCTTCATTGACAAACAATGTTGACAACAACAATAACAACTCACCTTTGTATTGGTATAACACAGGCGTGAATATTCTAACGCTCATTGACAAACAATATTGACAACTTACCCCCTTGTATTGGTATAACACAGATATGAATATTCCAACCTTCATTGACCAACAATGTTGATAACAAATTACCCCTATATTGGTTTAACACAGATATGACTATTCCAACCTTCATTGACAAACAATGTTGACAACAACAATAACAACTCAACCTTGTATTGGTATAACACAGGCGTGAATATTCGAACGCTCATTGACAAACAATATTGACAACTTACCCCCTTGTATTGGTATAACACAGACATGAATATTCCAACCTTCATTGACCAACAATATTGATAACAAATTACACCTGTATTGGTGTAACACAGATATGACTATTCCAACCTCCAATGACAAACAATGACGACAACAACAATAAGAATTCACCCTTGTATTGGTATAACACAGGCGTGAATATTCCAACATTCATTAACAAACAATATTGACAACAACTTACGCTTGTATTGGTATAACACAGATATGAATATTCCAAACTTCATTGACAAACAATGTTGACAACAACAATAACAACTTACCCTTGCATTGGTATAACACATATATGAATATTCCAACTTTTATTGACCAACAATGTTGACAACAACTTGCCCTTGTATTGGCATAACACATATATGAATATTCCAACTTTCATTGACAAACAATGTTGACGACAACTTACCCTTGCATTGGTATAACATAGATATGAATATTCCAACCTTCATTGACAAACAATGTTGATAACAAATTACCCCTGTATTGGTGTAACACAGATATGACTATTCCAACCTCCAATGACAAACAATGTTGACGACAACAACAACAACCTACCCTTGTAATGGTATAACACAGAAATGAAAGTTTTATGGACCAACAATGTTGATAACAAATTACCCCTGTATTGGTGTAACACAGATATGACTATTCCAACCTCCAATGACAAACAATGTTGACGATAACAACAACAACCTACCCTTGTAATGGTATAACACAGAAATGAATAGTCCAAGTTTTATGGACCAACAATGTTGATAACAACTTACCCCTATATTGGTATAACACATATATCAATATTCCAACCTTCATTGACAAACAATTTTGACAACAACTTACCCTTGTATTGGCATAACACATATATGAATATTCCAACTTTTATTGACCAACAATGTTGACAACAACTTACCCTTGTATTGGCATAACGCATATATGAATATTCCAGCTTTCATTGACAAACAATGTTGACAACAACGTACCCTTGTATAGGTATAACACAGGCGTGAATATTCTAACACTCATTGACAAACAATGTTTACAACAACTTACCCTTGTATTGGTATAACATAGATATGAATATTCCAACCTTCATTGACCAACAATGTTGACAACAACTTACCCTTGTATTGGTGTAACACAGATATGACTATTCCACCCTCCAATGACAAACAATGTTAAAGACAACAACAACAACAACCTACCATTGTAATGGTATAACACAGAAATAAATATTCCAAATTTTATTAACCAACAATGTTGACAAGAACTTACCCTTGTATTGGTATAACACAGATATGAATATTCCAACTTTTATTGACAAACAATTTTGACAACAACTTACCCTTGTATTGGCATAACACATATATGAATATTCCAACGTTTATTGACCAACAATATTGTCAACTACTTACCCTTATATTGGCATAACACATATATGAATATTCCAACTTTTATTGACAAACAATGTTGACAACAACTTACCCTTGTATTGGTATAACACAGATATGCATATTCCAAACTTCATTGACCACCAATGTTGATAACAAATTACCCCCTGTATTGGTATAACACAGATATGAATATTCCAAACTTCATTGACAAACAATTTTGACAACAACAATAACAACTTACCCTTGTATTGGTATAACACATATATGAATATTCCAACTTTTATTGACAAACATAGTTGACAACAACTTACCCTTATATTGGCATAACACATATATGAATATTCCAACTTTTATTGACCACAATGTTGACAACAACGTACCCTTGTATTGGCATAACACAGATATGCATATTCCAAACTTCATTGACAAACAATGTTGACAACAACAATAACAATTCACCCTTGTGTTGGTATAACACATGCGTGAATATTCTAACGCTCATTGACAAACATAGTTGACAACAACTTACCCTTATATTGGCATAACACATATATGAATATTCCAACTTTCATTGACAAACAATGTTGACAACAACTTACCCTTGTATTGGTATAACACAGATATGCATATTCCAAACTTCATTGACAAACAATGTTGACAACAACAATAACAATTCACCCTTGTATTGGTATAACACATGCGTGAATATTCTAACGCTCATTGACAAACAATGTTGACAACTACTTACCCTTGTATTGGTATAACACAGATATGAATATTCCAACCTTCATTGACCAACAATGTTGATAACAAATTACCCCTGTATTGGTGTAACACAGATATGATTATTCCAACCTCCAATGACAAACAATGTTGACGACAACAACATCAACCTACCCTTGTAATGGTATAACACAGAAATGAATATTCCAACCTTTATTGACCAACAATGTTGACAACAACTTACCCTTGTATTGGCATAACACATATATGAATATTCCAACCTTCATTGACAAACATAGTTGACAACAACTTACCCTTATATTGGCATAACACATATATGAATATTCCAACTTTTATTGACCAACAATGTTGACAACAACTTACCCTTGTATTGGCATAACACATATATGAATATTCCAACTTTCATTGACAAACAATGTTGACAACAACTTACCCTTGTATTGGTATAACACAGATATGCATATTCCAAACTTCATTGACAAACAATGTTGACAACAACAATAACAATTCACCCTTGTATTGGTATAACACATGCGTGAATATTCTAACGCTCATTGACAAACAATGTTGACAACTACTTACCCTTGTATTGGTATAACACAGATATGAATATTCCAACCTTAATTGACCAACAATGTTGATAACAACTTACCCTTGTATTGGCATAACACATATATGAATATTCCAACGTTTATGGACCAACAATATTGTCAACAACTTACCCTTATATTGGCATAACACATATATGAATATTCCAACTTTTATTTACCAACAATGTTGACAACAACTTACCCTTGTATTGGCATAACACATATATGAATATTCCAACTTTCATTGACAAACAATGTTGACAACAACTTACCCTTGTATTGGTATAACACAGATATGCATATTCCAAACTTCATTGACCAGCAATGTTGATAACAAATTACCCCCTGTATTGGTATAACACAGATATGAATATTCCAAACTTCATTGACAAACAATTTTGACAACAACAATAACAACTTACCCTTGTATTGGTATAACACATATATGAATATTCCAACTTTTATTGACAAACATAGTTGACAACAACTTACCCTTATATTGGCATAACACATATATGAATATTCCAACTTTTATTGACCAACAATGTTGACAAAAACTTACCCTTGTATTGGCATAACACATGTATGAATATTCCAACTTTCATTGACAAACAATATTGAGAACAACTGACCCTTGTATTGATATAAGACATGTATGAATATTCCAACTTTCATCGACAAACATAGTTGACAACAACTTACCCTTATATTGGCATAACACATATATGAATATTCCAACTTTTATTGACCAACAATGTTGACAAAAACTTACCCTTGTATTGGCATAACACATATATGAATATTCCAACTTTCATTGACAAACAATGTTGACAACAACTTACCCTTGTATTGGTATAACACAGATATGCGTATTCCAAACTTCATTGACAAACAATGTTGACAACAACAATAACAATTCACCCTTGTATTGGTATAACACATGCATGAATATTCTAACGCTCATTGACAAACAATGTTGACAAGTACTTCCCCTTGTATTGGTATAACACAGATATGAATATTCCAACCTTCATTGACCAATAATGTTGATAACAAATTACCCCTGTATTGGTGTAACACAGATATGATTATTCCAACCTCCAATGACAAACAATGTTGACGACAACAACATCAACCTACCCTTGTAATGGTGTAACACAGAAATGCATATTCCAACCTTTATTGACCAATAATGTTGACAACAACTTACCCTTGTATTGGTATAACACATATATGAATATTTCAACCTTCATTGACAAACAATGTTGACTACAACAAGAAGAATTCTCCCTTGTATTGGTATAACACAGGCGTGAATATTCTAACGCTCATTGACAAACAATGTTTACAACAACTTACCCTTGTATTGGTATAACACAGATATGAATATTCCAACCTTCATTGACCACCAATGTTGACAAGAACTTACCCTTGTATTGGTATAACACAGAAATGAATATTCCAAGTTTTATTAACCAACAATGTTGACAACAACTTACCCTTGTATTGGTATAACACAGATATAAATATCCCAACCTTCATTGACAAACATTTTTGACAACAACAAAAACAACTTACCCTTGTATTGGCATAACACATATATGAATATTCCAACTTTTATTGACCAACAATGTTGACAACAACTTACCCTTGTATTGGTATAACACGTATATGAATATTCCAACTTTTGTTGACAAACATTGTTGACAACAACTTACCCTTATTGGCATAACACATATATGAATATTCCAACTTTTACTGACCAACAATGTTGACAACAACTTACCCTTGTATTGGCATAACACATATATGAATATCCCAACTTTCAATGACAAACAATATTGACAACAACTTACCCTTGTATTGGCATAACACATATATGACTATTCCAACCTCCAATGACAAACAATGTTGACGACAACAAAAACAACCTACCCTTGTATTGGTATAACACAGAAATGAATATTCCAACTTTCATTGACAAACAATGTTGACAACAACTTACCATTGTATTGGTATAACACAGATATGAATATTCCAACCTTCATTGACATACAATGTTTACAACAACAATAACAACTTACCCTTGTATTGGTATAACACAGACGTGAATATTCCAAACTTCATTGACAAACAATGTTGACAACAACTTACCCTTGTATTGGCATAACACATATATGAATATTCCAACGTTTATTGACCAACAATGTTGACAACAACTTACCCTTGTATTGGTATACCACATATATGAATATTCCAACTTTTATTGACAAACAATTTTGACAACAACTTACCCTTGTATTGGCATAACACATATATGAATATTCCAACGTTTATTGACCAACAATATTGTCAACTACTTACCCTTATATTGGCATAACACATATATGAATATTCCAACTTTTATTGACCAACAATGTTGACAACAACTTACCCTTGTATTGGCATAACACATATATGAATATTCCAACTTTCATTGACAAACAATGTTGACAACAACTTACTCTTGTATTGGTATAACACAGATATGCATATTCCAAACTTCAATGACCCCCAATGTTGATAACAAATTACCCCCTGTATTGGTATAACACAGATATGAATATTCCAAACTTCATTGACAAACAATTTTGACAACAACAATAACAACTTACCCTTGTATTGGTATAACACATATATGAATATTCCAACTTTTATTGACAAACATAGTTGACAACAACTTACCCTTATATTGGCATAACACATATATGAATATTCCAACTTTTATTGACCACAATGTTGACAACAACTTACCCTTGTATTGGCATAACACAGATATGCATATTCCAAACTTCATTGACAAACAATGTTGACAACAACAATAACAATTCACCCTTGTGTTGGTATAACACATGCGTGAATATTCTAACGCTCATTGACAAACATAGTTGACAACAACTTACCCTTATATTGGCATAACACATATATGAATATTCCAACTTTCATTGACAAACAATGTTGACAACAACTTACCCTTGTATTGGTATAACACAGATATGCATATTCCAAACTTCATTGACAAACAATGTTGACAACAACAATAACAACTCACACTTGTATTGATATAAAACATACGTGCTTATTCCAACCTTCATTGACACACATTGTCTTCAACAACTTACCCTTGTATTGGCATAAGACAGACGTGAGTGTTCAAACATTCATTGGCAAATAATGTTTACAACAACTTACCCTTGTATTGGTATAACACATAGAAATGAATATTCCAAGTTTTATTGACCAACAATGTTGACAACAGCTCATTCTTGCATTGGCCTAACACAGACGTGAATATTCCAACCTTCATTGACAAACAATGTTGACAACAACAATAAAAACTTACCCTTGTATTGGTATAACACAGACGTGAATATTCCAGCCTTCATTGGCCAACAATGTTGACAACAACTTACCCCTGTATTGGTGTAATACAGATATGAATATTCCAACCTTCAATGACAAACAATGTTGACAACAACAACAACAACAACAACAACAACAACAACAACAACAACAACAACAACAACAACTTACTCTTGTATCGGTACAACACAGATATGAATATTCCTACCTTCATTGGCAAATAGTGTCGACAACAACTAACCACTGTATTGACTGCTAGTTTTGTTTTGATTAGGTCGAATGCCGTATGATGACTCCGATATTTATTCATATAAAAGTGCCAACATTTGTATTTTCAATTTAGGTCATCAAGATAGAAAGAGATAAACCAACGTTTTTTTAAAATTCAGAACTACTGTCACCATTGACGTCGTACCTATAATGTGTCCCGCATTGTATAATGGGCACATGTTTATAGTGTGTCCTTTGTAATTATTTGAGTTGATTATTGAGTTCAGCAAACCAAGACAGTTTCAAAACAATGTGTCATTGGTTTTACAAGTTGTGCCGTTGGTGGCAGTAGCATTATGAATGCTCGTGTCTCATTTCCCAAATAATAAACAGGGTACGGGTTGATTTTCCGTATCATTTATTTTCATCCATCATGGACATTATAGTTACAATTTTCCAATTCTCTACAAATAAATATTGCATTATACACGTCTGGGAATGGTTATATTAAGGAATCGCATAATATAATGGCTTACCATATCACAATTCTTGACATAGGAAGTATACCAATCAGATGGCTTCAGACAATGCTTTACTGCTGCGATCCATTGAAAGTCGCCTTTTTAACCAATCAGTTATTTATGGATGTCAATGGATCTCTAGAAATAAGATTGTCGCGCATTGCGTCATATGACTTTTGTTTGGCGCCTTTCTTTTAATTTTGACTTCCACCAACCCAATCGTAAATTTGTCAACATTTTTAAATATTACTTGGTTCTAAATACCAGGTTCAGAAAGTCTACATTTACAAACATCACTTTCTATATGGCCGTGGCTTGATTGATACAAAAAACAGTTTCGCACATATCCAAATTCACACGTTTGGGAACAGCACGATTGTATTTCAGGTATGTCTCTTGAACTAACATGTGAAAAGACATGACATTGAGAACCATTTCACACATCGACCATTGGCTGAAGAGGCGTCTGTATCAGAAAATAAGCCCGAACGAAGACATAGAATAAAAGAATACTTTAGTGAACCTCAGACAAAACAGTTTCCGTTGCCCAATACGTCCCCCATTCCTGGGGTTGGAAACAGCATTTATAATATTTTGTACGCGTGCGTCAGGTTCGTAAACATGATTTCTAGAACCACAATGCAAAGCGAGTCATGGGTATGCTAGCAACTACATGCATATTGTTTTCCGGGAAATTAACTGACGTTGTCATGTGTGAACTATAGAAAGAGACCGAGATATCCTGTAAATCAGCGTACTGTAAACCGTCTGTTTTCATTCCGTATAATAAAACTAATGCCACCCCCGCCAAGGTCGATATACAATGTGTATATCGAATTCATTGTGTGGGTTTTGACAGAGATAAACAATCGACGAACGACAGACTGGCTGTTTTCATGCATTAATTTGGCCACTAGTTGGCGGTATTGCGAATACTGTTTTCGTAAGTTGGAATTATCTAAATTTGCCGACGATATGAACCTAATAACAGACAGGAAAATGTATTTAAATGGTTCAACAAACAAACAAACAGTTTATAGAATGCGCGTTATGGGAAGAAATACGTAATATCTGTCAATGTAGCTGGTCTTTGGTAGTCAGTATTTAGTACTATAATATCAGCCACTGGTAGTCATTATTTTGTACTATAATATCAGCCACTGGTAGTCAATATTTTGTACTATAATATCAGCCACTGGTAGTCATTATTTTGTACAATAATATCAGCCAATGGTAGTCATTATTTTGTACTATAATATCAGCAACTGGTAGTCAGTATTTAGTACTATAATATCAGCCACTGGTAGTCATTATTTTGCACAATAATATCAGCAACTGGTAGTCATTATTGTGTACAATAATATCAGCCACTGGTAGTCATTATTGTGTACAATAATATCAGCCACTGGTAGTCATTATTTTGTACAATAATATCAGCCACTGGTAGTCAATATTTTGTACTATAATATCAGCCACTGGTAGTCAATATTTTGTACTATAATATCAGCCACTGGTAGTCAATATTTTGTACAATAATAACAGCCACTGGTAGTCATTATTTTGTACAATAATATCAGCCACTGGTAGTCATTATTTTGTACAATAATATCAGCAACTGGTAGTCATTATTGTGTACAATAATATCAGCCACTGGTAGTCATTATTGTGTACAATAATATCATCCACTGGTAGTCATTATTTTGTACAATAATATCAGCCACTGGTAGTCAGTATTTTGTACAATAATATCAGCCAATGGTAGTCATTATTTTGTACAATAATATCAGCCACTGGTAGTCATTATTTTGTATAATAATATCAGCCACTGGTAGTCATTATTTTGTACTATAATATCAGCCACTGGTAGTCATTATTTTGTACAATAATATCAGCCACTGGTAGTCATTATTTTGTACTATAATATCAGCAACTGGTAGTCATTATTTTGTACTATAATATCAGCCACTGGTAGTCATTATTTTTTTACAATAATATCAGCCACTGGTAGTCATTATTTTGTACTATAATATCAGCCACTGGTAGTCATTAATTTGTACAATAATATCAGCCAGTGGTAGTCATTATTTTGTACAATAATATCAGCCACTGGTAGTCATTATTTTGTACTATAATATCAGCCACTGGTAGTCATTATTTTGTACAATAATATCAGCCACTGATAGTCATTATTTTGTACTATAATATCAGGCAATGGTAGTCGTTATTTTGTACTATAACATCAGCCACTGGTAGTCATTATTTTGTACTATAATATCAGCCACTGATAGTCAATATTTTGTACTATAATATCAGCCACTGGTAGTCATTATTTTGTACTATAATATCAGCCACTGGTAATCATTATTTTGTACAATAATATCAGCCACTGGTAGTCATTATTTTGTACAATAAAATCAGCCACTGGTAGTCAATATTTTGTACTATAATATCAGCCACTGGTAGTCAATATTTAGTGCTATAATATCAGTCACTGGTAGTCAATATTTAGTACTATAATATCAGCCACTGGTAGTCATTATTTTGTACTATAATATCAGCCACTGGGAGTCAATATTTAGTGCTATAATATCAGTCACTGGTAGTCAATATTTAGTACTATAATATCAGCCACTGGTAGTCAATATTTTGTACTATAATATCAGCCACTGGTAGTCATTATTTTGTACAATAATATCAGCCACTGGTAGTCAATATTTTGTACAATAATATCAGCCACTGATAATCAATATTTAGTACTATAATATCAGCCACTGGTAGTCAATATTTTGTACAATAATATCAGCCACTGGTAGTCAATATTTAGTACTATAATATCAGCCACTGGCAGTCATTATTTTGTACTATAATATCAGTCACTGATAGTCAATATTTAGTACTATAATATCAGCCACTGGTAGTCATTATTGTGTACAATAATATCAGCCACTGGTAGTCATTATTTTGTATAATAATATCAGCCACTGGTAGTCATTATTTTGTACTATAATATCAGCCACTGGTAGTCATTATTTTGTACAATAATATCAGCCACTGGTAGTCATTATTTTGTACTATAATATCAGCAACTGGTAGTCATTATTTTGTACTGTAATATCAGCCACTGGTAGTCATTATATTTTTACAATAATATCAGCCACTGGTAGTCATTATTTTGTACTATAATATCAGCCACTGGTAGTCATTAATTTGTACAATAATATCAGCCAGTGGTAGTCATTATTTTGTACAATAATATCAGCCACTGGTAGTCATTATTCTGTACTATAATATCAGCCACTGGTAGTCATTATTTTGTACAATAATATCAGCCACTGGTAGTCATTATTTTGTACTATAATATCAGGCAATGGTAGTCATTATTTTGTACTATAACATCAGCCACTGGTAGTCATTATTTTGTACTATAATATCAGCCACTGGTAGTCAATATTTTGTACTATAATATCAGCCACTGGTAGTCATTATTTTGTACTATAATATCAGCCACTGGTAATCATTATTTTGTACAATAATATCAGCCACTGGTAGTCATTATTTTGTACAATAAAATCAGCCACTGGTAGTCATTATTTTGTACTATAATATCAGCCACTGGGAGTCAATATTTAGTGCTATAATATCAGTCACTGGTAGTCAATATTTAGTACTATAATATCAGCCACTGGTAGTCAATATTTTGTACTATAATATCAGCCACTGGTAGTCATTATTTTGTACAATAATATCAGCCACTGGTAGTCAATATTTTGTACAATAATATCAGCCACTGATAATCAATATTTAGTACTATAATATCAGCCACTGGTAGTCAATATTTTGTACAATAATATCAGCCACTGGTAGTCAATATTTAGTACTATAATATCAGCCACTGGCAGTCATTATTTTGTACTATAATATCAGTCACTGATAGTCAATATTTAGTACTATAATATCAGCCACTGGTAGTCATTATTGTGTACAATAATATCAGCCACTGGTAGTCAATATTTTGTACAATAATATCAGCCACTGGTAGTCAATATTTTGTACTATAATATCAGCCACTGATAGTCAATATTTAGTACTATAATATCAGCCACTGGTAGTCATTATTGTGTACAATAATATCAGCCACTGATAGTCAACATTTTGTACAATAATATCAGCCACTGGTAGTCAATATTTAGTACAATAATATCAGCCACTGGTAGTCAATATTTAGTACTATAATATCAGCCACTGGTAGTCAATATTTAGTATAATAATATCAGCCACTGATAGTCAATATTTTGTACAATAATATCAGCCACTGGTAGTCAATATTTAGTACAATAATATCAGCCACTGGTAGTCAATATTTTGTACTATAATATCAGCCACTGTTAGTCAATATTTAGTACAATAATATCAGCCACTGGTAGTCAATATTTAGTACTATAATATCAGCCACTGGTAGTCAATATTTTGTACAATAATATCATCCACTGGTAGTCATTATTTTGTACAATAATATCAGCCACTGGTAGTCATTATTTTGTACAATAATATCAGCCACTAGTAGTCATTATTTTGTACTATAATATCCGCCACTGGTAGTCATTATTTTGTACTATAATTTCTGCCACTGGTAGTCATTATTTTGAACTATAATATCAGCCACTGATAGTCAATATTTAGTACTATAATATCAGCCACTGGTAATGATGTTTTTGTACTATAATATCAGCCACTGATAGTAAATATTTTGTACAATAATATCAGCCACTGGATGTCAATATTTAGTACTATAATATCAGCCACTGGTAGTCATTATTTTGTAAAATAATATCAGCCACTGGTAGTCATTATTTTGTACTATAATATCAGCTACTGGTAGTCATTATTTTGTACTATAATATCAGCCACTGATAGTCAATATTTAGTGCTATAATATCAGTCACTGGTAGTCATTATTTTTTACTATAATATCAGCCACTGGTAGTCAATATTTTGTACAATAATATCATCCACTGGTAGTCATTATTTTGTACAATAATATCAGCTACTGGTAGTCATTATTTTGTACAATAATATCAGCCACTGGTAGTCAATATTTATTACTATAATATCAGCCACTGGTAGTCATTATTTTGTACTATAATATCAGACACTGGTAGTCATTATTTTGTACTATAATATCAGCCACTGGTAGTCAATATTTTGTACAATAATATCATCCACTGGTAGTCATTATTTTGTACAATAATATCAGCCACTGGTAGTCATTATTTTGTACAATAATATCAGCCACTGGTAGTCAATATTTAGTACTATAATATCAGCCACTGGTAGTCAATATTTAGTACTATAATATCAGCCACTGGTAGTCATTATTTTGTACTATAATATCAGACACTGGTAGTCATTATTTTGTACAATAATATCAGCCACTGGTAGTCATTATTTTGTACAATAATATCAGCCACTGGTAGTCATTATTTTGTACTATAATATCAGACACTGGTAGTCATTATTTTGTACTATAATATCAGCCACTGGTAGTCATTATTTTGAACTATAATATCAGCCACTGATAGTCAATATTTTGTACAATAAAATCAGCCACTGGTTGTCAATATTTAGTACTATAATAACAGCCACTGGTAGTCAATATTTAGTACTATAATATCAGCCACTGGTAGTCATTATTTTGTACTATAATATCAGACACTGGTAGTCATTATTTTGTACTATAATATCAGCCACTGGTAGTCATTATTTTGTACAATAATATCAGCCACTGGTAGTCATTATTTTGTACTATAATATCAGCTACTGGTAGTCATTATTTTGTACTATAATATCAGCCACTGATAGTCAATACTTATTACTATAATATCTGTCACTGGTAGTCATTATTTTGTACTATAATATCAGCCACTGACAGTCAATATTTAGTGCTATAATATCATCCACTGGTAGTCATTATTTTGTACTAAAATATCAGCCACTGATAGTCAATATTTTGTACTATGATATCAGCCACTGGTAGTCAATATTTTGTACAATAATATCAGCCACTGGTAGTCAATATTTTGTACAATAATATCAGCCACTGATAATCAATATTTAGTACTATAATATCAGCCACTGGTAGTCAATATTTTGTACAATAATATCAGCCACTGGTAGTCAATATTTAGTACTATAATATCAGCCACTGGCAGTCATTATTTTGTACTATAATATCAGTCACTGATAGTCAATATTTAGTACTATAATATCAGCCACTGGTAGTCATTATTGTGTACAATAATATCAGCCACTGGTAGTCAATATTTTGTACAATAATATCAGCCACTGGTAGTCAATATTTTGTACTATAATATCAGCCACTGATAGTCAATATTTAGTACTATAATATCAGCCACTGGTAGTCATTATTGTGTACAATAATATCAGCCACTGATAGTCAACATTTTGTACAATAATATCAGCCACTGGTAGTCAATATTTAGTACAATAATATCAGCCACTGGTAGTCAATATTTAGTACTATAATATCAGCCACTGGTAGTCAATATTTAGTATAATAATATCAGCCACTGATAGTCAATATTTTGTACAATAATATCAGCCACTGGTAGTCAATATTTAGTACAATAATATCAGCCACTGGTAGTCAATATTTTGTACTATAATATCAGCCACTGGTAGTCAATATTTAGTACAATAATATCAGCCACTGGTAGTCAATATTTAGTACTATAATATCAGCCACTGGTAGCCAATATTTTGTACAATAATATCATCCACTGGTAGTCATTATTTTGTACAATAATATCAGCCACTGGTAGTCATTATTTTGTACAATAATATCAGCCACTAGTAGTCATTATTTTGTACTATAATATCCGCCACTGGTAGTCATTATTTTGTACTATAATTTCTGCCACTGGTAGTCATTATTTTGAACTATAATATCAGCCACTGATAGTCAATATTTAGTACTATAATATCAGCCACTGGTAATGATGTTTTTGTACTATAATATCAGCCACTGATAGTAAATATTTTGTACAATAATATCAGCCACTGGATGTCAATATTTAGTACTATAATATCAGCCACTGGTAGTCATTATTTTGTAAAATAATATCAGCCACTGGTAGTCATTATTTTGTACTATAATATCAGCTACTGCTAGTCATTATTTTGTACTATAATATCAGCCACTGATAGTCAATATTTAGTGCTATAATATCAGTCACTGGTAGTCATTATTTTTTACTATAATATCAGCCACTGGTAGTCAATATTTTGTACAATAATATCATCCACTGGTAGTCATTATTTTGTACAATAATATCAGCTACTGGTAGTCATTATTTTGTACAATAATATCAGCCACTGGTAGTCAATATTTATTACTATAATATCAGCCACTGGTAGTCATTATTTTGTACTATAATATCAGACACTGGTAGTCATTATTTTGTACTATAATATCAGCCACTGGTAGTCAATATTTTGTACAATAATATCATCCACTGGTAGTCATTATTTTGTACAATAATATCAGCCACTGGTAGTCATTATTTTGTACAATAATATCAGCCACTGGTAGTCAATATTTAGTACTATAATATCAGCCACTGGTAGTCATTATTTTGTACTATAATATCAGACACTGGTAGTCATTATTTTGTACTATAATATCAGCCACTGGTAGTCATTATTTTGTACAATAATATCAGCCACTGGTAGTCATTATTTTGTACAATAATATCAGCCACTGGTAGTCATTATTTTGTACTATAATATCAGACACTGGTAGTCATTATTTTGTACTATAATATCAGCCACTGGTAGTCATTATTTTGAACTATAATATCAGCCACTGATAGTCAATATTTTGTACAATAAAATCAGCCACTGGTTGTCAATATTTAGTACTATAATAACAGCCACTGGTAGTCAATATTTAGTACTATAATATCAGCCACTGGTAGTCATTATTTTGTACTATAATATCAGACACTGGTAGTCATTATTTTGTACTATAATATCAGCCACTGGTAGTCATTATTTTGTACAATAATATCAGCCACTGGTAGTCATTATTTTGTACTATAATATCAGCTACTGGTAGTCATTATTTTGTACTATAATATCAGCCACTGATAGTCAATACTTAGTACTATAATATCTGTCACTGGTAGTCATTATTTTGTACTATAATATCAGCCACTGACAGTCAATATTTAGTGCTATAATATCATCCACTGGTAGTCATTATTTTGTACTAAAATATCAGCCACTGATAGTCAATATTTTGTACTATGATATCAGCCACTGGTAGTCAATATTTTGTACTATAATATCAGCCACTGGTAGTCAATATTTTGTACTATAATATCAGCCACTGACAGTCAATATTTAGTGCTATAATATCATCCACTGGTAGTCATTATTTTGTACTAAAATATCAGCCACTGATAGTCAATATTTTGTACTATGATATCAGCCACTGGTAGTCAATATTTTGTACTATAATATCAGCCACTGGTAGTCAATATTTTGTACTATGATATCAGCCATGGTAGTCAATATTTTGTACTATAATATCAGCCACTGGTAGTCAATATTTTGTACTATAATATCAGCCACTGATAGTCAATATTGTGTACAATAATACAATTAGTCTGAATTTCCCACATTATTATCGTTCATATACGTATTTGGTGTGATGATAGTCAATGTGTCGTTTCGTACCAATCGTATTCAGTATTTGTAACATTTATATCAGCTATGAGTAGTCAGTATCTCGTACATTGTAAGTACTTCGTACATTATTGTACGTATCATTATATCATTATATACGTTGTAAGGAAAGGCAGTTTTGAATATTAATGTATAAAATATTTACTACCAGTGATCATATAATTTAGGAAACACGTCAGAGTTCTTTCTTTGTTGTTCATATCTAGTATATTATCATATGCCATGGGTAGTTAGTATTTCGTATATTATCATATGCCATGGGTAGTAAGTATTTCATATATTATCATATGCCATGGGTAGTCAGTATTTCATATATTATCATATGCCATGGGTAGTCAGTATTTCATATATTATTATATGCCATGGGTAGTCAGTATTTCGTATATTATCATATGTCATGGGTAGTCAGTATTTCTTATATTATCATATGTCATGGGTAGTCAGTATTTCATATATTATTATTTGCCAAGGGTAGTCAGTATTTCATATATTATTATATGTCATGGGTGGTCAGTATTTCGTATATTATCACATGTCATGGGTAGTCAGTATTTCATATATTATTATATGCCAAGGGTAGTCAGTATTTCGTATATTATCATATGCCATGGGTAGTCAGTATTTCGTATATTATTATATGTCATGGGTAGTCAGTATTTCATATATTATTATATGCCAAGGGTAGTCAGTATTTCGTATATTATCATATGTCACGGGTAGTCAGTATTTCATATATTATTATATGCCAAGGGTAGTCAGTATTTCATATATTATTATATGCCATGGGTAGTCAGTATTTCGTATATTATCATATGACATGGGTAGTCAGTATTTCATATATTATTATATGCCAAGGGTAGTCAGTATTTCGTATATTATCATATGCCATGGGTAGTCAGTATTTCGTATATTATTATATGTTTAGGGTAGTCAGTAGTTCGTATATTATCATTTTCCATTGGTAGTCAGCATTTCGTATATTATCATATGCCAAGGGTAGTCAGTATTTCGTATATTATTATATGCTTAGGGTAGTCAGTAGTTCGTATATTATCATATGCCATGGGTAGTCAGTATTTCGTATATTATTATATGCCAAGGGTAATCAGTAGTTCGTATATTATCATATGCCATGGGTAGTCAGTATTTCGTATATTATTTTTTGCCATGGATAGTCAGTATTTCATATATTATTATATACCATGGGTAGTCAGTATTTCTTATATTATCATATGTCATGGCAGTCAGTATTTCATATATTATTATTTGCAAGGGTAGTCAGTATTTCATATATTATTATATGCCATGGGTAGTCAGTATTTCGTATATTATCATATGTCATGGGTAGTCAGTATTTCATATATTATTATATGCCAAGGGTAGTCAGTATTTCGTATATTATCATATGCCATGGGTAGTCAGTATTTCGTATATTATTATATGCCATGGGTAGTCAGTATTTCGTAAACTATCATATGTCATGGGGTGTCAGTATTTCGTATATTATCATATGTCATGGGTAGTCAGTATTTCATATATTATTATATGCCAAGGGTAGTCAGTATTTCGTATATTATCATATATCATGGGTAGTCAGTATTTCAAATATTATTATATGCCAAGGGTAGTCAGTATTTCATATATTATTATATGCCATGGGTAGTCAGTATTTCGTATATTATCATATGTCATGGGTAGTCAGCATTTCATATATTATTATATGCCAAGGGTAGTCAGTATTTCGTATATTATCATATGCCATGGGTAGTCAGTATTTCGTATATTATTATATGCCATGGGTAGTCAGTATTTCGTATATTATCCTATGTCATGGGTAGTCAGTATTTCGTATATTATCATATGTCATGGGTAGTCAGTATTTCGTATATTATCATATCCCATGGGTAGTCAGTATTTCGTATATTATTTTATGCCATGGGTAGTCAGTATTTTGTATATTATTATATGCCATGGTTAGTCAGTATTTTTTATATTATCATATGCCATGAGTCAGTATTTCGTATATTCTCATAGGCCATGGATAGTCAGTATTTCGTATATTATCATATGCCATATGTAGTCAGTATTTCATATATTATTATATGCCAAGGGTAGTCAGTATTTCGTATATTATTATATGTCATGGGTAGTCAGTATTTCATATATTATTACATGCCATGGGTAGTCAGTATTTCATATATTATTATATGCCATGGGTAGTCAGTATTTCATATATTATCATATGCCATGGGTAGTCAGTATTTCGTATATTATTTTATGCCATGGGTAGTCAGTATTTTGTATATTATTATATGCCATGGGTAGTCAGTATTTTGTATATTATCATATACCATGAGTCAGTATTTCGTATATTCTCATAGGCCATGGGTAGTCAGTATTTTGTATATTATCATATGCCATGAGTCAGTATTTCGTATATTCTCATAGGCCATGGATAGTCAGTATTTCGTATATTATCATATGTCATGGGTAGTCAGTATTTCGTATATTATCATATGTCATGGGTAGTCAGTATTTCGTATATTATCATATGTCATGGGTAGTCAGTATTTCGTATTTTATCATATGCCATGGGTAGTCAGTATTTCATATATTATTATATGCCATGGGTAGTCAGTATTTCATATATTATCGTATGCCATGAGTAGTCAGTATTTCGTATATTCTCATAGGCCATGGATAGTCAGTATTTCGTATATTATCATATGCCATAGGTAGTCAGTATTTCATATATTATTATATGCCATGGGTAGTCAGTATTTCATATATTATTATATGCCATGGGTCGTCAGTATTTCATATATTATCATATGTCATGGGTAGTCAGTATTTCATATATTATTATATGCCAAGGGTAGTCAGTATTTCGTATATTATCATATGCCATGGGTAGTCAGTATTTCGTATATTATTATATGCCATGGGTAGTCAGTATTTCGTATATTATCATATGTCATGGGTAGTCAGTATTTCGTATTATCATATGTCATGGGTAGTCAGTATTTCGTATATTATCATATGCCATGGGTAGTCAGTATTTCGTATATTATTTTATGCCATGGGTAGTCAGTATTTTGTATATTATTATATGCCATGGCAAGTCAGTATTTTGTATATTATCATATGCCATGAGTCAGTATTTCGTATATTCTCATAGGCCATGGGTAGTCAGTATTTCGTATATTATTTTATGCCATAAGTAGTCAGTATTTCATATATTATTATATGCCATGGGTCGTCAGTATTTCGTATATTATCATATGTCATAGGTAGTCAGTATTTCATATATTATTATATGTCAAGGGTAGTCAGTATTTCGTATATTATCATATGCCATGGGTAGTCAGTATTTCGTATATTATTATATGCCATGGGTAGTCAGTATTTCGTATATTATCATATGTCATGGGTAGTCAGTATTTCGTATTAGCATATGTCATGGGTAGTCAGTATTTCGTATAATATCATATGCCATGGGTAGTCAGTATTTCGTATATTATTTTATGCCATGGGTAGTCACAATTTTGTATATTATTATATGCCATGGGTAGTCAGCATTTTGTATATTATCATATACCATGAGTCAGTATTTCGTATATTCTCATAGGCCATGGGTAGTCAGTATTTTGTATATTATCATATGCCATGAGTCAGTATTTCGTATATTCTCATAGGCCATGGATAGTCAGTATTTCGTATATTTTCATATGTCATGGGTAGTCAGTATTTCGTATATTATCATATGTCATGGGTAGTCAGTATTTCGTATATTATCATATGTCATGGGTAGTCAGTATTTCGTATTTTATCATATGCCATGGGTAGTCAGTATTTCATATATTATTATATGCCATGGGTAGTCAGTATTTCGTTTATTATCGTATGCCATGAGAAGTCAGTATTTCGTATATTCTCATAGGCCAAGGATAGTCAGTATTTCGTATATTATCATATGCCATAGGTAGTCAGTATTTCATATATTATTATATGCCATGGGTAGTCAGTATTTCATATATTATTATATGCCAAGGGTAGTCAGTATTTCGTATATTATCATATGCCATGGGTAGTCAGTATTTCGTATATTATTATATGCCATGGTAGTCAGTATTTCGTATATTATCATATGTCATGTGTAGTCAGTATTTCGTATTATCATATGTCATGGGTAGTCAGTATTTCGTATATTATCATATGCCATGGGTAGTCAGTATTTCGTATATTATCATATGTCATGGGTAGTCAGTATTTCGTATTTTATCATATGCCATGGGTAGTCAGTATTTCATATATTATTATATGCCATGGGTAGTCAGTATTTCATATATTATCGTATGCCATGAGTAGTCAGTATTTCGTATATTCTCATAGGCCATGGATAGTCAGTATTTCGTATATTATCATATGCCATAGGTAGTCAGTATTTCATATATTATTATATGCCATGGGTAGTCAGTATTTCATATATTATTATATGCCATGGGTCGTCAGTATTTCATATATTATCATATGTCATGGGTAGTCAGTATTTCATATATTATTATATGCCAAGGGTAGTCAGTATTTCGTATATTATCATATGCCATGGGTAGTCAGTATTTCGTATATTATTATATGCCATGGGTAGTCAGTATTTCGTATATTATCATATGTCATGGGTAGTCAGTATTTCGTATTATCATATGTCATGGGTAGTCAGTATTTCGTATATTATCATATGCCATGGGTAGTCAGTATTTCGTATATTATTTTATGCCATGGGTAGTCAGTATTTTGTATATTATTATATGCCATGGCAAGTCAGTAATTTGTATATTATCATATGCCATGAGTCAGTATTTCGTATATTCTCATAGGCCATGGGTAGTCAGTATTTCGTATATTATTTTATGCCATGGGTAGTCAGTATTTCATATATTATTATATGCCATGGGTCGTCAGTATTTCGTATATTATCATATGTCATAGGTAGTCAGTATTTCATATATTATTATATGTCAAGGGTAGTCAGTATTTCGTATATTATCATATGCCATGGGTAGTCAGTATTTCGTATATTATTATATGCCATGGGTAGTCAGTATTTCGTTTATTATCATATGTCATGGGTAGTCAGTATCTCGTATTAGCATATGTCATGGGTAGTCAGTATTTCGTATAATATCATATGCCATGGGTAGTCAGTATTTCGTATATTATTTTATGCCATGGGTAGTCACAATTTTGTATATTATTATATGCCATGGGTAGTCAGTATTTTGTATATTATCATATACCATGAGTCAGTATTTCGTATATTCTCATAGGCCATGGGTAGTCAGTATTTTGTATATTATCATATGCCATGAGTCAGTATTTCGTATATTCTCATAGGCCATGGATAGTCAGTATTTCGTATATTTTCATATGTCATGGGTAGTCAGTATTTCGTATATTATCATATGTCATGGGTAGTCAGTATTTCGTATATTATCATATGTCATGGGTAGTCAGTATTTCGTATTTTATCATATGCCATGGGTAGTCAGTATTTCATATATTATTATATGCCATGGGTAGTCAGTATTTCGTTTATTATCGTATGCCATGAGAAGTCAGTATTTCGTATATTCTCATAGGCCATGGATAGACAGTATTTCGTATATTATCATATGCCATAGGTAGTCAGTATTTCATATATTATTATATGCCATGGGTAGTCAGTATTTCATATATTATTATATGCCAAGGGTAGTCAGTATTTCGTATATTATCATATGCCATGGGTAGTCAGTATTTCGTATATTATTATATGCCATGGTAGTCAGTATTTCGTATATTATCATATGTCATGTGTAGTCAGTATTTCGTATTATCATATGTCATGGGTAGTCAGTATTTCGTATATTATCATATGCCATGGGTAGTCAGTATTTCGTATATTATTATATGCCATGGCTAGTCAGTATTTTGTATATTATCATATGGCATGAGTCAGTATTTCGTATATTCTCATAGGCCATGGGTAGTCAGTATTTCGTATATTATTTTATGCCATGGGTAGTCAGTATTTCATATATTATTATATGCCATGGGTCGTTAGTATTTCGTATATTATTATATGCCAAGGGTAGTCAGTATTTCGTATATTATCATATGCTATGGGTAGTCAGTATTTCGTATATTATTATATGCCATGGGTAGTCAGTATTTCGTATATTATCATATGTCATGGGTAGTCAGTATTTCGTATATTATCATATCCCATGGGTAGTCAGTATTTCGTATATTATTTTATGCCATGGGTAGTCAGTATTTTGTATATTATTATATGCCATGGTTAGTCAGTATTTTGTATATTATCATATGCCATGAGTCAGTATTTCGTATCTTCTCATAGGCCATGGATAGTCAGTATTTCGTACATTATCATATGCCATAGGTAGTCAGTATTTCATATATTATTATATGCCAAGGGTAGTCAGTATTTCGTATATTATTATATGTCATGGGTAGTCAGTATTTCATATATTATTTATTACATGCCATGGGTAGTCTGTATTTCATATATTATCATATGCCATGGGTAGTCAGTATTTCGTATATTATTTTATGCCATGGGTAGTCAGTATTTTGTATATTATTATATGCCATGGGTAGTCAGTATTTTGTATATTATCATATACCATGAGTCAGTATTTCATATATTATCATATGCCTTGGGTAGTCAGTATTTCGTATACTATCATATGTCATGGGGTGTCAGTATTTCGTATATTATCATATGTCATGGGTAGTCAGTATTTCATATATTATTATATGCCAAGGGTAGTCAGTATTTCGTTTATTATCATATATCATGGGTAGTCAGTATTTCAAATATTATTATATGCCAAGGGTAGTCAGTATTTCATATATTATTATATGCCATGGGTAGTCAGTATTTCGTATATTATCATATGTTATGGGTAGTCAGTATTTCGAATATTATGATATGCCATGGGTAGTCAGTATTTCGTATATTATCATATGCCATGGGTAGTCAGTATTTCGTATATTATTATATGCCATGGGTAGTCAGTATTTCGTATACTATCATATGTCATGGGGAGTCAGTATTTCGTATATTATCATATGTCATGGGTAGTCAGTATTTCATATATTATTATATGCCAAGGGTAGTCAGTATTTCGTATACTATCATATATCATGGGTAGTCAGTATTGCATATATTATTATATGCCAATGGTAGTTAGTATTTCATATATTATTATATGCCATGGGTAGTCAGTATTTCGTATATTATCATATGTCATGGGTAGTCAGTATTTCATATATTATTATATGCCAAGGGTAGTCAGTATTTCGTATATTATCATATGCCATGGGTAGTCAGTATTTCGTATATTATTATATGCCATGGGTAGTCAGTATTTCGTATATTATCCTATGTCATGGGTAGTCAGTATTTCGTATATTATCATATGTCATGGGTAGTCAGTGTTTCGTATATTATCATATCCCATGGGTAGTCAGTATTTCGTATATTATTTTATGCCATGGGTAGTCAGTATTTTGTATATTATTATATGCCATGGGTAGTCAGTATTTTGTATATTATCATATGCCATGAGTCAGTATTTCGTATATTCTCATAGGCCATGGATAGTCAGTATTTCGTATATTATCATATGCCATAGATGGTCAGTATTTCATATATTATTATATGCCAAGGGTAGTCAGTATTTCGTATATTATTATATGTCATGGGTAGTCAGTATTTCATATATTATTACATGCCATGGGTAGTCAGTATTTCATATATTATTATATGCCATGGGTAGTCAGTATTTCATATATTATCAAATACCATGGGTAGTCAGTATTTCGTATATTATTTTATGCCATGGGTAGTCAGTATTTTGTATATTATTATATGCCATGGGTAGTCAGTATTTTGTATATTATCATATACCATGAGTCAGTATTTCGTATATTCTCATAGGCCATGGGTAGTCAGTATTTTGTATATTATCATATGCCATGAGTCAGTATTTCGTATATTCTCATAGGCCATGGATAGTCAGTATTTCGTATATTATCATATGTCATGGGTAGTCAGTATTTCGTATATTATCATATGTCATGGGTAGTCAGTATTTCGTATATTATCATATGTCATGGGTAGTCAGTATTTCGTATATTATTATATGCCATGGGTAGTCAGTATTTCGTATATTATCGTATGCCATGAGTAGTCAGTATTTCGTATATTCTCATAGGCCATGGATAGTCAGTATTTCGTATATTATCATATGCCATAGGTAGTCAGTATTTCATATATTATTATATGCCATGGGTAGTCAGTATTTCATATATTATCATATGCCATGGGTCGTCAGTATTTCGTATATTATCATATGTCATGGGTAGTCAGTATTTCATATATTATCATATGCCATGAGTCAGTATTTCGTATAGTCTCATAGGCCATTGGTAGTCAGTATTTCGTATATTATTTTATGCCATGGGTAGTCAGTATTTCATATATTATTATATGCCATGGGTCGTCAGTATTTCGTATATTATCATATGTCATGGGTAGTCAGTATTTCATATATTATTATATGCCAAGGGTAGTCAGTATTTCGTATATTATCATATGCCATGGGTAGTCAGTATTTCGTATATTATCATATGCCATGAGTCAGTATTTCGTATATTCTCATAGGCCATGGATAGTCAGTATTTCGTATATTATCATATGTCATGGGTAGTCAGTATTTCGTATATTATCATATGTCATGGGTAGTCAGTATTTCGTATATTATCATATGTCATGGGTAGTCAGTATTTCGTATTTTATCATATGCCATGGGTAGTCAGTATTTCATATATTATTATATGCCATGGGTAGTCAGTATTTCGTTTATTATCGTATGCCATGAGTAGTCAGTATTTCGTATATTCTCATAGGCCATGGATAGTCAGTATTTCGTATATTATCATATGCCATAGGTAGTCAGTATTTCATATATTATTATATGCCATGGGTAGTCAGTATTTCATATATTATTATATGCCATGGGTCGTCAGTATTTCGTATATTATCATATGTCATGGGTAGTCAGTATTTCATATATTATTATATGCCAAGGGTAGTCAGTATTTCGTATATTATCATATGCCATGGGTAGTCAGTATTTCGTATATTATTATATGCCATGGTAGTCAGTATTTCGTATATTATCATATGTCATAGGAAGTCAGTATTTCGTATTATCATATGTCATGGGTAGTCAGTATTTCGTATATTATCATATGCCATGGGTAGTCAGTATTTCGTATATTATTATATGCCATGGCTAGTCAGTATTTTGTATATTATCATATGCCATGAGTCAGTATTTCGTATATTCTCATAGGCCATGGGTAGTCAGTATTTCGTATATTATTTTATGCCATGGGTAGTCAGTATTTCATATATTATTATATGCCATGGGTCGTCAGGTTTTCGTATATTATCATATGTCATGGGTAGTCAGTATTTCATATATTATTATATGCCAAGGGTAGTCAGTATTTCGTATATTATCATATGCCATGGGTAGTCAGTATTTCGTATATTATTATATGCCATGGGTAGTCAGTATTTCGTATATTATCATATGTCATGGGTAGTCAGTATTTCGTATATTATCATATCCCATGGGTAGTCAGTATTTCGTATATTATTTTATGCCATGGGTAGTCAGTATTTTGTATATTATTATATGCCATGGGTAGTCAGTATTTTGTATATTATCATATGCCATGAGTCAGTATTTCGTATATTCTCATAGGCCATGGATAGTCAGTATTTCGTATATTATCATATGCCATAGGTAGTCAGTATTTCATATATTATTATATGCCAAGGGTAGTCAGTATTTCGTATATTATTATATGTCATGGGTAGTCAGTATTTCATATATTATTACATGCCATGGGTAGTCAGTATTTCATATATTATTATATGCCATGGGTAGTCAGTATTTCATATATTATCATATGCCATGGGTAGTCAGTATTTCGTATATTATTTTATGCCATGGGTAGTCAGTATTTTGTATATTATTATATGCCATGGGTAGTCAGTATTATGTATATTATCATATACCATGAGTCAGTATTTCGTATATTATCATATACCATGGGTAGTCAGTATTTTGTATATTATCATATGCCATGAGTCAGTATTTCGTATATTCTCATAGGCCATGGATAGTCAGTATTTCGTATATTATCATATACCATGAGTCAGTATTTCGTATATTATCATATGTCATGGGTAGTCAGTATTTCTTATATTATCATATGTCATGGGTAGTCAGTATTTCGTATTTTATCATATGCCATGGGTAGTCAGTATTTCATATATTATTATATGCCATGGGTAGTCAGTATTTTGTATATTATCGTATGCCATGAGTAGTCAGTATTTCGTATATTCTCATAGGCCATGGATAGTCAGTATTTCGTATATTATCATATGCCATAGGTAGTCAGTATTTCATATATTATTATATGCCATGGGTAGTCAGTATTTCATATATTATTATATGCCATGGGTCTTCAGTATTTCGTATATTATCATATGTCATGGGTAGTCAGTATTTCATATATTATTATATGCCAAGGGTAGTCAGTATTTCGTATATTATCATATGCCATGGGTAGTCAGTATTTCGTATATTATCATATGCCATGGGTAGTCAGTATTTCGTATATTATTTTATGCCATGGGTAGTCAGTATTTTGTATATTATTATATGCCATGGCTAGTCAGTATTTTGTATATTATCATATGCCATGAGTCAGTATTTCGAATATTCTCATAGGCCATGGGTAGTCAGTATTTCGTATATTATTTTATGCCATGGGTAGTCAGTATTTCATATATTATTATATGCCATGGGTCGTCAGTATTTCGTATACTATCATATGTCATGGGTAGTCAGTATTTCATATATTATTATATGCCAAGGGTAGTCAGTATTTCGTATATTATCATATGCCATGGGTAGTCAGTATTTCGTATATTATTATATGCCATGGGTAGTCAGTATTTCGTATATTATCATATGTCATGGGTAGTCAGTATTTCGTATTATCATATGTCATGGGTAGTCAGTATTTCGTATGTTATCATATGCCATGGGTAGTCAGTATTTCGTATATTATTTTATGCCACGGGTAGTCAGTATTTTGTATATTAATATATGCCATGGGTAGTCAGTATTTTGTATATTATCATATACCATGAGTCAGTATTTCGTATATTCTCATAGGCCATGGGTAGTCAGTATTTCGTATATTATCATATGCCATGAGTCAGTATTTCGTATATTCTCATAGGCCATGGATAGTCAGTATTTCGTATATTATCATATGTCATGGGTAGTCAGTATTTCGTATATTATCATATGTCATGGGTAGTCAGTATTTCGTATATTATCATATGTCATGGGTAGTCAGTATTTCGTATTTTATCATATGCCATGGGTAGTCAGTATTTCATATATTATTATATGCCATGGGTAGTCAGTATTTCGTATATTATCGTATGCCATGAGTAGTCAGTATTTCGTATAATCTCATAGGCCATGGATAGTCAGTATTTCGTATATTATCATATGCCATAGGTAGTCAGTATTTCATATATTATTATATGCCATGGGTAGTCAGTATTTCATATATTATTATATGCCATGGGTCGTCAGTATTTCGTATATTATCATATGTTATGGGTAGTCAGTATTTCGTATATTATCATATGCCATGGGTAGTCAGTATTTCGTACATTATCATATGCCATGGGTAGTCAGTATTTCGTATATTATTATATGCCATGGCTAGTCAGTATTTTGTATATTATCATATGCCATGAGTCAGTATTTCGTATATTCTCATAGGCCATGGGTAGTCAGTATTTCGTATATTATTTTATGCCATGGGTAGTCAGTATTTCATATATTATTATATGCCATGGGTCGTCAGTATTTCGTATATTATCATATGTCATGGGTAGTCAGTATTTCATATATTATTATATGCCAAGGGTAGTCAGTATTTTGTATATTATCATATGCCATGAGTCAGTATTTCGTATATTCTCATAGGCCATGGATAGTCAGTATTTCGTATATTATCATATGCCATAGGTAGTCAGTATTTCATATATTATTATATGCCAAGGGTAGTCAGTATTTCGTATATTATTATATGTCATGGGTAGTCAGTATTTCATATATTATTACATGCCATGGGTAGTCAGTATTTCATATATTATTATATGCCATGGGTAGTCAGTATTTCATATATTATCATATGCCATGGGTAGTCAGTATTTCGTATATTATTTTATGCCATGGGTAGTCAGTATTTCATATATTATTATATGCCATGGGTAGTCAGTATTTTATATATTATTATATGCCATGGGTCGACAGTATTTCGTATATTATCATATGTCATGGGTAGTCAGTATTTCATATATTATTATATGCCAAGGCTAGTCAGTATTTCATATATTATTATATGCCATGGGTAGTCAGTATTTCACATATTATTATATGCCATGGGTCGTCAGTATTTCGTATATTATCATATGTCATGGGTAGTCAGTATTTCATATATTATTATATGCCAAGGGTAGTCAGTATTTCGTATATTATCATATGCCATGGGTAGTCAGTATTTCGTATATTATTATATGCCATGGGTAGTCAGTATTTCGTATATTATCATATGTCATGGGTAGTCAGTATTTCGTATTATCATATGTCATGGGTAGTCAGTATTTCGTATATTATCATATGCCATGGGTTGTCAGTATTTCGTATATTATTTTATGCCATGGGTAGTCAGTATTTTGTATATTATTATATGCCATGGCTAGTCAGTATTTTGTATATTATCATATGCCATGAGTCAGAATTTCGTATAATCTCATAGGCCATGGGTAGTCAGTATTTCGTATATTATTTTATGCCATGGGTAGTCAGTATTTCATATATTATTATATGCAATGGGTCGTCAGTATTTCGTATATTATCATATGTCATGGGTAGTCAGTATTTCATATATTATTATATGCCAAGGGTAGTTAGTATTTCGTATATTATCATATCCCATGGGTAGTCAGTATTTCGTATATTATTTTATGCCATGGGTAGTCAGTATTTTGTATATTATTATATGCCATGGGTAGTCAGTATTTTGTATATTATCATATGCCATGAGTCAGTATTTCGTATATTCTCATAGGCCTAGGATAGTCAGTATTTCGTATATTATCATATGCCATAGGTAGTCAGTATTTCATATATTATTATATGCCAAGGGTAGTCAGTATTTCGTATATTATTATATGTCATGGGTAGTCAGTATTTCATATATTATTACATGCCATGGGTAGTCAGTATTTCATATATTATTATATGCCATGGGTAGTCAGTATTTCATATATTATCATATGCCATGGGTAGTCAGTATTTCGTATATTATTTTATGCCATGGGTAGTCAGTAGTTCATATATTATCATATGTCATGGGTAGTCAGTATTTCGTATTTTATCATATGCCATGGGTAGTCAGTATTTCATATATTATTATATGCCATGGGTAGTCAGTATTTTGTATATTATCGTATGCCATGAGTAGTCAGTATTTCGTATATTCTCATAGGCCATGGATAGTCAGTATTTCGTATATTATCATATGCCATAGGTAGTCAGTATTTCATATATTATTATATGCCATGGGTAGTCAGTATTTCATATAATATTATATGCCATGGGTCTTCAGTATTTCGTATATTATCATATGTCATGGGTAGTCAGTATTTCATATATTATTATATGCCAAGGGTAGTCAGTATTTCGTATATTATCATATGCCATGGGTAGTCAGTATTTCGTATATTATCATATGCCATGGGTAGTCAGTATTTCGTATATTATTTTATGCCATGGGTAGTCAGTATTTTGTATATTATTATATGCCATGGCTAGTCAGTATTTTGTATATTATCATATGCCATGAGTCAGTATTTCGAATATTCTCATAGGCCATGGGTAGTCAGTATTTCGTATATTATTTTATGCCATGGGTAGTCAGTATTTCATATATTATTATATGCCATGGGTCGTCAGTATTTCGTATACTATCATATGTCATGGGTAGTCAGTATTTCATATATTATTATATGCCAAGGGTAGTCAGTATTTCGTATATTATCATATGCCATGGGTAGTCAGTATTTCGTATATTATTATATGCCATGGGTAGTCAGTATTTCGTATATTATCATATGTCATGGGTAGTCAGTATTTCGTATTATCATATGTCATGGGTAGTCAGTATTTCGTATATTATCATATGCCATGGGTAGTCAGTATTTCGTATATTATTTTATGCCATGGGTAGTCAGTATTTTGTATATTATTATATGCCATGGCTAGTCAGTATTTTGTATATTATCATATGCCATGAGTCAGAATTTCGTATAATCTCATAGGCCATGGGTAGTCAGTATTTCGTATATTATTTTATGCCATGGGTAGTCAGTATTTCATATATTATTATATGCCATGGGTCGTCAGTATTTCGTATATTATCATATGTCATGGGTAGTCAGTATTTCATATATTATTATATGCCAAGGGTAGTTAGTATTTCGTATATTATCATATGCCATGGGTAGTCAGTATTTCGTATATTATTATATGCCATGGGTAGTCAGTATTTCGTATATTATCATATGTCATGGGTAGTCAGTATTTCGTATATTATCATATCCCATGGGTAGTCAGTATTTCGTATATTATCATATGCCATGGGTAGTCAGTATTTCGTATATTATCATATGCCATGGGTAGTCAGTATTTCGTATATTATTATATGCAATGGCTAGTCAGTATTTTGTATATTATCATATGCCATGAGTCAGTATTTCGTATATTCTCATAGGCCATGGATAGTCAGTATTTCGTATATTATTTTATGCCATGGGTAGTCAGTATTTCATATATTATTATATGCCATGGGTCGTCAGTATTTCGTATATTATCATATGTCATGGGTAGTCAGTATTTCATATATTATTATATGCCAAGGGTAGTCAGTATTTCGTATATTATTTTATGCCATGGGTAGTCAGTATTTTGTATATTATCATATCCCATGGGTAGTCAGTATTTCGTATATTATTTTATGCCATGGGTAGTCAGTATTTTGTATATTATTATATGCCATGGGTAGTCAGTATTTTGTATATTATCATATGCCATGAGTCAGTATTTCGTATATTCTCATAGGCCTAGGATAGTCAGTATTTCGTATATTATCATATGCCATAGGTAGTCAGTATTTCATATATTATTATATGCCAAGGGTAGTCAGTATTTCGTATATTATTATATGTCATGGGTAGTCAGTATTTCATATATTATTACATGCCATGGGTAGTCAGTATTTCATATATTATTATATGCCATGGGTAGTCAGTATTTCATATATTATCATATGCCATGGGTAGTCAGTATTTCGTATATTATTTTATGCCATGGGTAGTCAGTAGTTCATATATTATTATATGCAATGGGTCGTCAGTATTTCGTATATTATCATATGTCATGGGTAGTCAGTATTTCATATATTATTATATGCCAAGGGTAGTCAGTATTTCGTATATTATCATATGCCATGGGTAGTCAGTATTTCGTATATTATTATATGCCATGGGTAGTCAGTATTTCGTATATTATCATATGTCATGATTAGTCAGTATTTCGTATTATCATATGTCATGGGTAGTCAGTATTTCGTATATTATCATATGCCATGGGTAGTCAGTATTTCGTATATTATTTTATGCCATGGGTAGTCAGTATTTTGTATATTATTATATGCCATGGCTAGTCAGTATTTTGTATATTATCATATGCCATGAGTCAGAATTTCGTATAATCTCATAGGCCATGGGTAGTCAGTATTTCGTATATTATTTTATGCCATGGGTAGTCAGTATTTCATATATTATTATATGCCATGGGTCGTCAGTATTTCGTATATTATCATATGTCATGGGTAGTCAGTATTTCATATATTATTATATGCCAAGGGTAGTTAGTATTTCGTATATTATCATATGCCATGGGTAGTCAGTATTTCGTATATTATTATATGCCATGGGTAGTCAGTATTTCGTATATTATCATATGTCATGGGTAGTCAGTATTTCGTATATTATCATATCCCATGGGTAGTCAGTATTTCGTATATTATCATATGCCATGGGTAGTCAGTATTTCGTATATTATCATATGCCATGGGTAGTCAGTATTTCGTATATTATTATATGCAATGGCTAGTCAGTATTTTGTATATTATCATATGCCATGAGTCAGTATTTCGTATATTCTCATAGGCCATGGGTAGTCAGTATTTCGTATATTATTTTATGCCATGGGTAGTCAGTATTTCATATATTATTATATGCCATGGGTCGTCAGTATTTCGTATATTATCATATGTCATGGGTAGTCAGTATTTCATATATTATTATATGCCAAGGGTAGTCAGTATTTCGTATATTATCATATGCCATGGGTAGTCAGTATTTCGTATATTATTATATGCCATGGGTAGTCAGTATTTCGTATATTATCATATGTCATGGGTAGTCAGTATTTCGTATTATCATATGTCATGGGTAGTCAGTATTTCGTATATTATCATATGCCATGGGTAGTCAGTATTTCGTATATTATTATATGCCATGGGTAGTCAGTATTTCGTATATTATCATATGTCATGGGTAGTCAGTATTTCGTATATTATCATATCCCATGGGTAGTCAGTATTTCGTATATTATTTTATGCCATGGGTAGTCAGTATTTTGTATATTATTATATGCCATGGGTAGTCAGTATTTTGTATATTATCATATGCCATGAGTCAGTATTTCGTATATTCTCATAGGCCATGGATAGTCAGTATTTCGTATATTATCATATGCCATAGGTAGTCAGTATTTCATATATTATTATATGCCAAGGGTAGTCAGTATTTCGTATATTAGTATATGTCATGGGTAGTCAGTATTTCATATATTATTACATGCCATGGGTAGTCAGTATTTTATATATTATTATATGCCATGGGTAGTCAGTATTTCATATATTATCATATGCTATGGGTAGTCAGTATTTCGTATATTATTTTATGCCATGGGTAGTCAGTATTTCATATATTATTATATGCCATGGGTAGTCAGTATTTTATATATTATTATATGCCATGGGTCGTCAGTATTTCGTATATTATCATATGTCATGGGTAGTCAGTATTTCATATATTATTATATGCCAAGGCTAGTCAGTATTTCATATATTATTATATGCCATGGGTAGTCAGTATTTCACATATTATTATATGCCATGGGTCGTCAGTATTTCGTATATTATCATATGTCATGGGTAGTCAGTATTTCATATATTATTATATGCCAAGGGTAGTCAGTATTTCGTATATTATCATATGCCATGGGTAGTCAGTATTTCGTATATTATTATATGCCATGGGTAGTCAGTATTTCGTATATTATCATATGTCATGGGTAGTCAGTATTTCGTATTATCATATGTCATGGGTAGTCAGTATTTCGTATATTATCATATGCCATGGGTAGTCAGTATTTCGTATATTATTTTATGCCATGGGTAGTCAGTATTTTGTATATTATTATATGCCATGGCTAGTCAGTATTTTGTATATTATCATATGCCATGAGTCAGAATTTCGTATAATCTCATAGGCCATGGGTAGTCAGTATTTCGTATATTATGTTATGCCATGGTTAGTCAGTATTTCATATATTATTATATGCCATGGGTCGTCAGTATTTCGTATATTATCATATGTCATGGGTAGTCAGTATTTCATATATTATTATATGCCAAGGGTAGTCAGTATTTCGTATATTATCATATGCCATGGGTAGTCAGTATTTCGTATATTATTATATGCCATGGGTAGTCAGTATTTCGTATATTATCATATGTCATGGGTAGTCAGTATTTCGTATTATCATATGTCATGGGTAGTCAGTATTTCGTATATTATCATATGCCATGGGTAGTCAGTATTTCGTATATTATTTTATGCCATGGGTAGTCAGTATTTTGTATATTATTATATGCCATGGGTAGTCAGTATTTTGTATATTATCATATACCATGAGTCAGTATTTCGTATATTCTCATAGGCCATGGGTAGTCAGTATTTTGTATATTATCATATGCCATGTGTCAGTATTTCGTATATTCTCATAGGCCATGGATAGTCAGTATTTCGTATATTATCATATGTCATGGGTAGTCAGTATTTCGTATATTATCATATGTCATGGGTAGTCAGTATTTCGTATATTATCATATGTCATGGGTAGTCAGTATTTCGTATTTTATCATATGCCATGGGTAGTCAGTATTTCATATATTATTATATGCCATGGGTCGTCAGTATTTCGTATATTATCGTATGCCATGAGTAGTCAGTATTTCGTATATTCTCATAGGCCATGGATAGTCAGTATTTCGTATATTATCATATGCCATAGGTAGTCAGTATTTCATATAATTTTATATGCCATGGGTAGTCAGTATTTCATATATTATTATATGCCATGGGTCGTCAGTATTTCGTATATTATCATATGTCATGGGTAGTCAGTATTTCATATATTATTATATGCCAAGGGTAGTCAGTATTTCGTATATTATCATATGCCATGGGTAGTCAGTATTTCGTATATTATTTTATGCCATGGGTAGTCAGTATTTCATATATTATTATATGCCATGGGTCGTCAGTATTTCGTATATTATCATATGTCATGGGTAGTCAGTATTTCATATATTATTATATGCCAAGGGTAGTTAGTATTTCGTATATTATCATATGCCATGGGTAGTCAGTATTTCGTATATTATTATATGCCATGGGTAGTCAGTATTTCGTATATTATCATATGTCATGGGTAGTCAGTATTTCGTATATTATCATATCCCATGGGTAGTCAGTATTTCGTATATTATCATATGCCATGGGTAGTCAGTATTTCGTATATTATCATATGCCATGGGTAGTCAGTATTTCGTATATTATTATATGCAATGGCTAGTCAGTATTTTGTATATTATCATATGCCATGAGTCAGTATTTCGTATATTCTCATAGGCCATGGGTAGTCAGTATTTCGTATATTATTTTATGCCATGGGTAGTCAGTATTTCATATATTATTATATGACATGGGTCGTCAGTATTTCGTATATTATCATATGTCATGGGTAGTCAGTATTTCATATATTATTATATGCCAAGGGTAGTCAGTATTTCGTATATTATCATATGCCATGGGTAGTCAGTATTTCGTATATTATTATATGCCATGGGTAGTCAGTATTTCGTATATTATCATATGTCATGGGTAGTCAGTATTTCGTATTATCATATGTCATGGGTAGTCAGTATTTCGTATATTATCATATGCCATGGGTAGTCAGTATTTCGTATATTATTATATGCCATGGGTAGTCAGTATTTCGTATATTATCATATGTCATGGGTAGTCAGTATTTCGTATATTATCATATCCCATGGGTAGTCAGTATTTCGTATATTATTTTATGCCATGGGTAGTCAGTATTTTGTATATTATTATATGCCATGGGTAGTCAGTATTTTGTATATTATCATATGCCATGAGTCAGTATTTCGTATATTCTCATAGGCCATGGATAGTCAGTATTTCGTATATTATCATATGCCATAGGTAGTCAGTATTTCATATATTATTATATGCCAAGGGTAGTCAGTATTTCGTATATTAGTATATGTCATGGGTAGTCAGTATTTCATATATTATTACATGCCATGGGTAGTCAGTATTTTATATATTATTATATGCCATGGGTAGTCAGTATTTCATATATTATCATATGCCATGGGTAGTCAGTATTTCGTATATTATTTTATGCCATGGGTAGTCAGTATTTCATATATTATTATATGCCATGGGTAGTCAGTATTTTATATATTATTATATGCCATGGGTCGTCAGTATTTCGTATATTATCATATGTCATGGGTAGTCAGTATTTCATATATTATTATATGCCAAGGCTAGTCAGTATTTCATATATTATTATATGCCATGGGTAGTCAGTATTTCACATATTATTATATGCCATGGGTCGTCAGTATTTCGTATATTATCATATGTCATGGGTAGTCAGTATTTCATATATTATTATATGCCAAGGGTAGTCAGTATTTCGTATATTATCATATGCCATGGGTAGTCAGTATTTCGTATATTATTATATGCCATGGGTAGTCAGTATTTCGTATATTATCATATGTCATGGGTAGTCAGTATTTCGTATTATCATATGTCATGGGTAGTCAGTATTTCGTATATTATCATATGCCATGGGTAGTCAGTATTTCGTATATTATTTTATGCCATGGGTAGTCAGTATTTTGTATATTATTATATGCCATGGCTAGTCAGTATTTTGTATATTATCATATGCCATGAGTCAGAATTTCGTATAATCTCATAGGCCATGGGTAGTCAGTATTTCGTATATTATTTTATGCCATGGTTAGTCAGTATTTCATATATTATTATATGCCATGGGTCGTCAGTATTTCGTATATTATCATATGTCATGGGTAGTCAGTATTTCATATATTATTATATGCCAAGGGTAGTCAGTATTTCGTATATTATCATATGCCATGGGTAGTCAGTATTTCGTATATTATTATATGCCATGGGTAGTCAGTATTTCGTATATTATCATATGTCATGGGTAGTCAGTATTTCGTATTATCATATATCATGGGTAGTCAGTATTTCGTATATTATCATATGCCATGGGTAGTCAGTATTTCGTATATTATTTTATGCCATGGGTAGTCAGTATTTTGTATATTATTATATGCCATGGGTAGTCAGTATTTTGTATATTATCATATACCATGAGTCAGTATTTCGTATATTCTCATAGGCCATGGGTAGTCAGTATTTTGTATATTATCATATGCCATGTGTCAGTATTTCGTATATTCTCATAGGCCATGGATAGTCAGTATTTCGTATATTATCATATGTCATGGGTAGTCAGTATTTCGTATATTATCATATGTCATGGGTAGTCAGTATTTCGTATATTATCATATGTCATGGGTAGTCAGTATTTCGTATTTTATCATATGCCATGGGTAGTCAGTATTTCATATATTATTATATGCCATGGGTCGTCAGTATTTCGTATATTATCGTATGCCATGAGTAGTCAGTATTTCGTATATTCTCATAGGCCATGGATAGTCAGTATTTCGTATATTATCATATGCCATAGGTAGTCAGTATTTCATATAATATTATATGCCATGGGTAGTCAGTATTTCATATATTATTATATGCCATGGGTCGTCAGTATTTCGTATATTATCATATGTCATGGGTAGTCAGTATTTCATATATTATTATATGCCAAGGGTAGTCAGTATTTCGTATATTATCATATGCCATGGGTAGTCAGTATTTCGTATATTATTATATGCCATGTGTAGTCAGTATTTCGTATATTATCATATGTCATGGGTAGTCAGTATTTCGTATTATCATATGTCATGGGTAGTCAGTATTTCGTATATTATCATATGCCATGGGTAGTCAGTATTTCGTATATTATTATATGCCATGGGTAGTCAGTATTTTGTATATTATTATATGCCATGGCTAGTCAGTATTTTGTATATTATCATATGCCATGAGTCAGTATTTCTTATATTCTCATAGGCCATGGGTAGTCAGTATTTCGTATATTATTTTATGCCATGGGTAGTCAGTATTTCATATATTATTATATGCCATGGGTCGTCAGTATTTCGTATATTATCATATGTCATGGGTAGTCAGTATTTCATATATTATTATATGCCAAGGGTAGTCAGTATTTCGTATATTATCATATGCCATGGGTAGTCAGTATTTTGATATTATTATATGCCATGGGTAGTCAGTATTTCGTATATTATCATATGATATGGGTAGTCAGTATTTCGTATTATCATATGTCATGGGTAGTCAGTATTTCGTATATTATCATATGCCATGGGTAGTCAGGATTTCGTATATAATTTTATGCCATGGGTAGTCAGTATTTTGTATATTATTATATGCCATAGGTAGTCAGTATTTTGTATATTATCATATACCATGAGTCAGTATTTCGTATATTCTCATAGGCCATGGGTAGTCAGTATTTTGTATATTATCATATGCCATGAGTCAGTATTTCGTATATTCTCATAGGCCATGGATAGTCAGTATTTCGTATATTATCATATGTCATGGGTAGTCAGTATTTCGTATATTATCATATGTCATGGGTAGTCAGTATTTCGTATATTATCATATGTCATGGGTAGTCAGTATTTCGTATTTTATCAAATGCCATGGGTAGTCAGTATTTCATATATTATTATATGCCATGGGTAGTCAGTATTTCGTATATTATCGTATGCCATGAGTAGTCAGTATTTCGTATATTCTCATAGGCCATGGATAGTCAGTATTTCGTATATTATCATATGCCATAGGTAGTCAGTATTTCATATATTATTATATGCCATGGGTAGTCAGTATTTTATATATTATTATATGCCATGGGTCGTCAGTATTTCGTATATTATCATATGTCATGGGTAGTCAGTATTTCATATATTATTATATGCCAAGGGTAGTCAGTATTTCGTATATTATTATATGCCATGGGTAGTCAGTATTTCGTATATTATTATATGCCATGGGTAGTCAGTATTTTATATATTATTATATGCCATGGGTCGTCAGTATTTCGTATATTATCATATGTCATGGGTAGTCAGTATTTCATATATTATTATATGCCAAGGGTAGTCAGTATTTCATATATTATTATATGCCATGGGTCGTCAGTATTTCGTATTATCATATGTCATGGGTAGTCAGTATTTCGTATATTATCATATGCCATGGGTAGTCAGTATTTCGTATATTATCATATGTGATGGGTCGTCAGTATTTCGTATTATCATATGTCATTGGTAGTCAGTATTTCGTATATTATCATATGCCATGGGTAGTCAGTATTTCGTATATTATTTTATGCCATGGGTAGTCAGTATTTTGTATATTATTATATGCCATGGGTAGTCAGTATTTCGTATATTATTATATGCCATTGGTAGTCAGTATTTCGTATATTATCATATGTCATGGGTAGTCAGTATTTCGTATTATCATATGTCATGGGTAGTCAGTATTTCGTATATTATCATATGCCATGGGTAGTCAGTATTTTGTATATTATTATATGCCATGGCTAGTCAGTATTTTGTATATTATCATATGCCATGAGTCAGTATTTCGTATATTCTCATAGGCCATGGGTAGTCAGTATTTCGTATATTATTTTATGCCATGGGTAGTCAGTATTTCATATATTATTATATGCCATGGGTCGTCAGTATTTCATATATTTTCATATGTCATGGGTAGTCAGTATTTCATATATTATTATATGCCAAGGGTAGTCAGTATTTCGTATATTATCATATGCCATGGGTAGTCAGTATTTCGTATATTATTATATGCCATGGGTAGTCAGTATTTCGTATATTATCATATGTTATGGGTAGTCAGTATTTCGTATTATCATATGTCATGGGTAGTCAGTAATTCGTATATTATCATATGCCATGGGTAGTCAGTATTTCGTATATTATTTTATGCCATGGGTAGTCAGTGTTTTGTATATTATTATATGCCATGGGTAGTCAGTATTTCGTATATTATTATATGCCATTGGTAGTCAGTATTTCGTATATTATCATATGTCATGGGTAGTCAGTGTTTCCTATTATCATATGTCATGGGTAGTCAGTATTTCGTATATTATCATATGCCATGGGTAGTCAGTATTTCGTATATTATCATATGCCATGGGTAGTCAGTATTTCGTATATTATTATATGCCATGGGTAGTCAGTATTTCGTATATTATCATATGTTATGGGTAGTCAGTATTTCGTATTATCATATGTCATGGGTAGTCAGTATTTCGTATATTATCATATGCCATGGGTAGTCAGTATTTCGTATATTATTTTATGCCATGGGTAGTCAGTATTTTGTATATTATTATATGCCATGGGTAGTCAGTGTTTTGTATATTATCATATACCATGAGTCAGTATTTCGTATATTCTCATAGACCATGGGTAGTCAGTATTTTGTATATTATCATATGCCATGAGTCAGTATTTCGTATATTCTCATAGGCCATGGATAGTCAGTATTTCGTATATTATCAGATGTCATGGGTAGTCAGTATTTCGTATATTATCATATGTCATGGGTAGTCAGTATTTCGTATATTATCATATGTCATGGGTAGTCAGTATTTCGTATTTTATCATATGCCATGGGTAGTCAGTATTTCATATATTATTATATGCCATGGGTAGTCAGTATTTCGTATATTATCGTATGCCATGAGTAGTCAGTATTTCGTATATTCTCATAGGCCATGGATAGTCAGTATTTCGTATATTATCATATGCCATAGGTAGTCAGTATTTCATATATTATTATATGCCATGGGTAGTCAGTATTTCATATATTATTATATGCCATGGATCGTCAGAATTTCGTATATTATCATATGTCATGGGTAGTCAGTATTTCATATATTATTATATGCCAAGGGTAGTCAGTATTTCGTATATTATCATATGCCATGGGTAGTCAGTATTTCGTATATTATTATATGCCATGGGTAGTCAGTATTTCGTATATTATCATATGTCATGGGTAGTCAGTATTTCGTATTATCATATGTCATGGGTAGTCAGTATTTCGTATATTATCATATGCCATGGGTAGTCAGTATTTCGTATATTATCATATGCCATGGGTAGTCAGTATTTCGTATATTATTATATGCCATGGGTAGTCAGTATTTCGTATATTATCATATGTCATGGGTAGTCAGTATTTCGTATTATCATATGTCATGGGTAGTCAGTATTTCGTATATTATCATATGCCATGGGTAGTCAGTATTTCGTATATTATTTTATGCCATGGGTAGTCAGTATTTTATATATTATTATATGCCATGGGTCGTCAGTATTTCGTATATTATCATATGTCATGGGTAGTCAGTATTTCATATATTATTATATGCCAAGGGTAGTCAGTATTTCGTATATTATCATATGCCATGGGTAGTCAGTATTTCGTATATTATTATATGCCATGGGTAGTCAGTATTTCGTATATTATCATATGTCATGGGTAGTCAGTATTTCGTATTATCATATGTCATGGGTAGTCAGTATTTCGTATATTATCATATGCCATGGGTAGTCAGTATTTCGTATATTATTATATGCCATGGCTAGTCAGTATTTTGTATATTATCATATGCCATGAGTCAGTATTTCGTATATTCTCATAGGCCATGGGTAGTCAGTATTTCGTATATTATTTTATGCCATGGGTAGTCAGCATTTCATATATTATTATATGCCATGGGTCGTCAGTATTTCGTATATTATCATATGTCATGGGTAGTCAGTATTTCCTATATTATTATATGCCAAGGGTAGTCAGTATTTCGTATATTATCATATGCCATGGGTAGTCAGTATTTCGTATATTATTATATGCCATGGGTAGTCAATATTTCGTATATTATCATATGTTATGGGTAGTCAGTATTTCGTATTATCATATGTCATGGGTAGTCAGTATTTCGTATATTATCATATGCCATGGGTAGTCAGTATTTCGAATATTGTTTTATGCCATGGGTAGTCAGTATTTTGTATATTATTATATGCCATGGGTAGTCAGTATTTTGTATATTATCATATACCATGAGTCAGTATTTCGTATATTCTCATAGGCCATGGGTAGTCAGTATTTTGTATATTATCATATGCCATGAGTCAGTATTTCGTATATTCTCATAGGCCATGGATAGTCAGTATTTCGTATCTTATCATATGTCATGGGTAGTCAGTATTTCGTATATTATCATATGTCATGGGTAGTCAGTATTTCGTATATTATCATATGTCATGGGTAGTCAGTATTTCGTATTTTATCATATGCCATGGGTAGTCAGTATTTCGTATATTATCATATGCCATAGGTAGTCAGTATTTTATATATTATTATATGCCATGGGTAGTCAGTATTTCATATATTATTATATGCCATGGGTCGTCAGTATTTCGTATATTATCATATGTCATGGATAGTCAGTATTTCATATATTATTATATGCCAAGGGTAGTCAGTATTTCGTATATTATCATATGCCATGGCAGTCAGTATTTCGTATATTATTATATGCCATGGGTAGTCAGTATTTCGTATATTATCATATGTCATGGGTAGTCAGTATTTCGTATATTATCATATGTCATGGGTAGTCAGCATTTCGTATATTATCATATGCCAAGGGTCGTCAGTATTTCGTATATTATCATATGCCATGGGTAGTCAGTATTTCGTATATTATTATATGCCATGGGTAGTCAGTATTTCATATATTATTATATGCCATGGGTCGTCAGTATTTCGTATATTATCATATGTCATGGGTAGTCAGTATTTCATATATTATTATATGCCAAGGGTAGTCAGTATTTCGTATATTATCATATGCCATGGGTAGTCCGTATTTCGTATATTATCATATGCCATGGGTAGTCAGTATTTCGTATATTATTATATGCCATGGGTAGTCAGTATTTCGTATATTATCATATGCCATGGGTAGTCAGTATTTCTTATATTATTACATGCCATGGGTAGTCAGTATTTTGTATATTATTATATGCCATGGTTAGTCAGTATTTCGGATATTATCATATGCCATGGGTAGTCAGTATTTCGTATATTCTCATAGGCCATGGGTAGTCAGTATTTTGTATATTATCATATGCCATGAGTCAGTATTTCGTATATTCTCATAGGCCATGGATAGTCAGTATTTCGTATCTTATCATATGTCATGGGTAGTCAGTATTTCGTATATTATCATATGTCATGGGTAGTCAGTATTTCGTATATTATCATATGTCATGGGTAGTCAGTATTTCGTATTTTATCATATGCCATGGGTAGCCAGTATTTCGTATATTATCATATGCCATAGGTAGTCAGTATTTCATATATTATTATATGCCATGGGTCGTCAGTATTTCGTATATTATCATATGTCATGGATAGTCAGTATTTCATATATTATTATATGCCAAGGGTAGTCAGTATTTCGTATATTATCATATGCCATGGTAGTCAGTATTTCGTATATTATTATATGCCATGGGTAGTCAGTATTTCGTATATTATCATATGTCATGGGTAGTCAGTATTTCGTATATTATCATATGTCATGGGTAGTCAGCATTTCGTATATTATCATATGCCGCGGGTAGTCAGTATTTCGTATATTATCATATGCCATGGGTAGTCAGTATTTCGTATATTATTATATGCCATGGGTAGTCAGTATTTCATATGTTATTATATGCCATGGGTCGTCAGTATTTCGTATATTATCATATGTCATGGGTAGTCAGTATTTCATATAATATTATATGCCAACGGTAGTCAGTATTTCGTATATTATCATATGCCATGGGTAGTCAGTATTTCGTATATTATCATATGCCATGGGTAGTCAGTATTTCGTATATTATTATATGCCATGGGTAGTCAGTATTTCGTATATTATCATATGCCATGGGTAGTCAGTATTTCTTATATTATTACATGCCATGGGTAGTCAGTATTTTGTATATTATTATATGCCATGGTTAGTAAGTATTTCGGATATTATCATATGCCATGGGTAGTCAGTATTTCGTATATTCTCATAGGCCATGGATAGTCAGTATTTCGAATATTATCATATGCCATAGGTAGTCAGTATTTCATATATTATTATATGCCAAGGGTAGTCAGTATTTCGTATATTATCATATGTCATGGGTAGTCAGTATTTCGTATATTATCATATGTCATGGGTAGTCAGTATTTCGTATTTTATCATATGCCAAGGGTAGTCAGTATTTCATATATTATAATATGCCATTGGTAGTAAGTATTTCGTATATTATCATATGTCATGGGTAGTCAGTATTTCATATATTATTATATGCCATGGGTAGTCAGTATTTCGTATATTATCATATGCCATGGGTAGTCAGTATTTCGTATATTATTATATGCCATGGGTAGTCAGTATTTCGTATATTATCATATGTCATGGGTAGTCAGTATTTCGTATATTATCATATGTCATGGGTAGTCAGTATTTCGTATTTTATCATATGCCATGGGTAGTCAGTATTTCATATATTATTATATGCCATTGGTAGTAAGTATTTCGTATATTATCATATGTCATGGGTAGTCAGTATTTCATATATTATTATATGCCATGGGTAGTCAGTATTTCGTATATTATTATATACCATGGGTAGTCAGTATTTCATATATTATCATATGCCATGGGTAGTCAGTATTTCGTATATTATCATATGCCATGGGTAGTCAGTTTTTCGTATATTATCATATGCCATGGGTAGTCAGTATTTCATATATTATTATATGCCATGGGTAGTCAGTATTTCGTATATTATCGTATGTCATGGGTAGTCAGTATTTCGTATATTACCATATGTCATGGTTAGTCAGTATTTCATATATTATTATATGCCAAGGGTAGTCAGTATTTCGTATATTATCATATGCCATGGGTAGTCAGTATTTCGTATATTATTATATGCCATGGGTAGTCAGTATTTCGTATATTATCATATGTCATGGGTAGTCAGTATTTCGTATATTATCATATGTCATGGGTAGTCAGTATTTCGTATTTTATCATATGCCATGGGTAGTCAGAATTTCATATATTATTATATGCCATTGGTAGTAAGTATTTCGTATATTATCATATGTCATGGGTAGTCAGTATTTCATATATTATTATATGCCAAGGGCAGTCCGTATTTCGTATATTATCATATGCCATGGGTAGTCAGTATTTCGTATATTATCATAGGCCACGGTTAGTCATTATTTCGTGTATTATCATTTGCCATTGGTAGTCAGTATTTCGTATTTTATCATATGCCAAGGGTAGTCAGTATTTCGTATATTATCATATGCCATGGGTAGTCAGTATTTCGTATATTATTTTATGCCATGGGTAGTCAGTATTTCGTATATTATTATGTGCCAAGGGTAGTCAGTATTTCGTATATTCTCATAGGCCATGGGTAGTCAGTATTTTGTATATTATCATATGCCATGAGTCAGTATTTCGTATATTCTCATAGGCCATGGATAGTCAGTATTTCGTATCTTATCATATGTCATGGGTAGTCAGTATTTCGTATATTATCATATGTCATGGGTAGTCAGTATTTCGTATATTATCATATGTCATGGGTAGTCAGTATTTCGTATTTTATCATATGCCATGGGTAGCCAGTATTTCGTATATTATCATATGCCATAGGTAGTCAGTATTTCATATATTATTATATGCCATGGGTCGTCAGTATTTCGTATATTATCATATGTCATGGATAGTCAGTATTTCATATATTATTATATGCCAAGGGTAGTCAGTATTTCGTATATTATCATATGCCATGGTAGTCAGTATTTCGTATATTATTATATGCCATGGGTAGTCAGTATTTCGTATATTATCATATGTCATGGGTAGTCAGTATTTCGTATATTATCATATGTCATGGGTAGTCAGCATTTCGTATATTATCATATGCCGCGGGTAGTCAGTATTTCGTATATTATCATATGCCATGGGTAGTCAGTATTTCGTATATTATTATATGCCATGGGTAGTCAGTATTTCATATGTTATTATATGCCATGGGTCGTCAGTATTTCGTATATTATCATATGTCATGGGTAGTCAGTATTTCATATAATATTATATGCCAACGGTAGTCAGTATTTCGTATATTATCATATGCCATGGGTAGTCAGTATTTCGTATATTATCATATGCCATGGGTAGTCAGTATTTCGTATATTATTATATGCCATGGGTAGTCAGTATTTCGTATATTATCATATGCCATGGGTAGTCAGTATTTCTTATATTATTACATGCCATGGGTAGTCAGTATTTTGTATATTATTATATGCCATGGTTAGTAAGTATTTCGGATATTATCATATGCCATGGGTAGTCAGTATTTCGTATATTCTCATAGGCCATGGATAGTCAGTATTTCGAATATTATCATATGCCATAGGTAGTCAGTATTTCATATATTATTATATGCCAAGGGTAGTCAGTATTTCGTATATTATCATATGTCATGGGTAGTCAGTATTTCGTATATTATCATATGTCATGGGTAGTCAGTATTTCGTATTTTATCATATGCCAAGGGTAGTCAGTATTTCATATATTATAATATGCCATTGGTAGTAAGTATTTCGTATATTATCATATGTCATGGGTAGTCAGTATTTCATATATTATTATATGCCATGGGTAGTCAGTATTTCGTATATTATCATATGCCATGGGTAGTCAGTATTTCGTATATTATTATATGCCATGGGTAGTCAGTATTTCGTATATTATCATATGTCATGGGTAGTCAGTATTTCGTATATTATCATATGTCATGGGTAGTCAGTATTTCGTATTTTATCATATGCCATGGGTAGTCAGTATTTCATATATTATTATATGCCATTGGTAGTAAGTATTTCGTATATTATCATATGTCATGGGTAGTCAGTATTTCATATATTATTATATGCCATGGGTAGTCAGTATTTCGTATATTATTATATACCATGGGTAGTCAGTATTTCATATATTATCATATGCCATGGGTAGTCAGTATTTCGTATATTATCATATGCCATGGGTAGTCAGTTTTTCGTATATTATCATATGCCATGGGTAGTCAGTATTTCATATATTATTATATGCCATGGGTAGTCAGTATTTCGTATATTATCGTATGTCATGGGTAGTCAGTATTTCGTATATTACCATATGTCATGGTTAGTCAGTATTTCATATATTATTATATGCCAAGGGTAGTCAGTATTTCGTATATTATCATATGCCATGGGTAGTCAGTATTTCGTATATTATTATATGCCATGGGTAGTCAGTATTTCGTATATTATCATATGTCATGGGTAGTCAGTATTTCGTATATTATCATATGTCATGGGTAGTCAGTATTTCGTATTTTATCATATGCCATGGGTAGTCAGAATTTCATATATTATTATATGCCATTGGTAGTAAGTATTTCGTATATTATCATATGTCATGGGTAGTCAGTATTTCATATATTATTATATGCCAAGGGCAGTCCGTATTTCGTATATTATCATATGCCATGGGTAGTCAGTATTTCGTATATTATCATAGGCCACGGTTAGTCATTATTTCGTGTATTATCATTTGCCATTGGTAGTCAGTATTTCGTATTTTATCATATGCCAAGGGTAGTCAGTATTTCGTATATTATCATATGCCATGGGTAGTCAGTATTTCGTATATTATTTTATGCCATGGGTAGTCAGTATTTCGTATATTATTATGTGCCAAGGGTAGTCAGTATTTCGTATATTATCCTATGTCATGGGTAGTCAGTATTTCGTATATTATTTTATGCCATGGGTAGTCAGTATTTCGTATATTATCATATATCACGGGTAGTCAGTATTTCATATATTATTATATGCCAAGGGTAGTCAGCATTTCGTATATTATCATATGCCATGGGTAGTCAGTATTTCGTATATTATACTATGCCATGGGTAGTCAGTATTTCGTATATTATCATATGTCATGGGTAGTCAGTAATTCGTATATTATCATATGTCATAGGTAGTCAGTATTTCGTATATTATCATATGCCATGGGTAGTCAGTTTATCGTATATTATCATATGCCATGAGTAGTCAGTATTTCGTATTTTGTCATAGGCCATGGGTAGTCATTATTTCGTATATTATCATATGTCATGGGTAGTCAGTATTTCGTATATTATCATTGGCCATGGGTGGTGAGTATTTCGTATATTATCATAGGCCATGGTTAGTCATTATTTCGTGTATTGTCATATGTCATCGTAGTCAGTATTTCGTATATTATTATATGCCATGGGTAGTAAGTATTTCGTATATTATCATTGGCCATTGCTGGTCAGTATTTCGTATATTATCATTGGCCATGGGTGGTCAGTATTACGTATATTATCATAGGCCAAGGGTAGTCAGTATTTTGTATATTATTATATGCCATGGGTAGTCAGTATTTTGTATATTATCATATACCATGAGTCAGTATTTCGTATATTCTCATAGGCCATGGGTAGTCAGTATTTTGTATATTATCATATGCCATGAGTCAGTATTTCGTATATTCTCATAGGCCATGGATAGTCAGTATTTCGTATCTTATCATATGTCATGGGGAGTCAGTATTTCGTATATTATCATATGTCATGGGTAGTCAGTATTTCGTATATTATCATATGTCATGGGTAGTCAGTATTTCGTATTTTATCATATGCCATGGGTAGTCAGTATTTCGTATATTATCATATGCCATAGGTAGTCAGTATTTTATATATTAATATATGCCATGGGTAGTCAGTATTTCATATATTATTATATGCCATGGGTCGTCAGTATTTCGTATATTATCATATGTCATGGATAGTCAGTATTTCATATATTATTATACGCCAAGGGTAGTCAGTATTTCGTATATTATCATATGCCATGGTAGTCAGTATTTCGTATATTATTATATGCCATGGGTAGTCAGTATTTCGTATATTATCATATGTCATGGGTAGTCAGTATTTCGTATATTATCATATGTCATGGGTAGCCAGCATTTCGTATATTATCATATGCCAAGGGTAGTCAGTATTTCGTATATTATCATATGCCATGGGTAGTCAGTATTTCGTATATTATTATATGCCATGGGTAGTCAGTATTTCATATATTATTATATGCCATGGGTCGTCAGTATTTTGTATATTATCATATGTTATGGGTAGTCAGTATTTCATATATTATTATATGCCAAGGGTAGTCAGTATTTCGTATATTATCATATGCCATGGGTAGTCAGTATTTCGTATATTATCATATGCCATGGGTAGTCAGTATTTCGTATATTATTATATGCCATGGGTAGTCAGTATTTCGTATATTATCATATGCCATGGATAGTCAGTATTTCATATATTATTATATGCCAAGGATAGTCAGTATTTCGTATATTTTCATATGCCATGGTAGTCAGTATTTCGTATATTATTATATGCCATGGGTAGTCAGTATTTCGTATATTATCATATGTCATGGGTAGTCAGTATTTCGTATATTATCATATGTCATGGGTAGTCAGCATTTCGTATATTATCATATGCCAAGGGTAGTCAGTATTTCGTATATTATCATATGCCATGGGTAGTCAGTATTTCGTATATTATTATATGCCATGGGTAGTCAGTATTTCATATATTATTATATGCCATGGGTCGTCAGTATTTCGTATATTATCATATGTCATGGGTAGTCAGTATTTCATATATTATTATATGCCAAGGGTAGTCAGTATTTCGTATATTATCATATGCCATGGGTAGTCAGTATTTCGTATATTATCATATGCCATGGGTAGTCAGTATTTCGTATATTATTATATGCCATGGGTAGTCAGTATTTCGTATATTATCATATGCCATGGGTAGTCAGTATTTCTTATATTATTACATGCCATGGGTAGTCAGTATTTTGTATATTATTATATGCCATGGTTAGTCAGTATTTCGGATATTATCATATGCCATGGTTAGTCAGTATTTCGTATATTCTCATAGGCCATGGATAGTCAGTATTTCGAATATTATCATATGCCATAGGTAGTCAGTATTTCATATATTATTATATGCCAAGGGTAGTCAGTATTTCGTATATTATTATATGTCATGGGTAGTCAGTATTTCATATATTATTACATGCCATGGGTAGTCAGTATTTCATATATTATTATATGCCATGGGTAGTCAGTATTTCGTATATTATTATATACCATGGGTAGTCAGTATTTCATATATTATCATATGCCATGGGTAGTCAGTATTTCGTATATTATCATATGCCATGGGGAGTCAGTTTTTCGTATATTATCATATGCCATGGGTAGTCAGTATTTCATATATTATCATATGCCATAGGTAGTCAGTATTTCATATATTATTATATGCCAAGGGTAGTCAGTATTTCGTATATTATTATATGTCATGGGTAGTCAGTATTTCATATATTATTACATGCCATGGGTAGTCAGTATTTCATATATTATTATATGCCATGGGTAGTCAGTATTTCGTATATTATTATATACCATGGGTAGTCAGTATTTCATATATTATCATATGCCATGGGTAGTCAGTATTTCGTATATTATCATATGCCATGGGTAGTCAGTTTTTCGTATATTATCATATGCCATGGGTAGTCAGTATTTCATATATTATTATATGCCATGGGTAGTCAGTATTTCGTATATTATCGTATGTCATGGGTAGTCAGTATTGTATATTATCATATGTCATGGGTAGTCAGTATTTCGTATTTTATCATATGCCATGGGTAGTCAGTATTTCATATATTATTATATGCCATTGGTAGTCAGTATTTCGTATATTATCATATGTCATGGGTAGTCAGTATTTCATATATTATTATATGCCGAGGGCAGTCCGTATTTCGTATATTATCATATGCCATGGGTAGTCAGTATTTCGTATATTATCATAGGCCACGGTTAGTCATTATTTCGTGTATTATCATTTGCCATTGGTAGTCAGTATTTCGTATTTTATCATATGCCATGGGTAGTCAGTATTTCGTATATTATCATATGTCATGGGTAGTCAGTATTTCGTATATTATCATATGCCATGTGTAGTCAGTATTTCATATATTATTATATGCCAAGGGTAGTCAGTATTTCGTATATTATCATATGCCATGGGTAGTCAGTATTTCGTATATTATTGTATGCCATGGGTAGTCAGTATTTCGTATATTATTATGTGCCAAGGGTAGTCAGTATTTCGTATATTATCCTATGTCATGGGTAGTCAGTATTTCGTATATTATTTTATGCCATGGGTAGTCAGTATTTCGTATATTATCATATATCACGGGTAGTCAGTATTTCATATATTATTATATGCCATGGGTAGTCAGCATTTCGTATATTATCATATGCCATGGGTAGCCAGTATTTCGTATATTATTATATGCCATGGGTAGTCAGTATTTCGTATATTATCATATGTCATTGGTAGTCAGTATTTCGTACATTATCGTATGTCATGGGTAGTCAGCATTTCGTATATTATCATATGCCAAGGGTAGTCAGTATTTCGTATATTATCATATGTCATGGGTAGTCAGTATTTCGTATATTATTATATGCCATGGGTAGTCAGTATTTCATATATTATTATATGCCATGGGTCGTCAGTATTTCGTATATTATCATATGTCATGGGTAGTCAGTATTTCATATATTATTATATGCCAAGGGTAGTCAGTATTTCGTATATTATCATATGCCATGGGTAGTCAGTATTTCGTATATTATCATATGCCATGGGTAGTCAGTATTTCGTATATTATTATATGCCATGGGTAGTCAGTATTTCGTATATTATCATATGCCATGGATAGTCAGTATTTCATATATTATTATATGCCAAGGGTAGTCAGTATTTCGTATATTATCATATGCCATGGTAGTCAGTATTTCGTATATTATTATATGCCATGGGTAGTCAGTATTTCGTATATTATCATATGTCATGGGTAGTCAGTATTTCGTATATTATCATATGTCATGGGTAGTCAGCATTTCGTATATTATCATATGCCAAGGGTAGTCAGTATTTCGTATATTATCATATGCCATGGGTAGTCAGTATTTCGTATATTATTATATGCCATGGGTAGTCAGTATTTCATATATTATTATATGCCATGGGTCGTCAGTATTTCGTATATTATCATATGTCATGGGTAGTCAGTATTTCATATATTATTATATGCCAAGGGTAGTCAGTATTTCGTATATTATCATATGCCATGGGTAGTCAGTATTTCGTATATTATCATATGCCATGGGTAGTTAGTATTTCGTATATTATTATATGCCATGGGTAGTCAGTATTTCGTATATTATCATATGCCATGGGTAGTCAGTATTTCTTATATTATTACATGCCATGGGTAGTCAGTATTTTGTATATTATTATATGCCATGGTTAGTCAGTATTTCGGATATTATCATATGCCATGGGTAGTCAGTATTTCGTATATTCTCATAGGCCATGGATAGTCAGTATTTCGAATATTATCATATGCCATAGGTAGTCAGTATTTCATATATTATTATATGCCAAGGGTAGTCAGTATTTCGTATATTATTATATGTCATGGGTAGTCAGTATTTCATATATTATTACATGCCATGGGTAGTCAGTATTTCATATATTATTATATGCCATGGGTAGTCAGTATTTCGTATATTATTATATACCATGGGTAGTCAGTATTTCATATATTATCATATGCCATGGGTAGTCAGTATTTCGTATATTATCATATGCCATGGGTAGTCAGTTTTTCGTATATTATCATATGCCATGGGTAGTCAGTATTTCATATATTATTATATGCCATGGGTAGTCAGTATTTCGTATATTATCGTATGTCATGGGTAGTCAGTATTTCGTATATTACCATATGTCATGGTTAGTCAGTATTTCATATATTATTATATGCCAAGGGTAGTCAGTATTTCGTATATTATCATATGCCATGGGTAGTCAGTATTTCGTATATTATTATATGCCATGGGTAGTCAGTATTTCGTATATTATCATATGTCATGGGTAGTCAGTATTTCGTATATTATCATATGTCATAGGTAGTCAGTATTTCGTATTTTATCATATGCCATGGGTAGTCAGTATTTCATATATTATTATATGCCATTGGTAGTCAGTATTTCGTATATTATCATATGTCATGGGTAGTCAGTATTTCATATATTATTATATGCCAAGGGCAGTCCGTATTTCGTATATTATTATATGCCATGGGTAGTCAGTATTTCGTATATTATTATATGCCATGGGTAGTCGTATTTCATATATTATTATATGCCATGGGTCGTCAGTATTTCGTATTTTGTCATAGGCCATGGGTAGTCATTATTTCGTATATTATCATATGTCATGGGTAGTCAGTATTTCGAATATTATCATATGCCATGGTTAGTCTTTATTTCGTATATTATCATATGCCATGTGTAGTCAGTATTTCATATATTATTATATGCCAAGGGTAGTCAGTATTTCGTATATTATCATATGCCATGGGTAGTCAGTATTTCGTATATTATTTTATGCCATGGGTAGTCAGTATTTCGTATATTATTATGTGCCAAGGGTAGTCAGCATATCGTATATTATCCTATGTCATGGGTAGTCAGTATTTCGTATATTATTTTATGCCATGGGTAGTCAGTATTTCGTATATTATCATATATCACGGGTAGTCAGTATTTCATATATTATTATATGCCAAGGGTAGTCAGCATTTCGTATATTATCATATGCCATGGGTAGTCAGTATTTCGTATATTATTATATGCCATGGGTAGTCAGTATTTCGTATACTTTCATAGGCCATGGATAGTCAGTATTTTGTATATTATCATTGGCCATTGCTGGTCAGTATTTCACATATTATCATACGCCACGGGTAGACAGTATTTCGTATATTATACTATGCCATGGGTAGTCAGTATTTCGTATATTATCATATGTCATGGGTAGTCAGTAATTCATATATTATCATATGTCATAGGTAGTCAGTATTTCGTATATTATCATATGCCATGGGTAGTCAGTATTTCGTATATTATCATATGCCATGGGTAGTCAGTTTATCGTATATTATCATATGCCATGAGTAGTCAGTATTTCGTATTTTGTCATAGGCCATGGGTAGTCATTATTTCATATATTATTATATGCCATTGGTAGTCAGTATTTCGTATATTATCATATGTCATGGGTAGTCAGTATTTCGTATATTATTATATGCCAAGGGCAGTCCGTATTTCGTATATTATCATATGCCATGGGTAGTCAGTATTTCGTATATTATCATAGGCCACGGTTAGTCATTATTTCGTGTATTATCATTTGCCATTGGTAGTCAGTATTTCGTATTTTATCATATGCGATGGGTAGTCAGTATTTCGTATATTATCATATGTCATGGGTAGTCAGTATTTCGTATATTATCACATGCCATGTGTAGTCAGTATTTCATATATTATTATATGCCAAGGGTAGTCAGTAATTCTATATTATCATATGCCATGGGTAGTCAGTATTTCGTATATTATTTTATGCCATGGGTAGTCAGTATTTCGTATATTATTATGTGCCAAGGGTAGTCAGTATTTCGTATATTATCCTATGTCATGGGTAGTCAGTATTTCGTATATTATTTTATGCCATGGGTAGTCAGTATTTCGTATACTATCATATATCACGGGTAGTCAGTATTTCATATATTATTATATGCCATGGGTAGTCAGCATTTCGTATATTATCATATGCCATGGGTAGTCAGTATTTCGTATATTATTATATGCCATGGGTAGTCAGTATTTCGTATATTATCATATGTCATTGGTAGTCAGTATTTCATATATTATTATATGCCATGGGTCGTCAGTATTTCGTATATTATCATATGTCATGGGTAGTCAGTATTTCATATATTATTATATGCCAAGGGTAGTCAGTATTTCGTATATTATCATATGCCATGGGTAGTCAGTATTTCGTATATTATCATATGCCATGGGTAGTCAGTATTTCGTATATTATTATATGCCATGGGTAGTCAGTATTTCGTATATTATCATATGCCATGGATAGTCAGTATTTCATATATTATTATATGCCAAGGGTAGTCAGTATTTCGTATATTATCATATGCCATGGTAGTCAGTATTTCGTATATTATTATATGCCATGGGTAGTCAGTATTTCGTATATTATCATATGTCATGGGTAGTCAGTATTTCGTATATTATCATATGTCATGGGTAGTCAGCATTTCGTATATTATCATATCCCAAGGGTAGTCAGTATTTCGTATATTATCATATGCCATGGGTAGTCAGTATTTCGTATATTATTATATGCCATGGGTAGTCAGTATTTCATATATTATTATATGCCATGGGTCGTCAGTATTTCGTATATTATCATATGTCATGGGTAGTCAGTATTTAATATATTATTATATGCCAAGGGTAGTCAGTATTTCGTATATTATCATATGCCATGGGTAGTCAGTATTTCGTATATTATCATATGCCATGGGTAGTCAGTATTTCGTATATTATTATATACCATGGGTAGTCAGTATTTCATATATTATCATATGCCATGGGTAGTCAGTATTTCGTATATTATCATATGCCATGGGTAGTCAGTTTTTCGTATATTATCATATGCCATGGGTAGTCAGTATTTCATATATTATTATATGCCATGGGTAGTCAGTATTTCGTATATTATCGTATGTCATGGGTAGTCAGTATTTCGTATATTACCATATGTCATGGTTAGTCAGTATTTCATATATTATTATATGCCAAGGGTAGTCAGTATTTCGTATATTATCATATGCCATGGGTAGTCAGTATTTCGTATATTATTATATGCCATGGGTAGTCAGTATTTCGTATATTATCATATGTCATGGGTAGTCAGTATTTCGTATATTATCATATGTCATGGGTAGTCAGTATTTCGTATTTTATCATATGCCATGGGTAGTCAGTATTTCATATATTATTATATGCCATTGGTAGCCAGTATTTCGTATATTATCATATGTCATGGGTAGTCAGTATTTCGTATATTATTTTATGCCATGGGTAGTCAGTATTTCGTATATTATTATGTGCCAAGGGTAGTCAGCATATCGTATATTATCCTATGTCATGGTAGTCAGTATTTCGTATATTATTTTATGCCATGGGTAGTCAGTATTTCGTATATTATCATATATCACGGGTAGTCAGTATTTCATATATTATTATATGCCAAGGGTAGTCAGCATTTCGTATATTATCATATGCCATGGGTAGTCAGTATTTCGTATATTATTATATGCCATGGGTAGTCAGTATTTCGTATACTTTCATAGGCCATGGATAGTCAGTATTTTGTATATTATCATTGGCCATTGCTGGTCAGTATTTCGCATATTATCATACGCCACGGGTAGTCAGTATTTCGTATATTATCATATGCCATGGGTAGTCAGTATTTCGTATATTATCATATGCCATGGGTAGTCAGTATTTCGTATATTATTATATGCCATGGGTAGTCAGTATTTCGTATATTATCATATGCCATGGATAGTCAGTATTTCATATATTATTATATGCCAAGGGTAGTCAGTATTTCGTATATTATCATATGCCATGGTAGTCAGTATTTCGTATATTATTATATGCCATGGGTAGTCAGTATTTCGTATATTATCATATGTCATGGGTAGTCAGTATTTCGTATATTATCATATGTCATGGGTAGTCAGCATTTCGTATATTATCATATGCCAAGGGTAGTCAGTATTTCGTATATTATCATATGTCATGGGTAGTCAGTATTTCGTATATTATTATATGCCATGGGTAGTCAGTATTTCGTATATTATCATATGTCATTGGTAGTCAGTATTTCGTATATTATCGTATGTCATGGGTAGTCAGCATTTCGTATATTATCATATGCCAAGGGTAGTCAGTATTTCGTATATTATCATATGTCATGGGTAGTCAGTATTGCGTATATTATTATATGCCATGGGTAGTCAGTATTTCATATATTATTATATGCCATGGGTCGTCAGTATTTCGTATATTATCATATGTCATGGGTAGTCAGTATTTCATATATTATTATATGCCAAGGGTAGTCAGTATTTCGTATATTATCATATGCCATGGGTAGTCAGTATTTCGTATATTATCATATGCCATGGGTAGTCAGTATTTCGTATATTATTATATGCCATGGGTAGTCAGTATTTCGTATATTATCATATGCCATGGATAGTCAGTATTTCATATATTATTATATGCCAAGGGTAGTCAGTATTTCGTATATTATCATATGCCATGGTAGTCAGTATTTCGTATATTATTATATGCCATGGGTAGTCAGTATTTCGTATATTATCATATGTCATGGGTAGTCAGTATTTCGTATATTATCATATGTCATGGGTAGTCAGCATTTCGTATATTATCATATCCCAAGGGTAGTCAGTATTTCGTATATTATCATATGCCATGGGTAGTCAGTATTTCGTATATTATCATATGCCATGGGTAGTCAGTATTTCGTATATTATTATATACCATGGGTAGTCAGTATTTCATATATTATCATATGCCATGGGTAGTCAGTATTTCGTATATTATCATATGCCATGGGTAGTCAGTTTTTCGTATATTATCATATGCCATGGGTAGTCAGTATTTCATATATTATTATATGCCATGGGTAGTCAGTATTTCGTATATTATCGTATGTCATGGGTAGTCAGTATTTCGTATATTACCATATGTCATGGTTAGTCAGTATTTCATATATTATTATATGCCAAGGGTAGTCAGTATTTCGTATATTATCATATGCCATGGGTAGTCAGTATTTCGTATATTATTATATGCCATGGGTAGTCAGTATTTCGTATATTATCATATGTCATGGGTAGTCAGTATTTCGTATATTATCATATGTCATGGGTAGTCAGTATTTCGTATTTTATCATATGCCATGGGTAGTCAGTATTTCATATATTATTATATGCCATTGGTAGCCAGTATTTCGTATATTATCATATGTCATGGGTAGTCAGTATTTCATATATTATTATATGCCAAGGGCAGTCCGTATTTCGTATATTATCATATGCCATGGGTAGTCAGTATTTCGTATATTATCATAGGCCATGGGTAGTCAGTATTTCGTATATTATCATATGTCATGGGTAGTCAGTATTTCGTATATTATCATATGCCATGTGTAGTCAGTATTTCATATATTATTATATGCCAAGGGTAGTCAGTATTTCGTATATTATCATATGCCATGGGTAGTCAGTATTTCGTATATTATTTTATGCCATGGGTAGTCAGTATTTCGTATATTATTATGTGCCAAGGGTAGTCAGCATATCGTATATTATCCTATGTCATGGGTAGTCAGTATTTCGTATATTATTTTATGCCATGGGTAGTCAGTATTTCGTATATTATCATATATCAGGGGTAGTCAGTATTTCATATATTATTATATGCCAAGGGTAGTCAGCATTTCGTATATTATCATATGCCATGGGTAGTCAGTATTTCGTATATTATTATATGCCATGGGTAGTCAGTATTTCGTATACTTTCATAGGCCATGGATAGTCAGTATTTTGTATATTATCATTGGCCATTGCTGGTCAGTATTTCGCATATTATCATACGCCACGGGTAGTCAGTATTTCGTATATTATCATATGCCATGGGTAGTCAGTATTTCGTATATTATCATATGCCATGGGTAGTCAGTATTTCGTATATTATTATATGCCATGGGTAGTCAGTATTTCGTATATTATCATATGCCATGGATAGTCAGTATTTCATATATTATTATATGCCAAGGGTAGTCAGTATTTCGTATATTATCATATGCCATGGTAGTCAGTATTTCGTATATTATTATATGCCATGGGTAGTCAGTATTTCGTATATTATCATATGTCATGGGTAGTCAGTATTTCGTATATTATCATATGTCATGGGTAGTCAGCATTTCGTATATTATCATATGCCAAGGGTAGTCAGTATTTCGTATATTATCATATGTCATGGGTAGTCAGTATTTCGTATATTATTATATGCCATGGGTAGTCAGTATTTCGTATATTATCATATGTCATTGGTAGTCAGTATTTCGTATATTATCGTATGTCATGGGTAGTCAGCATTTCGTATATTATCATATGCCAAGGGTAGTCAGTATTTCGTATATTATCATATGTCATGGGTAGTCAGTATTGCGTATATTATTATATGCCATGGGTAGTCAGTATTTCATATATTATTATATGCCATGGGTCGTCAGTATTTCGTATATTATCATATGTCATGGGTAGTCAGTATTTCATATATTATTATATGCCAAGGGTAGTCAGTATTTCGTATATTATCATATGCCATGGGTAGTCAGTATTTCGTATATTATCATATGCCATGGGTAGTCAGTATTTCGTATATTATTATATGCCATGGGTAGTCAGTATTTCGTATATTATCATATGCCATGGATAGTCAGTATTTCATATATTATTATATGCCAAGGGTAGTCAGTATTTCGTATATTATCATATGCCATGGTAGTCAGTATTTCGTATATTATTATATGCCATGGGTAGTCAGTATTTCGTATATTATCATATGTCATGGGTAGTCAGTATTTCGTATATTATCATATGTCATGGGTAGTCAGCATTTCGTATATTATCATATCCCAAGGGTAGTCAGTATTTCGTATATTATCATATGCCATGGGTAGTCAGTATTTCGTATATTATTATATGCCATGGGTAGTCAGTATTTCATATATTATTATATGCCATGGGTCGTCAGTATTTCGTATATTATCATATGTCATGGGTAGTCAGTATTTAATATATTATTATATGCCAAGGGTAGTCAGTATTTCGTATATTATCATATGCCATGGGTAGTCAGTATTTCGTATATTATCATATGCCATGGGTAGTCAGTATTTCGTATATTATTATATACCATGGGTAGTCAGTATTTCATATATTATCATATGCCATGGGTAGTCAGTATTTCGTATATTATCATATGCCATGGGTAGTCAGTTTTTCGTATATTATCATATGCCATGGGTAGTCAGTATTTCATATATTATTATATGCCATGGGTAGTCAGTATTTCGTATATTATCGTATGTCATGGGTAGTCAGTATTTCGTATATTACCATATGTCATGGTTAGTCAGTATTTCATATATTATTATATGCCAAGGGTAGTCAGTATTTCGTATATTATCATATGCCATGGGTAGTCAGTATTTCGTATATTATTATATGCCATGGGTAGTCAGTATTTCGTATATTATCATATGTCATGGGTAGTCAGTATTTCGTATATTATCATATGTCATGGGTAGTCAGTATTTCGTATTTTATCATATGCCATGGGTAGTCAGTATTTCATATATTATTATATGCCATTGGTAGCCAGTATTTCGTATATTATCATATGTCATGGGTAGTCAGTATTTCATATATTATTATATGCCAAGGGCAGTCCGTATTTCGTATATTATCATATGCCATGGGTAGTCAGTATTTCGTATATTATCATAGGCCATGGGTAGTCAGTATTTCGTATATTATCATATGTCATGGGTAGTCAGTATTTCGTATATTATCATATGCCATGTGTAGTCAGTATTTCATATATTATTATATGCCAAGGGTAGTCAGTATTTCGTATATTATCATATGCCATGGGTAGTCAGTATTTCGTATATTATTTTATGCCATGGGTAGTCAGTATTTCGTATATTATTATGTGCCAAGGGTAGTCAGCATATCGTATATTATCCTATGTCATGGGTAGTCAGTATTTCGTATATTATTTTATGCCATGGGTAGTCAGTATTTCGTATATTATCATATATCACGGGTAGTCAGTATTTCATATATTATTATATGCCAAGGGTAGTCAGCATTTCGTATATTATCATATGCCATGGGTAGTCAGTATTTCGTATATTATTATATGCCATGGGTAGTCAGTATTTCGTATACTTTCATAGGCCATGGATAGTCAGTATTTTGTATATTATCATTGGCCATTGCTGGTCAGTATTTCGCATATTATCATACGCCACGGGTAGTCAGTATTTCGTATATTATCATATGCCATGGGTAGTCAGTATTTCGTATATTATCATATGCCATGGGTAGTCAGTATTTCGTATATTATTATATGCCATGGGTAGTCAGTATTTCGTATATTATCATATGCCATGGATAGTCAGTATTTCATATATTATTATATGCCAAGGGTAGTCAGTATTTCGTATATTATCATATGCCATGGTAGTCAGTATTTCGTATATTATTATATGCCATGGGTAGTCAGTATTTCGTATATTATCATATGTCATGGGTAGTCAGTATTTCGTATATTATCATATGTCATGGGTAGTCAGCATTTCGTATATTATCATATGCCAAGGGTAGTCAGTATTTCGTATATTATCATATGTCATGGGTAGTCAGTATTTCGTATATTATTATATGCCATGGGTAGTCAGTATTTCATATATTATTATATGCCATGGGTCGTCAGTATTTCGTATATTATCATATGTCATGGGTAGTCAGTATTTCATATATTATTATATGCCAAGGGTAGTCAGTATTTCGTATATTATCATATGCCATGGGTAGTCAGTATTTCGTATATTATCATATGCCATGGGTAGTCAGTATTTCGTATATTATTATATGCCATGGGTAGTCAGTATTTCGTATATTATCATATGCCATGGGTAGTCAGTATTTCTTATATTATTACATGCCATGGGTAGTCAGTATTTTGTATATTATTATATGCCATGGTTAGTCAGTATTTCGGATATTATCATATGCCATGGGTAGTCAGTATTTCGTATATTATCATATGCCATGGATAGTCAGTATTTCATATATTATTATATGCCAAGGGTAGTCAGTATTTCGTATATTATCATATGCCATGGTAGTCAGTATTTCGTATATTATTATATGCCATGGGTAGTCAGTATTTCGTATATTATCATATGTCATGGGTAGTCAGTATTTCGTATATTATCATATGTCATGGGTAGTCAGCATTTCGTATATTATCATATGCCAAGGGTAGTCAGTATTTCGTATATTATCATATGCCATGGGTAGTCAGTATTTCGTATATTATTATATGCCATGGGTAGTCAGTATTTCATATATTATTATATGCCATGGGTCGTCAGTATTTCGTATATTATCATATGTCATGGGTAGTCAGTATTTAATATATTATTATATGCCAAGGGTAGTCAGTATTTCGTATATTATCATATGCCATGGGTAGTCAGTATTTCGTATATTATCATATGCCATGGGTAGTCAGTATTTCGTATATTATTATATGCCATGGGAAGTCAGTATTTCGTATATTATCATATGCCATGGGTAGTCAGTATTTCTTATATTATTACATGCCATGGGTAGTCAGTATTTTGTATATTATTATATGCCATGGTTAGTCAGTATTTCGGATATTATCATATGCCATGGGTAGTCAGTATTTCGTATATTCTCATAGGCCATGGATAGTCAGTATTTCGAATATTATCATATGCCATAGGTAGTCAGTATTTCATATATTATTATATGCCAAGGGTAGTCAGTATTTCGTATATTATTATATGTCATGGGTAGTCAGTATTTCATATATTATTACATGCCATGGGTAGTCAGTATTTCATATATTATTATATGCCATGGGTAGTCAGTATTTCGTATATTATTATATACCATGGGTAGTCAGTATTTCATATATTATCATATGCCATGGGTAGTCAGTATTTCGTATATTATCATATGCCATGGGTAGTCAGTTTTTCGTATATTATCATATGCCATGGGTAGTCAGTATTTCATATATTATTATATGCCATGGGTAGTCAGTATTTCGTATATTATCGTATGTCATGGGTAGTCAGTATTTCGTATATTACCATATGTCATGGTTAGTCAGTATTTCATATATTATTATATGCCAAGGGTAGTCAGTATTTCGTATATTATCATATGCCATGGGTAGTCAGTATTTCGTATATTATTATATGCCATGGGAAGTCAGTATTTCGTATATTATCATATGTCATGGGTAGTCAGTATTTCGTATATTATCATATGTCATGGGTAGTCAGTATTTCGTATTTTATCATATGCCATGGGTAGTCAGTATTTCATATATTATTATATGCCATTGGTAGCCAGTATTTCGTATATTATCATATGTCATGGGTAGTCAGTATTTCATATATTATTATATGCCAAGGGCAGTCCGTATTTCGTATATTATCATATGCCATGGGTAGTCAGTATTTCGTATATTATCATAGGCCACGGTTAGTCATTATTTCGTGTATTATCATTTGCCATTCGTAGTCAGTATTTCGTATTTTATCATATGCCATGGGTAGTCAGTATTTCGTATATTATCATATGTCATGGGTAGTCAGTATTTCGTATATTATCATATGCCATGTGTAGTCAGTATTTCATATATTATTATATGCCAAGGGTAGTCAGTATTTCGTATATTATCATATGCCATGGGTAGTCAGTATTTTGTATATTATTATATGCCATGGTTAGTCAGTATTTCGGATATTATCATATGCCATGGGTAGTCAGTATTTCGTATATTATCATATGCCATGGATAGTCAGTATTTCATATATTATTATATGCCAAGGGTAGTCAGTATTTCGTATATTATCATATGCCATGGTAGTCAGTATTTCGTATATTATTATATGCCATGGGTAGTCAGTATTTCGTATATTATCATATGTCATGGGTAGTCAGTATTTCGTATATTATCATATGTCATGGGTAGTCAGCATTTCGTATATTATCATATGCCAAGGGTAGTCAGTATTTCGTATATTATCATATGCCATGGGTAGTCAGTATTTCGTATATTATTATATGCCATGGGTAGTCAGTATTTCATATATTATTATATGCCATGGGTCGTCAGTATTTCGTATATTATCATATGTCATGGGTAGTCAGTATTTCATATATTATTATATGCCAAGGGTAGTCAGTATTTCGTATATTATCATATGCCATGGGTAGTCAGTATTTCGTATATTATCATATGCCATGGGTAGTCAGTATTTCGTATATTATTATATGCCATGGGAAGTCAGTATTTCGTATATTATCATATGCCATGGGTAGTCAGTATTTCTTATATTATTACATGCCATGGGTAGTCAGTATTTTGTATATTATTATATGCCATGGTTAGTCAGTATTTCGGATATTATCATATGCCATGGGTAGTCAGTATTTCGTATATTCTCATAGGCCATGGATAGTCAGTATTTCGAATATTATCATATGCCATAGGTAGTCAGTATTTCATATATTATTATATGCCAAGGGTAGTCAGTATTTCGTATATTATTATATGTCATGGGTAGTCAGTATTTCATATATTATTACATGCCATGGGTAGTCAGTATTTCATATATTATTATATGCCATGGGTAGTCAGTATTTCGTATATTATTATATACCATGGGTAGTCAGTATTTCATATATTATCATATGCCATGGGTAGTCAGTATTTCGTATATTATCATATGCCATGGGTAGTCAGTTTTTCGTATATTATCATATGCCATGGGTAGTCAGTATTTCATATATTATTATATGCCATGGGTAGTCAGTATTTCGTATATTATCGTATGTCATGGGTAGTCAGTATTTCGTATATTACCATATGTCATGGTTAGTCAGTATTTCATATATTATTATATGCCAAGGGTAGTCAGTATTTCGTATATTATCATATGCCATGGGTAGTCAGTATTTCGTATATTATTATATGCCATGGGAAGTCAGTATTTCGTATATTATCATATGTCATGGGTAGTCAGTATTTCGTATATTATCATATGTCATGGGTAGTCAGTATTTCGTATTTTATCATATGCCATGGGTAGTCAGTATTTCATATATTATTATATGCCATTGGTAGCCAGTATTTCGTATATTATCATATGTCATGGGTAGTCAGTATTTCATATATTATTATATGCCAAGGGCAGTCCGTATTTCGTATATTATCATATGCCATGGGTAGTCATTATTTCGTATATTATCATAGGCCACGGTTAGTCATTATTTCGTGTATTATCATTTGCCATTCGTAGTCAGTATTTCGTATTTTATCATATGCCATGGGTAGTCAGTATTTCGTATATTATCATATGTCATGGGTAGTCAGTATTTCGTATATTATCATATGCCATGTGTAGTCAGTATTTCATATATTATTATATGCCAAGGGTAGTCAGTATTTCGTATATTATCATATGCCATGGGTAGTCAGTATTTCGTATATTATTTTATGCCATGGGTAGTCAGTATTTCGTATATTATTATGTGCCAAGGGTAGTCAGCATATCGTATATTATCCTATGTCATGGGTAGTCAGTATTTCGTATATTATTTTATGCCATGGGTAGTCAGTATTTCGTATATTATCATATATCACGGGTAGTCAGTATTTCATATATTATTATATGCCAAGGGTAGTCAGCATTTCGTATATTATCATATGACATGGGTAGTCAGTATTTCGTATATTATTATATGCCATGGGTAGTCAGTATTTCGTATACTTTCATAGGCCATGGATAGTCAGTATTTTGTATATTATCATTGGCCATTGCTGGTCAGTATTTCGCATATTATCATACGCCACGGGTAGACAGTATTTCGTATATTATACTATGCCATGGGTAGTCAGTATTTCGTATATTATCATATGTCATGGGTAGTCAGTAATTCGTATATTATCATATGTCATAGGTAGTCAGTATTTCGTATTTTGTCATAGGCCATGGGTAGTCATTATTTCGTATATTATCATATGTCATGGGTAGTCAGTATTTCGAATATTATCATATGCCATGGTTAGTCTTTATTTCGTATATTATCATATGCCATGTGTAGTCAGTTTATCGTATATTATCATATGCCATGAGTAGTCAGTATTTCGTATTTTGTCATAGGCCATGGGTAGTCATTATTTCGTATATTATCATGTGCCATGGGAAGACAGTATTTCGTATATTATCATTGGCCATGGGTGGTGAGTATTTCGTATATTATCATAGGCCATTGTTAGTCATTATTTCGTGTATTGTCATATGTCATCGTAGTCAGTATTTCGTATATTATTATATGCCATGGGTAGTAAGTATTTCGTATATTATCATTGGCCATTGCTGGTCAGTATTTCGTATATTATCATTGGCCATGGGTGGTCAGTATTTCGTATATTATCATAGGCCAAGGGTAGTCAGTATTTTGTATATTATCAGTGGCCATTGCTGGTCAGTATTTCGCATATTATCATATGCCACGGGTAGACAGTATTTCGTATATTATACTATGCCATGGGTAGTCAGTATTTCGTATATTATCATATGCCATGGGTAGTCAGTATTTCGTATATTATCATATGTCATGGGTATTCGGTATTTTGTATATTATCATATGCCATGCATAGTCAGTATTTCGTATATCATCATAGGACATTGGTACTCAGTATTTCGCATATTATCATATGCCACGGGTAGACAGTATTTCGTATATTATACTATGCCATGGGTAGTCAGTATTTCGCTTATTATCATATTCCAAGGGTTGTCAGTATTTCGTATATTATCATATGCCATGGGTAGTCGGTATATTGTATATTATCATATGCCATGCATAGTCAGTATTTCGTATATCATCTTAGGACATTGGTACTCATTATTTCGTATATTATCATATGCCATGTGTAGTTAGTATTTCGCATATTATCATATCCCAAGTGTAGTCAATATTTCGTATATTATCAAGTGCCATGGGAAGACAGTATTTCGTATATTATCATTGGCCGTGGGTGGTCAGTATTTGTATATTATCATAGGCCATGTTTAGTCATTATTTCGTGTATTGTCATATGTAATGGTAGTCAGTATTTCGTATATTATTATATGCCATGGGTAGTAAGTATTTCGTATATTATCATATGCCATGGGTAGTCAGTAAGTCGTATATAATCATATGCCACGGGTAGTCAATAATTCGTATATTATCATATGCCATGGGTAGTCAGTATTTCGTATATTATCATATGCCATGGGTAGTCAGTTTATAGTATATTATCATAGGCCATGGGTAGTCAGTATTTCGTATATTATCATATGCCAAGGATAGTCATTATTTTGTATATTATCATATGTCATGGGTATTCAGTATTTATAATATTATCATAGGCCAGGGTTAGTCATTATTTCGTATTTTATCATATGCCATGTGTAGTCAGTATTTCGTCTATTATCGTTGGCCATGGGTGGTCAGTATTTCGTGTATTATCATAGGCCTAGGTTAGTCATTATTCCGTGTATTATCATATGTCATGGTAGTCAGTATTTCGAATATTATCATAGGCCATGGGTAGTCAGTATTTTGTATATTATCATACGCCATGGGTAGTCAGTATTTCGTATATTATTATATGCCAAGCGTCGTCAGTATTTCGCATATTATCATATGCCACGGGTAGACAGTATTTCGTATATTATACTATGCCATGGGTAGTCAGTATTTCGTATATTATCATATGCCATGGGTAGTCAGTATTTCGTATATTATCATATGTCATGGGTATTCGGTATTTTGTATATTATCATATGCCATGCATAGTCAGTATTTCGTATATCATCATAGGACATTGGTACTCAGTATTTCGCATATTATCATATGCCACGGGTAGACAGTATTTCGTATATTATACTATGCCATGGGTAGTCAGTATTTCGCTTATTATCATATTCCAAGGGTTGTCAGTATTTCGTATATTATCATATGCCATGGGTAGTCGGTATATTGTATATTATCATATGCCATGCATAGTCAGTATTTCGTATATCATCTTAGGACATTGGTACTCATTATTTCGTATATTATCATATGCCATGTGTAGTTAGTATTTCGCATATTATCATATCCCAAGTGTAGTCAATATTTCGTATATTATCAAGTGCCATGGGAAGACAGTATTTCGTATATTATCATTGGCCGTGGGTGGTCAGTATTTGTATATTATCATAGGCCATGTTTAGTCATTATTTCGTGTATTGTCATATGTAATGGTAGTCAGTATTTCGTATATTATTATATGCCATGGGTAGTAAGTATTTCGTATATTATCATATGCCATGGGTAGTCAGTAAGTCGTATATAATCATATGCCACGGGTAGTCAATAATTCGTATATTATCATATGCCATGGGTAGTCAGTATTTCGTATATTATCATATGCCATGGGTAGTCAGTTTATAGTATATTATCATAGGCCATGGGTAGTCAGTATTTCGTATATTATCATATGCCAAGGATAGTCATTATTTTGTATATTATCATATGTCATGGGTATTCAGTATTTATAATATTATCATAGGCCAGGGTTAGTCATTATTTCGTATTTTATCATATGCCATGTGTAGTCAGTATTTCGTCTATTATCGTTGGCCATGGGTGGTCAGTATTTCGTGTATTATCATAGGCCTAGGTTAGTCATTATTCCGTGTATTATCATATGTCATGGTAGTCAGTATTTCGAATATTATCATAGGCCATGGGTAGTCAGTATTTTGTATATTATCATACGCCATGGGTAGTCAGTATTTCGTATATTATTATATGCCAAGCGTCGTCAGTATTTCGTATATTATCATAGGCCATGGGTAGTCAGTATTTCGTATATTATCATCTGCCATGGGTAGTCAGTATTTCGTATATTATTATATGCCAAGCGTCGTCAGTATTTCGTATATTATCATAGGCCATGGGTAGTCAGTATTTCGTATATTATCATATGTCATGGGTAGGCAGTATTTGATATATTGTCATAGGCCATGGGAAGTCAGTAATTCGTATATTATCATATGCCATGGGTAGGCAGTATTTCGTATAATATTATATTTCATGGGTAGTCAGTATTTCGTATATTATCATATGCCATGGGAAGTCAGTATGTCGTATATTATTATATGCCATGGGTAGTAAGTATTTCGTATATTATCATATGCCATGGGTAGTCAATAATTCGTATATTATCATATGCCACGGGCAGTCAGTAATTCGTATATTATCATAGGACATTGGTAGTCGGTATTTTGTATATTATCATATGCCATGTGTAGTCAGTATTTCGTATATCATCATAGGCCATGGGTAGTCAGTATTTCGTATATCATCATATTCCATGGGTAGACAGTATTTCGTATATTATCATGTGCCATGGGTAGTCAGTATTTCGTATATTGTTATATGCCAAGCGTCGTCAGTATTTCGTATATTATCATAGGCCATGGGTAGTCTGTATTTCGTATACTATCATATGTCATGGGTAGGCAGTATTTCGTATATTATCATATGCCATGGGTAGTCAGTATTTCGTATTTTATCATAGGCCATGGGTAGTCAGTATTTCGTATATTATCATAGGCCATGGGTAGTCATTATTTCGTATATTATCATATGTCATGGGTAGTCAGTATTTCGAATAGTATCATAGGCCATGGTTAGTCTTTATTTCGTATATTATCATGTGTCATGGGTAGGCAGTATTTCGTATATTATCATATGCCATGGGAAGACAGTATTTCGTATATTATCATTGGCCGTGGGTGTTCAGTATTTGTATATTATCATAGGCCATGGTTAGTCATTATTTCGTGTATTGTCATATGTAATGGTAGTCAGTATTTCGTATATTATCATATGCCATGGGTAGTCAGTTTATCGTATATTATCATAGGCCATGGGTAGTCAGTATTTCGTATATTATCATATGCCATGAGTAGTCATTATTTCGTATATTATCATATGTCATGGGTAGTCAGTATTTCGAATATTATCATATGCCATGGTTAGTCTTTATTTCGTATATTATCATATGCCATGGGTAGTCAGTTTATCGTATATTATCATATGCCATGAGTAGTCAGTATTTCGTATTTTGTCATAGGCCATGGGTAGTCATTATTTCGTATATTATCATGTGCCATGGGAAGACAGTATTTCGTATATTATCATTGGCCATGGGTGGTGAGTATTTCGTATATTATCATAGGCCATGGTTAGTCATTATTTTGTGTATTGTCATATGTCATCGTAGTCAGTATTTCGTATATTATTATATGCCATGGGTAGTAAGTATTTCGTATATTATCATTGGCCATTGCTGGTCAGTATTTCGTATATTATCATTGGCCATGGGTGGTCAGTATTTCGTATATTATCATAGGCCAAGGGTAGTCAGTATTTTGTATATTATCAGTGGCCATTGCTGGTCAGTATTTCGCATATTATCATATGCCACGGGTAGACAGTATTTCGTATATTATACTATGCCATGGGTAGTCAGTATTTCGTATATTATCATATGCCATGGGTAGTCAGTATTTCGTATATTATCATATGTCATGGGTATTCGGTATTTTGTATATTATCATATGCCATGCATAGTCAGTATTTCGTATATCATCATAGAACATTGGTACTCAGTATTTCGCATATTATCATATGCCACGGGTAGACAGTATTTCGTATATTATACTATGCCATGGGTTGTCAGTATTTCGTATATTATCATATGCCATGGGTAGTCGGTATATTGTATATTATCATATGCCATGCATAGTCAGTATTTCGTATATCATCTTAGGACATTGGTACTCATTATTTCGTATATTATCATATGCCATGTGTAGTTAGTATTTCGCATATTATCATATCCCAAGTGTAGTCAGTATTTCGTATATTATCGAGTGCCATGGGAAGACAGTATTTCGTATATTATCATTGGCCGTGGGTGGTCAGTGTTTGTATATTATCATAGGCCATGTTTAGTCATTATTTCGTGTATTGTCATATGTAATGGTAGTCAGTATTTCGTATATTATTATATGCCATGGGTAGTAAGTATTTCGTATATTATCATATGCCATGGGTAGTCAGTAAGTCGTATATAATCATATGCCACGGGTAGTCAATAATTCGTATATTATCATATGCCATGGGTAGTCAGTATTTCGTATATTATCATATGCCATGGGTAGTCAGTTTATAGTATATTATCATAGGCCATGGGTAGTCAGTATTTCGTATATTATCATATGCCAAGGGTAGTCATTATTTTGTATATTATCATATGTCATGGGTATTCAGTATTTCTAATATTATCATAGGCCAGGGTTAGTCATTATTTCGTATTTTATCATATGCCACGTGTAGTCAGTATTTCGTCTATTATCGTTGGCCATGGGTGGTCAGTATTTCGTGTATTATCATAGGCCACGGTTAGTCATTATTCCGTGTATTATCATATGTCATGGTAGTCAGTATTTCGTATATTATCATAGGCCATGGGTAGTCAGTATTTTGTATATTATCATATGCCATGGGTAGTCAGTATTTCGTATATTATTATATGCCAAGCGTCGTCAGTATTTCGTATATTATCATAGGCCATGGGTAGTCAGTATTTCGTATATTATCATCTGCCATGGGTAGTCAGTATTTCGTATATTATTATATGCCAAGCGTCGTCAGTATTTCGTATATTATCATAGGCCATGGGTAGTCAGTATTTCGTATATTATCATATGTCATGGGTAGGCAGTATTTGATATATTGTCATAGGCCATGGGAAGTCAGTAATTCGTATATTATCATATGCCATGGGTAGGCAGTATTTCGTATAATATTATATTTCATGGGTAGTCAGTATTTCGTATATTATCATATGCCATGGGTAGTCAGTATGTCGTATATTATTATATGCCATGGGTAGTAAGTATTTCGTATATTATCATATGCCATGGGTAGTCAATAATTCGTATATTATCACATGCCACGGGCAGTCAGTAATTCGTATATTATCATAGGACATGGGTAGTCGGTATTTTGTATATTATCATATGCCATGTGTAGTCAGTATTTCGTATATCATCATAGGCCATGGGTAGTCAGTATTTCGTATATCATCATATTCCATGGGTAGACAGTATTTCGTATATTATCATGTGCCATGGGTAGTCAGTATTTCGTATATTGTTATATGCCAAGCGTCGTCAGTATTTCGTATATTATCATAGGCCATGGGTAGTCAGTATTTCGTATACTATCATATGTTATGGGTAGGCAGTATTTCTTATATTATCATATGCCATGGGTAGTCAGTATTTCGTATTTTATCATGGGCCATGGGTAGTCAGTATTTCGTATATTATCATAGGCCATGGGTAGTCATTATTTCGTATATTATCATATGTCATGGGTAGTCAGTATTTCTAATATTATCATAGGCCAGGGTTAGTCATTTTTTCGTATTTTATCATATGCCATGTGTAGTCAGTATTTCGTATATTATCATTGGCCATGGGTGGTCAGTATTTCGTGTATTATCATAGGCCACGGTTAGTCATAATTTCGTGTATTATCATATGACATGGTAGTCAGTATTTTGTATATTATCATATGCCATGGGTAGGCAGTATTTCGTATATTATCATGTGCCATGGGTAGTCAGTATTTCGTATATTATTATATGCCAAGCGTCGTCAGTATTTCGTATATTATCATAGGCCATGGGTAGTCAGTATTTCGTATATTATCATACGTCATGGGTAGGCAGTATTTGATATATTGTCATAGGCCATGGGTAGTCAGTAATTCGTATATTATCATATGACATGGGTAGGCAGTATTTCGTATAATATTATATTTCATGGGTAGTCAGTATTTCGTATATTATCATATGCCATGGGTAGTCAGTATTTCGTACATTATTATATGCCATGGGTAGTAAGTGTTTCGTATATTATCATATGCCATGGGTAGGCAATAATTCGTATATTATCATATGCCACGGGCAGTCAGTAATTCGTATATTATCATAGGACATGGGTAGTCGGTATTTTGTATATCATCATACGCATGGGTAGTCAGTATGTCGTATATTATCATATGCCATGGGTAGACAGTATTTCGTATATTATCATATGCCATGGGTAGTCAGTATTTCGTATATTATCATATGCCATGTGTAGTCAGTATTTCGTATATCATCATAGGCCATGGGTAGTCAGTATTTCGTATATTATCATATTCCATGGGTAGACAGTATTTCGTATATTATCATATGCCATGGGTAGTCAGTATTTCGTATTTTATCATATGCCATGGGTAGTTAGTATTTCGTATATTATCATTGGCCATGGGTGGTCATTATTTCGTATATTATCGTAGGCCACGGTTAGTCATTATTCCGTGTATTATCATATGTCATGGTAGTCAGTATTTTGTATATTATCATATGCCATGGGTGGGCAGTATTTCGTATATTATCATGTGCCATGGGTAGTCAGTATTTCGTATATTATTACATGCCAAGCGTCGTCAGTATTTCGTATATTATCATTGGCCATGGGTGGTCAGTATTTCGTATATTATCGTAGGCCACGGTTAGTCATTATTCTGTGTATTATCATATGTCAAGGTAGTCAGTATTTCGTATATTGTCATAGGCCATGGGTAGTCAGTAATTCGTATATTATCATATGCCATGGGTAGGCAGTATTTCGTATATTATTATATGTCATGGGGAGTCATTATTTCCTATATTATTATTTGTCATGGGTAGTCAGAATTTCGAATATTATCATAGGCCAGGGATAGTCATTATTTCGTATATTATCATGTGCCATGGGTAGACAGTATTCCGTATATTATCATTGGCCATGGGTGGTCAGTATTTCGTATATTATCACAGGCCACGGTTAGTCATTATTTCGTGTATTATCATTTGCCGTTGGCAGTCAATATTTCGTATATTATCATATGTCAAGGGTAGGCAGTATTTCGTATATTATCATTTTCTATTGGTAGTCAGCATTTCGTATATTATCATATGCCAAGGGTAGTCAGTATTTCGTATATTATCATATGCCATGCATAGTCACTATTTCGTATATTATCTTATGCCATGGATAGTCAGTATTTCGTATATTATCACTTGCCATGGGTAGTCAGTATTTCGTATATTATCATTGGACATGGTTAGTCAGTATTTCGTATATTATCATATGCCATGGTAGTCAATATTTTGTATATCATCATAGGCCATGGGTAGTCAGTATTTTGTATGTTATCATGTGCCATGGGTAGTCAGTATTTCGTATATTATCATTTGCCATTGGTAGTCAGTATTTCGTATATTATCATATGCCATGGGTAGGCAGTATTTTGTATATTATCTTATGCCATGGATAGTCAGTATTTCGTATATTATCATTTGCCATGGGTAGTCAGTATTTCGTATATTATCATATGCCATGGGTAGGCAGTATTTTGTATATTATCTTATGCCATGGATAGTCAGTATTTTGAATATTATCATATGCCATGCATAGTCAGTATTTCGTATATCATCATAGGACATTGGTACTCAGTATTTCGTATATTATCATATGCCATGTGTAGTCAGTATTTCGTATATTATCATAGGCCATGGGTAGTCAGTATTTCGTTTATTATCATTGGCCATTGGTAGTCAGTATTTCGTATATTGTAATATGCCATGGATAGTCAGTATTTCGTATATTATCATTTGCCATTGGTAGTAGGTATTTCATATATCATCATATGTAAGGGTAGGCAGTATTTCGTGTATTATCATTTGCCATTGGTAGTCAGTATTTCGCATATTATCATATGCCATGCATGGTCAGTATTTCGTATATTATCATATGCCATGGGTAGTCAGTATTTTGTATATTATCTCATACCATGGGTAGTCAGTATTTCGTATATTATCATATGCCATGCATGGTCAGTATTTCGTATATTATCATATGCCATGGGTAGGCAGTATGTTGTATATTATTCATGCCATGGGTAGTCAGTATTTCATATATTATCATATGCCATTGGTAGTCAGTAATTCATATATTATCATATGCCATGGGTAGTCAGTATTTCGTATATTATCATATGCCATGGATAGGCAGTTTTTTGTGTTTTATTATATGCCATGGGTAGTCAGTATTTCGTATACTATCATATCCCAAGCGTAGTCAGTATTTCGTATATTATCATATGACTTGGGTAGTCAGTATTTTGTATATTATCATATGCCATGGGTGGTCAGTATTTCGTATATTATCATATGCCATGGGTAGGCAGTATTTTGTATATTATTCATGCCATGGGTAGTCAGTATTTCATATATTATCATAGGCCATGGGTAGTCAGTATTTCGTATATTATCATATTCCATGGGTAGTAAGTATTTCGTATATTATCATTGGACATGCATAGTCAGTATTTCGTATATTATCATATGCCATGCATAGTCAGTATTTCGTATATTATCATATGCCATGGGTAGGCAGTATTTTGTATATTATCTCATGCCATGGGTAGTCAGTATTTCATATATATCACATATGCCAAGGGTAGTCAGTATTTCGTATATTATCATATGCCATGGGTGGTCAGTATTTCGTATATTATCATATGCCATGGGTAGGCTGTATTTTGTATATTATCTCATGCCATGGGTAGTCAGTATTTCATATATATCACATATGCCATGGGTAGTCAGTATTTCGTATATTATCATATGACTTGGGTAGTCAGTATTTTGTATATTATAATTTGCCATTGGTAGTCAGTATTTCGTATATTATAAGATGCCATGGACATGCAGTATTTTGTATATTATCTTATACCATGGGTAGTCAGTATTTCGTATATTATCATATGCCATGCATGGTCAGTATTTCGTATATTATCATATGCCATGGGTAGTCAGTATTTCGTATATTATCATATGCCATGGGTAGGCAGTATTTTGTATATTATTCATGCCATGGGTAGTCAGTATTTCATATATTATCATATGCCAAGGGTAGTCTGTATTTCGTATAATATCATATGAAATGGGTAGTCAGTATTTTGTATATAATCATTTGCCATTGGTAGTCAGTAATTCATATATTATCATATCCCAAGCGTAGTCAGTATTTTGTATATTATCATTTGCCATTGGTAGTCAGTATTTCGTTTATTATCATATGCCATGGGAAGTCATTTATTCGTATATTATCATATGCCATGGGTAGGCTGTATTTTGTATATTATCTCATGCCATGGGTCGTCAGTATTTCATATATATCACATATGCCATGGGTAGTCAGTATTTCATATATTATCATTTAGCATGGTAGTCAGTATTTTGTATATCATCATAGGTCATGGGTAGTCAGTATTTCGTATATTATCATGTGCCATGGGTAGTCAGTATTTCGTATATTATCATTTGCCATTAGTAGTCAGTAATTCGTATATTATCATATGCCATGGGTAGGCAGTATTTTGTATATAATCTTATGCCATGGATAGTCAGTACTTCGTATATTATCATTTGCCATGGGTAGTCAGTAAGTCGCATATTATCATTTGACATGGTAAGTCAATATTTCGTACATTATCACATGTCATGGTTAGTCATTATTTCGTATATTATTATATGCCATGGGTGGGCAGTATTTCGTATATTATCATATGCCACGGGTAGTCAATAATTCGTATATTATCATATGGGCAGTCAGTAATTCGTATATTATCATAGGCCATGGGTAGTCGGTATTTTGTACATTTTCATATGCCATGCATAGTCAGTATTTCGTTTATCATTAAAGGACATTGGTTCTCAGTGTTTCGTATATTATCATATGCCATGTGTAGTCTGTATTTCGTATATTATTATATGCCATGGGTAGTCAGTTTTTCGAATATTATGATATGCCATGGGTAGTCAGTATTTCGTATTTTATCATAGGCCATGGGTAGTCAGTATTTCGTATATTATCATATGCCATGGGTAGTCAGTATTTCGTATATTATCATTGGACATGCATAGTCAGTATTTCGTATATTATCATATGCCATGCATAGTCAGTATTTCGTATATTATCATATGCCATGGGTAGGCAGTATTTTGTATATTATCTCATGCCATGGGTAGTCAGTATTTCATATATATCACATATGCCAAGGGTAGTCAGTATTTCGTATATTATCATATGCCATGGGTGGTCAGTATTTCGTATATTATCATATGCCATGGGTAGGCTGTATTTTGTATATTATCTCATGCCATGGGTAGTCAGTATTTCATATATATCACATATGCCATGGGTAGTCAGTATTTCGTATATTATCATATGACTTGGGTAGTCAGTATTTTGTATATTATCATATGCCATGGGTAGTCAGTATTTCGTATATTATCATATGCCATGGGTAGGCAGTATTTTGTATATTATAATTTGCCATTGGTAGTCAGTATTTCGTATATTATAAGATGCCATGGACAGGCAGTATTTTGTATATTATCTTATACCATGGGTAGTCAGTATTTCGTATATTATCATATGACTTGGGTAGTCAGTATTTTGTATCTTATAATTTGCCATTGGTAGTCAGTATTTCGTATATTATAAGACGCCATGGATAGGCAGTGTTTTGTATATTATCATATGCCATGGATAGTCAGTATTTCGTATATTATCATTTGCCATTGGTAGTCAGTATTTCATATATTATCATATGTCAAGGGTAGGCAGTATTTCGTATATTATCATTTGCCATTGTTAGTCAGTATTTCGTATATTATCATATGCCAAGGGTAGTCAGTATTTCGTATATTATCATATACCATGCATGGTCAGTATTTCGTATATTATCATATGCCATGGGTAGTCAGTATTTCGTATATTATCATATCCCAAGCGTAGTCAGTATTTCGTATATTATCATTTGCCATTGGTAGTCAGTATTTCGTATATTATCATATGCCATGGGAAGTCAGTATTTCGTATATTATCATATGCCATGGGTAGTCAGTATTTCATATATATCACATATGCCATGGGTAGTCAGTATTTCGTATATTATCATATGCCATGCAAGGTCAGTATTTCGTATATTATCATATGCCATGGGTAGGCAGTATGTTGTATATTATTCATGCCATGGGTAGTCAGTATTTCATATATTATCATATGCCATTGGTAGTCAGTAATTCATATATTATCATATGCCATGGGTAGTCAGTATTTCGTATATTATCATATGCCATGGATAGGCAGTTTTTTGTGTTTTATTATATGCCATGGGTAGTCAGTATTTCGTATACTATCATATCCCAAGCGTAGTCAGTATTTCGTATATTATCATATGACTTGGGTAGTCAGTATTTTGTATATTATCATATGCCATGGGTAGTCAGTATTTCGTATATTATCATATGCCATGGGTAGGCAGTATTTTGTATATTATCTCATGCCATGGGTAGTCAGTATTTCATATATATCACATATGCCAAGGGTAGTCAGTATTTCGTATATTACCATATGACTTGGGTAGTCAGTATTTTGTATATTATAATTTGCCATTGGTAGTCAGTATTTCGTATATTATAAGATGCCATGGACATGCAGTATTTTGTATATTATCTTATACCATGGGTAGTCAGTATTTCGTATATTATCATATGCCATGCATGGTCAGTATTTCGTATATTATCATATGCCATGGGTAGTCAGTATTTCGTATATTATCATATGCCATGGGTAGGCAGTATTTTGTATATTATTCATGCCATGGGTAGTCAGTATTTCATATATTATCATATGCCAAGGGTAGTCTGTATTTCGTATAATATCATATGTAATGGGTAGTCAGTATTTTGTATATAATCATTTGCCATTGGTAGTCAGTAATTCATATATTATCATATCCCAAGCGTAGTCAGTGTTTTGTATATTATCATTTGCCATTGGTAGTCAGTATTTCGTTTATTATCATATGCCATGGGAAGTCATTAATTCGTATATTATCATATGCCATGGGTAGGCTGTATTTTGTATATTATCTCATGCCATGGGTAGTCAGTATTTCATATATATCACATATGCCATGGGTAGTCAGTATTTCATATATTATCATTTAGCATGGTAGTCAGTATTTTGTATATCATCATAGGTCATGGGTAGTCAGTATTTCGTATATTATCATGTGCCATGGGTAGTCAGTATTTCGTATATTATCATTTGCCATTAGTAGTCAGTAATTCGTATATTATCATATGCCATGGGTAGGCAGTATTTTGTATATAATCTTATGCCATGGATAGTCAGTACTTCGTATATTATCATTTGCCATGGGTAGTCAGTAAGTCGCATATTATCATTTGACATGGTAAGTCAATATTTCGTACATTATCACATGTCATGGGTAGTCATTATTACGTATATTATCACATGCCATGGGTAGTCATTATTTTGTATATTATCATAGGCCTTGGTTAGTCATTATTTCGTGTATTTTCATATGTCATGGTAGTCAGTATTTCGTATTTTATCATATGCCATTGGTAGGCAGTATTTCGTATATTATTATATGTAATGAGTAGTCAGTATTTTGTATATTATCATATGCCATGGGAAGTCAGTATTTCGTATATTATTATATGCCATGGGTAGTAAGTATTTCGTATATTATTATATGCCATGGGTGGGCAGTATTTCGTATATTATCATATGCCACGGGTAGTCAATAATTCGTATATTATCATATGCCACGGGCAGTCAGTAATTCGTATATTATCATAGGCCATGGGTAGTCGGTATTTTGTACATTTTCATATGCCATGCATAGTCAGTATTTCGTTTATCATTAAAGGACATTGGTTCTCAGTGTTTCGTATATTATCATATGCCATGTGTAGTCTGTATTTCGTATATTATTATATGCCATGGGTAGTCAGTTTTTCGAATATTATGATATGCCATGGGTAGTCAGTATTTCGTATTTTATCATAGGCCATGGGTAGTCAGTATTTCGTATATTATCATATGCCATGGGTAGTAAGTATTTCGTATATTATCATTGGACATGCATAGTCAGTATTTCGTATATTATCATATGCCATGCATAGTCAGTATTTCGTATATTATCATATGCCATGGGTAGGCAGTATTTTGTATATTATCTCATGCCATGGGTAGTCAGTATTTCATATATATCACATATGCCAAGGGTAGTCAGTATTTCGTATATTATCATATGCCATGGGTGGTCAGTATTTCGTATATTATCATATGCCATGGGTAGGCAGTATTTTGTATATTATTCATGCCATGGGTAGTCAGTATTTCATATATTATCATATGCCAAGGGTAGTCTGTATTTCGTATAATCTCATATGTAATGGGTAGTCAGTATTTTGTATATAATCATTTGCCATTGGTAGTCAGTAATTCATATATTATCACATGCCATGGGTAGTCAGTATTTCGTATATTATCATTTGCCATTGGTAGTCAGTATTTCGTTTATTATCATATGCCATGGGAAGTCATTAATTCGTATATTATCATATGCCATGGGTAGGCTGTATTTTGTATATTATCTCATGCCATGGGTAGTCAGTATTTCATATATATCACATATGCCATGGGTAGTCAGTATTTCGTATATTATCATATCACTTGGGTAGTCAGTATTTTGTATATTATCATATGCCATGGGTAGTCAGTATTTCGTATATTATCATATGCCATGGGTAGGCAGTATTTTGTATATTATAATTTGCCATTGGTAGTCAGTATTTCGTATATTATAAGATGCCATGGACAGGCAGTATTTTGTATATTATCTTATACCATGGGTAGTCAGTATTTCGTATATTATCATATGACTTGGGTAGTCAGTATTTTGTATATTATAATTTGCCATTGGTAGTCAGTATTTCGTATATTATAAGACGCCATGGATAGGCAGTGTTTTGTATATTATCATATGCCATGGATAGTCAGTATTTCGTATATTATCATTTGCCATTGGTAGTCAGTATTTCATATATTATCATATGTCAAGGGTAGGCAGTATTTCGTATATTATCATTTGCCATTGGTAGTCAGTATTTCGTATATTATCATATGCCAAGGGTAGTCAGTATTTCGTATAATATCATATACCATGCATGGTCAGTATTTCGTATATTATCATATGCCATGGGTAGTCAGTATTTCGTATATTATCATATCCCAAGCGTAGTCAGTATTTCGTATATTATCATTTGCCATTGGTAGTCAGTATTTCGTATATTATCATATGCCATGGGAAGTCAGTATTTCGTATATTATCATATGCCATGGGTAGTCAGTATTTCATATATATCACATATGCCATGGGTAGTCAGTATTTCGTATATTATCATATGACTTGGGTAGTCAGTATTTTGTATATTATCGTTTGCCATTGGTAGTCAGTATTTTGTATATTATGATTTGCCATGCATAGTCATTATTTCGTATATCATCATAGGACATTGGTACTCAGTATTTCGTATATTATAATATGCCATGTGTAGTCAGTATTTCGTATATCATCATAAGCCATGGGTAGGCAGTATTTCGTATATTATCATATCCCAAGCGTAGTCAGTATTTCGTATATTATCATTTGCCATTGGTAGTCAGTATTTCGTATATTATCATATGCCATGGGAAGTCAGTTTTTCGAATATTATGATATGCCATGGGCAGTCAGTATTTCGTATTTTATCATAGGCCATGGGTAGTCAGTATTTCGTATATTATCATATGCCATGGGTAGTAAGTATTTCGTATATTATCATTGGACATGCATAGTCAGTATTTCGTATATTATCATATGCCATGCATAGTCAGTATTTCGTATATTATCATATGCCATGGGTAGGCAGTATTTTGTATATTATCTCATGCCATGGGTAGTCAGTATTTCATATATATCACATATGCCAAGGGTAGTCAGTATTTCGTATATTATCATATGCCATGGGTGGTCAGTATTTCGTATATTATCATATGCCATGGGTAGGCAGTATTTTGTATATTATTCATGCCATGGGTAGTCAGTATTTCATATATTATCATATGCCAAGGGTAGTCTGTATTTCGTATAATCTCATATGTAATGGGTAGTCAGTATTTTGTATATAATCATTTGCCATTGGTAGTCAGTAATTCATATATTATCACATGCCATGGGTAGTCAGTATTTCGTATATTATCATATGCCATGGATAGGCAGTATTTCGTATACTATCATATTCCAAGCGTAGTCAGTATTTTGTATATTATCATTTGCCATTGGTAGTCAGTATTTCGTTTATTATCATATGCCATGGGAAGTCATTAATTCGTATATTATCATATGCCATGGGTAGGCTGTATTTTGTATATTATCTCATGCCATGGGTAGTCAGTATTTCATATATATCACATATGCCATGGGTAGTCAGTATTTCGTATATTATCATATCACTTGGGTATTCAGTATTTTGTATATTATCATATGCCATGGGTAGTCAGTATTTCGTATATTATCACATGCCATGGGTAGGCAGTATTTTGTATATTATAATTTGCCATTGGTAGTCAGTATTTCGTATATTATAAGATGCCATGGACAGGCAGTATTTTGTATATTATCTTATACCATGGGTAGTCAGTATTTCGTATATTATCATATGACTTGGGTAGTCAGTATTTTGTATATTATAATTTGCCATTGGTAGTCAGTATTTCGTATATTATAAGACGCCATGGATAGGCAGTGTTTTGTATATTATCATATGCCATGGATAGTCAGTATTTCGTATATTATCATTTGCCATTGGTAGTCAGTATTTCATATATTATCATATGTCAAGGGTAGGCAGTATTTCGTATATTATCATTTGCCATTGGTAGTCAGTATTTCGTATATTATCATATGCCAAGGGTAGTCAGTATTTCGTATATTATCATATACCATGCATGGTCAGTATTTCGTATATTATCATATGCCATGGGTAGTCAGTATTTCGTATATTATCATATCCCAAGCGTAGTCAGTATTTCGTATATTATCATTTGCCATTGGTAGTCAGTATTTCGTATATTATCATATGCCATGGGAAGTCAGTATTTCGTATATTATCATATGCCATGGGTAGTCAGTATTTCATATATATCACATATGCCATGGGTAGTCAGTATTTCGTATATTATCATATGACTTGGGTAGTCAGTATTTTGTATATTATCGTTTGCCATTGGTAGTCAGTATTTTGTATATTATGATTTGCCATGCATAGTCATTATTTCGTATATCATCATAGGACATTGGTACTCAGTATTTCGTATATTATAATATGCCATGTGTAGTCAGTATTTCGTATATCATCATAAGCCATGGGTAGGCAGTATTTCGTATATTATCATTGGACTTGGGTAGTCAGTATTTTGCATATTATCATTTGTCATTGGTAGTCAGTATTTCGTATATTATCAGATGCCTTGGATAGGCAGTATTTTGTATATTATCTCATAACATGGGTAGTCAGAATTTCGTATATTATTATATGCCATGGGTAGGCAGTATTTTGTATATTATCTTATGCCATGGGTAGTCAGTATTTCGTATATTATCATTTGCCATGGGTAGTCAGTATTTCATATATTATCATTTGCCATGGTAGTCAGTATTTTGTATATCATCATAGGCCATGGGTAGTCAGTATTTCGTATATTATCATGTGCCATGGGTAGTCAGTATTTCGTATATTATCATTTGCCATTGTAGTCAGTAATTCGTATATTATCATATGCCATGGGTAGTCAGTATTATGTATATAATCTTATGCCATGGATAGTCAGTATTTCGTATATTATTATTTGCCATGGGTAGTCAGTATTTTGCATATTATCATTGGACATGGTAAGTCAGTATTTCGTACATTATCATATGTCATGGGTAGTCATTATTACGTATATTATCACATGCCATGGGTAGTCATTATTTCGTATATTATCATAGGCCATGCATAGTCAGTATTTCGTATATTATCATATGCCATGGGTAGGCAGTATTTTGTATATTATCTCATGCCATGGGTAGTCAGTATTTCATATATATCACATATGCCAAGGGTAGTCAGTATTTCGTATATTATCATATGCCATGGGTGGTCAGTATTTCGTATATTATCATATGCCATGGGTAGGCAGTATTTTGTATATTATTCATGCCATGGGTAGTCAGTATTTCATATATTATCATATGCCAAGGGTAGTCTGTATTTCGTATAATCTCATATGTAATGGGTAGTCAGTATTTTGTATATAATCATTTGCCATTGGTAGTCAGTAATTCATATATTATCACATGCCATGGGTAGTCAGTATTTCGTATATTATCATATGCCATGGATAGGCAGTATTTCGTATACTATCATATTCCAAGCGTAGTCAGTATTTTGTATATTATCATTTGCCATTGGTAGTCAGTATTTCGTTTATTATCATATGCCATGGGAAGTCATTAATTCGTATATTATCATATGCCATGGGTAGGCTGTATTTTGTATATTATCTCATGCCATGGGTAGTCAGTATTTCATATATATCACATATGCCATGGGTAGTCAGTATTTCGTATATTATCATATCACTTGGGTAGTCAGTATTTTGTATATTATCATATGCCATGGGTAGTCAGTATTTCGTATATTATCATATGCCATGGGTAGGCAGTATTTTGTATATTATAATTTGCCATTGGTAGTCAGTATTTCGTATATTATAAGATGCCATGGACAGGCAGTATTTTGTATATTATCTTATACCATGGGTAGTCAGTATTTCGTATATTATCATATGACTTGGGTAGTCAGTATTTTGTATATTATAATTTGCCATTGGTAGTCAGTATTTCGTATATTATAAGACGCCATGGATAGGCAGTGTTTTGTATATTATCATATGCCATGGATAGTCAGTATTTCGTATATTATCATTTGCCATTGGTAGTCAGTATTTCATATATTATCATATGTCAAGGGTAGGCAGTATTTCGTATATTATCATTTGCCATTGGTAGTCAGTATTTCGTATATTATCATATGCCAAGGGTAGTCAGTATTTCGTATATTATCATATACCATGCATGGTGAGTATTTCGTATATTATCATATGCCATGGGTAGTCAGTATTTCGTATATTATCATATCCCAAGCGTAGTCAGTATTTCGTATATTATCATTTGCCATTGGTAGTCAGTATTTCGTATATTATCATATGCCATGGGAAGTCAGTATTTCGTATATTATCATATGCCATGGGTAGTCAGTATTTCATATATATCACATATGCCATGGGTAGTCAGTATTTCGTATATTATCATATGACTTGGGTAGTCAGTATTTTGTATATTATCGTTTGCCATTGGTAGTCAGTATTTTGTATATTATGATTTGCCATGCATAGTCATTATTTCGTATATCATCATAGGACATTGGTACTCAGTATTTCGTATATTATAATATGCCATGTGTAGTCAGTATTTCGTATATCATCATAAGCCATGGGTAGGCAGTATTTCGTATATTATCATTGGACTTGGGTAGTCAGTATTTTGTATATTATCATTTGTCATTGGTAGTCAGTATTTCGTATATTATCAGATGCCTTGGATAGGCAGTATTTTGTATATTATCTCATAACATGGGTAGTCAGAATTTCGTATATTATTATATGCCATGGGTAGGCAGTATTTTGTATATTATCTTATGCCATGGGTAGTCAGTATTTCGTATATTATCATTTGCCATGGGTAGTCAGTATTTCATATATTATCATTTGCCATGGTAGTCAGTATTTTGTATATCATCATAGGCCATGGGTAGTCAGTATTTCGTATATTATCATGTGCCATGGGTAGTCAGTATTTCGTATATTATCATTTGCCATTGTAGTCAGTAATTCGTATATTATCATATGCCATGGGTAGTCAGTATTATGTATATAATCTTATGCCATGGATAGTCAGTATTTCGTATATTATTATTTGCCATGGGTAGTCAGTATTTTGCATATTATCATTGGACATGGTAAGTCAGTATTTCGTACATTATCATATGTCATGGGTAGTCATTATTACGTATATTATCACATGCCATGGGTAGTCATTATTTCGTATATTATCATAGGCCTTGGTTAGTCATTATTTCGTGTATTATCATATGTCATGGTAGTCAGTATTTCGTATATTATCATAGGCCATGGGTAGTCAGTATTTCGTATATTATCCTGTGCCATGGGTAGTCAGTATTTCGTATATTATCATATGCCATGGGTAGGCAGTATTTCGTATATTGTTATAGTCCATGGGTAGTCAGTAATTCGTATATTATCATATGCCATTGGTAGGCAGTATTTCGTATATTATTATATGTCATGGGTAGTCAGTATTTTGTATATTATCATATGCCATGGGAAGTCAGTATTTCGTATATTATTATATGCCATGGGTAGTAAGTATTTCGTATATTATCATATGCCATGGGTGGGCAGTATTTCGTATATTATCATATGCCACGGGTAGTCAATAATTCGTATATTATCATATGCCACGGGCAGTCAGTAATTCGTATATTATCATAGGCCATGGGTAGTCGGTATTTTGTATATTATCATATGCCATGGGTAGTCAGTATTTCGTATGTTATCATATCCCAAGCGTAGTCAGTATTTCGTATATTATCATTTACCATTGGTGGACAGTATTTCGTATATTATCATATGCCATGGGAAGTCAGTATTTCGTATATTATAATATGCCATGGGTAGTCAGTATTTCATATATATCACATATGCCATGGGTAGTCAGTATTTCGTATATTATCATATGACTTGGGTAGTCAGTATTTTGTATATTATCGTTTGCCATTGGTAGTCAGTATTTCGTATATTATGATTTGCCATGCATAGTCAGTATTTCGTATATCATCATAGGACATTGGTACTCAGTATTACGTATATTATAATATGCCATGTGTAGTCAGTATTTCGTATATCATCTTAGGCCACTGGGTAGTCAGTATTTCGTATATTATCATTTGCCATTTGTAGTCAGTATTTCATATATTATCATATGTCATGGGTAGTCAGTATTTCGTATATTATCATATGCCATGGTAGTCAGTATTTCGTATATTATCATATGCCATGGGTAGTCAGTATTTGGTATATAATCATTTGCCATGGGTAGTCAGTATTTCGTATATTATCATTTGCCATGGGTAGTCAGTATTTCGTATATTATCATTTGCCATTGGTTGTCAGTATTTCGTGTATTATCATATGCCAAGGGTAGTCAGTATTTCGTATATTATCATAGGCCATGGGTAGTCAGTATTTCGTATGTTATCATGTGCCATGGGTAGTCTGTATTTCGTATATTATCATATCCCAAGCGTAGTCAGTGTTTCGTATATTATCATTTCCCATTGGTAGTCAGTATTTCGTATATTATCATATGCCATGGGTAGGCAGTATTTTGTATATTATTTCATGCCATGTGTAGTCAGTATTACATATATTATCATATACCATGGGTAATCAGTATTTCGTATATTATCATTGGACTTGGGTAGTCAGTATTTTGTATATTATCATTTGCCATTGGTAGTCAGTATTTCGTATATTATCAGATGCCTTGGATAGGCAGTATTTTGTATATTATCTCATAACATGGGTAGTCAGTATTTCGTATATTATCATTTGCCATGGGTAGTCAGTATTTCATATATTATCATTTAGCATGGTAGTCAGTATTTTGTATATCATCATAGGTCATGGGTAGTCAGTATTTCGTATATTATCATGTGCCATGGGTAGTCAGTATTTCGTATATTATCATTTGCCATTAGTAGTCAGTAATTCGTATATTATCATATGCCATGGGTAGGCAGTATTTTGTATATAATCTTATGCCATGGATAGTCAGTACTTCGTATATTATCATTTGCCATGGGTAGTCAGTATGTCGCATATTATCATTTGACATGCTAAGTCAGTATTTCGTACATTATCACATGTCATGGGTAGTCATTATTACGTATATTATCACATGTCATGGGTAGTCATTATTTTGTATATTATCATAGGCCTTGGTTAGTCATTATTTCGTGTATTTTCATATGTCATGGTAGTCAGTATTTCGTATATTATCATAGGCCATGCGTAGTCAGTATTTCGTATATTATCATGTGCCATGGGTAGTCAGTATTTCGTATATTATCATATGCCATGGGTAGGCAGTATTTCGTATATTGTCATACGCCATGGGTAGTCAGTAATTCGTATATTATCATATGCCATTGGTAGGCAGTATTTCGTATATTATTATATGTAATGAGTAGTCAGTATTTTGTATATTATCATATGCCATGGGAAGTCAGTATTTCGTATATTATTATATGCCATGGGTAGTAAGTATTTCGTATATTATTATATGCCATGGGTGGGCAGTATTTCGTATATTATCATATGCCACGGGTAGTCAATAATTCGTATATTATCATATGCCACGGGCAGTCAGTAATTCGTATATTATCATAGGTCATGGGTAGTCGGTATTTTGTATATTTTCATATGCCATGCATAGTCAGTATTTCGTTTATCATTAAAGGACATTGGTTCTCAGTGTTTCGTATATTATCATATGCCATGTGTAGTCTGTATTTCGTATATTATTATATGCCATGGGTAGTCAGTTTTTCGAATATTATGATATGCCATGGGTAGTCAGTATTTCGTATTTTATCATAGGCCATGGGTAGTCAGTATTTCGTATATTATCATATGCCATGGGTAGTAAGTATTTCGTATATTATCATTGGACATGCATAGTCAGTATTTCTTATATTATCATATGCCATGCATAGTCAGTATTTCGTATATTATCATAAGCCATGCGTAGGCAGTATTTCGTATAATATCTTATGCCATGGGTAGTCAGTATTTCGTATATTATTATTTGCCATTGGTTGTCAGTATTTTGTATATTATCATTTGCCATGGGTAGTCAGTATTTCGTATATTATCATTTGAAATGGTTAGTCCGTATTTCGTATATTATCATTGGCCATGGATAGTCAGTATTTCGTATATTATCATATGCGATGGGTAGTCATTATTTCGTATATTATCATATGTCATGGGTAGTCAGTATTTCAAATATTATCATAAGCCAGGGTTAGTCATTATTTCGTATATTATCATGTGCCATGGGTAGACAGTATTTCGTACATTATCATTGGCCATGGGTGGTCATTATTTCGTGTATTATCATATGTCATGGTAGTCAGGATTTCGTATATTATCATAGGCCATGGGTAGTCAGCATTTTGTATATTATCATATGCAATGGGTCGGCAGTATTTCGTATATTGTCATAGGCCATGGGTAGTCAGTATTTCATATATTATCATATGCCTTGGCTAGTCAGTATTTCGTATATTATCATTGGCCATGGATAGTCAGTATTTCGTATATTATCATATGCGATGGGTAGTCAGTATTTCGTATATTATCATATGTCATGGGTAGTCAGTATTTCAAATATTATCATAGGCCAGGGTTAGTCATTATTTCGTATATTATCATGTGCCATGGGTAGACAGTATTTCGTATATTATCATTGGCCATGGGTGGTCATTATTTCGTGTATTATCATATGTCATGGTAGTCAGTATTTCGTATATTATCATAGGCCATGGGTAGTCAGCATTTTGTATATTATCATATGCCATGGGTCGGCAGTATTTCGTATTTTACAATTTGCCGTTGGCAGTCAGTATTTCGTATATTATCATTTGCCAATGGTAGTCAGCAATTTGTATATTATCATATGCCAAGGGTAGTCAGTATTTCGTATATTATCATATGCCATGCATAGTCAGTATTTCGTATATTATCATATGGCATGGGTAGTCTGTATTTCGTATATTATCATATCCCAAGCGTAGTCAGTATTTCGTATATTATCATTTGCCATTGGTAGTCAGTATTTCGTATATTATCATATGCCATGGGAAGTCAGTATTTCGAATATTATCATATGCCATGGGTAGGCAGTATTTTGTATATTATATCATGCCATGGGTAGTCAGTATTTCATATATTATCATATGCCTTGGCTAGTCAGTATTTCGTATATTATCATATGCCATGGGTAGTCAGTATTTTGTATATTATCATTTGCCATTGGTAGTCAGCATTTCATATATTATCATATGCCATGGGTAGTCAGTATTTCGTATATTATCATATGCCATGGATAGGAAGTATTTTATATATTATCTTATACCATGTGAAGTCAGGATTTCGTATATTATTATATGCCATGGGTAATCAGTATTTCGTATATTATCATTTGAAATGGGTAGTCAGTTTTTCGTATATTGTCATTGGACATGGTTAGTCAGTATTTCGTATATTATCATATGCCATGGTAGTCAGTATTTCGTATATTATCCTATGTCATGGGTAGTCAGTATTTCAAATATTATCATAGGCAAGGGTTAGTCATTATTTCGTATAGTATCATGTGCCATGGGTAGACAGTATTTCGTATATTATCATATGCCATGGATAGTCAGTATTTCGTATATTATCATTTGCCATTGATAGTCAGTATTTCGTATATTATCATATGCTGTGGGTAGGCAGTATTTTGTATATTATCTTATGACATGTATAGTAAGTATTTCGTATATAATACTTTGCCATGGGTAGTCAGTATTTCGTATATTATCATATGCCATCGGTAGGCAGTATTTAGTATATTATCTTATGCCATGGGTAGTCAGTAGTTCGTATATTATCATGTGCCATGGGTAGTCAGTATTTCGTATATTATCATTTGCCATTGGTAGTCAGTATTTCGTATATTATCATATGCCATGGATAGTCAGTATTTCGTATATTATCATTTGCCATTGGTCGTCTGTATTTCGTATATTGTCATATGTCAAGTGTAGGCAGTATTTCGTATATTATCATTTGCCAAGGGTAGTCAGTATTTCGTATATTATCATGTGCCATACATGGTCAGTATTTCGTCAGTATTTCGTATATTATGCCATGGGTAGTCAGTATTTCGTATATTATCATTTGCCATTGGTAGTCAGTATTTCGTATATTATCATATGCCATGGATAGTCAGTATTTCGTATATTATCATTTGCCAGTGGTAGTCAGTATTTCGTATATTGTCATATGTCAAGTGTAGGCAGCATTTCGTATATTATCATTTGCCATTGGTAGTCAGTATTTCGTATATTATTATATGCCAAGGGTAGTCAGTATTTCGTATATTATTATGTGCCATACATGGTCAGTATTTCGTATATTATCATATGCCATGGGTAGTCAGTATTTCGTATATTATCATATCCCAAGCGTAGTCAGTATTTCGTATATTATCATTTCCAATTGGTAGTCAGTATTTCGTATATTATCATATGCCATGGGTAGGCAGTATTTTGTATATTATCACATGCCATGGGTAGTCATTATTACGTACATTATCATAGGCCTTGGTTAGTCATTATTTCGTGTATTATCATATGTCATGGTAGTCAGTATTTCGTATATTATCATAGGCCATGGGTAGACAGTATTTTGTATATTATTATATGCCATGGGTAGTAAGTATTTCGTATATTATCATATGCCATGGGTAGGCAGTATTTCGTATATTATCATATGCCACGGGTAGTCAGTATTTCGTATATTATTATATGCCATGGGTAGTAAGTATTTCGTATATTATCATATGCCACGGGTAGTCAGTATTTCGTATATTATCATATGCCATGCATAGTCAATATTTCGTATATCATCAAATGACATTGGTTCTCAGTATTTGGTACATTATCATATGCCATGTGTAGTCAGTATTTCGTATACTATTATATGCCATGGGTAGTCAGTATTTCGTATATTATCATATGCCATGGGTAGTCAGTATTTCGTATATTATCATTGGACATGGTTAGTCAGTATTTCGTATATTATCATATGCCATGGTAGTCAGTATTTTGTATATCATCATAGGCCAATGGTAGTCAGTATTTCGTATATTATCATATGTCATTGGTAGTCAGTATTTCGTATATTATCATATGTCATGGGTAGTCAGTATTTCGTATATTATTATATGCCATGGGTAGTCAGTATTTCGTATATTATCATATGCCATGGGTAGTCAGTATTTCGTATACTATTATAGGCCATGGGTACTCAGTATTTCGTATATTATTATATGCTATGGGTAGTCAGTATTTCATATATTATCATATGTCATGGTAGTCAGTATTTCGTATATTATTATAGGCCATGGGGAGTCAGTATTTCGTATATTATCATATGCCATGGGTAGTCAGTATTTCGTATACTATCATTTGCCATTGGTAGTCAGTATTTCGTATATTATCATATGCCATGGATAGTCAGTATTTCGTATATTATCATTTGCCATTGGTAGTCTGTATTTCGTATATTGTCATATGTCAAGTGTAGGCAGTATTTCGTATATCATCATTTGCCATTGGTAGTCAGTATTTCGTATATTATCATATGCCAAGGGTAGTCAGTATTTCGTATATTATCATGTGCCATACATGGTCAGTATTTCGTATATTATCATATGCCATGGGTAGTCAGTATTTCGTATATTATCATTTGCCATTGGTAGTCAATATTTCGTATATTATCATATGAAATGGATAGTCAGTATTTTGTATATTATCATTTGCCATTGGTAGTCAGTATTTTGTATATTGTCATATGTCAAGTGTAGGTAGTATTTCGTATATTATCATTTGCCATTGGTAGTCAGTATTTCGTATATTATCATTTACAATTGGTAGTCAGTATTTCGTATATTATCATATGCCATGGGAAGTCAGTATTTCGTATATTATCATATGCCATGGGTAGGCAGTATTTTGTATATTATCTCATGCCATGGGTAGTCAGTATTTCATATATTATCATATGTCATGGGTAGTCATTATTTCGTATATTATCATATGTCATGGTAGTCAGTATTTCGTATATTATCATAGGCCATGGGTAGACAGTATTTTGTATATTTTTATATGCCATGGGTAGTAAGTATTTCGTATATTATCATTTGCCATGGGTAGGCAGTATTTCGTATATTATCATATGCCACGGGTAGTCAGTATTTCGTATATTATTATATGCCATGGGTAGTAAGAATTTCGTATATTATCATATGCCATGGGTAGTCTGTATTTCGTATATTATTATAGGCCATGGGTAGGCAGTATTTGTATATTATCTTATGCCATGGGTAGTCAATATTTCGTATATTATCATAGGCCATGGGTAGTCGGTATTTTGTATATTATCATATGCCATGCATAGTCAATATTTCGTATATCATCAAATGACATTGGTTCTCAGTATTTCGTATCTTATCATATGCCATGGGTAGTCAGTATTTCGTATATTATCATATGCAATGGGTAGTCAGTATTTCGTATATTATCATATACCATGGGTAGTCAGTTTTTCGAATATTATGATATGCCATGGGTAGTCAGTATTTCGTATTTTATCATAGGCCATGGGTAGTCAGTATTTCGTATATTATCATATGCAATGGGTAGTCGGTATTTCGTATATTATCATTGGACATGCATAGTCAGTATTTCGTATATTATCATATGCCATGCATAATCAGTATTTCGTATATTATCATATGCCATGCGTAGGCAGTATTTCGTATATTATCTTATGCCATGGGTAGTCAGTATTTCGTATATTATCATGTGCCATGGGAAGTCATTATTTCGTATATTATCATATGTCATGGTAATCAGTATTTCTATATTATCATATGCCAAGGGTAGTCAGTATTCGTATATTATCATAGGCCATGGGTAGTCAGTATTTCGTATATTATCAGATGCCATGGTTAATCAGTATTTCGTATATTATCATATGCCATGGTAGTCAGTATTTTGTATATCATCATAGGCCATGGGTAGTCAGTATTTCGTATATTATCATGTGCCATGGGTAGTCAGTATTTCGTATATTATCATTTGCCATTAGTAGTCAATATTTCGTATATTATCATATGCCATGGGTAGGCAGTATTTTGTATATTATTTTATGCCATGGATAGTCAGTATTCCGTATATTATCATTTGCCATGGGTAGTCAGTATTTCGCATATTATCATTGGACATGGTTAGTCAGTATTTCGTACATTATCGAATGTCATGGGTAGCCATTATTTCGTATATAATCACATGCCATGGGTAGTCAGTATTTCGAATATTATCATATGCCATGGGTAGTCAGTATTTCGTATATTATCATTTGCCATTGGTAGTCAGTATTCCGTATATTATTATATGCCATGGGTAGGCAGTATTTTGTATATTGTCTTATACCATGGGTATTCAATATTTCGTATATTATCATATGTCATGGTCTACAGTTTTTCGTATATTATCTTACGCCATGGGTAGTCAGTATTTCGTTTATTATCTTATGCCATGGGTAGTCAGTATTTCATATATTATCATATGCCATGGGTAGTCAGTATTTCGTATATTATTATTTGCCATTGGTTGTCTGTATTTCGTATATTATCATTTGCCACTGGTAGTCAGTATTTCGTATATTATCATATGCCATGGGTAGGCAGTATTTTGTATAGTATCATATGTCATGGGAAGGCAGTATTTTGTATATTATCTGATGCCATGGGTAGTCAGTATTTCGTATATTATCTAATGCCATGGGTAGTTAGTATTTCGTATATTATCATATGCCATGGGTAGTCAGTATTTTGTATATTATCATATCCCATGGTAGTCAGTATTTCGTATATCATCATAGTCCATGAGTAGTCAGTATTTCGTATATTATCATTGGGCATGCATAGTCTGTATTTCCCATATTATCATATGCCATGGGTAGTCAGTATTCGTATATTATCATAGGCCATGGGTAGTCAGTATTTCGTATATTATCATTGAACATGCATAGTCAGTATTTCGTATATTATCGTATGCCATGTGTAGTTAGTATTTTGTATATTATTATATGCAATGGGTAGTCAGTATTTTGTATATTATCATATGCCATGGGTAGTCAGTATTTCGTATATTATCATATGTCATGGGTAGTTAGTATTTCGTATATTACCATATGTCATGGGTAGTCAGTATTTCGTATATTATCATTGGACATGCATAGTCAGTATTTCGTATATTATCATTGGACATGCATAGTCAATATTTCGTATATTATTATATGCCATGGGTTGTCAGTATTTCGTATGTTATCGTATGCCATGGGTAGTCAGTATTTCGTATATTATCATATGCCATGGGTAGTTAGTATTTCGTATATTATGATATGCCATGGTAGTCAGTATTTCGTATATCATCATATGTCGTGGTAGCCAGTATTTCATATATTATCATATTCCAAGTGTAGTCGGTATTTCGTATATTATCATATGCCATGGGTAGGCAGTATTTCGTATATTATCATATGCCATGGGTAGTCAGTATTTTGTATATTAACATATGCCATGGGTAGTCAGTATTTCTTATATTATGATATGTCATGGGTAGTTATTATTTCGTATATTATTATATGTCATGGGTAGTCAGTATTTCGTATATTATCATTGGACATGCATAGTCAGTATTTCGTATATTATCATTGGACATGCATAGTCATTATTTCGTATATTATCATATGCAATGGGTAGTCAGTATTTTGTATATTATCTTAGGCCATGGGTAGTCAGTATTTCGTATATTATCATTTGCCAAGGGTAGTCAGTATTTTGTATATTATCATATGCCATGGGTAGTCAGTATTTGGTATACTATCATATGTAATGGGTAGTCAGTATTTTGTATATTATCATAGGGCATGGGTAGTCAGTATTTCGTATATTATCATAGGGCATGGGTAGTCAGTATTTCGTATATTGTCATTTGCCATGGGTAGTCAGTATGTCGTATATTATCATATGACATGGGTAGTAAGTATTTTATATATTATCTTAGGCCATGGGTAGTCAGTATTTCGTATATTATCATTTGCCAAGAGTAGTCAGTATTTTGTATATTATCATATGCCGTGGGTAGTCAGTATTTCGTATATTATCATAGGGCATGCATAGTCAGTATTTCGTATATTATCATATGTCATGGGTAGTCAGTATTTCGTATATTATCATCTGTAATGGGTAGTCAGTATTTCGTACATTATCATATGCCACGGGTAGTCAGTATTTCGTATATTATCATTTGCCATTGGTAGTCAGTATTTTGTATATTTTCATATGCCATGGGTAGTCAATATTTCGTATATTATTATATGCCATGGGTAGTCAGTATTTCGTATATTATCATATGCCATGGTAGTCAGTATTTCGTATATCATCATAGGCCATGGGTAGTCAGTATTTCGTATATTATCATACGCCACGGGTAGTCAATATTTCGTATATTATTATATGCCATGGGTTGTCAGTATTTCGTATATTATCATATGTCATGGGTAGACAGTATTTCGTATATTATCATATGCCATGGGTAGTCAGTATTTCGTATATTATCATATGTCATGAGCAGTCAGTATTTCGTATATTATCATGTGCCATGGGTAGTCAGTATTTCGTATATTATCATATGCCATGGTAGTCAGTATTTCGTATATCATCATATGTCGTGGTAGCCAGTATTTCATATATTATCAGATTCCAAGTGTAGTCAGTATTTCGTATATTATCATATGCCATGGGTAGTCAGTATTTCGTATATTATCATATGCCATGTTAGTCAGTATTTCGTATATCATCATAGGCCATGGGTAGTCGGTATTTCGTATATTATCATATGCCATGGGTAGGCAGTATTTCGTATATTATCATATGCCATGGGTAGTCAGTATTTTGTATATTACCATATGCCATGGGTAGTCAGTATTTCGTATATTATCATATGTCATGGGTAGTTATTATTTCGTATAGTATCATATGTTATGGGTAGTCAGTATTTCGTATATTATCATCGGACATGCATAGTCAGTATTTCGTATATTATCATTGGACATGCATAGTCATTATTTCGTATATTATCATATGCCATGGGTAGTCAGTATTTTGTATATTATCTTAGGCCATGGGTAGTCAGTATTTCGTATATTATCATTTGCCAAGTGTAGGCAGTATTTTGTATATTATCATATGCCATGGGTAGTCAGTATTTCGTATATTATCATATGTAATGGGTAGTCAGTATTTTGTATATTATCGTAGGGCATGGGTAGTCAGTATTTCGTATATTATCATAGGGCATGGGTAGTCAGTATTTCGTATATTATCATATGCCATGGGTAGACAGTATTTTGTATATTATCTTAGGCCATGGGTAGTCAGTATTTCGTATATTATCATTTGCCAAGGGTAGTCAGTATTTTGTATATTATCATATGCCATGGGTAGTCAGTATTTCGTATATTATCATATGCCATGGGTAGTCAGTATTTCGTATATTATCATATGTCATGGGTAGTTAGTATTTCGTATATTACCATATGTCATGGGTAGTCAGTATTTCGTATATTATCATTGGACATGCATAGTCAGTATTTCGTATATTATCATTGGACATGCATAGTCAATATTTCGTATATTATTATATGCCATGGGTTGTCAGTATTTCGTATGTTATCGTATGCCATGGGTAGTCAGTATTTCGTATATTATCATATGCCATGGGTAGTTAGTATTTCGTATATTATGATATGCCATGGTAGTCAGTATTTCGTATATCATCATATGTCGTGGTAGCCAGTATTTCATATATTATCATATTCCAAGTGTAGTCGGTATTTCGTATATTATCATATGCCATGGGTAGGCAGTATTTCGTATATTATCATATGCCATGGGTAGTCAGTATTTTGTATATTAACATATGCCATGGGTAGTCAGTATTTCGTATATTATGATATGTCATGGGTAGTTATTATTTCGTATATTATCATATGTCATGGGTAGTCCGTATTTCGTATATTATCATTGGACATGCATAGTCAGTATTTCGTATATTATCATTGGACATGCATAGTCATTATTTCGTATATTATCATATGCAATGGGTAGTCAGTATTTTGTATATTATCTTAGGCCATGGGTAGTCAGTATTTCGTATATTATCATTTGCCAAGGGTAGTCAGTATTTTGTATATTATCATATGCCATGGGTAGTCAGTATTTGGTATACTATCATATGTAATGGGTAGTCAGTATTTTGTATATTATCATAGGGCATGGGTAGTCAGTATTTCGTATATTATCATAGGGCATGGGTAGTCAGTATTTCGTATATTATCATTTGCCATGGGTAGTCAGTATGTCGTATATTATCATATGACATGGGTAGTAAGTATTTTATATATTATCTTAGGCCATGGGTAGTCAGTATTTCGTATATTATCATTTGCCAAGAGTAGTCAGTATTTTGTATATTATCATATGCCATGGGTAGTCAGTATTTCGTATATTATCATAGGGCATGCATAGTCAGTATTTCGTATATTATCATCTGTAATGGGTAGTCAGTATTTCGTATATTATCATATGCCACGGGTAGTCAGTATTTCGTATATTATCATTTGCCATTGGTAGTCAGTATTTTGTATATTTTCATATGCCATGGGTAGTCAATATTTCGTATATTATTATATGCCATGGGTAGTCAGTATTTCGTATATTATCATATGCCATGGTAGTCAGTATTTCGTATATCATCATAGGCCATGGGTAGTCAGTATTTCGTATATTATCATACGCCACGGGTAGTCAATATTTCGTATATTATTATATGCCATGGGTTGTCAGTATTTCGTATGTTATCATATGTCATGGGTAGACAGTATTTCGTATATTATCATATGCCATGGGTAGTCAGTATTTCGTATATTATCATATGTCATGAGCAGTCAGTATTTCGTATATTATCATGTGCCATGGGTAGTCAGTATTTCGTATATTATCATATGCCATGGTAGTCAGTATTTCGTATATCATCATATGTCGTGGTAGCCAGTATTTCATATATTATCATATTCCAAGTGTAGTCAGTATTTCGTATATTATCATATGCCATGGGTAGTCAGTATTTCGTATATTATCATATGCCATGTTAGTCAGTATTTCGTATATCATCATAGGCCATGGGTAGTCGGTATTTCGTATATTATCATATGCCATGGGTAGGCAGTATTTCGTATATTATCATATGCCATGGGTAGTCAGTATTTTGTATATTACCATATGCCATGGGTAGTCAGTATTTCGTATATTATCATATGTCATGGGTAGTTATTATTTCGTATAGTATCATATGTTATGGGTAGTCAGTATTTCGTATATTATCATCGGACATGCATTGTCAGTATTTCGTATATTATCATTGGACATGCATAGTCATTATTTCGTATATTATCATATGCCATGGGTAGTCAGTATTTTGTATATTATCTTAGGCCATGGGTAGTCAGTATTTCGTATATTATCATTTGCCAAGGGTAGGCAGTATTTTGTATATTATCATATGCCATGGGTAGTCAGTATTTCGTATATTATCATATGTAATGGGTAGTCAGTATTTTGTATATTATCGTAGGGCATGGGTAGTCAGTATTTCGTATATTATCATAGGGCATGGGTAGTCAGTATTTCGTATATTATCATATGCCATGGGTAGTCAGTATTTTGTATATTATCTTAGGCCATGGGAAGTCAGTATTTCGTATATTATCATATGCCATGGGTAGTCAGTATTTCGTATATTATAATATGTCATGGTAGTCAGTATTTCGTATATTATCATAGGCCATGGGTAGTCAGTATTTCGTATATTATCATATGCCGTGGGTAGGCAGTATTTCGTATATTGTCATAGGCCATGGGTAGACAGAATTTCGTATATTATTATATGCCATGGGTTGTCAGTATTTCGTATGTTATCGTATGCCATGGGTAGTCAGTATTTCGTATATAATCATATGCCATGGGTAGTCAGTATTTCGTATATTATCATACGCCACGGGTAGTCAATATTTCGTATATTATTATATGCCATGGGTTGTCAGTATTTCGTATGTTATCATATGTCATGGGTAGACAGTATTTCGTATATTATCATATGCCATGGGTAGTCAGTATTTCGTATATTATCATATGCCATGGATAGTCAGTATTTTGTATATTATCTTAGGCCATGGGTAGTCAGTATTTCGTATATTATCATTTGCCAAGGGTAGTCAGTATTTTGTATATTATCATATGCCATGGGTAGTCAGTATTTCGTATATTATCATAGGGCATGCATAGTCAGTATTTCGTATATTATCATATGTCATGGGTAGTCAGTAATTTGTATATTATCATATGCCATGGGTAGTCAATATTTCGTATATTATTATATGCCATGGGTTGTCAGTATTTCTTATGTTATCATATGCCATGGGTAGTCAGTATATCGTATATTATCATATGCCATGGGTAGTCAGTATTTTGTATATTATCATATGCCTTGGTAGTCAGTATTTCGTATATCATCATAGGCCATGGGTAGTCAGTAATTCGTATATTATCATATGCCATGGGTAGTCAGTATTTCGTATATTATCATATGCCATGGGAAGTCAGTATTTCGTATATTATCATATGCCATGGGTAGTCAGTATTTCGTATATTATAATATGTCATGGTAGTCAGTATTTCGTATATTATCATAGGCCATGGGTAGTCAGTATTTCGTATATTATCATATGCCGTGGGTAGGCAGTATTTCATATAATGTCATAGGCCATGGGTAGACAGAATTTCGTATATTATTATATGTCATGGGTTGTCAGTATTTCGTATGTTATCGTATGCCATGGGTAGTCAGTATTTCGTATATAATCATATGCCATGGGTAGTCAGTATTTCGTATATTATCATACGCCACGGGTAGTCAATATTTCGTATATTATTATATGCCATGGGTTGTCAGTATTTCGTATGTTATCATATGTCATGGGTAGACAGTATTTCGTATATTATCATATGCCATGGGTAGTCAGTATTTCGTATATTATCATATGCCATGGGTAGTCAGTATTTCGTATATTATCATAGGGCATGCATAGTCAGTATTTCGTATATTATCATATGTCATGGGTAGTCAGTATTTCGTATATTATCATCTGTAATGGGTAGTCAGTATTTCGTATATTATCATATGCCACGGGTAGTCAGTATTTCGTATATTATCATTTGTCATTGGTAGTCAGTATTTCGAATATTATCATATGCCATCGGTAGTCAGTATTTCGTATATTATCATAGGGCATGGGTAGTCAGTATTTCATATATTATCATATGCCATGGGTAGTCAGTATTTCGTATATTATTATATGTCATGGTTAGTCAGTATTTCGAATGTTATCATGTTACATGCAAAGTAAGTATTTCCTATATTATCATATTCCATGGGTAGTCATTATTTCGTATATTATCATATGCCATGGGTAGTCAGTATTTCGTATATTATCATAGAACATGCAAAGTCAGTATTTCCTATATTATCATATGCCATGGGTAGTCAGTATTTCCTATATTATTATATGCCATCGGTTGTCAGTATTTCGTATATTATCATATGCCATGGGTAGTCAATATTTCGTAAATTATTATATGCCATGGGTTGTCAGTATTTCTTATGTTATCATATGCCATGGGTAGTCAGTATATCGTATATTATCATATGCCATGGGTAGTCAGTATTTCGTATATTATCATATGCCATGATAGTCAGTATTTCGTATATCATCATAGGCCATGGGTAGTCAGTATTTCGTATATTTTCATATGCCATGGGTTGTCAGTTTTCCGTATATTATCATTTGCCATTGGTAGTCAGTATTTCGTATATTATCTTATGCCATGGGTAGTCAATATTTCGTATATTATCATATGTCATGGTCTACAGTATTTAGTATATTATCATTTGCCATTGATAGTCAGTATTTCGCATATTATCATATGCAATGGGTAGGCTGTATTTTGTATATTATCTTATGCCATGGGTAGTCAGTATTTCGTATATTATTATTTGCCATTGGTGGTCAGTATTTCGTATATTATCATTTGCCACTGGTAGTCAGTATTTCGTATATCATCATAGGCCATGAGTAGTCAGTATTTCGTATATTATCATTGGACATGCATAGTCAGTATTTCCTATATTATCATATGCCATGGGTAGTCAGTATTCGTATATTATCATAGGCCATGGGTAGTCAGTATTTTGTATATTATCATATGCCATGGGTAGTCAGTATTTCGTATGTTATCATATGCCATGGGTAGTCAGTATTTCGTATGTTATCATATCCCAAGCGTAGTCAGTATTTCGTATATTATCATTTACCATTGGTGGACAGTATTTCGTATATTATCATATGCCATGGGAAGTCAGTATTTCGTATATTATAATATGCCATGGGTAGTCAGTATTTCATATATATCACATATGCCATGGGTAGTCAGTATTTCGTATATTATCATATGACTTGGGTAGTCAGTATTTTGTATATTATCGTTTGCCATTGGTAGTCAGTATTTCGTATATTATGATTTGCCATGCATAGTCAGTATTTCGTATATCATCATAGGACATTGGTACTCAGTATTACGTATATTATAATATGCCATGTGTAGTCAGTATTTCGTATATCATCTTAGGCCACTGGGTAGTCAGTATTTCGTATATTATCATTTGCCATTTGTAGTCAGTATTTCATATATTATCATATGTCATGGGTAGTCAGTATTTCGTATATTATCATATGCCATGGTAGTCAGTATTTCGTATATTATCATATGCCATGGGTAGTCAGTATTTGGTATATAATCATTTGCCATGGGTAGTCAGTATTTCGTATATTATCATTTGCCATGGGTAGTCAGTATTTCGTATATTATCATTTGCCATTGGTTGTCAGTATTTCGTGTATTATCATATGCCAAGGGTAGTCAGTATTTCGTATATTATCATAGGCCATGGGTAGTCAGTATTTCGTATGTTATCATGTGCCATGGGTAGTCTGTATTTCGTATATTATCATATCCCAAGCGTAGTCAGTGTTTCGTATATTATCATTTCCCATTGGTAGTCAGTATTTCGTATATTATCATATGCCATGGGTAGGCAGTATTTTGTATATTATTTCATGCCATGTGTAGTCAGTATTACATATATTATCATATACCATGGGTAATCAGTATTTCGTATATTATCATTGGACTTGGGTAGTCAGTATTTTGTATATTATCATTTGCCATTGGTAGTCAGTATTTCGTATATTATCAGATGCCTTGGATAGGCAGTATTTTGTATATTATCTCATAACATGGGTAGTCAGTATTTCGTATATTATCATTTGCCATGGGTAGTCAGTATTTCATATATTATCATTTAGCATGGTAGTCAGTATTTTGTATATCATCATAGGTCATGGGTAGTCAGTATTTCGTATATTATCATGTGCCATGGGTAGTCAGTATTTCGTATATTATCATTTGCCATTAGTAGTCAGTAATTCGTATATTATCATATGCCATGGGTAGGCAGTATTTTGTATATAATCTTATGCCATGGATAGTCAGTACTTCGTATATTATCATTTGCCATGGGTAGTCAGTATGTCGCATATTATCATTTGACATGCTAAGTCAGTATTTCGTACATTATCACATGTCATGGGTAGTCATTATTACGTATATTATCACATGTCATGGGTAGTCATTATTTTGTATATTATCATAGGCCTTGGTTAGTCATTATTTCGTGTATTTTCATATGTCATGGTAGTCAGTATTTCGTATATTATCATAGGCCATGCGTAGTCAGTATTTCGTATATTATCATGTGCCATGGGTAGTCAGTATTTCGTATATTATCATATGCCATGGGTAGGCAGTATTTCGTATATTGTCATACGCCATGGGTAGTCAGTAATTCGTATATTATCATATGCCATTGGTAGGCAGTATTTCGTATATTATTATATGTAATGAGTAGTCAGTATTTTGTATATTATCATATGCCATGGGAAGTCAGTATTTCGTATATTATTATATGCCATGGGTAGTAAGTATTTCGTATATTATTATATGCCATGGGTGGGCAGTATTTCGTATATTATCATATGCCACGGGTAGTCAATAATTCGTATATTATCATATGCCACGGGCAGTCAGTAATTCGTATATTATCATAGGTCATGGGTAGTCGGTATTTTGTATATTTTCATATGCCATGCATAGTCAGTATTTCGTTTATCATTAAAGGACATTGGTTCTCAGTGTTTCGTATATTATCATATGCCATGTGTAGTCTGTATTTCGTATATTATTATATGCCATGGGTAGTCAGTTTTTCGAATATTATGATATGCCATGGGTAGTCAGTATTTCGTATTTTATCATAGGCCATGGGTAGTCAGTATTTCGTATATTATCATATGCCATGGGTAGTAAGTATTTCGTATATTATCATTGGACATGCATAGTCAGTATTTCTTATATTATCATATGCCATGCATAGTCAGTATTTCGTATATTATCATAAGCCATGCGTAGGCAGTATTTCGTATATTATCTTATGCCATGGGTAGTCAGTATTTCGTATATTATTATTTGCCATTGGTTGTCAGTATTTTGTATATTATCATTTGCCATGGGTAGTCAGTATTTCGTATATTATCATTTGAAATGGTTAGTCCGTATTTCGTATATTATCATTGGCCATGGATAGTCAGTATTTCGTATATTATCATATGCGATGGGTAGTCATTATTTCGTATATTATCATATGTCATGGGTAGTCAGTATTTCAAATATTATCATAAGCCAGGGTTAGTCATTATTTCGTATATTATCATGTGCCATGGGTAGACAGTATTTCGTACATTATCATTGGCCATGGGTGGTCATTATTTCGTGTATTATCATATGTCATGGTAGTCAGGATTTCGTATATTATCATAGGCCATGGGTAGTCAGCATTTTGTATATTATCATATGCAATGGGTCGGCAGTATTTCGTATATTGTCATAGGCCATGGGTAGTCAGTATTTCATATATTATCATATGCCTTGGCTAGTCAGTATTTCGTATATTATCATTGGCCATGGATAGTCAGTATTTCGTATATTATCATATGCGATGGGTAGTCAGTATTTCGTATATTATCATATGTCATGGGTAGTCAGTATTTCAAATATTATCATAGGCCAGGGTTAGTCATTATTTCGTATATTATCATGTGCCATGGGTAGACAGTATTTCGTATATTATCATTGGCCATGGGTGGTCATTATTTCGTGTATTATCATATGTCATGGTAGTCAGTATTTCGTATATTATCATAGGCCATGGGTAGTCAGCATTTTGTATATTATCATATGCCATGGGTCGGCAGTATTTCGTATATTACAATTTGCCGTTGGCAGTCAGTATTTCGTATATTATCATTTGCCAATGGTAGTCAGCAATTTGTATATTATCATATGCCAAGGGTAGTCAGTATTTCGTATATTATCATATGCCATGCATAGTCAGTATTTCGTATATTATCATATGGCATGGGTAGTCTGTATTTCGTATATTATCATATCCCAAGCGTAGTCAGTATTTCGTATATTATCATTTGCCATTGGTAGTCAGTATTTCGTATATTATCATATGCCATGGGAAGTCAGTATTTCGAATATTATCATATGCCATGGGTAGGCAGTATTTTGTATATTATATCATGCCATGGGTAGTCAGTATTTCATATATTATCATATGCCTTGGCTAGTCAGTATTTCGTATATTATCATATGCCATGGGTAGTCAGTATTTTGTATATTATCATTTGCCATTGGTAGTCAGCATTTCATATATTATCATATGCCATGGGTAGTCAGTATTTCGTATATTATCATATGCCATGGATAGGAAGTATTTTATATATTATCTTATACCATGTGAAGTCAGGATTTCGTATATTATTATATGCCATGGGTAATCAGTATTTCGTATATTATCATTTGAAATGGGTAGTCAGTTTTTCGTATATTGTCATTGGACATGGTTAGTCAGTATTTCGTATATTATCATATGCCATGGTAGTCAGTATTTCGTATATTATCCTATGTCATGGGTAGTCAGTATTTCAAATATTATCATAGGCCAGGGTTAGTCATTATTTCGTATAGTATCATGTGCCATGGGTAGACAGTATTTCGTATATTATCATATGCCATGGATAGTCAGTATTTCGTATATTATCATTTGCCATTGATAGTCAGTATTTCGTATATTATCATATGCTGTGGGTAGGCAGTATTTTGTATATTATCTTATGACATGTATAGTAAGTATTTCGTATATAATACTTTGCCATGGGTAGTCAGTATTTCGTATATTATCATATGCCATCGGTAGGCAGTATTTAGTATATTATCTTATGCCATGGGTAGTCAGTAGTTCGTATATTATCATGTGCCATGGGTAGTCAGTATTTCGTATATTATCATTTGCCATTGGTAGTCAGTATTTCGTATATTATCATATGCCATGGATAGTCAGTATTTCGTATATTATCATTTGCCATTGGTCGTCTGTATTTCGTATATTGTCATATGTCAAGTGTAGGCAGTATTTCGTATATTATCATTTGCCAAGGGTAGTCAGTATTTCGTATATTATCATGTGCCATACATGGTCAGTATTTCGTCAGTATTTCGTATATTATGCCATGGGTAGTCAGTATTTCGTATATTATCATTTGCCATTGGTAGTCAGTATTTCGTATATTATCATATGCCATGGATAGTCAGTATTTCGTATATTATCATTTGCCAGTGGTAGTCAGTATTTCGTATATTGTCATATGTCAAGTGTAGGCAGCATTTCGTATATTATCATTTGCCATTGGTAGTCAGTATTTCGTATATTATTATATGCCAAGGGTAGTCAGTATTTCGTATATTATTATGTGCCATACATGGTCAGTATTTCGTATATTATCATATGCCATGGGTAGTCAGTATTTCGTATATTATCATATCCCAAGCGTAGTCAGTATTTCGTATATTATCATTTCCAATTGGTAGTCAGTATTTCGTATATTATCATATGCCATGGGTAGGCAGTATTTTGTATATTATCACATGCCATGGGTAGTCATTATTACGTACATTATCATAGGCCTTGGTTAGTCATTATTTCGTGTATTATCATATGTCATGGTAGTCAGTATTTCGTATATTATCATAGGCCATGGGTAGACAGTATTTTGTATATTATTATATGCCATGGGTAGTAAGTATTTCGTATATTATCATATGCCATGGGTAGGCAGTATTTCGTATATTATCATATGCCACGGGTAGTCAGTATTTCGTATATTATTATATGCCATGGGTAGTAAGTATTTCGTATATTATCATATGCCACGGGTAGTCAGTATTTCGTATATTATCATATGCCATGCATAGTCAATATTTCGTATATCATCAAATGACATTGGTTCTCAGTATTTGGTACATTATCATATGCCATGTGTAGTCAGTATTTCGTATACTATTATATGCCATGGGTAGTCAGTATTTCGTATATTATCATATGCCATGGGTAGTCAGTATTTCGTATATTATCATTGGACATGGTTAGTCAGTATTTCGTATATTATCATATGCCATGGTAGTCAGTATTTTGTATATCATCATAGGCCAATGGTAGTCAGTATTTCGTATATTATCATATGTCATTGGTAGTCAGTATTTCGTATATTATCATATGTCATGGGTAGTCAGTATTTCGTATATTATTATATGCCATGGGTAGTCAGTATTTCGTATATTATCATATGCCATGGGTACTCAGTATTTCGTATATTATTATATGCTATGGGTAGTCAGTATTTCATATATTATCATATGTCATGGTAGTCAGTATTTCGTATATTATTATAGGCCATGGGGAGTCAGTATTTCGTATATTATCATATGCCATGGGTAGTCAGTATTTCGTATACTATCATTTGCCATTGGTAGTCAGTATTTCGTATATTATCATATGCCATGGATAGTCAGTATTTCGTATATTATCATTTGCCATTGGTAGTCTGTATTTCGTATATTGTCATATGTCAAGTGTAGGCAGTATTTCGTATATCATCATTTGCCATTGGTAGTCAGTATTTCGTATATTATCATATGCCAAGGGTAGTCAGTATTTCGTATATTATCATGTGCCATACATGGTCAGTATTTCGTATATTATCATATGCCATGGGTAGTCAGTATTTCGTATATTATCATTTGCCATTGGTAGTCAATATTTCGTATATTATCATATGAAATGGATAGTCAGTATTTTGTATATTATCATTTGCCATTGGTAGTCAGTATTTTGTATATTGTCATATGTCAAGTGTAGGTAGTATTTCGTATATTATCATTTGCCATTGGTAGTCAGTATTTCGTATATTATCATTTACAATTGGTAGTCAGTATTTCGTATATTATCATATGCCATGGGAAGTCAGTATTTCGTATATTATCATATGCCATGGGTAGGCAGTATTTTGTATATTATCTCATGCCATGGGTAGTCAGTATTTCATATATTATCATATGTCATGGGTAGTCATTATTTCGTATATTATCATATGTCATGGTAGTCAGTATTTCGTATATTATCATAGGCCATGGGTAGACAGTATTTTGTATATTTTTATATGCCATGGGTAGTAAGTATTTCGTATATTATCATTTGCCATGGGTAGGCAGTATTTCGTATATTATCATATGCCACGGGTAGTCAGTATTTCGTATATTATTATATGCCATGGGTAGTAAGAATTTCGTATATTATCATATGCCATGGGTAGTCTGTATTTCGTATATTATTATAGGCCATGGGTAGGCAGTATTTGTATATTATCTTATGCCATGGGTAGTCAATATTTCGTATATTATCATAGGCCATGGGTAGTCGGTATTTTGTATATTATCATATGCCATGCATAGTCAATATTTCGTATATCATCAAATGACATTGGTTCTCAGTATTTCGTATCTTATCATATGCCATGGGTAGTCAGTATTTCGTATATTATCATATGCAATGGGTAGTCAGTATTTCGTATATTATCATATACCATGGGTAGTCAGTTTTTCGAATATTATGATATGCCATGGGTAGTCAGTATTTCGTATTTTATCATAGGCCATGGGTAGTCAGTATTTCGTATATTATCATATGCAATGGGTAGTCGGTATTTCGTATATTATCATTGGACATGCATAGTCAGTATTTCGTATATTATCATATGCCATGCATAATCAGTATTTCGTATATTATCATATGCCATGCGTAGGCAGTATTTCGTATATTATCTTATGCCATGGGTAGTCAGTATTTCGTATATTATCATGTGCCATGGGAAGTCATTATTTCGTATATTATCATATGTCATGGTAATCAGTATTTCTATATTATCATATGCCAAGGGTAGTCAGTATTCGTATATTATCATAGGCCATGGGTAGTCAGTATTTCGTATATTATCAGATGCCATGGTTAATCAGTATTTCGTATATTATCATATGCCATGGTAGTCAGTATTTTGTATATCATCATAGGCCATGGGTAGTCAGTATTTCGTATATTATCATGTGCCATGGGCAGTCAGTATTTCGTATATTATCATTTGCCATTAGTAGTCAATATTTCGTATATTATCATATGCCATGGGTAGGCAGTATTTTGTATATTATTTTATGCCATGGATAGTCAGTATTCCGTATATTATCATTTGCCATGGGTAGTCAGTATTTCGCATATTATCATTGGACATGGTTAGTCAGTATTTCGTACATTATCGAATGTCATGGGTAGCCATTATTTCGTATATAATCACATGCCATGGGTAGTCAGTATTTCGAATATTATCATATGCCATGGGTAGTCAGTATTTCGTATATTATCATTTGCCATTGGTAGTCAGTATTCCGTATATTATTATATGCCATGGGTAGGCAGTATTTTGTATATTGTCTTATACCATGGGTATTCAATATTTCGTATATTATCATATGTCATGGTCTACAGTTTTTCGTATATTATCTTACGCCATGGGTAGTCAGTATTTCGTTTATTATCTTATGCCATGGGTAGTCAGTATTTCATATATTATCATATGCCATGGGTAGTCAGTATTTCGTATATTATTATTTGCCATTGGTTGTCTGTATTTCGTATATTATCATTTGCCACTGGTAGTCAGTATTTCGTATATTATCATATGCCATGGGTAGGCAGTATTTTGTATAGTATCATATGTCATGGGAAGGCAGTATTTTGTATATTATCTGATGCCATGGGTAGTCAGTATTTCGTATATTATCTAATGCCATGGGTAGTTAGTATTTCGTATATTATCATATGCCATGGGTAGTCAGTATTTTGTATATTATCATATCCCATGGTAGTCAGTATTTCGTATATCATCATAGTCCATGAGTAGTCAGTATTTCGTATATTATCATTGGGCATGCATAGTCTGTATTTCCCATATTATCATATGCCATGGGTAGTCAGTATTCGTATATTATCATAGGCCATGGGTAGTCAGTATTTCGTATATTATCATTGAACATGCATAGTCAGTATTTCGTATATTATCGTATGCCATGTGTAGTTAGTATTTTGTATATTATTATATGCAATGGGTAGTCAGTATTTTGTATATTATCATATGCCATGGGTAGTCAGTATTTCGTATATTATCATATGTCATGGGTAGTTAGTATTTCGTATATTACCATATGTCATGGGTAGTCAGTATTTCGTATATTATCATTGGACATGCATAGTCAGTATTTCGTATATTATCATTGGACATGCATAGTCAATATTTCGTATATTATTATATGCCATGGGTTGTCAGTATTTCGTATGTTATCGTATGCCATGGGTAGTCAGTATTTCGTATATTATCATATGCCATGGGTAGTTAGTATTTCGTATATTATGATATGCCATGGTAGTCAGTATTTCGTATATCATCATATGTCGTGGTAGCCAGTATTTCATATATTATCATATTCCAAGTGTAGTCGGTATTTCGTATATTATCATATGCCATGGGTAGGCAGTATTTCGTATATTATCATATGCCATGGGTAGTCAGTATTTTGTATATTAACATATGCCATGGGTAGTCAGTATTTCTTATATTATGATATGTCATGGGTAGTTATTATTTCGTATATTATTATATGTCATGGGTAGTCAGTATTTCGTATATTATCATTGGACATGCATAGTCAGTATTTCGTATATTATCATTGGACATGCATAGTCATTATTTCGTATATTATCATATGCAATGGGTAGTCAGTATTTTGTATATTATCTTAGGCCATGGGTAGTCAGTATTTCGTATATTATCATTTGCCAAGGGTAGTCAGTATTTTGTATATTATCATATGCCATGGGTAGTCAGTATTTGGTATACTATCATATGTAATGGGTAGTCAGTATTTTGTATATTATCATAGGGCATGGGTAGTCAGTATTTCGTATATTATCATAGGGCATGGGTAGTCAGTATTTCGTATATTGTCATTTGCCATGGGTAGTCAGTATGTCGTATATTATCATATGACATGGGTAGTAAGTATTTTATATATTATCTTAGGCCATGGGTAGTCAGTATTTCGTATATTATCATTTGCCAAGAGTAGTCAGTATTTTGTATATTATCATATGCCGTGGGTAGTCAGTATTTCGTATATTATCATAGGGCATGCATAGTCAGTATTTCGTATATTATCATATGTCATGGGTAGTCAGTATTTCGTATATTATCATCTGTAATGGGTAGTCAGTATTTCGTACATTATCATATGCCACGGGTAGTCAGTATTTCGTATATTATCATTTGCCATTGGTAGTCAGTATTTTGTATATTTTCATATGCCATGGGTAGTCAATATTTCGTATATTATTATATGCCATGGGTAGTCAGTATTTCGTATATTATCATATGCCATGGTAGTCAGTATTTCGTATATCATCATAGGCCATGGGTAGTCAGTATTTCGTATATTATCATACGCCACGGGTAGTCAATATTTCGTATATTATTATATGCCATGGGTTGTCAGTATTTCGTATGTTATCATATGTCATGGGTAGACAGTATTTCGTATATTATCATATGCCATGGGTAGTCAGTATTTCGTATATTATCATATGTCATGAGCAGTCAGTATTTCGTATATTATCATGTGCCATGGGTAGTCAGTATTTCGTATATTATCATATGCCATGGTAGTCAGTATTTCGTATATCATCATATGTCGTGGTAGCCAGTATTTCATATATTATCAGATTCCAAGTGTAGTCAGTATTTCGTATATTATCATATGCCATGGGTAGTCAGTATTTCGTATATTATCATATGCCATGTTAGTCAGTATTTCGTATATCATCATAGGCCATGGGTAGTCGGTATTTCGTATATTATCATATGCCATGGGTAGGCAGTATTTCGTATATTATCATATGCCATGGGTAGTCAGTATTTTGTATATTACCATATGCCATGGGTAGTCAGTATTTCGTATATTATCATATGTCATGGGTAGTTATTATTTCGTATAGTATCATATGTTATGGGTAGTCAGTATTTCGTATATTATCATCGGACATGCATAGTCAGTATTTCGTATATTATCATTGGACATGCATAGTCATTATTTCGTATATTATCATATGCCATGGGTAGTCAGTATTTTGTATATTATCTTAGGCCATGGGTAGTCAGTATTTCGTATATTATCATTTGCCAAGGGTAGGCAGTATTTTGTATATTATCATATGCCATGGGTAGTCAGTATTTCGTATATTATCATATGTAATGGGTAGTCAGTATTTTGTATATTATCGTAGGGCATGGGTAGTCAGTATTTCGTATATTATCATAGGGCATGGGTAGTCAGTATTTCGTATATTATCATATGCCATGGGTAGACAGTATTTTGTATATTATCTTAGGCCATGGGTAGTCAGTATTTCGTATATTATCATTTGCCAAGGGTAGTCAGTATTTTGTATATTATCATATGCCATGGGTAGTCAGTATTTCGTATATTATCATATGCCATGGGTAGTCAGTATTTCGTATATTATCATATGTCATGGGTAGTTAGTATTTCGTATATTACCATATGTCATGGGTAGTCAGTATTTCGTATATTATCATTGGACATGCATAGTCAGTATTTCGTATATTATCATTGGACATGCATAGTCAATATTTCGTATATTATTATATGCCATGGGTTGTCAGTATTTCGTATGTTATCGTATGCCATGGGTAGTCAGTATTTCGTATATTATCATATGCCATGGGTAGTTAGTATTTCGTATATTATGATATGCCATGGTAGTCAGTATTTCGTATATCATCATATGTCGTTGTAGCCAGTATTTCATATATTATCATATTCCAAGTGTAGTCGGTATTTCGTATATTATCATATGCCATGGGTAGGCAGTATTTCGTATATTATCATATGCCATGGGTAGTCAGTATTTTGTATATTAACATATGCCATGGGTAGTCAGTATTTCGTATATTATGATATGTCATGGGTAGTTATTATTTCGTATATTATCATATGTCATGGGTAGTCCGTATTTCGTATATTATCATTGGACATGCATAGTCAGTATTTCGTATATTATCATTGGACATGCATAGTCATTATTTCGTATATTATCATATGCAATGGGTAGTCAGTATTTTGTATATTATCTTAGGCCATGGGTAGTCAGTATTTCGTATATTATCATTTGCCAAGGGTAGTCAGTATTTTGTATATTATCATATGCCATGGGTAGTCAGTATTTGGTATACTATCATATGTAATGGGTAGTCAGTATTTTGTATATTATCATAGGGCATGGGTAGTCAGTATTTCGTATATTATCATAGGGCATGGGAAGTCAGTATTTCGTATATTATCATTTGCCATGGGTAGTCAGTATGTCGTATATTATCATATGACATGGGTAGTAAGTATTTTATATATTATCTTAGGCCATGGGTAGTCAGTATTTCGTATATTATCATTTGCCAAGAGTAGTCAGTATTTTGTATATTATCATATGCCATGGGTAGTCAGTATTTCGTATATTATCATAGGGCATGCATAGTCAGTATTTCGTATATTATCATCTGTAATGGGTAGTCAGTATTTCGTATATTATCATATGCCACGGGTAGTCAGTATTTCGTATATTATCATTTGCCATTGGTAGTCAGTATTTTGTATATTTTCATATGCCATGGGTAGTCAATATTTCGTATATTATTATATGCCATGGGTAGTCAGTATTTCGTATATTATCATATGCCATGGTAGTCAGTATTTCGTATATCATCATAGGCCATGGGTAGTCAGTATTTCGTATATTATCATACGCCACGGGTAGTCAATATTTCGTATATTATTATATGCCATGGGTTGTCAGTATTTCGTATGTTATCATATGTCATGGGTAGACAGTATTTCGTATATTATCATATGCCATGGGTAGTCAGTATTTCGTATATTATCATATGTCATGAGCAGTCAGTATTTCGTATATTATCATGTGCCATGGGTAGTCAGTATTTCGTATATTATCATATGCCATGGTAGTCAGTATTTCGTATATCATCATATGTCGTGGTAGCCAGTATTTCATATATTATCATATTCCAAGTGTAGTCAGTATTTCGTATATTATCATATGCCATGGGTAGTCAGTATTTCGTATATTATCATATGCCATGTTAGTCAGTATTTCGTATATCATCATAGGCCATGGGTAGTCGGTATTTCGTATATTATCATATGCCATGGGTAGGCAGTATTTCGTATATTATCATATGCCATGGGTAGTCAGTATTTTGTATATTACCATATGCCATGGGTAGTCAGTATTTCGTATATTATCATATGTCATGGGTAGTTATTATTTCGTATAGTATCATATGTTATGGGTAGTCAGTATTTCGTATATTATCATCGGACATGCATTGTCAGTATTTCGTATATTATCATTGGACATGCATAGTCATTATTTCGTATATTATCATATGCCATGGGTAGTCAGTATTTTGTATATTATCTTAGGCCATGGGTAGTCAGTATTTCGTATATTATCATTTGCCAAGGGTAGGCAGTATTTTGTATATTATCATATGCCATGGGTAGTCAGTATTTCGTATATTATCATATGTAATGGGTAGTCAGTATTTTGTATATTATCGTAGGGCATGGGTAGTCAGTATTTCGTATATTATCATAGGGCATGGGTAGTCAGTATTTCGTATATTATCATATGCCATGGGTAGTCAGTATTTTGTATATTATCTTAGGCCATGGGAAGTCAGTATTTCGTATATTATCATATGCCATGGGTAGTCAGTATTTCGTATATTATAATATGTCATGGTAGTCAGTATTTCGTATATTATCATAGGCCATGGGTAGTCAGTATTTCGTATATTATCATATGCCGTGGGTAGGCAGTATTTCGTATATTGTCATAGGCCATGGGTAGACAGAATTTCGTATATTATTATATGCCATGGGTTGTCAGTATTTCGTATGTTATCGTATGCCATGGGTAGTCAGTATTTCGTATATAATCATATGCCATGGGTAGTCAGTATTTCGTATATTATCATACGCCACGGGTAGTCAATATTTCGTATATTATTATATGCCATGGGTTGTCAGTATTTCGTATGTTATCATATGTCATGGGTAGACAGTATTTCGTATATTATCATATGCCATGGGTAGTCAGTATTTCGTATATTATCATATGCCATGGATAGTCAGTATTTTGTATATTATCTTAGGCCATGGGTAGTCAGTATTTCGTATATTATCATTTGCCAAGGGTAGTCAGTATTTTGTATATTATCATATGCCATGGGTAGTCAGTATTTCGTATATTATCATAGGGCATGCATAGTCAGTATTTCGTATATTATCATATGTCATGGGTAGTCAGTAATTTGTATATTATCATATGCCATGGGTAGTCAATATTTCGTATATTATTATATGCCATGGGTTGTCAGTATTTCTTATGTTATCATATGCCATGGGTAGTCAGTATATCGTATATTATCATATGCCATGGGTAGTCAGTATTTTGTATATTATCATATGCCTTGGTAGTCAGTATTTCGTATATCATCATAGGCCATGGGTAGTCAGTAATTCGTATATTATCATATGCCATGGGTAGTCAGTATTTCGTATATTATCATATGCCATGGGAAGTCAGTATTTCGTATATTATCATATGCCATGGGTAGTCAGTATTTCGTATATTATAATATGTCATGGTAGTCAGTATTTCGTATATTATCATAGGCCATGGGTAGTCAGTATTTCGTATATTATCATATGCCGTGGGTAGGCAGTATTTCATATAATGTCATAGGCCATGGGTAGACAGAATTTCGTATATTATTATATGTCATGGGTTGTCAGTATTTCGTATGTTATCGTATGCCATGGGTAGTCAGTATTTCGTATATAATCATATGCCATGGGTAGTCAGTATTTCGTATATTATCATACGCCACGGGTAGTCAATATTTCGTATATTATTATATGCCATGGGTTGTCAGTATTTCGTATGTTATCATATGTCATGGGTAGACAGTATTTCGTATATTATCATATGCCATGGGTAGTCAGTATTTCGTATATTATCATATGCCATGGGTAGTCAGTATTTCGTATATTATCATAGGGCATGCATAGTCAGTATTTCGTATATTATCATATGTCATGGGTAGTCAGTATTTCGTATATTATCATCTGTAATGGGTAGTCAGTATTTCGTATATTATCATATGCCACGGGTAGTCAGTATTTCGTATATTATCATTTGTCATTGGTAGTCAGTATTTCGAATATTATCATATGCCATCGGTAGTCAGTATTTCGTATATTATCATAGGGCATGGGTAGTCAGTATTTCATATATTATCATATGCCATGGGTAGTCAGTATTTCGTATATTATTATATGTCATGGTTAGTCAGTATTTCGAATGTTATCATGTTACATGCAAAGTAAGTATTTCCTATATTATCATATTCCATGGGTAGTCATTATTTCGTATATTATCATATGCCATGGGTAGTCAGTATTTCGTATATTATCATAGAACATGCAAAGTCAGTATTTCCTATATTATCATATGCCATGGGTAGTCAGTATTTCCTATATTATTATATGCCATCGGTTGTCAGTATTTCGTATATTATCATATGCCATGGGTAGTCAATATTTCGTAAATTATTATATGCCATGGGTTGTCAGTATTTCTTATGTTATCATATGCCATGGGTAGTCAGTATATCGTATATTATCATATGCCATGGGTAGTCAGTATTTCGTATATTATCATATGCCATGATAGTCAGTATTTCGTATATCATCATAGGCCATGGGTAGTCAGTATTTCGTATATTTTCATATGCCATGGGTTGTCAGTTTTCCGTATATTATCATTTGCCATTGGTAGTCAGTATTTCGTATATTATCTTATGCCATGGGTAGTCAATATTTCGTATATTATCATATGTCATGGTCTACAGTATTTAGTATATTATCATTTGCCATTGATAGTCAGTATTTCGCATATTATCATATGCAATGGGTAGGCTGTATTTTGTATATTATCTTATGCCATGGGTAGTCAGTATTTCGTATATTATTATTTGCCATTGGTGGTCAGTATTTCGTATATTATCATTTGCCACTGGTAGTCAGTATTTCGTATATCATCATAGGCCATGAGTAGTCAGTATTTCGTATATTATCATTGGACATGCATAGTCAGTATTTCCTATATTATCATATGCCATGGGTAGTCAGTATTCGTATATTATCATAGGCCATGGGTAGTCAGTATTTCGTATATTATCATTGAACATGCATAGTCAGTATTTCGTATATTATCGTATTCCATGAGTAGTTAGTATTTTGTATATTATCATATGCCATGGGTAGTCAGTATTTTGTATATTATCATATGCCATGGGAAGGCAGTATTTTGTATATTATCTGATGCCATGGGTAGTCAGTATTTCGTATATTATTTTATGCCATGGGTAGTCAGTATTTCGTATATTATCATATGCCATGGGTAGTCAGTATTTTGTATATTATCATATCCCATGGTAGTCAGTATTTCGTATATCATCATAGGCCATGAGTAGTCAGTATTTCGTATATTATCATTGGACATGCATAGTCAGTATTTCCTATATTATCATATGCCATGGGTAGTCAGTATTCGTATATTATCATAGGCCATGGGTAGTCAGTATTTCGTATATTATCATTGAACATGCATAGTCAGTATTTTGTATATTATCGTATGCCATGGGTAGTAAGTATTTTGTATATTATCATATGCCATGGGTAGTCAGTATTTTGTATATTATCATATGCCATGGGTAGTCAGTATTTCGTATATTATAATATGCCAAGCGTCGTCAGTATTTCGTATATTATCATAGGCCATTGGTAGGCAGTTTTTTGTATATTGTCATAGGCCATGGGTAGTCATTATTTCGTATATTATCATAGGCCATGGGTAGTCAGTATTTCGTATATTATCATAGGCCATGGGTACTCAGTATTTCGTATATTATCAAACGCCACGGGTAGTCAGTATTTCGTATATTATCTTATGCATGGGTAGTCAGTATTTCGTGTATTATCATTTGCCATTGGTAGTCAGTATTACGTATATTATCATATGCCATGGGTAGTCAGTATTTCGTATATTATCATATGCCATGGTAGTCAGTATTTCGTATATCATCATATGTCGTGGTAGCCAGTGTTTCATATATTATCATATGTCATGGTAGCCAGTATTTTATATATTATCATATTCCAAGTGTAGTCATTATTTCGTATATTATCATATGTCATGGTAGTCAGTATTTCGTATATTATCATATGCCATGGGTAGTCAGTATTTCGTATATTATCCTTTTCCATGGGTTGTCAGTATTTCGTATATTATCATTTGCCATTGGTTGTCAGTATGTTGTATATTATCTTATGCCATGGGTAGTCAGTATTTCGTATATTATCATTTGCCATTGGTAGTCAGTATTTCGTGTATTATCATATGCCATGGGTAGTCAGTATTTCGTATATTGTCATATGCCATGGGTTGTCAGTATTTCGTATATCATCATAGGCCATGGGTGGTCAGTATTTCGTATATTATCATATGCCATGGGTAGTCAGTATTCGTATATTGTCATATGCCATGGGTAGTCAGTATTTCGTATATTATAATATGTCATGTTAGTCAGTATTTCGTATATTATCATAGGCCATGGGTAGACCGTATTTTGTATATTATCACATGCCATGGGTAGGCAGTATTTCGTATATTATCATATGTCAAGCGTCGTCAGTATTTCGTATATTATTGTATGCCAAGCGTCGTCAGTATTTCGTATATTATCGGGGGCCATGGGTAGTCAGTATTTCGTATGTTATTGTGTGCCAAGCGTCGTCAGTATTTCGTATATTATCATAGGCCATGGGTAGTCAGTATTTCGTATATTATCATATGCCATGGGTAGGCACTATTTCGTATATTGTCATAGGCCAAGGGTAGCAGTATTTCGTATATTTTCATTTGCCAATGGTAGTCAGTATTTCGTATATTATCATTTGCCATTGGTAGTCAGTATTTCGTGTATTATCATTTGCCATTGGTAGTCAGTATTTCGTATATTATCATATGCCATGGTAGTCAGTATTTCGTATATCATCATATGTCGTGGTAGCCAGTGTTTCATATATTATCATATGTCATGGTAGCCAGTATTTCATATATTATCATATTCCAAGTGTAGTCAGTATTTCGTATATTATCATATGTCATGGTAGTCAGTATTTCGTATATTATAATATGCCATGGGGAGTCAGTATTTTGTATATTATCCTTTTCATGGGTTGTCATTATTTCGTATATTATCATTTGCTATTGGTTGTCAGTATGTTGTATATTATCTTATGCCATGGGTAGTCAGTATTTCGTATATTATCATTTGCCATTGGTAGTCAGTATTTCGTATATTATCATATGCCATGGGTAGTCAGTATTTCGTATATTGTCATATGCCATGGGTAGTCAGTATTTCGTATATTATTATATGCCATGGGTTGTCAGTATTTCGTATATCATCATAGGCCATGGGTAGTCAGTATTTCGTATATTATCATATGCCATGGTAGTCAGTATTTCGTATATCATCATATGTCGTGGTAGCCAGTGTTTCATATATTATCATATGTCATGGTAGCCAGTATTTCATATATTATCATATTCCAAGTGTAGTCAGTATTTCGTATATTATCATATGTCATGGTAGTCAGTATTTCGTATATTATCATATGCCATGGGTAGTCAGTATTTCGTATATTATCCTTTTCCATGGGTTGTCAGTATTTTGTATATTATCATATGCCATGGGAAGGCAGTATATTGTATATTATCTGATGCCATGGGTAGTCAGTATTTCGTATATTATTTTATGCCATGGGTAGTCAGTATTTCGTATATTATCATATGCCATGGGTAGTCAGTATTTTGTATATTATCATATCCCATGGTAGTCAGTATTTCGTATATCATCATAGGCCATGAGTAGTCAGTATTTCGTATATTATCATTGGACATGCATAGTCAGTATTTCCTATATTATCATATGCCATGGGTAGTCAGTATTCGTATATTATCATAGGCCATGGGTAGTCAGTATTTCGTATATTATCATTGAACATGCATAGTCAGTATTTCGTATATTATCGTATGCCATGGGTAGTTAGTATTTTGTATATTATCATATGCCATGGGTAGTCAGTATTTTGTATATTATCATATGCCATGGGTAGTCAGTATTTCGTATATTATTATATGCCAAGCGTCGACAGTATTTCGTATATTATCATAGGCCATGGGTAGTCAGTATTTCGTATATTATCATTGAACATGCATAGTCAGTATTTCGTATATTATCGTATGCCATGGGTAGTTAGTATTTTGTATATTATCATATGCCATGGGTAGTCAGTATTTTGTATATTATCATATGCCATGGGAAGGCAGTATTCTGTATATTATCTGATGCCATGGGTAGTCAGTATTTCGTATATTATGTTATGCCATGTGTAGTCAGTATTTCGTATATTATCATATGCCATGGGTAGTCAGTATTTTGTATATTATCATATCCCATGGTAGTCAGTATTTCGTATATCATCATAGGCCATGAGTAGTCAGTATTTCGTATATTATCATTGGACATGCATAGTCAGTATTTCCTATATTATCATATGCCATGGGTAGTCAGTATTCGTATATTATCATAGGCCATGGGTAGTCAGTATTTCGTATATTATCATTGAACATGCATAGTCAGTATTTCGTATATTATCGTATGCCATGGGTAGTAAGTATTTTGTATATTATCATATGCCATGGGTAGTCAGTATTTTGTATATTATCATATGCCATGGGTAGTCAGTATTTCGTATATTATTATATGCCAAGCGTCGTCAGTATTTCGTATATTATCATAGGCCATAGGTAGGCAGTTTTTTGTATATTGTCATAGGCCATGGGTAGTCATTATTTCGTATATTATCATAGGCCATGGGTAGTCAGTATTTCGTATATTATCATAGGCCATGGGTACTCAGTATTTCGTATATTATCATACGCCACGGGTAGTCAGTATTTCGTATATTATCTTATGCATGGGTAGTCAGTATTTCGTGTATTATCATTTGCCATTGGTAGTCAGTATTTCGTATATTATCATATGCCATGGGTAGTCAGTATTTCGTATATTATCATATGCCATGGTAGTCAGTATTTCGTATATCATCATATGTCGTGGTAGCCAGTGTTTCATATATTATCATATGTCATGGTAGCCAGTATTTCATATATTATCATATTCCAAGTGTAGTCAGTATTTCGTATATTATCATATGTCATGGTAGTCAGTATTTCGTATATTATCATATGCCATGGGTAGTCAGTATTTCGTATATTATCCTTTTCCATGGGTTGTCAGTATTTCGTATATTATCATTTGCCATTGGTTGTCAGTATGTTGTATATTATCTTATGCCATGGGTAGTCAGTATTTCGTATATTATCATTTGCCATTGGTAGTCAGTATTTCGTGTATTATCATATGCCATGGGTAGTCAGTATTTCGTATATTGTCATATGCCATGGGTTGTCAGTATTTCGTATATCATCATAGGCCATGGGTAGTCAGTATTTCGTATATTATCATATGCCATGGGTAGTCAGTATTCGTATATTGTCATATGCCATGGGTAGTCAGTATTTCGTATATTATAATATGTCATGTTAGTCAGTATTTCGTATATTATCATAGGCCATGGATGGACCGTATTTTGTATATTATCACATGCCATGGGTAGGCAGTATTTCGTATATTATCATATGTCAAGCGTCGTCAGTATTTCGTATATTATTGTATGCCAAGCGTCGTCAGTATTTCGTATATTATCGGGGGCCATGGGTAGTCAGTATTTCGTATGTTATTGTGTGCCAAGCGTCGTCAGTATTTCGTATATTATAATATGTCATGTTAGTCAGTATTTCGTATATTATCATAGGCCATGGATAGACCGTATTTTGTATATTATCACATGCCATGGGTAGGCAGTATTTCGTATATTATCATATGTCAAGCGTCGTCAGTATTTCGTATATTATTGTATGCCAAGCGTCGTCAGTATTTCGTATATTATCGGGGGCCATGGGTAGTCAGTATTTCGTATGTTATTGTGTGCCAAGCGTCGTCAGTATTTCGTATATCATCATAGGCCATGGGTAGTCAGTATTTCGTATATTATCATATGCCATGGTAGTCAGTATTTCGTATATCATCATATGTCGTGGTAGCCAGTGTTTCATATATTATCATATGTCATGGTAGCCAGTATTTCATATATTATCATATTCCAAGTGTAGTCAGTATTTCGTATATTATCATATGTCATGGTAGTCAGTATTTCGTATATTATCATATGCCATGGGTAGTCAGTATTTCGTATATTATCCTTTTCCATGGGTTGTCAGTATTTTGTATATTATCATATGCCATGGGAAGGCAGTATTTTGTATATTATCTGATGCCATGGGTAGTCAGTATTTCGTATATTATTTTATGCCATGGGTAGTCAGTATTTCGTATATTATCATATGCCATGGGTAGTCAGTATTTTGTATATTATCATATCCCATGGTAGTCTGTATTTCGTATATCATCATAGGCCATGAGTAGTCAGTATTTCGTATATTATCATTGGACATGCATAGTCAGTATTTCCTATATTATCATATGCCATGGGTAGTCAGTATTCGTATATTATCGTAGGCCATGGGTAGTCAGTATTTCGTATATTATCATTGAACATGCATAGTCAGTATTTCGTATATTATCGTATGCCATGGGTAGTTAGTATTTTGTATATTATCATATGCCATGGGTAGTCAGTATTTTGTATATTATCATATGCCATGGGTAGTCAGTATTTCGTATATTATTATATGCCAAGCGTCGACAGTATTTCGTATATTATCATAGGCCATGGGTAGTCAGTATTTCGTATATTATCATTGAACATGCATAGTCAGTATTTCGTATATTATCGTATGCCATGGGTAGTTAGTATTTTGTATATTATCATATGCCATGGGTAGTCAGTATTTTGTATATTATCATATGCCATGGGAAGGCAGTATTCTGTATATTATCTGATGCCATGGGTATTCAGTATTTCGTATATTATTTTATGCCATGGGTAGTCAGTATTTCGTATATTATCATATGCCATGGGTAGTCAGTATTTTGTATATTATCATATCCCATGGTAGTCAGTATTTCGTATATCATCATAGGCCATGAGTAGTCAGTATTTCGTATATTATCATTGGACATGCATAGTCAGTATTTCCTATATTATCATATGCCATGGGTAGTCAGTATTCGTATATTATCATAGGCCATGGGTAGTCAGTATTTCGTATATTATCATTGAACATGCATAGTCAGTATTTCGTATATTATCGTATGCCATGGGTAGTAAGTATTTTGTATATTATCATATGCCATGGGTAGTCAGTATTTTGTATATTATCATATGCCATGGGTAGTCAGTATTTCGTATATTATTATATGCCAAGCGTCGTCAGTATTTCGTATATTATCATAGGCCATAGGTAGTCAGTATTTCGTATATTATCATATGCCATGTGTAGTCAGTATTTCGTATATCATCATAGGCCATGGGTAGTCAGTATTTCGTATATTATCATATTCCATGGGTAGACAGTATTTCGTATATTATCATAGGCCATGGGTAGTCAGTATTTCGTATATTATCATAGGCCATGGGTACTCAGTATTTCGTATATTAACATACGCCACGGGTAGTCAGTATTTCGTATATTATCTTATGCATGGGTAGTCAGTATTTCGTGTATTATCATTTGCCATTGGTAGTCAGTATTTCGTATATTATCATATGCCATGGGTAGTCAGTATTTCGTATATTATCATATGCCATGGTAGTCAGTATTTCGTATATCATCATATGTCGTGGTAGCCAGTGTTTCATATATTATCATATGTCATGGTAGCCAGTATTTCATATATTATCATATTCCAAGTGTAGTCAGTATTTCGTATATTATCATATGTCATGGTAGTCAGTATTTCGTATATTATCATATGCCATGGGTAGTCAGTATTTCGTATATTATCCTTTTCCATGGGTTGTCAGTATTTCGTATATTATCATTTGCCATTGGTTGTCAGTATGTTGTATATTATCTTATGCCATGGGTAGTCAGTATTTCGTATATTATCATTTGCCATTGGTAGTCAGTATTTCGTGTATTATCATATGCCATGGGTAGTCAGTATTTCGTATATTGTCATATGCCATGGGTTGTCAGTATTTCGTATATCATCATAGGCCATGGGTAGTCAGTATTTCGTATATTATCATATGCCATGGGTAGTCAGTATTCGTATATTGTCATATGCCATGGGTAGTCAGTATTTCGTATATTATAATATGTCATGTTAGTCAGTATTTCGTATATTGTCATAGGCCATGGGTAGACCGTATTTTGTATATTATCACATGCCATGGGTAGGCAGTATTTCGTATATTATCATATGTCAAGCTTCGTCAGTATTTCGTATATTATTGTATGCCAAGCGTCGTCAGTATTTCGTATATTATCGGGGGCCATGGGTAGTCAGTATTTCGTATGTTATTGTGTGCCAAACGTCGTCAGTATTTCGTATATTATCATAGGCCATGGGTAGTCAGTATTTCGTATATTATCATATGCCATGGGTAGGCACTATTTCGTATATTGTCATAGGCCAAGGGTAGCAGTATTTCGTATATTTTCATTTGCCAATGGTAGTCAGTATTTCGTATATTATCATTTGCCATTGGTAGTCAGTATTTCGTGTATTATCATTTGCCATTGGTAGTCAGTATTTCGTATATTATCATATGCCATGGTAGTCAGTATTTCGTATATCATCATATGTCGTGGTAGCCAGTGTTTCATATATTATCATATGTCATGGTAGCCAGTATTTCATATATTATCATATTCCAAGTGTAGTCAGTATTTCGTATATTATCATATGTCATGGTAGTCAGTATTTCGTGTATTATAATATGCCATGGGGAGTCAGTATTTCGTATATTATCCTTTTCATGGGTTGTCAGTATTTCGTATATTATCATTTGCCATTGGTTGTCAGTATGTTGTATATTATCTTATGCCATGGGTAGTCAGTATTTCGTATATTATCATTTGCCATTGGTAGTCAGTATTTCGTATATTATCATATGCCATGGGTAGTCAGTATTTCGTATATTGTCATATGCCATGGGTAGTCAGTATTTCGTATATTATTATATGCCATGGGTTGTCAGTATTTCGTATATCATCATAGGCCATGGGTAGTCAGTATTTCGTATATTATCATATGCCATGGGTAGTCAGTATTCGTATATTGTCATATGCCATGGGTAGTCAGTATTTCGTATATTATAATATGTCATGTTAGTCAGTATTTCGTATATTATCATAGGCCATGGGTAGACAGTATTTTGTATATTATCACATGCCATGGGTAGGCAGTATTTCGTATATTATCATATGTCAAGCGTCGTCAGTATTTCGTATATTAGTGTATGCCAAGCGTCGTCAGTATTTCGTATATTATCGGGGGCCATGGGTAGTCAGTATTTCGTATGTTATTGTGTGCCAAGCGTCGTCAGTATTTCGTATATTATCATAAGCCATGGGTAGTCAGTATTTCGTATATTATCATATGCCATGGGTAGGCACTATTTCGTATATTGTCATATGCCAAGGGTAGCAGTATTTCGTATATTTTCATTTGCCAATGGTAGTCAGTATTTCGTATATTATCATTTGCCATTGGTAGTCAGTATTTCGTGTATTATCATTTGCCATTGGTAGTCAGTATTTCGTATATTATCATATGCCATGGTAGTCAGTATTTCGTATATCATCATATGTCGTGGTAGCCAGTGTTTCATATATTATCATATGTCATGGTAGCCAGTATTTCATATATTATCATATTCCAAGTGTAGTCAGTATTTCGTATATTATCATATGTCATGGTAGTCAGTATTTCGTATATTATCATATGCCATGGGGAGTCAGTATTTCGTATATTATCCTTTTCATGGGTTGTCAGTATTTCGTATATTATCATTTGCCATTGGTTGTCAGTATGTTGTATATTATCTTATGCCATGGGTAGTCAGTATTTCGTATATTATCATTTGCCATTGGTAGTCAGTATTTCGTATATTATCATATGCCATGGGTAGTCAGTATTTCGTATATTGTCATATGCCATGGGTAGTCAGTATTTCGTATATTATTATATGCCATGGGTTGTCAGTATTTCGTATATCATCATAGGCCATGGGTAGTCAGTATTTCGTATATTATCATATGCCATGGGTAGTCAGTATTCGTATATTGTCATATGCCATGGGTAGTCAGTATTTCGTATATTATAATATGTCATGTTAGTCAGTATTTCGTATATTATCATAGGCCATGGGTAGACAGTATTTTGTATATTATCACATGCCATGGGTAGGCAGTATTTCGTATATTATCATATGTCAAGCGTCGTCAGTATTTCGTATATTATTGTATGCCAAGCGTCGTCAGTATTTCGTATATTATCGGGTGCCATGGGTAGTCAGTATTTCGTATATTATTGTGTGCCAAGCGTCGTCAGTATTTCGTATATTATCATAGGCCATGGGTAGTCAGTATTTCGTATATTGTCATAGGCCATTGGTAGTCAGTATTTCGTATATTATCATATGCCATGGGTAATCAGTATTTTGTATATTATCATAGGCCATGGGTAGTCATTATTCCGTATATTATCATAGACCATGGGTAGTCATTATTTCGTATATTATCATATGCCATGGGTAGTCAGTATTTTGTATATTATTATATGCCATGGTTAGTCAGTATTTCGTATATTACCATATGCCATGGGTAGTCAGTATTTCGTAATTTATTATAAGCCATGGGTAGTCATTATTTCGTATATTATCTTATGCCATGGGTAGTCAGTATTTCGTATATTATCATTGGACATGCATAGTCAGTATTTCGTATATTATCTTATGCCATGTGTAGTCAGTATTTCGTATATTATCATATGCCATGTGTTGTCATTATTTCGTATATTATCATATGTCATGGTAATCAGTATTTCGTATATTAACATATGCCATGGGTAGTCAGTATTTCGTATATTATCATATGCCATGGGTAGGCAGTATTTCGTATATTGTCATAGGCCATGGGTAGTCAGTATTTCGTGTATTATCATTTGCCATTGGCAGAGAGTATTTTGTATATTATCTTATGCATGGGTAGTCAGTATTTCGTATATTATCATATGCCATGGGTAGGCAGTATTTCGTATATTGTCATAGGCCATGGGTAGTCAGTATTTCGTATATTATCATTTGCCATTGGCAGAGAGTATTTTGTATATTATCTTATGCATGGGTAGTCAGTATTTCGTGTATTATCATTTGCCATTAGTAGTCAGTATTTCGTGTATTATCATTTGTCATTGGTAGTCAGTATTTCGTATATTATCATATGCCATGGGTAGGCAGTATTTCGTATATTGTCATAGGCCATGGGTAGTCAGTATTTCGTATATTATCATTTGCCATTGGTAGTCAGTATTTTGTATATTATCTTATGCATGGGTAGTCAGTATTTCGTGTATTATCATTTGCCATTGGTAGTCAGTATTTCGTATATTATCATATGCCATGGGTAGTCAGTATTTCGTATATTATCATATGCCATTGGTAGTCAGTATTTCGTATATTATCATTTGCCATGGGTAGTCAGTATTTCGTATATTATCATATGCCAAGGTAGTCAGTATTTCGTATATCATCATATGTCGTGGTAGTCAGTATTTCATATATTATCATATGTCGTGGTAGTCTGTATTTCATATATTATCATATTCCAAGTGTAGTCAGTATTTCGTATATTATGATATGTCATGGTAGTCAGTATTTCGTATATTATTATTTGCCATGGGTAGTCAGTATTTCGTATATTATCATTGGACATGCATAGTCAGTATTTCGTATATTATCTTATGCCATGTGTAGTCAGTATTTCGTATATTATCATATGCCATGTGTAGTCATTATTTCGTATATTGTCATAGGCCATGGGTAGTCAGTATTTCGTGTATTATCATTTGCCATTGGTAGTCAGTATTTTGAATATTATCATTTGCCATGGGTAGTCAGTATTTCGTATATTATCATAGGCCATGGGTAGTCAGTATTTCGTATATTATCATATGCCATGGGTAGGCAGTATTTCGTATATTGTCATAGGCCATGGGTAGTCAGTATTTCGTATATTATCATTTGCCATTGGCAGAGAGTATTTTGTATATTATCTTATGCATGGGTAGTCAGTATTTCGTGTATTATCATTTGCCATTAGTAGTCAGTATTTCGTGTATTATCATTTGTCATTGGTAGTCAGTATTTCGTATATTATCATGTGCTATGGGTAGGCAGTATTTCGTATATTGTCATATGCCATGCGTAGTCAGTATTTCGTATATTATTATATGCCATGGGTTGTCAGTATTTCGTATATCATCATAGGCCATGGGTAGTCAGTATTTCGTATATTATCATATGCCATGGGTAGTCAGTATTCGTATATTGTCATATGCCATGGGTAGTCAGTATTTCGTATATTATAATATGTCATGTTAGTCAGTATTTCGTATATTATCATAGGCCATGGGTAGACAGTATTTTGTATATTATCACATGCCATGGGTAGACAGTATTTCGTATATTATCATATGTCAAGCGTCGTCAGTATTTCGTATATTATTGTATGCCAAGCGTCGTCAGTATTTCGTATATTATCGGGTGCAATGGGTAGTCAGTATTTCGTATATTATTGTGTGCCAAGCGTCGTCAGTATTTTGTATATTATCATAGGCCATGGGTAGTCAGTATTTCGTATATTATCATATGCCATGGGTAGGCAGTATTTCGTATATTGTCATAGGCCAAGGGTAGTCAGTATTTCGTATATTTTCATTTGCCATTGGTAGTCAGTATTTCGTATATTATCATTCGCCATTGGTAGTCAGTATTTCGTGTATTATCATTTGCCATTGGTAGTCAGTATTTCGTATATTATCATTTGCCATTGGTAGTCAGTATTTCGTATATTATCATAGGCCATGGGTAGTCAGTATTTCGTATATTATCATATGCCATGGGTAGTCAGTATTTCGTGTATTATCATTTGCCATTGGTAGTCAGTATTTCGTATATTATCATATGCCATGGGTAGTCAGTATTTCGTATATTATCATATGCCATTGGTAGTCAGTATTTCGTATATCATCATATGTCGTGGTAGCCAGTGTTTCATATATTATCATATGTCATGGTAGCCAGTATTTCATATATTATCATATTCAAAGTGTAGTCAGTATTTCGTATATTATCATATGTCATGGTAGTCAGTATTTCGTATATTATAATATGCCATGGGGAGTCAGTATTTCGTATATTATCCTTTTCATGGGTTGTCAGTATTTCGTATATTATCATTTGCCATTGGTTGTCAGTATGTTGTATATTATCTTATGCCATGGGTAGTCAGTATTTCGTATATTATCATTTGCCATTGGTAGTCAGTATTTCGTATATTATCATATGCCATGGGTAGTCAGTATTTCGTATATTGTCATATGCCATGGGTAGTCAGTATTTCGTATATTATTATATGCCATGGGTTGTCAGTATTTCGTATATCATCATAGGCCATGGGTAGTCAGTATTTCGTATATTATCATATGCCATGGGTAGTCAGTATTCGTATATTGTCATATGCCATGGGTAGTCAGTATTTCGTATATTATAATATGTCATGTTAGTCAGTATTTCGTATATTATCATAGGCCATGGGTAGACAGTATTTTGTATATTATCACATGCCATGGGTAGGCAGTATTTCGTATATTATCATATGTCAAGCGTCGTCAGTATTTCGTATATTAGTGTATGCCAAGCGTCGTCAGTATTTCGTATATTATCGGGGGCCATGGGTAGTCAGTATTTCGTATGTTATTGTGTGCCAAGCGTCGTCAGTATTTCGTATATTATCATAAGCCATGGGTAGTCAGTATTTCGTATATTATCATATGCCATGGGTAGGCACTATTTCGTATATTGTCATAGGCCAAGGGTAGCAGTATTTCGTATATTTTCATTTGCCAATGGTAGTCAGTATTTCGTATATTATCATTTGCCATTGGTAGTCAGTATTTCGTGTATTATCATTTGCCATTGGTAGTCAGTATTTCGTATATTATCATATGCCATGGTAGTCAGTATTTCGTATATCATCATATGTCGTGGTAGCCAGTGTTTCATATATTATCATATGTCATGGTAGCCAGTATTTCATATATTATAATATTCCAAGTGTAGTCAGTATTTCGTATATTATCATATGTCATGGTAGTCAGTATTTCGTATATTATCATATGCCATGTGGAGTCAGTATTTCGTATATTATCCTTTTCATGGGTTGTCAGTATTTCGTATATTATCATTTGCCATTGGTTGTCAGTATGTTGTATATTATCTTATGCCATGGGTAGTCAGTATTTCGTATATTATCATTTGCCATTGGTAGTCAGTATTTCGTATATTATCATATGCCATGGGTAGTCAGTATTTCGTATATTGTCATATGCCATGGGTAGTCAGTATTTCGTATATTATTATATGCCATGGGTTGTCAGTATTTCGTATATCATCATAGGCCATGGGTAGTCAGTATTTCGTATATTATCATATGCCATGGGTAGTCAGTATTCGTATATTGTCATATGCCATGGGTAGTCAGTATTTCGTATATTATAATATGTCATGTTAGTCAGTATTTCGTATATTATCATAGGCCATGGGTAGACAGTATTTTGTATATTATCACATGCCATGGGTAGGCAGTATTTCGTATATTATTATATGTCAAGCGTCGTCAGTATTTCGTATATTATTGTATGCCAAGCGTCGTCAGTATTTCGTATATTATCGGGTGCCATGGGTAGTCAGTATTTCGTATATTATTGTGTGCCAAGCGTCGTCAGTATTTCGTATATTATCATAGGCCATGGGTAGTCAGTATTTCGTATATTGTCATAGGCCATTGGTAGTCAGTATTTCGTATATTATCATATGCCATGGGTAATCAGTATTTTGTATATTATCATAGGCCATGGGTAGTCATTATTCCGTATATTATCATAGACCATGGGTAGTCATTATTTCGTATATTATCATATGCCATGGGTAGTCAGTATTTTGTATATTATTATATGCCATGGGTAGTCAGTATTTCGTATATTACCATATGCCATGGGTAGTCAGTATTTCGTAATTTATTATAAGCCATGGGTAGTCATTATTTCGTATATTATCTTATGCCATGGGTAGTCAGTATTTCGTATATTATCATTGGACATGCATAGTCAGTATTTCGTATATTATCTTATGCCATGTGTAGTCAGTATTTCGTATATTATCATATGCCATGTGTTGTCATTATTTCGTATATTATCATATGTCATGGTAATCAGTATTTCGTATATTAACATATGCCATGGGTAGTCAGTATTTCGTATATTATCATATGCCATGGGTAGGCAGTATTTCGTATATTGTCATAGGCCATGGGTAGTCAGTATTTCGTGTATTATCATTTGCCATTGGCAGAGAGTATTTTGTATATTATCTTATGCATGGGTAGTCAGTATTTCGTATATTATCATATGCCATGGGTAGGCAGTATTTCGTATATTGTCATAGGCCATGGGTAGTCAGTATTTCGTATATTATCATTTGCCATTGGCAGAGAGTATTTTGTATATTATCTTATGCATGGGTAGTCAGTATTTCGTGTATTATCATTTGCCATTAGTAGTCAGTATTTCGTGTATTATCATTTGTCATTGGTAGTCAGTATTTCGTATATTATCATATGCCATGGGTAGGCAGTATTTCGTATATTGTCATAGGCCATGGGTAGTCAGTATTTCGTATATTATCATTTGCCATTGGTAGTCAGTATTTTGTATATTATCTTATGCATGGGTAGTCAGTATTTCGTGTATTATCATTTGCCATTGGTAGTCAGTATTTCGTATATTATCATATGCCATGGGTAGTCAGTATTTCGTATATTATCATATGCCATTGGTAGTCAGTATTTCGTATATTATCATTTGCCATGGGTAGTCAGTATTTCGTATATTATCATATGCCAAGGTAGTCAGTATTTCGTATATCATCATATGTCGTGGTAGTCAGTATTTCATATATTATCATATGTCGTGGTAGTCTGTATTTCATATATTATCATATTCCAAGTGTAGTCAGTATTTCGTATATTATGATATGTCATGGTAGTCAGTATTTCGTATATTATTATTTGCCATGGGTAGTCAGTATTTCGTATATTATCATTGGACATGCATAGTCAGTATTTCGTATATTATCTTATGCCATGTGTAGTCAGTATTTCGTATATTATCATATGCCATGTGTAGTCATTATTTCGTATATTGTCATAGGCCATGGGTAGTCAGTATTTCGTGTATTATCATTTGCCATTGGTAGTCAGTATTTTGAATATTATCATTTGCCATGGGTAGTCAGTATTTCGTATATTATCATAGGCCATGGGTAGTCAGTATTTCGTATATCATCATATGTCGTGGTAGCCAGTGTTTCATATATTATCATATGTCATGGTAGCCAGTATTTCATATATTATCATATTCAAAGTGTAGTCAGTATTTCGTATATTATCATATGTCATGGTAGTCAGTATTTCGTATATTATAATATGCCATGGGGAGTCAGTATTTCGTATATTATCCTTTTCATGGGTTGTCAGTATTTCGTATATTATCATTTGCCATTGGTTGTCAGTATGTTGTATATTATCTTATGCCATGGGTAGTCAGTATTTCGTATATTATCATTTGCCATTGGTAGTCAGTATTTCGTATATTATCATATGCCATGGGTAGTCAGTATTTCGTATATTGTCATATGCCATGGGTAGTCAGTATTTCGTATATTATTATATGCCATGGGTTGTCAGTATTTCGTATATCATCATAGGCCATGGGTAGTCAGTATTTCGTATATTATCATATGCCATGGGTAGTCAGTATTCGTATATTGTCATATGCCATGGGTAGTCAGTATTTCGTATATTATAATATGTCATGTTAGTCAGTATTTCGTATATTATCATAGGCCATGGGTAGACAGTATTTTGTATATTATCACATGCCATGGGTAGGCAGTATTTCGTATATTATCATATGTCAAGCGTCGTCAGTATTTCGTATATTAGTGTATGCCAAGCGTCGTCAGTATTTCGTATATTATCGGGGGCCATGGGTAGTCAGTATTTCGTATGTTATTGTGTGCCAAGCGTCGTCAGTATTTCGTATATTATCATAAGCCATGGGTAGTCAGTATTTCGTATATTATCATATGCCATGGGTAGGCACTATTTCGTATATTGTCATAGGCCAAGGGTAGCAGTATTTCGTATATTTTCATTTGCCAATGGTAGTCAGTATTTCGTATATTATCATTTGCCATTGGTAGTCAGTATTTCGTGTATTATCATTTGCCATTGGTAGTCAGTATTTCGTATATTATCATATGCCATGGTAGTCAGTATTTCGTATATCATCATATGTCGTGGTAGCCAGTGTTTCATATATTATCATATGTCATGGTAGCCAGTATTTCATATATTATAATATTCCAAGTGTAGTCAGTATTTCGTATATTATCATATGTCATGGTAGTCAGTATTTCGTATATTATCATATGCCATGTGGAGTCAGTATTTCGTATATTATCCTTTTCATGGGTTGTCAGTATTTCGTATATTATCATTTGCCATTGGTTGTCAGTATGTTGTATATTATCTTATGCCATGGGTAGTCAGTATTTCGTATATTATCATTTGCCATTGGTAGTCAGTATTTCGTATATTATCATATGCCATGGGTAGTCAGTATTTCGTATATTGTCATATGCCATGGGTAGTCAGTATTTCGTATATTATTATATGCCATGGGTTGTCAGTATTTCGTATATCATCATAGGCCATGGGTAGTCAGTATTTCGTATATTATCATATGCCATGGGTAGTCAGTATTCGTATATTGTCATATGCCATGGGTAGTCAGTATTTCGTATATTATAATATGTCATGTTAGTCAGTATTTCGTATATTATCATAGGCCATGGGTAGACAGTATTTTGTATATTATCACATGCCATGGGTAGGCAGTATTTCGTATATTATTATATGTCAAGCGTCGTCAGTATTTCGTATATTATTGTATGCCAAGCGTCGTCAGTATTTCGTATATTATCGGGTGCCATGGGTAGTCAGTATTTCGTATATTATTGTGTGCCAAGCGTCGTCAGTATTTCGTATATTATCATAGGCCATGGGTAGTCAGTATTTCGTATATTGTCATAGGCCATTGGTAGTCAGTATTTCGTATATTATCATATGCCATGGGTAATCAGTATTTTGTATATTATCATAGGCCATGGGTAGTCATTATTCCGTATATTATCATAGACCATGGGTAGTCATTATTTCGTATATTATCATATGCCATGGGTAGTCAGTATTTTGTATATTATTATATGCCATGGGTAGTCAGTATTTCGTATATTACCATATGCCATGGGTAGTCAGTATTTCGTAATTTATTATAAGCCATGGGTAGTCATTATTTCGTATATTATCTTATGCCATGGGTAGTCAGTATTTCGTATATTATCATTGGACATGCATAGTCAGTATTTCGTATATTATCTTATGCCATGTGTAGTCAGTATTTCGTATATTATCATATGCCATGTGTTGTCATTATTTCGTATATTATCATATGTCATGGTAATCAGTATTTCGTATATTAACATATGCCATGGGTAGTCAGTATTTCGTATATTATCATATGCCATGGGTAGGCAGTATTTCGTATATTGTCATAGGCCATGGGTAGTCAGTATTTCGTGTATTATCATTTGCCATTGGCAGAGAGTATTTTGTATATTATCTTATGCATGGGTAGTCAGTATTTCGTATATTATCATATGCCATGGGTAGGCAGTATTTCGTATATTGTCATAGGCCATGGGTAGTCAGTATTTCGTATATTATCATTTGCCATTGGCAGAGAGTATTTTGTATATTATCTTATGCATGGGTAGTCAGTATTTCGTGTATTATCATTTGCCATTAGTAGTCAGTATTTCGTGTATTATCATTTGTCATTGGTAGTCAGTATTTCGTATATTATCATATGCCATGGGTAGGCAGTATTTCGTATATTGTCATAGGCCATGGGTAGTCAGTATTTCGTATATTATCATTTGCCATTGGTAGTCAGTATTTTGTATATTATCTTATGCATGGGTAGTCAGTATTTCGTGTATTATCATTTGCCATTGGTAGTCAGTATTTCGTATATTATCATATGCCATGGGTAGTCAGTATTTCGTATATTATCATATGCCATTGGTAGTCAGTATTTCGTATATTATCATTTGCCATGGGTAGTCAGTATTTCGTATATTATCATATGCCAAGGTAGTCAGTATTTCGTATATCATCATATGTCGTGGTAGTCAGTATTTCATATATTATCATATGTCGTGGTAGTCTGTATTTCATATATTATCATATTCCAAGTGTAGTCAGTATTTCGTATATTATGATATGTCATGGTAGTCAGTATTTCGTATATTATTATTTGCCATGGGTAGTCAGTATTTCGTATATTATCATTGGACATGCATAGTCAGTATTTCGTATATTATCTTATGCCATGTGTAGTCAGTATTTCGTATATTATCATATGCCATGTGTAGTCATTATTTCGTATATTGTCATAGGCCATGGGTAGTCAGTATTTCGTGTATTATCATTTGCCATTGGTAGTCAGTATTTTGAATATTATCATTTGCCATGGGTAGTCAGTATTTCGTATATTATCATAGGCCATGGGTAGTCAGTATTTCGTATATTATCATATGCCATGGGTAGGCAGTATTTCGTATATTGTCATAGGCCATGGGTAGTCAGTATTTCGTATATTATCATTTGCCATTGGCAGAGAGTATTTTGTATATTATCTTATGCATGGGTAGTCAGTATTTCGTGTATTATCATTTGCCATTAGTAGTCAGTATTTCGTGTATTATCATTTGTCATTGGTAGTCAGTATTTCGTATATTATCATGTGCTATGGGTAGTCATTATTTCGTATATTATCATATGCCATGCGTAGTCAGTATTTTGTATATTATTATATGCCATGGGTAGTCAGTATTTCGTATATTACCATATGCCATGGGTAGTCAGTATTTCGTAATTTATTATAAGCCATGGGTAGTCATTATTTCGTATATTATCTTATGCCATGGGTAGTCAGTATTTCGTATATTATCATTGGACATGCATAGTCAGTATTTCGTATATTATCTTATGCCATGTGTAGTCAGTATTTCGTATATTATCATATGCCATGTGTTGTCATTATTTCGTATATTATCATATGTCATGGTAATCAGTATTTCGTATATTAACATATGCCATGGGTAGTCAGTATTTCGTATATTATCATATGCCATGGGTAGGCAGTATTTCGTATATTGTCATAGGCCATGGGTAGTCAGTATTTCGTGTATTATCATTTGCCATTGGCAGAGAGTATTTTGTATATTATCTTATGCATGGGTAGTCAGTATTTCGTATATTATCATATGCCATGGGTAGGCAGTATTTCGTATATTGTCATAGGCCATGGGTAGTCAGTATTTCGTATATTATCATTTGCCATTGGCAGAGAGTATTTTGTATATTATCTTATGCATGGGTAGTCAGTATTTCGTGTATTATCATTTGCCATTAGTAGTCAGTATTTCGTGTATTATCATTTGTCATTGGTAGTCAGTATTTCGTATATTATCATATGCCATGGGTAGGCAGTATTTCGTATATTGTCATAGGCCATGGGTAGTCAGTATTTCGTATATTATCATTTGCCATTGGTAGTCAGTATTTTGTATATTATCTTATGCATGGGTAGTCAGTATTTCGTGTATTATCATTTGCCATTGGTAGTCAGTATTTCGTATATTATCATATGCCATGGGTAGTCAGTATTTCGTATATTATCATATGCCATTGGTAGTCAGTATTTCGTATATTATCATTTGCCATGGGTAGTCAGTATTTCGTATATTATCATATGCCAAGGTAGTCAGTATTTCGTATATCATCATATGTCGTGGTAGTCAGTATTTCATATATTATCATATGTCGTGGTAGTCTGTATTTCATATATTATCATATTCCAAGTGTAGTCAGTATTTCGTATATTATGATATGTCATGGTAGTCAGTATTTCGTATATTATTATTTGCCATGGGTAGTCAGTATTTCGTATATTATCATTGGACATGCATAGTCAGTATTTCGTATATTATCTTATGCCATGTGTAGTCAGTATTTCGTATATTATCATATGCCATGTGTAGTCATTATTTCGTATATTGTCATAGGCCATGGGTAGTCAGTATTTCGTGTATTATCATTTGCCATTGGTAGTCAGTATTTTGAATATTATCATTTGCCATGGGTAGTCAGTATTTCGTATATTATCATAGGCCATGGGTAGTCAGTATTTCGTATATTATCATATGCCATGGGTAGGCAGTATTTCGTATATTGTCATAGGCCATGGGTAGTCAGTATTTCGTATATTATCATTTGCCATTGGCAGAGAGTATTTTGTATATTATCTTATGCATGGGTAGTCAGTATTTCGTGTATTATCATTTGCCATTAGTAGTCAGTATTTCGTGTATTATCATTTGTCATTGGTAGTCAGTATTTCGTATATTATCATGTGCTATGGGTAGGCAGTATTTCGTATATTGTCATATGCCATGCGTAGTCAGTATTTCGTATATTATTATATGCCATGGGTTGTCAGTATTTCGTATATCATCATAGGCCATGGGTAGTCAGTATTTCGTATATTATCATATGCCATGGGTAGTCAGTATTCGTATATTGTCATATTCCATGGGTAGTCAGTATTTCGTATATTATAATATGTCATGTTAGTCAGTATTTCTTATATTATCATAGGCCATGGGTAGACAGTATTTTGTATATTATCACATGCCATGGGTAGGCAGTATTTCGTATATTATCATATGTCAAGCGTCGTCAGTATTTCGTATATTATTGTATGCCAAGCGTCGTCAGTATTTCGTATATTATCGGGTGCCATGGGTAGTCAGTATTTCGTATATTATTGTGTGCCAAGCGTCGTCAGTATTTCGTATATTATCATAGGCCATGGGTAGTCAGTATTTCGTATATTATCATATGCCATGGGTAGGCAGTATTTCGTATATTGTCATAGGCCAAGGGTAGTCAGTATTTCGTATATTTTCATTTGCCATTGGTAGTCAGTATTTCGTATATTATCATTTGCCATTGGTAGTCAGTATTTCGTGTATTATCATTTGCCATTGGTAGTCAGTATTTCGTATATTATCATTTGCCATTGGTAGTCAGTATTTCGTATATTATCATAGGCCATGGGTAGTCAGTATTTCGTATATTATCATATGCCATGGGTAGTCAGTATTTCGTATATTATCATTTGCCATTGGCAGTCAGTATTTTGTATATTATCTTATGCATGGGTAATCAGTATTTCGTGTATTATAATTTGCCATTAGTAGTCAGTATTTCGTGTATTATCATTTGCCATTGGTAGTCAGTATTTCGTATATTATCATATGCCATGGGTAGGCAGTATTTCGTATAATGTCATAGGCCATGGGTAGTCAGAATTTCGTATATTATCATTTGCCATTGATAGTCAGTATTTTGTATATTATCTTATGCATGGGTAGTCCGTATTTCGTGTATTATCATATGCCTTTGGTAGTCAGTATTTCGTATATTATCATATGCCATGGGTAGTCAGTATTTCGTATATTATCATATGACATTGGTAGTCAGTATTTCGTATATTATCATTTGCCATGGGAAGTCAGTATTTCGTATATTATCATATGCCAAGGTAGTCAGTATTTCGTATATCTTCATATGTTGTGGTCGTCAGTATTTCATATATTATCATATGTCGTGATAGTCAGTATTTCATATATTATCATATTCCAAGTGTAGTCAGTATTTCGTGTATTATCATATGTCATGGTAGTCGGTATTTCGTATATTATTATTTGCTATGGGTAGTCAGTATTTCGTATACTATCATTTGCCATTGGTAGTCAGTATTTCGTATATTATCATATGCCATGGGTAATCAGTATTTTGTATATTATCATAGGCCATGGGTAGTCATTATTCCGTATATTATCATAGGCCATGGGTAGTCATTATTTCGTATATTATCATATGCCATGGGTAGTCAGTATTTTGTATATTATTATATGCCATGGGTAGTCAGTATTTCGTATATTACCATATGCCATGGGTAGTCAGTATTTCGTATTTTATTATAAGCCATGGGTAGTCATTATTTCGTATATTATCTTATGCCATGGGTAGTCAGTATTTCGTATATTATCATTGGACATGCATAGTCAGTATTTCGGATATTATCTTATGCCATGTGTAGTCAGTATTTCGTATATTATCATATGCCATGTGTTGCCATTATTTCGTATATTATCATATGTCATGGTAATCAGTATTTCGTATATTAACATATGCCATGGGTAGTCAGTATTTCGTATATTATCATATGCCATGGGTAGGCAGTATTTCGTATATTGTCATAGGCCATGGGTAGTCAGTATTTCGTGTATTATCATTTGCCATTGGCAGAGAGTATTTTGTATATTATCTTATGCATGGGTAGTCAGTATTTCGTATATTATCATATGCCATGGGTAGGCAGTATTTCGTATATTGTCATAGGCCATGGGTAGTCAGTATTTCGTATATTATCATTTGCCATTGGCAGAGAGTATTTTGTATATTATCTTATGCATGGGTAGTCAGTATTTCGTGTATTATCATTTGCCATTAGTAGTCAGTATTTCGTGTATTATCATTTGTCATTGGTAGTCAGTATTTCGTATATTATCATATGCCATGGGTAGGCAGTATTTCGTATATTGTCATAGGCCATGGGTAGTCAGTATTTCGTATATTATCATTTGCCATTGGTAGTCAGTATTTTGTAAATTATCTTATGCATGGGTAGTCAGTATTTCGTGTATTATCATTTGCCATTGGTAGTCAGTATTTCGTATATTATCATATGCCATGGGTAGTCAGTATTTCGTGTATTATCATATGCCATTGGTAGTCAGTATTTCGTATATTATCATTTGCCATGGGTAGTCAGTATTTCGTATATTATCATATGCCAAGGTAGTCAGTATTTCGTATATCATCATATGTCGTGGTAGTCAGTATTTCATATATTATCATATGTCGTGGTAGTCTGTATTTCATATATTATCATATTCCAAGTGTAGTCAGTATTTCGTATATTATGATATGTCATGGTAGTCAGTATTTCGTATATTATTATTTGCCATGGGTAGTCAGTATTTCGTATATTATCATTGGACATGCATAGTCAGTATTTCGTATATTATCTTATGCCATGTGTAGTCAGTATTTCGTATATTATCATATGCCATGTGTAGTCATTATTTCGTATATTGTCATAGGCCATGGGTAGTCAGTATTTCGTGTATTATCATTTGCCATTGGTAGTCAGTATTTTGAATATTATCATTTGCCATGGGTAGTCAGTATTTCGTATATTATCATAGGCCATGGGTAGTCAGTATTTCGTATATTATCATATGCCATGGGTAGGCAGTATTTCGTATATTGTCATAGGCCATGGGTAGTCAGTATTTCGTATATTATCATTTGCCATTGGCAGAGAGTATTTTGTATATTATCTTATGCATGGGTAGTCAGTATTACGTGTATTATCATTTGCCATTAGTAGTCAGTATTTCGTGTATTATCATTTGTCATTGGTAGTCAGTATTTCGTATATTATCATATGCCATGGGTAGGCAGTATTTCGTATATTGTCATAGGCCATGGGTAGTCAGTATTTCGTATATTATCATTTGCCATTGGTAGTCAGTATTTTGTATATTATCTTATGCATGGGTAGTCAGTATTTCGTGTATTATCATTTGCCATTGGTAGTCAGTATTTCGTATATTATCATATGCCATGGGTAGTCAGTATTTCGTATATTATCATATGCCATTGGTAGTCAGTATTTCGTTTATTATCATTTGCCAAGGGTAGTCAGTATTTCGTATATTATCATATGCCAAGGTAGTCAGTATTTCGTATATCATCATATGTCGTGGTAGTCAGTATTTCATATATTATCATATGTCGTGGTAGTCAGTATTTCATATATTATCATATTCCAAGTGTAGTCAGTATTTCGTATATTATGATATGTCATGGTAGTCAGTATTTCGTATCTTATTATTTGCCATGGGTAGTCAGTATTTCGTATACTATCATTTGCCATTGGTAGTCAGTATTTTGTATATTATCTTATGGCAATGGTAGTCAGTATTTCGTATATTATCATATGCCATGGGTAGTCAGTATTTCGTATCTTATCATATGCCAAGGTAGTCAGTATTTCGTATATCATCATATGTTGTGGTAGTCAGTATTTCATATATTATCATATGTCGTGATAGTCAGTATTTCATATATTATCATATTCCAAGTGTAGTCAGTATTTCGTATATTATCATATGTCATGGTAGTCAGTATTTCGTATATTATTATTTGCCATGGGTAGTCAGTATTTCGTATACTATCATTTGCCATGAGTAGTCAGTATTTCGTATATTATCATTGGACATGCATAGTCAGTATTTCGTATATTATCTTATGCCATGTGTAGTCAGTATTTCGTATTTTATTATAAGCCATGGGTAGTCATTATTTCGTATATTATCTTATGCCATGGGTAGTCAGTATTTCGTATATTATCATTGGACATGCATAGTCAGTATTTCGTATATTATCTTATGCCATGTGTAGTCAGTATTTCGTATATTATCATATGCCATGGGTAGTCAGTATTTCGTATATTATCATATGCCATGTGTAGTCATTATTTCGTATATTATCATATGTCATGGTAATCATTATTTCGTATATTAACATATGCTATGGGTAGTCAGTATTTCGTATATTATCATATGCCATGGGTAGGCAGTATTTCGTAAATTGTCATAGGCCATGGGTAGTCAGTATTTCGTGTATTATCATTTGCCATTGGTAGTCAGTATTTTGAATATTATCATTTGCCATGGGTAGTCAGTATTTCGTATATTATCATAGGCCAAGGGTAGTCAGTATTTCGTATATTATCATATGCCATGGGTAGGCAGTATTTCGTATATTGTCATAGGCCATGGGTAGTCAGTATTTCGTATATTATCATTTGCCATTGGCAGAGAGTATTTTGTATATTATCTTATGCATGGGTAGTCAGTATTTCGTGTATTATCATTTGCCATTAGTAGTCAGTATTTCGTGTATTATCATTTGTCATTGGTAGTCAGTATTTCGTATATTATCATATGCCATGGGTAGGCAGTATTTCGTAAATTGTCATAGGCCATGGGTAGTCAGTATTTCGTATATTATCATTTGCCATTGGTAGTCAGTATTTTGTATATTATCTTATGCATGGGTAGTCAGTATTTCGTGTATTATCATTTGCCATTGGTAGTCAGTATTTCGTATATTATCATATGCCATGGGTAGTCAGTATTTCGTATATTATCATATGCCATTGGTAGTCAGTATTTCGTATATCATCATTTGCCATGGGTAGTCAGTATTTCGTATATTATCATATGCCAAGGTAGTCAGTATTTCGTATATCATCATATGTCGTGGTAGTCAGTATTTCATATATTATCATATGTCGTGGTAGTCAGTATTTCATATATTATCATATTCCAAGTGTAGTCAGTATTTCGTATATTATGATATGTCATGGTAGTCAGTATTTTGTATATTATCTTATGCATGGGTAGTCAGTATTTCGTGTATTATCATTTGCCATTGGTAGTCAGTATTTCGTATATTATCATATGCCATGGGTAGTCAGTATTTCGTATATTATCATATGCCATTGGTAGTCAGTATTTCGTATATTATCATTTGCCATGGGTAGTCAGTATTTCGTATATTATCATATGCCAAGGTAGTCAGTATTTCGTATATCATCATATGTCGTGGTAGTCAGTATTTCATATATTATCATATGTCGTGGTAGTCAGTATTTCATATATTATCATATTCCAAGTGTAGTCAGTATTTCGTATATTATGATATGTCATGGTAGTCAGTATTTTGTATATTATCTTATGCCAATGGTAGTCAGTATTTCGTATATTATCATATGCCAAGGGTAGTCAGTATTTCGTATATTGTCACATGCCATGGGTAGTCAGTATTTCGTATATTATCATAGGCCATGGGTAGTCATTATTTCGTATATTATCATAGGCCATGGGTAGTCATTATTTCGTATATTATCATATGCCATGGGTAGTCAGTATTTTGTATATTATTATATGCCATGGGTAGTCAGTATTTCGTATATTTTCATATGCCATGGGTAGTCAGTATTTCGTATATTATCATTTGCCATTGGCAGTCAGTATTTTGTATATTATCTTGTGCATGGGTAATCAGTATTTCGTGTATTATCATTTGCCATTAGTAGTCAGTATTTCGTGTATTATCATTTGCCATTGGTAGTCAGTATTTCGTATATTATCATATGCCATGGGTAGGTAGTATTTCGTATAATGTCATAGGCCATGGGTAGTCAGTATTTCGTATATTATCATTTGCCATTGATAGTCAGTATTTTGTATATTATCTTATGCATGGGTAGTCAGTATTTCGTGTATTATCATATGCCATTGGTAGTCAGTATTTCGTATATTATCATATGCCATGGGTAGTCAGTATTTCGTATATTATCATATGCCATTGGTAGTCAGTATTTCGTATATTATCATTTGCCATGGGTAGTCAGTATTTCGTATATTATCATATGCCAAGGTAGTCAGTATTTCGTATATCATCATATGTTGTGGTAGTCAGTATTTCATATATTATCATATGTCGTGATAGTCAGTATTTCATATATTATCATATTCCAAGTGTAGTCAGTATTTCGTATATTATCATATGTCATGGTAGTCAGTATTTCGTATATTATTATTTGCCATTAGTAGTCAGTATTTCGTGTATTATCATTTGCCATTGGTAGTCAGTATTTCGTATGTTATCATATGCCATGGGTAGGTAGTATTTCGTATAATGTCATAGGCCATGGGTAGTCAGTATTTCGTATATTATCATTTGCCATTGATAGTCAGTATTTTGTATATTATCTTATGCATGGGTAGTCAGTATTTCGTGCATTATCATATGCCATTGGTAGTCAGTATTTCGTATATTATCATATGCCATGGGTAGTCAGTATTTCGTATATTATCATATGCCATTGGTAGTCAGTATTTCGTATATTATCATTTGCCATGGGTAGTCAGTATTTCGTATATCATCATATGTTGTGGTAGTCAGTATTTCATATGTTATCATATGTCGTGATAGTCAGTATTTCATATATTATCATATTCCAAGTGTAGTCAGTATTTCGTATATTATCATATGTCATGGTAGTCAGTATTTCGTATATTATTATATGCCATGGGTAGTCAGTATTCCGTATATTATCATATGCCATGGGTAGTCAGTATTTCGTATTTTATTATAAGCCATGGGTAGTCATTATTTCGTATATTATCTTATGCCATGGGTAGTCAGTATTTCGTATATTATCATTGGACATGCATAGTCAGTATTTCGTATATTATCTGATGCCATGTGTTGTCAGTATTTCGTATATTATCATATGCCATGGGTAGTCAGTATTTCGTATATTATCATATGCCATGTGTAGTCATTATTTCGTATATTATCTTATGCCATGGGTAGTCAGTATTTCGTATATTATCATTGGACATGCATAGTCAGTATTTCGTATATTATCTTATGCCATGTGTAGTCAGTATTTCGTATATTATCATATGCCATGTGTTGCCATTATTTCGTATATTATCATATGTCATGGTAATCAGTATTTCGTATATTAACATATGCCATGGGTAGTCAGTATTTCGTATATTATCATATGCCATGGGTAGGCAGTATTTCGTATATTGTCATAGGCCATGGGTAGTCAGTATTTCGTGTATTATCATTTGCCATTGGCAGAGAGTATTTTGTATATTATCTTATGCATGGGTAGTCAGTATTTCGTATATTATCATATGCCATGGGTAGGCAGTATTTCGTATATTGTCATAGGCCATGGGTAGTCAGTATTTCGTATATTATCATTTGCCATTGGCAGAGAGTATTTTGTATATTATCTTATGCATGGGTAGTCAGTATTTCGTGTATTATCATTTGCCATTAGTAGTCAGTATTTCGTGTATTATCATTTGTCATTGGTAGTCAGTATTTCGTATATTATCATATGCCATGGGTAGGCAGTATTTCGTATATTGTCATAGGCCATGGGTAGTCAGTATTTCGTATATTATCATTTGCCATTGGTAGTCAGTATTTTGTAAATTATCTTATGCATGGGTAGTCAGTATTTCGTGTATTATCACTTGCCATTGGTAGTCAGTATTTCGTATATTATCATATGCCATGGGTAGTCAGTATTTCGTGTATTATCATATGCCATTGGTAGTCAGTATTTCGTATATTATCATTTGCCATGGGTAGTCAGTATTTCGTATATTATCATATGCCAAGGTAGTCAGTATTTCGTATATCATCATATGTCGAGGTAGTCAGTATTTCATATATTATCATATGTCGTGGTAGTCTGTATTTCATATATTATCATATTCCAAGTGTAGTCAGTATTTCGTATATTATGATATGTCATGGTAGTCAGTATTTCGTATATTATTATTTGCCATGGGTAGTCAGTATTTCGTATATTATCATTGGACATGCATAGTCAGTATTTCGTATATTATCTTATGCCATGTGTAGTCAGTATTTCGTATATTATCATATGCCATGTGTAGTCATTATTTCGTATATTGTCATAGGCCATGGGTAGTCAGTATTTCGTGTATTATCATTTGCCATTGGTAGTCAGTATTTTGAATATTATCATTTGCCATGGGTAGTCAGTATTTCGTATATTATCATAGGCCATGGGTAGTCAGTATTTCGTATATTATCATATGCCATGGGTAGGCAGTATTTCGTATATTGTCATAGGCCATGGGTAGTCAGTATTTCGTATATTATCATTTGCCATTGGCAGAGAGTATTTTGTATATTATCTTATGCATGGGTAGTCAGTATTACGTGTATTATCATTTGCCATTAGTAGTCAGTATTTCGTGTATTATCATTTGTCATTGGTAGTCAGTATTTCGTATATTATCATATGCCATGGGTAGGCAGTATTTCGTATATTGTCATAGGCCATGGGTAGTCAGTATTTCGTATATTATCATTTGCCATTGGTAGTCAGTATTTTGTATATTATCTTATGCATGGGTAGTCAGTATTTCGTGTATTATCATTTGCCATTGGTAGTCAGTATTTCGTATATTATCATATGCCATGGGTAGTCAGTATTTCGTATATTATCATATGCCATTGGTAGTCAGTATTTCGTTTATTATCATTTGCCAAGGGTAGTCAGTATTTCGTATATTATCATATGCCAAGGTAGTCAGTATTTCGTATATCATCATATGTCGTGGTAGTCAGTATTTCATATATTATCATATGTCGTGGTAGTCAGTATTTCATATATTATCATATTCCAAGTGTAGTCAGTATTTCGTATATTATGATATGTCATGGTAGTCAGTATTTCGTATCTTATTATTTGCCATGGGTAGTCAGTATTTCGTATACTATCATTTGCCATTGGTAGTCAGTATTTTGTATATTATCTTATGGCAATGGTAGTCAGTATTTCGTATATTATCATATGCCATGGGTAGTCAGTATTTCGTATCTTATCATATGCCAAGGTAGTCAGTATTTCGTATATCATCATATGTTGTGGTAGTCAGTATTTCATATATTATCATATGTCGTGATAGTCAGTATTTCATATATTATCATATTCCAAGTGTAGTCAGTATTTCGTATATTATCATATGTCATGGTAGTCAGTATTTCGTATATTATTATTTACCATGGGTAGTCAGTATTTCGTATACTATCATTTGCCATGAGTAGTCAGTATTTCGTATATTATCATTGGACATGCATAGTCAGTATTTCGTATATTATCTTATGCCATGTGTAGTCAGTATTTCGTATTTTATTATAAGCCATGGGTAGTCATTATTTCGTATATTATCTTATGCCATGGGTAGTCAGTATTTCGTATATTATCATTGGACATGCATAGTCAGTATTTCGTATATTATCTTATGCCATGTGTAGTCAGTATTTCGTATATTATCATATGCCATGGGTAGTCAGTATTTCGTATATTATCATATGCCATGTGTAGTCATTATTTCGTATATTATCATATGTCATGGTAATCAGTATTTCGTATATTAACATATGCTATGGGTAGTCAGTATTTCGTATATTATCATATGCCATGGGTAGGCAGTATTTCGTATATTGTCATAGGCCATGGGTAGTCAGTATTTCGTGTATTATCATTTGCCATTGGTAGTCAGTATTTTGAATATTATCATTTGCCATGGGTAGTCAGTATTTCGTATATTATCATAGGCCAAGGGTAGTCAGTATTTCGTATATTATCATATGCCATGGGTAGGCAGTATTTCGTATATTGTCATAGGCCATGGGTAGTCAGTATTTCGTATATTATCATTTGCCATTGGCAGAGAGTATTTTGTATATTATCTTATGCATGGGTAGTCAGTATTTCGTGTATTATCATTTGTCATTGGTAGTCAGTATTTCGTATATTATCATATGCCATGGGTAGGCAGTATTTCGTAAATTGTCATAGGCCATGGGTAGTCAGTATTTCGTATATTATCATTTGCCATTGGTAGTCAGTATTTTGTATATTATCTTATGCATGGGTAGTCAGTATTTCGTGTATTATCATTTGCCATTGGTAGTCAGTATTTCGTATATTATCATATGCCATGGGTAGTCAGTATTTCGTATATTATCATATGCCATTGGTAGTCAGTATTTCGTATATCATCATTTGCCATGGGTAGTCAGTATTTCGTATATTATCATATGCCAAGGTAGTCAGTATTTCGTATATCATCATATGTCGTGGTAGTCAGTATTTCATATATTATCATATGTCGTGGTAGTCAGTATTTCATATATTATCATATTCCAAGTGTAGTCAGTATTTCGTATATTATGATATGTCATGGTAGTCAGTATTTTGTATATTATCTTATGCATGGGTAGTCAGTATTTCGTGTATTATCATTTGCCATTGGTAGTCAGTATTTCGTATATTATCATATGCCATGGGTAGTCAGTATTTCGTATATTATCATATGCCATTGGTAGTCAGTATTTCGTATATTATCATTTGCCATGGGTAGTCAGTATTTCGTATATTATCATATGCCAAGGTAGTCAGTATTTCGTATATCATCATATGTCGTGGTAGTCAGTATTTTATATATTATCATATGTCGTGGTAGTCAGTATTTCATATATTATCATATTCCAAGTGTAGTCAGTATTTCTTATATTATGATATGTCATGGTAGTCAGTATTTTGTATATTATCTTATGCCAATGGTAGTCAGTATTTCGTATATTATCATATGCCAAGGGTAGTCAGTATTTCGTATATTGTCACATGCCATGGGTAGTCAGTATTTCGTATATTATCATAGGCCATGGGTAGTCATTATTTCGTATATTATCATAGGCCATGGGTAGTCATTATTTCGTATATTATCATATGCCATGGGTAGTCAGTATTTTGTATATTATTATATGCCATGGGTAGTCAGTATTTCGTATATTTTCATATGCCATGGGTAGTCAGTATTTCGTATATTATCATTTGCCATTGGCAGTCAGTATTTTGTATATTATCTTGTGCATGGGTAATCAGTATTTCGTGTATTATCATTTGCCATTAGTAGTCAGTATTTCGTGTATTATCATTTGCCATTGGTAGTCAGTATTTCGTATATTATCATATGCCATGGGTAGGTAGTATTTCGTATAATGTCATAGGCCATGGGTAGTCAGTATTTCGTATATTATCATTTGCCATTGATAGTCAGTATTTTGTATATTATCTTATGCATGGGTAGTCAGTATTTCGTGTATTATCATATGCCATTGGTAGTCAGTATTTCGTATATTATCATATGCCATGGGTAGTCAGTATTTCGTATATTATCATATGCCATTGGTAGTCAGTATTTCGTATATTATCATTTGCCATGGGTAGTCAGTATTTCGTATATTATCATATGCCAAGGTAGTCAGTATTTCGTATATCATCATATGTTGTGGTAGTCAGTATTTCATATATTATCATATGTCGTGATAGTCAGTATTTCATATATTATCATATTCCAAGTGTAGTCAGTATTTTGTATATTATCATATGTCATGGTAGTCAGTATTTCGTATATTATTATTTGCCATTAGTAGTCAGTATTTCGTGTATTATCATTTGCCATTGGTAGTCAGTATTTCGTATGTTATCATATGCCATGGGTAGGTAGTATTTCGTATAATGTCATAGGCCATGGGTAGTCAGTATTTCGTATATTATCATTTGCCATTGATAGTCAGTATTTTGTATATTATCTTATGCATGGGTTGTCAGTATTTCGTGCATTATCATATGCCATTGGTAGTCAGTATTTCGTATATTATCATATGCCATGGGTAGTCAGTATTTCGTATATTATCATATGCAATTGGTAGTCAGTATTTCGTATATTATCATTTGCCATGGGTAGTCAGTATTTCGTATATCATCATATGTTGTGGTAGTCAGTATTTCATATGTTATCATATGTCGTGATAGTCAGTATTTCATATATTATCATATTCCAAGTGTAGTCAGTATTTCGTATATTATCATATGTCATGGTAGTCAGTATTTCGTATATTATTATATGCCATGGGTAGTCAGTATTCCGTATATTATCATATGCCATGGGTAGTCAGTATTTCGTATTTTATTATAAGCCATGGGTAGTCATTATTTCGTATATTATCTTATGCCATGGGTAGTCAGTATTTCGTATATTATCATTGGACATGCATAGTCAGTATTTCGTATATTATCTGATGCCATGTGTTGTCAGTATTTCGTATATTATCATATGCCATGGGTAGTCAGTATTTCGTATATTATCATATGCCATGTGTAGTCATTATTTCGTATATTATCATATGTCATGGTAATCAGTATTTCGTATATTAACATATGCCATGGGAAGTCAGTATTTCGTATATTATCATATGCCATGGGTAGGCAGTATTTCGTATATTGTCATAGGCCATGGGTAGTCAGTATTTTGTGTATTATCATTTGCCATTGGTAGTCAGTATTTTGAATATTATCATTTGCCATGGGTTGTCAGTATTTCGTATATTATCATAGGCCATGGGTAGTCAGTATTTCGTATATTATCATATGCCATGGGTAGGCAGTATTTCGTATATTGTCATAGGCCATGGGTAGTCAGTATTTCGTATATTATCATTTGCCATTGGCAGAGAGTATTTTGTATATTATCTTATGCATGGGTAGTCAGTATTTCGTGTATTATCATTTGCCATTAGTAGTCAGTATTTCGTGTATTATCATTTGTCATTGGTAGTCAGTATTTCGTATATTATCATATGCCATGGGTAGGCAGTATTTCGTATATTGTCATAGGCCATGGGTAGTCAGTATTTCGTATATTATCATTTGCCATTGGTAGTCAGTATTTTGTATATTATCTTATGCATGGGTAGTCAGTATTTCGTGTATTATCATTTGTCATTGGTAGTCAGTATTTCGTATATTATCATATGACATTGGTCGTCAGTATTTCGTATATTATCATATGCCATGGGTAGTCAGTATTTCGTATATTATCATATGCCATTGGTAGTCAGTATTTCGTATATTATCATTTGCCATGGGTAGTCAGTATTTCGTATATTATCATATGCCAAGGTAGTCAGTATTTCGTATATCATCATATGTCGTGGTAGTCAGTATTTCATATATTATCATATGTCGTGGTAGTCAGTATTTCATATATTATCATATTCCAAGTGTAGTCAGTATTTCGTATATTATGATATGTCATGGTAGTCAGTATTTCGTATATTATCATTTGCCATGGGTAGTCAGTATTTCGTATATTGTCACATGCCATGGGTAGTCAGTATTTTGTAATTTATTATATGCCATGGGTAGTCAGTATTTCGTATATTATCATATGCCATGGGTAGTCAGTATTTCGTATATTATCATATGCCATGGGTAGGTAGTATTTCGTATAATGTCATAGGCCATGGGAAGTCAGTATTTCGTATATTATCATTTGCCATTGATAGTCAGTATTTTGTATATTATCTTATGCATGGGTAGTCAGTATTTCGTGTATTATCATATGCCATTGGTAGTCAGTATTTCGTATATTATCATATGCCATGGGTAGTCAGTATTTCGTATATTATCATATGCCATTGGTAGTCAGTATTTCGTATATTTTCATTTGCCATGGGTAGTCAGTATTTCGTATATTATCATATGCCAAGGTAGTCAGTATTTCGTATATCATCATATGTTGTGGTAGTCAGTATTTCATATATTATCATATGTCGTGATAGTCAGTATTTCATATATTATCATATTCCAAGTGTAGTCAGTATTTCATATATTATCATATGTCATGGTAGTCAGTATTTCGTATATTATTATATGCCATGGGTAGTCAGTATTTCGTATATTATCATATGCCATGGGTAGTCAGTATTTCGTATTTTATTATAAGCCATGGGTAGTCATTATTTCGTATATTATCTTATGCCATGGGTAGTCAGTATTTCGTATATTATCATTGGACATGCATAGTCAGTATTTCGTATATTACCTTATGCCATGTGTAGTCAGTATTTCGTATATTATCATATGCCATGGGTAGTCAGTATTTCGTATATTATCATATGCCATGTGTAGTCAGTATTTCGTATATTATCATATGTCATGGTAATCAGTATTTCGTATATTAACATATGCCATGGGTAGTCAGTATTTCGTATATTATCATATGCCATGGGTAGTCATTATTTCGTATATTATCATATACCATGGGTAGTCAGTATTTCGTATATTATTATAGGCCATGGGTAGTTAGTATTTCGTATATTGTCATAGGCCATGGGTAGTCAGTATTTCGTATATAATCATATGCCATGGGTAGTCAGTATATCGTATATTATCATATGCCATGGGTAGTCAATATTTCGTATATTATCATATGCCATGGGTAGTCATTATTTCGTATATTATCAAATGACATGGATAGTCATTATTTCGTATATTATTATAGGCCATGTGTAGTTAGTATTTCGTATATTATCATAGGCCATGGGTAGTCAGTATTTCGTATATTATCACACGCCATGGGTAGTCAGTATTTCGTATATTATCATATGCCATGGGTAGTTAGTATTTCGTATATTATCATAGGCAATGGGTAGTCAGTATTTCGTATATTATCATATGCCATGGGCAGTCATTATTTCGTATATTATCATATGCCATGGGTAGTCAGTATTTCGTATATTATCATAGGCCATGGGTAGTCAGTATTGCATATATTATCAGATGCCATGGGTAGTCTGTATTTCGTATATTATTATAGGCCAAGGGTAGTTAGTATTTCGTATATTATCATAGGCCATGGGTAGTCAGTATTTCGTATATTATCATACGCCATGGGTAGTCAGTATTTCGTATATTATCATATGCCATGGGTAGTTAGTATTTCGTATATTATCATAGGCCATGGGTAGTCAGTATTTCGTATATTATCATATGCCATGGGCAGTCATTATTTCGTATATTATCATAGGCCATGGGTAGTCATTATTTCGTATATTATCATATGCCATGGGTAGTCAGTATTTTGTATATTATTATATGCCATGGGTAGTCAGTATTTCGTATATTATCATATGCCATGGGTAGTCAGTATTTCGTATTTTATTATATGCCATGGGTAGTCATTATTTCGTATATTATCTTATGCCATGGGTAGTCAGTATTTCGTATATTATCATTGGACATGCATAGTCAGTATTTCGTATATTATCATATGACATGGGTAGTCATTATTTCGTATATTATAATATGCCATGGGTATTCAGTATTTTGTATATTATTATATGCCATGGGTAGTCAGTATTTCGTATATTATCATATGCCATGGGTAGTCAGTATTTCGTATTTTATTATATGCCATGGGTAGTCATTATTTCGTATATTATCTTATGCCATGGGTAGTCAGTTTTTCGCATATTATCATTGGACATGCATAGTCAGTATTTCGTATATTATCATACGCCATGAGTAGTCAGTATTTCGTATATTATCATATGCCATGGGTAGTCAGTATTTCGTATATTATCATATGACATGGGTAGTCAGTATTTCGTATATTATTATAGGCCATGGGTAGTTAGTATTTCGTATATTATCATATGCCATGGGTAGGCAGTATTTCGTATATTGTCATAGGCCATGGGTAGTCAGTATTTCGTATATTATCATTTGCCATTGGCAGAGAGTATTTTGTATATTATCTTATGCATGGGTAGTCAGTATTTCGTGTATTATCATTTGCCGTTAGTAGTCAGTATTTCGTGTATTATCATTTGTCATTGGTAGTCAGTATTTCGTATATTATCATATGCCATGGGTAGGCAGTATTTCGTATATTGTCATAGGCCATGGGTAGTCAGTATTTCGTATATTATCATTTGCCATTGGTAGTCAGTATTTTGTATATTATCTTATGCATGGGTAGTCAGTATTTCGTGTATTATCATTTGTCATTGGTAGTCAGTATTTCGTATATTATCATATGACATTGGTCGTCAGTATTTCGTATATTATCATATGCCATGGGTAGTCAGTATTTCGTATATTATCATATGCCATTGGTAGTCAGTATTTCGTATATTATCATTTGCCATGGGTAGTCAGTATTTCGTATATTATCATATGCCAAGGTAGTCAGTATTTCTTATATCATCATATGTCGTGGTAGTCAGTATTTCATATATTATCATATGTCGTGGTAGTCAGTATTTCATATATTATCATATTCCAAGTGTAGTCAGTATTTCGTATATTATCATATGCCAAGGTAGTCAGTATTTCGTATATCATCATATGTCGTGGTAGTCAGTATTTCATATATTATCATATGTCGTGGTAGTCAGTATTTCATATATTATCATATTCCAAGTGTAGTCAGTATTTCGTATATTATGATATGTCATGGTAGTCAGTATTTCGTATATTATCATTTGCCATGGGTAGTCAGTATTTCGTATATTGTCACATGCCATGGGTAGTCAGTATTTTGTAATTTATTATATGCCATGGGTAGTCAGTATTTCGTATATTATCATATGCCATGGGTAGTCAGTATTTCGTATATTATCATATGCCATGGGTAGGTAGTATTTCGTATAATGTCATAGGCCATGGGAAGTCAGTATTTCGTATATTATCATTTGCCATTGATAGTCAGTATTTTGTATATTATCTTATGCATGGGTAGTCAGTATTTCGTGTATTATCATATGCCATTGGTAGTCAGTATTTCGTATATTATTCATATGCCATGGGTAGTCAGTATTTCGTATATATCATATGCCATTGGTAGTCAGTATTTCGTATATTTCATTTGCCATGGGTAGTCAGATTTCGTATATTATCATATGCCAAGGTAGTCAGTATTTCTTATATCATCATATGTTGTGGTAGTCAGTATTTCATATATTAATATGTCGTGATAGTCAGTATGTATTTCATATATTATCATATTCCAAGTGTAGTCAGTATTTCATATATTATCATATGTCATGGTAGTCAGTATTTCGTATATTATTATATGCCATGGGTAGTCAGTATTTCGTATATTATCATATGCCATGGGTAGTCAGTATTTCGTATTTTATTATAAGCCATGGGTAGTCATTATTTCGTATATTATCTTATGCCATGGGTAGTCAGTATTTCGTATATTATCATTGGACATGCATAGTCAGTATTTCGTATATTACCTTATGCCATGTGTAGTCAGTATTTCGTATATTATCATATGCCATGGGTAGTCAGTATTTCGTATATTATCATATGCCATGTGTAGTCAGTATTTCGTATATTATCATATGTCATGGTAATCAGTATTTCGTATATTAACATATGCCATGGGTAGTCAGTATTTCGTATATTATCATATGCCATGGGTAGTCATTATTTCGTATATTATCATATACCATGGGTAGTCAGTATTTCGTATATTATTATAGGCCATGGGTAGTTAGTATTTCGTATATTGTCATAGGCCATGGGTAGTCAGTATTTCGTATATAATCATATGCCATGGGTAGTCAGTATATCGTATATTATCATATGCCATGGGTAGTCAATATTTCGTATATTATCATATGCCATGGGTAGTCATTATTTCGTATATTATCAAATGACATGGATAGTCATTATTTCGTATATTATTATAGGCCATGTGTAGTTAGTATTTCGTATATTATCATAGGCCATGGGTAGTCAGTATTTCGTATATTATCACACGCCATGGGTAGTCAGTATTTCGTATATTATCATATGCCATGGGTAGTTAGTATTTCGTATATTATCATAGGCAATGGGTAGTCAGTATTTCGTATATTATCATATGCCATGGGCAGTCATTATTTCGTATATTATCATATGCCATGGGTAGTCAGTATTTCGTATATTATCATAGGCCATGGGTAGTCAGTATTGCATATATTATCAGATGCCATGGGTAGTCTGTATTTCGTATATTATTATAGGCCAAGGGTAGTTAGTATTTCGTATATTATCATAGGCCATGGGTAGTCAGTATTTCGTATATTATCATACGCCATGGGTAGTCAGTATTTCGTATATTATCATATGCCATGGGTAGTTAGTATTTCGTATATTATCATAGGCCATGGGTAGTCAGTATTTCGTATATTATCATATGCCATGGGCAGTCATTATTTCGTATATTATCATAGGCCATGGGTAGTCATTATTTCGTATATTATCATATGCCATGGGTAGTCAGTATTTTGTATATTATTATATGCCATGGGTAGTCAGTATTTCGTATATTATCATATGCCATGGGTAGTCAGTATTTCGTATTTTATTATATGCCATGGGTAGTCATTATTTCGTATATTATCTTATGCCATGGGTAGTCAGTATTTCGTATATTATCATTGGACATGCATAGTCAGTATTTCGTATATTATCATATGACATGGGTAGTCATTATTTCGTATATTATAATATGCCATGGGTATTCAGTATTTTGTATATTATTATATGCCATGGGTAGTCAGTATTTCGTATATTATCATATGCCATGGGTAGTCAGTATTTCGTATTTTATTATATGCCATGGGTAGTCATTATTTCGTATATTATCTTATGCCATGGGTAGTCAGTTTTTCGCATATTATCATTGGACATGCATAGTCAGTATTTCGTATATTATCATACGCCATGAGTAGTCAGTATTTCGTATATTATCATATGCCATGGGTAGTCAGTATTTCGTATATTATCATATGACATGGGTAGTCAGTATTTCGTATATTATTATAGGCCATGGGTAGTTAGTATTTCGTATATTATCATATGCCATGGGTAGGCAGTATTTCGTATATTGTCATAGGCCATGGGTAGTCAGTATTTCGTATATTATCATTTGCCATTGGCAGAGAGTATTTTGTATATTATCTTATGCATGGGTAGTCAGTATTTCGTGTATTATCATTTGCCGTTAGTAGTCAGTATTTCGTGTATTATCATTTGTCATTGGTAGTCAGTATTTCGTATATTATCATATGCCATGGGTAGGCAGTATTTCGTATATTGTCATAGGCCATGGGTAGTCAGTATTTCGTATATTATCATTTGCCATTGGTAGTCAGTATTTTGTATATTATCTTATGCATGGGTAGTCAGTATTTCGTGTATTATCATTTGTCATTGGTAGTCAGTATTTCGTATATTATCATATGACATTGGTCGTCAGTATTTCGTATATTATCATATGCCATGGGTAGTCAGTATTTCGTATATTATCATATGCCATTGGTAGTCAGTATTTCGTATATTATCATTTGCCATGGGTAGTCAGTATTTCGTATATTATCATATGCCAAGGTAGTCAGTATTTCTTATATCATCATATGTCGTGGTAGTCAGTATTTCATATATTATCATATGTCGTGGTAGTCAGTATTTCATATATTATCATATTCCAAGTGTAGTCAGTATTTCGTATATTATGATATGTCATGGTAGTCAGTATTTCGTATATTATCATTTGCCATGGGTAGTCAGTATTTCGTATATTGTCACATGCCATGGGTAGTCAGTATTTTGTAATTTATTATATGCCATGGGTAGTCAGTATTTCGTATATTATCATATGCCATGGGTAGTCAGTATTTCGTATATTATCATTTGCCATTGGCAGTCAGTATTTTGTATATTATCTTATGCATGGGTAATCAGTATTTCGTGTATTATCATTTGCCATTGGTAGTCAGTATTTCGTATATTATCATATGCCATGGGTAGGTAGTATTTCGTATAATGTCATAGGCCATGGGTAGTCAGTATTTCGTATATTATCATTTGCCATTGATAGTCAGTATTTTGAATATTATCTTATGCATGGGTAGTCAGTATTTCGTGTATTATCATATGCCATTGGTAGTCAGTATTTCGTATATTATCATATGCCATGGGTAGTCAGTATTTCGTATATTATCATATGCCATTGGTAGTCAGTATTTCGTATATTATCATTTGCCATGGGTAGTCAGTATTTCGTATATTATCATATGCCAAGGTAGTCAGTATTTCGTATATCATCATATGTTGTGGTAGTCAGTATTTCATATATTATCATATGTCGTGATAGTCAGTATTTCATATATTATCATATTCCAAGTGTAGTCAGTATTTCGTATATTATCATATGTCATGGTAGTCAGTATTTCGTATATTATTATATGCCATGGGTAGTCAGTATTTCGTATATTATCATATGCCATGGGTAGTCAGTATTTCGTATTTTAATATAAGCCATGGGTAGTCATTATTTCGTATATTATCTTATGCCATGGGTAGTCAGTATTTCGTATATTATCATTGGACATGCATAGTCAGTATTTCGTATATTACCTTATGCCATGTGTAGTCAGTATTTCGTATATTATCATATGCCATGGGCAGTCAGTATTTCGTATATTATCATATGCCATGTGTAGTCATTATTTCGTATATTATCATATGTCATGGTAATCAGTATTTCGTATATTAACATATGCCATGGGTAGTCAGTATTTCGTATATTATCATATGCCATGGGTAGTCATTATTTCGTATATTATCATATGCCATGGGTAGTCAGTATTTCGTATATTATTATAGGCCATGGGTAGTTAGTATTTCGTATATTGTCATAGGCCATGGGTAGTCAGTATTTCGTATATAATCATATGCCATGGGTAGTCAGTATATCGTATATTATCATATGCCATGGGTAGTCAGTATTTCGTATATTATCATATGCCATGGGTAGTCATTATTTCGTATATTATCAAATGACATGGATAGTCATTATTTCGTATATTATTATAGGCCATGTGTAGTTAGTATTTCGTATATTATCATAGGCCATGGGTAGTCAGTATTTCGTATATTATCATACGCCATGGGTAGTCAGTATTTCGTATATTATCATATGCCATGGGTAGTTAGTATTTCGTATATTATCATAGGCAATGGGTAGTCAGTATTTCGTATATTATCATATGCCATGGGCAGTCATTATTTCGTATATTATCATATGCCATGGGTAGTCAGTATTTCGTATATTATCATAGGCCATGGGTAGTCAGTATTTCGTATATTATCATACGCCATGGGTAGTCAGTATTTCGTATATTATCATATGCCATGGGTAGTTAGTATTTCGTATATTATCATAGGCCATGGGTAGTCAGTATTTCGTATATTATCATATGCCATGGGCAGTCATTATTTCGTATATTATCATAGGCCATGGGTAGTCATTATTTCGTATATTATCATATGCCATGGGTAGTCAGTATTTTGTATATTATTATATGCCATGGGTAGTCAGTATTTCGTATATTATCATATGCCATGGGTAGTCAGTATTTCGTATTTTATTATATGCCATGGGTAGTCAGTATTTCGTATATTATCTTATGCCATGGGTAGTCAGTATTTCGTATATTATCATTGGACATGCATAGTCAGTATTTCGTATATTATCATATGACATGGGTAGTCATTATTTTGTATATTATCATATGCCATGGGTATTCAGTATTTTGTATATTATTATATGCCATGGGTAGTCAGTATTTCGTATATAATCATATGCCATGGGTAGTCAGTATATCGTAAATTATCATATGCCATGGGTAGTCAGTATTTCGTATATTATCATATGCCATGGGTAGTCATTATTTCGTATATTATCAAATGACATGGATAGTCATTATTTCGTATATTATTATAGGCCATGTGTAGTTAGTATTTCGTATATTATCATAGGCCATGGGTAGTCAGTATTTCGTATATTATCATACGCCATGGGTAGTCAGTATTTCGTATATTATTATAGGCCATGGGTAGTTAGTATTTCGTATATTATCATAGGCAATGGGTAGTCAGTATTTCGTATATTATCATATGCCATGGGCAGTCATTATTTTGTATATTATCATATGCCATGGGTAGTCAGTATTTCGTATATTATCATAGGCCATGGGTAGTCAGTATTGCATATATTATCAGATGCCATGGGTAGTCTGTATTTCGTATATTATTATAGGCCAAGCGTAGTTAGTATTTCGTATATTATCATAGGCCATGGGTAGTCAGTATTTCGTATATTATCATACGCCATGGGTAGTCAGTATTTCGTATATTATCATATGCCATGGGTAGTTAGTATTTCGTATATTATCATAGGCCATGGGTAGTCAGTATTTCGTATATTATCATATGCCATGGGCAGTCATTATTTCGTATATTATCATAGGCCATGGGTAGTCATTATTTCGTATATTATCATATGCCATGGGTAGTCAGTATTTCGTATTTTATTATATGCCATGGGTAGTCATTATTTCGTATATTATCTTATGCCATGGGTAGTCAGTATTTCGCATATTATCATTGGACATGCATAGTCAGTATTTCGTATATTATCATACGCCATGAGTAGTCAGTATTTCGTATATTATCATATGCCATGGGTAGTCAGTATTTCGTATATTATCATATGACATGGGTAGTCAGTATTTCGTATATTATTATAGGCCATGGGTAGTTAGTATTTCGTATATTATCATAGGCCATGGGTAGTCAGTATTTCGTATATTATCATATGCTATGGGTAGTCAGTATTTTGTATATTATCATATGCCATGGGTAGTTAGTATTTCGTATATTATCATAAGCCATGGGTAGTCAGAATTTCGTATATTATCATATGCCATGGGTAGTTAGTATTTCGTATATTATCATAGGCCATGGGTAGTCAGTATTTCGTATATTATCATACGCCATGGGTAGTCAGTATTTCGTATATTATCATATGCCATGGGTAGTTAGTATTTCGTATATTATCATAGGCCATGGGTAGTCAGTATTTCGTATATTATCATACGCCATGGGTAGTCAGTATTTCGTATATTATCATATGCCATGGGTAGTTAGTATTTCGTATATTATCATAGGCCATGGGTAGTCAGTATTTCGTATATTGTCATATGCCATGGGTAGTCAGTATTTCGTATATTATTATATGCCATGGGTTGTCAGTATTTCGTATATCATCATAGGCCATGGGTAGTCAGTATTTCGTATATTATCATATGCCATGGGTAGTCAGTATTCGTATATTGTCATATGCCATGGGTAGTCATTATTTCGTATATTATCAAATGACATGGATAGTCATTATTTCGTATATTATTATAGGCCATGTGTAGTTAGTATTTCGTATATTATCATAGGCCATGGGTAGTCAGTATTTCGTATATTATCATACGCCATGGGTAGTCAGTATTTCGTATATTATTATAGGCCATGGGTAGTTAGTATTTCGTATATTATCATAGGCAATGGGTAGTCAGTATTTCGTATATTATCATATGCCATGGGCAGTCATTATTTCGTATATTATCATATGCCATGGGTAGTCAGTATTTCGTATATTATCATAGGCCATGGGTAGTCAGTATTGCATATATTATCAGATGCCATGGGTAGTCTGTATTTCGTATATTATTATAGGCCAAGGGTAGTTAGTATTTCGTATATTATCATAGGCCATGGGTAGTCAGTATTTCGTATATTATCATACGCCATGGGTAGTCAGTATTTCGTATTTTATTATATGCCATGGGTAGTCATTATTTCGTATATTATCTTATGCCATGGGTAGTCAGTATTTCGCATATTATCATTGGACATGCATAGTCAGTATTTCGTATATTATCATACGCCATGAGTAGTCAGTATTTCGTATATTATCATATGCCATGGGTAATCAGTATTTCGTATATTATCATATGACATGGGTAGTCAGTATTTCGTATATTATTATAGGCCATGGGTAGTTAGTATTTCGTATATTATCATAGGCCATGGGTAGTCAGTATTTCGTATATTATCATATGCTATGGGTAGTCAGTATTTTGTATATTATCATATGCCATGGGTAGTTAGTATTTCGTATATTATCATAAGCCATGGGTAGTCAGAATTTCGTATATTATCATATGCCATGGGTAGTTAGTATTTCGTATATTATCATAGGCCATGGGTAGTCAGTATTTCGTATATTATCATACGCCATGGGTAGTCAGTATTTCGTATATTATCATATGCCATGGGTAGTTAGTATTTCGTATATTATCATAGGCCATGGGTAGTCAGTATTTCGTATATTATCATACGCCATGGGTAGTCAGTATTTCGTATATTATCATATGCCATGGGTAGTTAGTATTTCGTATATTATCATAGGCCATGGGTAGTCAGTATTTCGTATATTGTCATATGCCATGGGTAGTCAGTATTTCGTATATTATTATATGCCATGGGTTGTCAGTATTTCGTATATCATCATAGGCCATGGGTAGTCAGTATTTCGTATATTATCATATGCCATGGGTAGTCAGTATTCGTATATTGTCATATGCCATGGGTAGTCATTATTTCGTATATTATCAAATGACATGGATAGTCATTATTTCGTATATTATTATAGGCCATGTGTAGTTAGTATTTCGTATATTATCATAGGCCATGGGTAGTCAGTATTTCGTATATTATCATACGCCATGGGTAGTCAGTATTTCGTATATTATTATAGGCCATGGGTAGTTAGTATTTCGTATATTATCATAGGCAATGGGTAGTCAGTATTTCGAATATTATCATATGCCATGGGCAGTCATTATTTCGTATATTATCATATGCCATGGGTAGTCAGTATTTCGTATATTATCATAGGCCATGGGTAGTCAGTATTGCATATATTATCAGATGCCATGGGTAGTCTGTATTTCGTATATTATTATAGGCCAAGGGTAGTTAGTATTTCGTATATTATCATAGGCCATGGGTAGTCAGTATTTCGTATATTATCATACGCCATGGGTAGTCAGTATTTCGTATATTATCATATGCCATGGGTAGTTAGTATTTCGTATATTATCATAGGCCATGGGTAGTCAGTATTTCGTATATTATCATATGCCATGGGCAGTCATTTTTTCGTATATTATCATAGGCCATGGGTAGTCATTATTTCGTATATTATCATATGCCATGGGTAGTCAGTATTTTGTATATTATTATATGCCATGGGTAGTCAGTATTTCGTATATTATCATATGCCATGGGTAGTCAGTATTTCGTATTTTATTATATGCCATGGGTAGTCATTATTTCGTATATTATCTTATGCCATGGGTAGTCAGTATTTCGCATATTATCATTGGACATGCATAGTCAGTATTTCGTATATTATCATACGCCATGAGTAGTCAGTATTTCGTATATTATCATATGCCATGGGTAGTCAGTATTTCGTATATTATCATATGACATGGGTAGTCAGTATTTCGTATATTATTATAGGCCATGGGTAGTTAGTATTTCGTATATTATCATAGGCCATGGGTAGTCAGTATTTCGTATATTATCATATGCTATGGGTAGTCAGTATTTTGTATATTATCATATGCCATGGGTAGTTAGTATTTCGTATATTATCATAAGCCATGGGTAGTCAGTATTTCGTATATTATCATATGCCATGGGTAGTTAGTATTTCGTATATTATCATAGGCCATGGGTAGTCAGTATTTCGTATATTATCATACGCCATGGGTAGTCAGTATTTCGTATATTATCATATGCCATGGGTAGTTAGTATTTCGTATATTATCATAGGCCATGGGTAGTCAGTATTTCGTATATTATCATACGCCATGGGTAGTCAGTATTTCGTATATTATCATACGCCATGGGTAGTCAGTATTTCGTATATTATCATAGGCCATGGGTAGTCAGTATTTCGTATATTATTATATGCCATGGGTTGTCAGTATTTCGTATATCATCATAGGCCATGGGTAGTCAGTATTTCGTATATTATCATATGCCATGGGTAGTCAGTATTCGTATATTGTCATATGCCATGGGTAGTCATTATTTCGTATATTATCAAATGACATGGATAGTCATTATTTCGTATATTATTATAGGCCATGTGCAGTTAGTATTTCGTATATTATCATAGGCCATGGGTAGTCAGTATTTCGTATATTATCATACGCCATGGGTAGTCAGTATTTCGTATATTATTATAGGCCATGGGTAGTTAGTATTTCGTATATTATCATAGGCAATGGGTAGTCAGTATTTCGTATATTATCATATGCCATGGGCAGTCATTATTTCGTATATTATCATATGCCATGGGTAGTCAGTATTTCGTATATTATCATAGGCCATGGGTAGTCAGTATTGCATATATTATCAGATGCCATGGGTAGTCTGTATTTCGTATATTATTATAGGCCAAGGGTAGTTAGTATTTCGTATATTATCATAGGCCATGGGTAGTCAGTATTTCGTATATTATCATACGCCATGGGTAGTCAGTATTTCGTATATTATCATATGCCATGGGTAGTTAGTATTTCGTATATTATCATAGGCCATGGGTAGTCAGTATTTCGTATATTATCATATGCCATGGGCAGTCATTATTTCGTATATTATCATAGGCCATGGGTAGTCATTATTTCGTATATTATCATATGCCATGGGTAGTCAGTATTTTGTATATTATTATATGCCATGGGTAGTCAGTATTTCGTATATTAACATATGTCATGGGTATTCAGTATTTCGTATTTTATTATATGCCATGGGTAGTCATTATTTCGTATATTATCTTATGCCATGGGTAGTCAGTATTTCGTATATTATCATTGGACATGCATAGTCAGTATTTCGTATATTATCATATGACATGGGTAGTCATTATTTCGTATATTATCATATGCCATGGGTATTCAGTATTTTGTATATTATTATATGCCATGGGTAGTCAGTATTTCGTATATTATCATATGCCATGGGTAGTCAGTATTTCGTATTTTATTATATGCCATGGGTAGTCATTATTTCGTATATTATCTTATGCCATGGGTAGTCAGTATTTCGCATATTATCATTGGACATGCATAGTCAGTATTTCGTATATTATCATACGCCATGAGTAGTCAGTATTTCGTATATTATTATATGCCATGGGTAGTCAGTATTTCGTATATTATCATATGACATGGGTAGTCAGTATTTCGTATATTATTATAGGCCATGGGTAGTTAGTATTTCGTATATTATCATAGGCCATGGGTAGTCAGTATTTCGTATATTATCATATGCTATGGGTAGTCAGTATTTTGTATATTATCATATGCCATGGGTAGTTAGTATTTCGTATATTATCATAAGCCATGGGTAGTCAGTATTTCGTATATTATCATATGCCATGGGTAGTTAGTATTTCGTATATTATCATAGGCCATGGGTAGTCAGTATTTCGTATATTATCATACGCCATGGGTAGTCAGTATTTCGTATATTATCATATGCCATGGGTAGTTAGTATTTCGTATATTATCATAGGCCATGGGTAGTCAGTATTTCGTATATTATCATAGGCCATGGGTAGTCAGTATTTCGTATATTATCATATGCCATGGGTAGTTAGTATTTCGTATATTATCATAGGCCATGGGTAGTCAGTATTTCGCATATTATCATATGCCATGGGTAGTCAGTATTTCGTATATTATCATATGCCATGGGCAGTCATTATTTCGTATAGTATCATATGCCATGGGTAGTCAGTATTTCGTATATTATCATAGGCCATGGATAGTCAGTATTTCGTATATTATCATATGCCATGGGTAGTTAGTATTTCGTATATTATCATAAGCCATGGGTAGTCAGTATTTCGTATATTATCATATGCCATGGGTAGTTAGTATTTCGTGTATTATCATAGGCCATGGGTAGTCAGTATTTCGTATATTATCATACGCCATGGGTAGTCAGTATTTCGTATATTATCATATGCCATGGGTAGTTAGTATTTCGTATATTATCATAGGCCATGGGTAGTCAGTATTTCGTATATTATCATACGCCATGGGTAGTCAGTATTTCGTATATTATCATATGCCATGGGTAGTTAGTATTTCGTATATTATCATAGGCCATGGGTAGTCAGTATTTCGTATATTATCATATGCCATGGGTAGTCAGTATTTCGTATATTATCATATGCCATGGGCAGTCATTATTTCGTATAGTATCATATGCCATGGGTAGTCAGTATTTCGTATATTATCATAGGCCATGGGTAGTCAGTATTTCGTATATTATCATAGGCCATGGGTAGTCAGTATTTCGTATTTTATCATATGCCATGGGCAGTCATTATTTCGTATATTATCATATGCCATGGGTAGTCAGTATTTCGTATATTATCATATGCCATGGGCAGTCATTATTTCGTATAGTATCATATGCCATGGGTAGTCAGTATTTCGTATATTATCATAGGCCATGGGTAGTCAGTATTTCATATATTATCATATGCCATGGGTAGTCAGTATTTCGTATATTATTATAGGCCATGGGTAGTTAGTATTTCGTATATTATCATAGGCCATGGGTAGTCAGTATTTCGTATATTATCATACGCCATGGGTAGTCAGTATTTCATATATTATCATATGCCATGGGTAGTCAGTATTTCGTATATTATCATATGACATGGGTAGTCAGTATTTCGTATATTATTATCGGCCATGGGTAGTTACTATTTCGTATATTATCATAGGCCATGGGTAGTCAGTATTTCGTATATTATCATACGCCATGAGTAGTCAGTATTTCGTATATTATCATATGCCATGGGTAGTCAGTATTTCGTATATTATCATATGACATGGGTAGTCAGTATTTCGTATATTATTATAGGCCATGGGTAGTTAGTATTTCGTATATTATCATAGGCCATGGGTAGTCAGTATTTCGTATATTATCATACGGCATGGGTAGTCAGTATTTCGTATATTATCATATGCCATGGGTAGTTAGTATTTCGTATATTATCATAAGCCATGGGTAGTCAGTATTTCGTATATTATCATATGCCATGGGTAGTTAGTATTTCGTATATTATCATAGGCCATGGGTAGTCAGTATTTCATATATTATCATACGCCATGGGTAGTCAGTATTTCGTATATTATCATATGCCATGGGTAGTTAGTATTTCGTATATTATCATAGGCCATGGGTAGTCAGTATTTCGTATATTATCATACGCCATGGGTAGTCAGTATTTCGTATATTATCATATGCCATGGGTAGTTAGTATTTCGTATATTATCATAGGCCATGGGTAGTCAGTATTTCGTATATTATCATATGCCATGGGTAGTCAGTATTTCGTATATTATCATATGCCATGGCCAGTCATTATTTCGTATAGTATCATATGCCATGGGTAGTCAGTATTTCGTATATTATCATAGGCCATGGGTAGTCAGTATTTCGTATATTATCATATGCCATGGGTAGTTAGTATTTCGTATATTATCATAAGCCATGGGTAGTCAGTATTTCGTATATTATCATATGCCATGGGTAGTTAGTATTTCGTGTATTATCATAGGCCATGGGTAGTCAGTATTTCGTATATTATCATATGCCATGGGTAGTTAGTATTTCGTATATTATCATAGGCCATGGGTAGTCAGTATTTCGTATATTATCATACGCCATGGGTAGTCAGTATTTCGTATATTATCATATGCCATGGGTAGTTAGTATTTCGTATATTATCATAGGCCATGGGTAGTCAGTATTTCGTATATTATCATATGCCATGGGTAGTCAGTATTTCGTATATTATCATATGCCATGGGCAGTCATTATTTCGTATAGTATCATATGCCATGGGTAGTCAGTATTTCGTATATTATCATAGGCCATGGGTAGTCAGTATTTCATATATTATCATATGCCATGGGTAGTCAGTATTTCGCATATTATTATAGGCCATGGGTAGTTAGTATTTCGTATATTATCATAGGCCATGGGTAGTCAGTATTTCGTATATTATCATACGCCATGGGTAGTCAGTATTTCGTTTATTATCATATGCCATGGGTAGTTAGTATTTCGTATATTATCATAGGCTATGGGTAGTCAGTATTTCGTATATTATCATATGCCATGGGCAGTCATTATTTCGTATATTATCATATGCCATGGGTAGTCAGTATTTCGTATATTATCATAGGCCATGGGTAGTCAGTATTTCATATATTATCATATGCCATGGGTAGTCAGTATTTCGTATATTATCATATGCCATGGGTAGTTAGTATTTCGTATATTATCATAGGCCATGGGTAGTCAGTATTTCGTATATTATCATACGCCATGGGTAGTCAGTATTTCGTATATTATCATATGCCATGGGTAGTTAGTATTTCGTATATTATCATAGGCCATGGGTAGTCAGTATTTCGTATATTATCATATGCCATGGGTAGTCAGTATTTCGTATATTATCATATGCCATGGGCAGTCATTATTTCGTATAGTATCATATGCCATGGGTAGTCAGTATTTCGTATATTATCATAGGCCATGGGTAGTCAGTATTTCGTATATTATCATATGCCATGGGTAGTTAGTATTTCGTATATTATCATAAGCCATGGGTAGTCAGTATTTCGTATATTATCATATGCCATGGGTAGTTAGTATTTCGTGTATTATCATAGGCCATGGGTAGTCAGTATTTCGTATATTATCATACGCCATGGGTAGTCAGTATTTCGTATATTATCATATGCCATGGGTAGTTAGTATTTCGTATATTATCATAGGCCATGGGTAGTCAGTATTTCGTATATTATCATACGCTATGGGTAGTCAGTATTTCGTATATTATCATATGCCATGGGTAGTTAGTATTTCGTATATTATCATACGCCATGGGTAGTCAGTATTTCGTATATTATCATATGCCATGGGTAGTCAGTATTTCGTATATTATCATATGCCATGGGCAGTCATTATTTCGTATAGTATCATATGCCATGGGTAGTCAGTATTTCGTATATTATCATAGGCCATGGGTAGTCAGTATTTCATATATTATCATATGCCATGGGTAGTCAGTATTTCGTATATTATCATAGGCCATGGGTAGTCAGTATTTCATATATTATCATATGCCATGGGTAGTCAGTATTTCGTATATTATCATATGCCATGGGTAGTCATTATTTCGTATATTATCATATGCCATGGGTAGTCAGTATTTCGTATATTATCATATGCCATGGGTAGTCAGTATTTCGTATATTATCTTATGCCATGGGTAGTCAGTATTTCGTATATTATCTTATGCCATGGGTAGTCAGTATTTCGTATATTATCATATGCCATGTGTAGTCATTATTTCGTATATTATCATATGTCATGGTAATCAGTATTTCTATATTATCATATGCCAAGGGTAGTCAGTATTGCGTATTTAATTACAGGTCATGGGTAGTCAGTCTTTTGTTTGTCATCATCGGACGTGTGTAGTTATTATTAAGTTCACGAATAGTTAGTCTATCTTATTTATTATCCACCATGGTAGAATTATTTCAATAATTAGCATTACGCTGTGTAGGTAGTATTTCCTAGATTAGTCAGGCAGTGGTAGTTTTTCGATCACAATCACCAGGTCGTCGTAGTTAGTTATACGTTCATTGTTATCTTCCACCGGTGTTCTTTCATCACCTGCATTATTATCAGAAACAAATGCACATTATTTAGAATGTTAACAAAGGTAGTTTAATGGTTTTTGTCGGTCTCTAGTAGTCAATATTTCGAACATTATTAACGAGTGTAGATAGTCAGTACATTATACTCAGTCACTGGTCACTCTCAAAATGTCATTCACCGTTAGTGGACATTTCTTACATTTATAAGAACCCGGTTGCAAGTATGTAATCAGTAGTTCGTACTTTTTGTCGATCATAGACAGTTAGTACTTCGTTTACTATTATCAGGCACTGGTAGTAAATTATTCGTACCCTATTAACGAGCACTGTTAGTCAGTATTCGTGTATTACTTTTGAAGTTTAGGTGGGTGCATGGGTTATTGGTCGGCTGGTTTGTTGGTTGGTTGTGTGGGAGTTTGGTATTCGGATTGGGTGGTTTATTGATTAGTTTGCTTGTTTGTCCTACACATTCTGTTTACAAGTAAAAACTCCTAGATGGCTTCGTAGCACCTGACCATAAATTATAATATATCTGACATCAATCATAATGTTTCACGTGTATTAACCGGTCTGCATTTTAGTGCTTACATGTTAAACGCAGCAGTGGATGACATGACTATCAGTTGCCGTGTGCTGTTCGTAACATTGTAATCAATGCAACTGCCTCTTTCCATTCTATTTTTGAACATATTGAACAAAACGCGTAACAATCCTAAAACAAGAATAAGTCTATTTTAATTGCCTCTTGTATCAATTAACAAAAACATTATAACTGTACATAATAAGCTCTATACTATGTGCTAATATTAAATGTTTTCCCACGCCGTGCAGTCGTTTTCCGGTTTCTGCAATGACTCCAGGCGAAAACGCGTTGTAGATGTGAGTCTAATACAGCGGCGTTTTCAATACGAAACGAGACTCGTAAAAATCATTATGTTACACGGGTGTAAGCACATTGTCATTATCGGTCATACGTCGCATATCGTGTTTTATGTACACTCAGGCTTGCGGGTGGGTGGCTGTTGTAAAACCATAATTAACTGACAAGAGAAGCTGTGAAATTATGTTTGCATGTTTTTATAACGAGTAATGTCAAAATATGCTGTTAAAATAAAACAAAACTAAAACTGGTGGAACAGCGAACTGGAGGTACAACAAGGAAAATAAAAAAAACGACCTTGAAAAAAGACCAACACATTACTTTGGGCGAGAAAAAAAAGAAGAGATGTTATCATATCTAATTAATGAAACGTTCGACATTAAATAATATTTGAGCAATCGTTGAATGTCTATTGTTCGATACACCTGCGTCCTAGTCGAAGAACACCTGTGAGGTAGCGAGGCAGGAAACGGGGAGCGACGTATTGCTGTAAAACAAGTGAGCTGTAATTTGTCATTGTGAATATCAACAGGTCCTGTATGTATGATTTCCTTGATGAGATCAGATGCCTAACATTTTCGGGTGTTTATAGTCTCTGTACCGCGGCCAGTGTCGAAGTCACTGGCCCAGCTGACCAGTGACCTTGCCGTTATTAATTAAGGCCACACTCAAAAAAAAACTACTTACTGTCACGGGTGAATTGTTGTCCCAAATGCATGTGTTAACAATTGTAGTTTTATTGCCGATGACTGCCACTGCCACAGAGTCTTGATCGACTCTCGTATTCAGCAACTCCACCGATTTACGCAGTGGGCCGTCGCATACACGTTCTTTCAAACAAATGTGTTTGTATTTGTATGTATTCAATTACCTTTAAGCGTAACGGTCAGTGTTGGAGCCATGCAGCCCATTTTAATGAAATGTCCACGTGTATATTATAGTATACAAAAATAAGCCGTAATATCTTCAATTTCGCATCCACGTGTGATAAATTGTACATCGCTTGAAACCTTGAACGGGAAATGCGACTATTAGGTCGCGAGTTGCAGCGTAACTGATTAGCCACTAATCATTACACTTGGGAAAGGCGCTATCGAATATCCGCTGCACGCGTTGCCGACGTACGCTCTCGTTGTGATTTTTATCCAGTTCAAACGGAGTGGTGTAACTGGCGATAAATCTAGGCCTAATTACCACCGACAACTCATCGAAATCGTGTAATTTATCAATTGACCATAAAATTACTCAGTGTTCCGAAGTTTTTTTGTTTTGTTTTTAACCGGTGAAAATCACCTCACCGAAGGCTGTGAAAATATAATGGCCTTCACCATACACTTTTGACCAGTGACAAACAGAGAGGTGCGTAAGTGGCGATAAAATTTATCGATTGACCGTAAAATTGCTGCTTTTCAAATTTTTATTCAAGAAAACGAAAGGACTGAAAAGATCGTGAAAACACCATGTTATAAAATAGTTTAATTTCCACCCGTCCTAGTAGCCGTCGCTGACGAGTCGTATAACCGCGACTAACGAATCACATATACTGTCATGGTGTAAGGTAGTACGTGATAGATTGTGTTATAACTACTATTAAAGGGAATTGTATAAAACCCTTAATCCCAGTCTCGCTCGTCACCGCGTCAGTGCTGGCTGATTTGTGTTTTTTCCGTAGATGAGCGTGTTTATACCTATCGCGTCGTAAGGCCTTCAAATTTCCAAAACACAATTTCGTTGTAAGAGTTTTTGATTTTCGGATAACATATTTCAAATAAGGTTGTATTACGTACTCTAAAACAGTTATTTTTCATATTCAATCTCCCGATCTAATTTTGGTCTCAGAGAACCTATTTTCAATTTCAACTGATTCGCGTTAAGTCTAAATTCGTTTTCTGTTACATATGTGTAATGGGTCCTATATCATTACCACTGATAATGTTATCCACGACGAGATGGTATAGTGCGTAGTTTGTATGTTTTAATAATTATGGTTATTAAATAAATATAATTTTGATATCCGTTCAATTTTCCTATATGCCTGAATTTATGAATTCATTAGGCTAATCCACACATACAATCATGGCCCGAACATGATTATTTATTTGAACCATGGTCGTGAGACTGATCGTAAATAAAAGTGTCTTCCCTTGATATATTTAATAAAACATTACTAATTTCAAGCACATAATAAATGTATTTTTCGGAATTACAGAAAAGTGCAGACAAGTGTATATGTGTGTGTGTTTAAACTAGGCAGAACACGACAATATTTGTTACACCTTGTAGCTTCATTTTTTTAGAAAGTATTTTTTGTTTTTGTTTTTAATGTCATATATCTGTATTTGTGCAATTATTTTGTTATTCTCAGGCCTATAATTGGGGGTTTTGTTGGCTGCAGTTCAATAAAATAAATATAAAAAATACGTGTCATGGTTTGTTACATCACTTAGAAAAAAAACAAAAGCCGAAAAGAAATTTCCTTCCGTTATCCAGTAAAAATAGCGTCAAACTAGAAAAGACATATAGTTTTCGATGGGAAGTCTTAAATCACGACGTTATTGTTGAACACACAAGTCAGTTGTTTTCGAAAATCAGTGCGCATTGTGTATCTCGGCCGCGTACTTCCTGGTTGGGGGCCTGGTATTCCTGGATCAAAACGAACTTGTCCTTGAAACAAGACGTGTTTTTTCATATAAACAATAAACCTACAAATCCTTGTCGGATTAGCGTAAACAGTAACCATTAGTCACAAAGGAAATAGAGGCTTATGTCATTTCAAATTATTTTCGGACTAAGTGTGTCTAATAGTGTTAATTCTCATCGGAACAGCGCAAGTGAAAATGTTATACGTTATTTTGAAGGGGCATAATTTATCAAATCGCTTAGTTCACGCACAGATTGTCGTTATTAGTAATAATAATACTCTTATTTTTATCAAATTAGCTGAGTATGTTTTATTCTGGGTCGAATGTTTGAAATGGCAGCTTGTCTCTTTTTAAGGTAATGACGGAGATTGGGTTTGATACCCCGCTATTAGATTAATACGGTCGTCCTGCAATATCGTTGTACCCTGCTTCTCCCTTCGAAGAAACAGAACAATATGACCGACGCAACCTGGCCAGAACAATGCCATCTATTGGTCTTGCCCCTTATGATCCGCTAAATTGAAGAAAAAGAAGGGATAAAGCTGTTATTAAGCTACTTTCGAAACTACTTCAAGCATGGTTCATCGCCCAAATCTCCCTTAGTTCTTTGAAAAGCATACAACGCCTCGTTGGTTTGTAAATGCATTAGCCTAAGCGTTCACAGCGACTGGACTACATACGCCAATGGACAGATACAATATGGTGTTCATTTCATCTTCACGGTCATCCTGAGAGTTGCAATCGATATAGAAGCGCGTGTTTAACCAGGTGAAAAGTGGCTTCCTATCCTAAAGTTAGTGATGTTTTATTAGAATGATCTAAAGAAAAGGGGTGGCGATACCATATGGGGTCGGAGTATGAGTCGCGGCGGTACATGCGTCATTCTATTCGACTCACTTGACTTGACTTGGTAATGTTAAAAGTTACCCAGTTCAGAAAATAAATACGCGTTTCAACAGAAACTGACAGGAAACGCGTGTGAACAGCAATGGGCACGCACCGGGCAAATGTTGGGTTGTGAGACTTAGTTTTCTGGAGTAGATATATTGTGTGACTGTCACTGAAGAGTATCTCTGCTACAAATGCCCAACAGATGGTATAACACAGACTATTGATATCAATTCCATAACAGACTCTGTACTTTTTTGGAGGCGGGTAATACACAACACATACGAATTGGCTACAGTAAGCAATAAAACGAATCAAACCTTGGCGAGTACGATTAATTCATGGCGAGGGGGGCGACGTGTGTTCGTATAATGATACTATCGTTTGGACGGCCATATTTTGCTGCTTGTGAGTTGGTATATATATATGTGTGCGTGTGTTGATATATAGTTGCGGTCGTAACACGGCTTTCCTATTCGACACTCTTCAGGTATCATTGAATTCGATGGGCCGTGAAATTGTTAGCCCCAAATCGGTGACTCTTTTTAACCCTATCATGATGAGGCGAGAGTTGACTTACTTCGTGAGAAAACTACCATCCCATCGCAAACGGTGTTTACAATTACGCTTCACGCAGGTTTTTGTTTCTGTCTGACGTGACTGTTGAGTGCGTTTATTCTGTTTTTAGTTAATTTCAGTTCATATGAAAATCCATTAAAATCATTACTATTGGAAATGGGTAATTAAAAGAGCATGCAATTGTGAGTTTCTCACTTTGATGTCTATTTATTAATATTTATATTTGAATTTGTGCAATTTCGTTGATGTTGCACCGTTCCACTGTCTCGCGTGGCTGGCACACGCCTGTCCGTCAATGAATACACCCCGTCAGTCCAGCCCCATAAGCATAACATTACATAGCGAACATTTATTAGACAATACTCTGACGCAGTGATAAAAGCCAATCAAAACCCGTCATTGAAAAGACTGAATGCCTACGATGACGTTCGCTGGGACCGGATCGGGACAATCAGAATAATGATAATCAGATGCAAATAGCTATGTAGGAACGATTAGCACTTGGGGGTTGCGGAGGCCAATAGTTGAGCACGTGAGATTTTCACTCGCTATAAAAGATACGGATTCCGGTTCCAAGCTATTCATTTCTACGATACAAGTAACTTTGTGCAACCTCCGCTTACAGGTACCAGAAAGTGGAGATATTCAATCCACAAGTGATCAGAGGAGGAAGGCAAATTTTTCTGAACATTTTTTCAAAACTTATTGCGATAATTTGGCCAGTATCATGTCAAGATCATTTTACGTAGATTCTTTGATCTTAAACAAGCCATCCCCGAGACACGCCGTCGAAGGAGACCACCATGCCTTACCCATGGGCCACCACCACTCACACGGCACTGACGCCAGTTTGGTTCACTGCACGAACCCGTACCCCGGGAAATCTGACTCGTCGGTCAACGGCATATGTCCGCTCTGCGTCCGTGCTGAACCCATCACGACCTGCAGTACGATTAGCCCGATGGTTACGACCACGGCACCTATCTTCAAACCACCATCGTCAGCTACAACAGTCATGTCACACTCCATCACTTCTCCGTACCTGGAACACCACCGTGATCTACGTCACCCAGCACTAGGTTTCTCTCCAAGTTTACCCAGGCACGCAACTACCACTCCAGCAACAGCATTCAGATTTCCAGTGGATCCCCGTAGAATACAATGTTTGCCAATGCGTAAGTTATTATATTTTATTTCTGATTAACAACTCACTTGCAACAGGAAGCATTTCAACAGGTGCCATTGCGCAAGGACAATACACATGTTGGAAAGCACGATGTTTTTTTTTCTTTCTCTGCGAGGTGTAGCTGAAGCACTCATTATATATAGTGAACAATAACGTATTTTGGATAAGACCTTGACAAATCGTATGTATGGAGTTCGCAGCGATTTTGATGTCACCTAAATTTAAAGGCTTTACTAATACAAACACAGCAACTGTTTTCTTTTATCCTAAGAAGTTAATTATATGGGCCTTTTTGTCTCCACATTAATCTCGTTATACGCCCTTGCGTTCTTTGGGTACAATATTGAATGTGTCGGACATGATTTTGTTCCCTTTCTCTGGCCCACCTTAGGTGGCTCGCTTTTTCTCGGACAGAATGTTTCTGCCAACAACTGGTTATTAGGACAGCCAGACGTCATGGAATGAATTGAAAACATTTTAAAATACTTATTTCCTAAATCCATAACATTAATCGTAGCTTTGCTCACTTATATCATCGTTTACCTGTCATGCTCAATATCGTCCTTAAATCATCGCACACTATATTTTCGTCGTTCCATCGCCGTTACAACATTGCAGATGGTATCGTAGTTAAGCCAACACATATGATACCGTGGTTATACCATCGTACATGATATCGTCATTACACTATCGTACATTATAGTTTTGTTATATCGTCGTTACACCATCGCACGTGGTATTGTCTTACAACAACGTAAATTGCGTCGTCGTCGCCATTGACATTATATCCTCAATATACCATCGTACATGATATCGTCATTGCACTTTCGTACATGATATCGTTAATATATCGTCGTTACCAAATCTTACATGATATCGTCTTACAACAACGTAAATTTGCGTCGTCGTCGCCATTGACATTATATTCTCAATATGCCATCGTACATGATATCGTCCTTGCACTGTCGTAAATGATATCGTTAATATATCGTCGTTACCAAATCGTACATGATATCATCATTACACCATCGTACATGATATCGTCGGTACACCACCACACATGATATCGTCATTACATCGTCTTAAATAATATCGTCGTTACACTATTGTACATTATATCGTCGTTACACTATCGTACATTATATCGTCGTTACACTATCGTACATGATATCGTCGGTACATCATCGTACATGATATCGTCTTTACATCGTCTTACATGATATCGTCTTTACACTATCGTACATGATATCGTCGTTACACTATCGTACATGATATCGTCGTTACACTATCGTACATTATTTATTTGTTATATTGTCATTACACCATCATACATAATATCTTAGCTATATCATTGTTATGATTATAACATCGAGATCAGACACATAATCCATCTAATTACGCAAATACAAGCTACTTAGCGACTGAACTAAGTAAGAGCTAAAAACAAGAGAAGATTTAAAATTTGTCGTTCAATGTTAAAGCCGGGGGGATTCTAAATACAAGTCGTTGAAATTGCCAGTGATGTAAAGCAGTATGCATTCGTTTGTTGTTGATAACAGGATTGCACCTAGATAAAAACAGGTGCGTTGAGTCTCAGTCCAAATTATCAGTTATTATCAATGTCGCACGAGATTAATTTGTCACTTTCGGTGGAAGAAAAATTGTAAACATAAAATTGATTTTTAAAAATAAAAAGTCGTGCTTTTATCGGGGGAGTGAGTTTAGACCTGTGTGGCGCCTGTGTGAGAATTGTTACATAGGCTTCTTTTCAGATAAAATTGTGGAAGCAAATATACTACTTTAACGAGAAAAAAACATCAGAAAAGTGAAACAACAACAATAACAGCAACAACAACAAAAATAACAGCGATGTAATATACTAACAACATAATAATAATAAATCAATATGATGATGATAATAATAATTATAATAATATAGTTGGCAATAATGAAAATTATAGTTTAAAAACAATTGTATGTGTCCATGGTATTATATCATAAACGATCGCACCGCCCATGTGTTGTGGAGAATTAATTCATTGATTTGACAGCCATATTGAAAACTTTGTTCAAAAGAAAAAAAAAAACGTTGAAAACATTTTATTGATTCTGTTTTAACTATTCTTTACTTTGACCACGCGATAGTACATAATTTCACATATGTTGTATCATATCAGATATTTCCCGGCCTAGAGAAATAAATCATTTATTTATTTATTTATTTGTTTGTTTGTGTTTCACAACAGCGGGTAGTACACTTGCTGTCTAATCGGGGTGGAGACGCAGTCTAACGGCTAGCGGGTAAAACTGCTGATCGAAAATGCCATATGTTGCCTCAACCTGTCTCTCAGTTACAATTTGCTTGTTCTTCCTGTATCATTAACACCATTCTGTACACCTAATCAGGTTAACGGTGTTAATGATTCCACCAGAGAACAACTCAAACTTTCATAAAAAAACGTTATGTGAACCAAAATAGATACCAAATCATTGCTTACTGACGAGTGTAACATTCGATCTGAGTGTTGGTGATAGTGTATCTCGAAATTAATTATTAAATATGTCATAATAACGTATTTTATTTCTTTTATATATTTTCGTTTTCTAGACGTTGAAGCAAACTCAGACAACCTTACAAGTTGCAAAAGAATCAGAACGGCTTTCACGAGTACGCAGTTACTGGAATTGGAACGAGAATTCGCTTCGAACATGTACCTGTCGCGCCTGCGTAGAATTGAGATTGCCACTTACTTAAATCTGTCCGAGAAACAGGTGAAGATCTGGTTTCAGAACAGACGAGTGAAACACAAGAAAGAAGGGAAACCAGAGTCACGTGACTGCAGATGTCACAGAATCGTAGCTCGCCAATCAAACACTACTACACATGCGCACAGCAGCGATACAAGGGAATCGAGTCCGAAAAGTGATTCCGCGAATAGCTCGTCGTAAATATGCACATGCGTTGTAAAAAGACATTTAAGCCATCTGCGGCGAAACACGCCAGAACTTTTTTCTCCAAATTTATTTTTATATACGTGCTGCATTACATTAGTAGTTTTCTTTTACCAGTATGGAAACTTTAACTTATATACTAACTTTAGTATAGTTTTGAGAATTTATATTATGTATTGTCCTTTTGCATATATGTCACACACAAATATATATATATATATATATATATATGCGCCACATTTCGTGCAATATATGATAGTCTGAGTTGAAGAAAATTATACTAGTGCTGTTGCCAGCACAAATATTTTAACTTTGCATTGTTCGTAAATATTGCTGCTATACATGTATTAGTTCTTACAAAACTCAATAAAAATACTTGAGGATGGAGCGAACAAAAGACTCTTACAGGGTATTCATTATTACTAACACCCCCTCTTACCAGTTTGTATTTTATTTCACTATAATCTTTATTATTCTCAATAAGTCCGTTTTCCCCCGAGGACCAGGTTATATACATATATATATATTCATATATATATACATGATCAGTGCCAGTTGGCGGCGTCATACGAGCCGTTTGTCTCTCATTTATTATGCAACCTGCCAGTCTACTAACTTCGCCATTTCCCAGTCAATTTCCGTCTTTTTTTTATTCAACTCTCTTTCCTCCGCAAATTGAATAACAGCTTTGTTTTTATTCCCCCACGATTTTTTAGATGGGGCATGCTTTCATAATAAAACGCGCGCGCTTATAATGGTTACCATTAACGTTGGCGTTAACTGCAAAGAAGAAGGTGACTATAAGAAAGTTGGGATGATGTAGTGGCTGCGGATAAGGAGGTCAATAACGGACGTATGCAATTTATGTTAGATTCAGTACCGTATGACTACGCGTGAGGGGAGCGTACGTCGATTATACTGTTTGATATGCGTATTTCCTCCATCACACACGATAGGCCGCAGAAAATATATAGAAAACAACCTTAACGTGCCTCCGTTGAGTGAATTCCCCGGTTGTCATTGCAGGATGCGCCTTCGTTCTCGTCCCAGTGTACTTCCTGCTCGACTTCACAACGTGCCAGAAACAAAGAGGCACCCTGAAACAAGTGCGGCGAACTAGTAGAGTAACTTTTAATTGGTTCGAAGTTTCTAAATGTGCCTTTGAAAAACTTTTAATTCATTCACCATTGAATAGGGGAAGATGTGGCAAAGTGTTACGCGCTTTCTTCTTGTCGTGCTCGCTCGAGTAGCGGCCAGAGAAGTTCGTGTGAAAATTCGAGAAAAATGAAACATATGTGGCTTATGGGTCCATATGCTTTGCTTTGTTGGCCTAGTCTCATGAAACATGATCAAATCGGAAGGGTGCGGGGCGTTCGGGACACATGTACAACTGGGTAACTGACAATGGACCGACCTAGCCAATCTCAGCGTTGATACACCTATGCGATCGCGCTCACTCGCACACAATATAGCGTCAGAAACAGATTAATACGCAGATCTAAAGTGCTTCGTTGGTGTTGGATACCACTTGATAAAACTTTTCCTAATGATTGGTCACACACGAATCTAATTCCCTGTTAATTGACTGGGGTGGCTGGCTTGCATGCATGGGCTGCAGGTGTACGTTCGTCTCAATACCATCCATTCAGCATACAAGCCCAATACACGGGCTGTTACTCTATGTGTTTACCCCTAAATACAATAGTTTTTAGAAGCTCGATGCAGCTGCAGCCATAAATTATCGACCAGCTTCGTAACACTACTACCCGATAAGAGCCTTAGTCTTTCGCATAGCCAGGCCCGCCGCGAACGTCGTGCCTTTTCCTCGAATATTGTCCCCTATTTAGAGCAGCACTACAGGCAATTTCGAATTACTTTTTCGGTCGGCGCTTAGAGAATAAATTTCGGGATATGAAGAGAAAAACTCCTCCAAGATTAGTCGAGTGGAGATTAAAGAAGCCAAATACATGCCTTTTTGTCGGGTCCTGTGGCGTATTTAAAAAATCCCACCAAGCCGAATATTTGGTAGTACAGTCGCCATCCTTTCGTCTGCTTCACTCCAGCACACTTACAATATCGCATTTCGGTGAGTCGGATTATGAAAATAATTTTAATTCCATCGCCGTGATTTTATTAATCACAGCTTGAATAGAGTCTAAACAAGGGCCTTTTTACCAGATTCACTACGGTGGTGGGAAATTTTGAGGGAGCGCTTCGCTTCTATCATATGGACTGCCAGTGCTATTGTATCCACCTTACGCCTTTGTTCACCATGCTTGCCAAGACTAAATCCTCCAAGTTGCCCCATTTACATAGCTTCTAATTAGTTTTTACTATATTTCGAGTTATTTAGAGCATTGCCCGAAGCTTCTAGGATAAATGCATCAAAGATCCTGTCAAAAAACACAAAGAAATCGAGCACTTACTGACACAATGAATGATATAGAGGAAACGCAATCTGCTGGCCGCAGCCAGATAATTTATGCAAATGAGGCGCGGCAACGCCAGAAAATACTTGAAACCCCAAAAAGCCTCTTTGTTTCTTCTGTAAAGAAAACCAACAATTGTGCATAACAAAGAACAATTAATAAGTTGTTTTTTCACCAAACGGCAGATGGTTCGAACGAGAAGAAGGGAGCGAAAAGTTGAAATGCCTCGCTGGAAACAAAATGCGCGCTTTTTACATAGAAATTCTATGAGAAGCCAATAAAAGACACATAAAAGTTCACTTTCTGTCGAAATGGGCTGGGGAAAAGTGGTTAAAATTGGTGAGAAATTGAAAAATATTTACTTTTCAACGTTCATATATATAATTTTCCTATTATTAGAATATGAATGGATTTTAACAGGTATTTTGGGTTAATGCCCGGCACGTGGTCTTCGGTCCAACTAAGTATCTACCACGTGGCTCGCTTGCGTCGTCTAAGCGTGTTCTATGATGGCTTGTTGTTCTCAAAACCGTTGATCGCTTTGTGACTCATGGCGTGTATAATGTCTTTGTAATACTAACCGGCCTTAATAGCCAGTCTTTACCGTCCGAGACAGTCATTATATGAAAAAATTGTGAAAATAGTGTTATCCTTCTTTGAGTTGGACACTATACTATAAACTGATGTCACTGACAAGAACGGCACCCAAACTTCATGCTAACTCGACTACTCGTCACCATGCATTGCAAATTGACGCGAGCGGAACGATTGGTTGTCATTTCTGAAAAAATGACATCTTTGGAAATTTCCCTCTGATACATTCGCACCCCATGCCTGTCAACGACCCCGGCGAACGTAACAGGAGAACAAAGAACGGAAAGTTTGAAATAGTAAAATAGTTAAACCATTTATAGACAACTACGTAAGTAACGTAAAAGTCGCGAATATGTAAAATTGGCGGGTCGACAATTGTCAAACGCGGAAAGAAGAAGTTACGCGTCGCACTGAGAAGGTTACTTGGTATAACGCATCAAATTGAAAATATATAACTCATGAATTATTCATATTTCAATATACAGCGAAGACACTTACGCCGTCTCTTTTAATTTTAATCAATGACCTCTCAAAAAACTTTTCTAAAACTTTTTGCTTTCTTTACAAAGTTTTACAAAGTCGTATCTTGTAACTGAACGATGTGAAAATGGCTCAAATCGGGTTACACTGTTCGGTCGCCAGTGGTCGGCTTTGCTCATAGTAGAAGGTTGCCTCTATTACGTATTGCTCTAACATATATTGTATATCAGTCGCAACAATCGTATTTTCGTACACTGCGCATATGTTCTGCGCATTTTCGCAATTGTATACACTGTGCTTTCGTATAATGCTACTGAATACAATTGTGTGTTGTTCGTACGGAAGTCGTGTGTAGAACAGCGCCGCCTATCGTCCAAACGCTTTTATTTTGATCAATATCTCCGAAAAAGGAAAAGAAATGTGGGCAAACAGTTATTTGTTTTGAGTTTAAGAAAAGAACGCCGACTGTATAATGAGCGAATGGCTCATAGGATGATGATTTTTTTTTCGAAAACCGATATTTGATTGAACACACAGGTTAATCATATATAGGAGTATTAATAAAATAAGAAAATAACAACTAAATAATACAAATGAGTATATACAGCAAATCCAGTGCTTGTGTTTTTCTCTGTCTTACGTTCATGGCGTACGATCACCGGGACAACAACAATACCAAGTCGGAAGAATTAGAGTTTACCTCTCACCGCCAAAGAAGCTGTGAAACGGGGTGCATTTGCATACAAATCTGTGTGCCGTTGACAGACCACGCAAAAACACGAAATCTAACTACCACTGATTAAACACTCTCATATATACCATATATTTTTTTCTAATCATATTATTTTGTTAAAATATATCCTTTTGTGGTATTTGACTTCAAAACTGTCGATCACAAACATACTACGCTTGGAATCGTTCTGATATAGAGGCAGATAAGGAGGCACTGCTTTATCGGGTGAGATCTACTCCGTTGTCAATGACAACGAGCATGATTGTATAAGTGATGGGGACAAAAGTTTTGAAATTTGGACAGCTTTAGAACTGTCAACACGAGTACTTGTAGTCGAAAGCTGTTCATCTTCAACAACATGTAGTAGCGGAGTTATACGCTATGGTGGTGGGTGCGGAGGTGTAGGGGCACTGTATAGCGGAATGTTCTTACGTAAAGTATATGTGATATGCCCTAGTGATGTATTCTCTTCCGGTACTCGTAGCGTAGATTTGCTCACGTAGCTTTACATGATGAATTACGAATTGTGATTTAGTATACACTACCAACCGGTAGGTGGCGCTGTTAACTTGCTAAGACACGACGATTGAATACATAAAAGACGTCCAAATAATATATGAATGTTGTTATTCGACCACCAAAGGAACGATAATAGAGCATCTCATGTCAAATAACCGCAAATAATAATAATACAACAAATACGATTGTAATGTAACATTACTAAAGCAGCATAATCCGCATTTGATACAATGAGTATTGCGTCTTGTCGAACTTTATATAAGGAAGACATGCATATGTATATGTATATGTATATGTATTCGTGACTAGAATTACGATGAATACACATACAACGATTACCCATACGTGCAATCAGAGATGGTGGAACACGTCATCACTATCGACGTTGACGTAATAAATATATGTATACGTGACTAGAATTACGATGAATACACATACAACGATTACCCGCACGTGCAATCAGAGATGTTGGAACACGTCATCACTATCGACGTTGACGTAATAAATATATGTATACGTGACTAGAATTACGATGAATACACGTACAACGATTACATTCACGTGTAATCAGAACACGTCATCACTATCGTCGTTGACGTAATATAACTATCATATGTTCGCTCTCCACTTCTCACTTTTTGGACCGCTCTCTGTGATAGTGGTTGACGGTTTATTTGCAATTACATAGTACGTCAATGACAGGCAATATGGAGTGTACTATAATGCAGCTCTGTAGTCAATACATCACGAAATGTTCGATATGGCTTCCATTAACTTACAACGTGTAAAAAATAAATTGTGAATTTACATGATATTTAGAAGTCGGACCACATAACGTACCATAATTTTGCGAAACTCTAACCCTAACCCCGACATCTCTTATTTGATTCGGAAGTTGTCGCCGCTTTATACATCGCAGCGAATTCCCCCTGTCGCTGGACGCATAAATTTTGCAAAACGAATAATTTGACGGAAGTTGATACATCTCCGTCAATCTTAGACTACTTCATATGCAACATTAACTCGTGTGTGGGAAGTCATAAATCCAGGATATCAATTAATCATGAAATAATAAGCGTAATGATTTTTAACTTAATTATCCAAATTATTAAACCATTATTAAATAATGTCGATGCTCGTTCCCTTCTTTTACAGTTAAACTTTAGCATTATTGAGCTGGGCTGTGGATCCATATACTAGTAAATCATGTCATATTGGCGAAACGAGTTCCATCCATGTGTGAGTATAGAGATTCGGTCATGTGCCTCTCGTTCCAACAACACAAATAATCTGAGGTCTGACGCCCGTTGGTCACGAAGCGGAAATTACCATAGACAGGTCTGTAACAAACTCATTGAGTACGACTTGAAGCGCAGTATTCCACGACTTCAAGCGTGAGGTTTATTGAATAACAAGATGAACAGACCCCCCCCCTCCACTGGCACACTTCTGGGGAGATAGTTCTTTAAGTGGTATTGTCGGCAATATTTTGTTAGAAGCCTTTGAAATGTTCTGTGTTCCGACACTAAATATTATAAAATTAAATTTATTTAAGGAACTCACATGTTAGTAAAGTTTGGTTAAATGTTTCAAAACTGAACCTAAATCGTTATGTATACCAGTGTCATCAGTAACAATGTAAAGAGGCTGCAAATAATAACAAATGTTGGACTCTCCAGATCAAAGAACTATTGTTTTCTCATTGCTTTGGGTTAGCTTGGTTGATTCAAAGAGTTGACGATGTTAGTTACCTTTTGACAAGCAGAGAATTCATGATATCTATACACAGTCATGGGTTTCTTATATTCAGAATTACTAAGAAATTTACGAGAACAAAAAGAATTTAAACCATATTTTTTTCTTGAAAAATATTTATCTCTGATTGATAACGATAAGTCAAGGACTGTACCATCTTCGGAATGATACAGATCAGAAATGTTATGTTCTGGAGAACATGGACGACTTTGTATATAGGCTTGGTCGGGAACGAATTTCATTTTTGCCTCGTACGCCCACGATATTCCGATCTTAGAGAGAATTATCTACTAGTACTTTTCCAAAATGATCATTCAAACCATTCCATACATTACGTATTCCTAGGTTAGTTGTGTTTAACATACTCTCAAAGCATAATTCAAACATTACGTATTCCTAGGTTAGTTGTGTTTAGCATACTCCCAAAGCAGATTTCAAACAGCCATGCCTGACAGGATTTACTGAAGCGAAGACAATAAATAATTTAAGCGATCAACGACACAATGCGCCAGGTTTCAATAACTATAACTCGCGGATGCCGTAACATCCACATTTGATCTTTTTTCCAAACAACTCAAATTTCAGAAAGTTTTCATCATGCATCGCGTTCGAATTTCTTGAAACCAAACAATGTATTTCACACGAGTTAAATACGTCGCATGGGACCCATAACAAACATGACGTCATGGTGCAACCACCGTAGCAGTTTAATTCAATCGAAACAATCTAAGCTTCAATTACAATGTTGAAGTCAGTGATAACAACACCAGGTATATAAGTTGTATTTGTGAGTTCACATTTAGAGTATGGCAATAATTGTGATGAAAATAATGGGGGTACTAGCTTAGATGGCATTGTGGGCATAATCGTTAATTGTTTTGTTCGTCAATGGTTATAATCATCGACCTACTTGCTATTTGATTTTCAAGTTCATGACGAATTAACACTGTGATTAAACTCTGATTAAAATTAATATTTCAACTAGTGGAAAAAAGTAGTCATTGTATGACGAAAACTGGCATCTTAATTGAGGTATACTGATTTCAACTACCATGTGGAGCGAGGCAGAGCTTTGAATTATTCTGGGGGCGCTGTTTCATCAAGGTCATCGTCACAACACAAAAGAGTAAAGGTACACGTGTTCAGTAGCATGATGTGGTGTCCAGGTCGGTTTGCTTACATTATGAATATGAAATGTCAAAGTCGACGATGTATTATATATGAATCGTTATTACGGGCACCAATAGGCATTTATGTGGGCAACTCCACGCGTCCTCATTAGGGGGCGCTGTTACAAGAAGTGTTCGTCATACGTTCATTTCTGATATTGCCATAACTTAGTTGCATTATACGAACGAACTACCCTGACAAAATCGAAGAACAAAATAGATCTTATTATGTTCAGTCATCAAGTTTCTGAAATAAAATGCTTAAAACTTGCACGAGTTAGTAATATTTTGATAGTCGCTATGTAAAAAAGGATGCAGTTATCATTCAAAGCGATGCACAATTAATATATATAAAAAAAAATATTTTTGAATTTACTCTAATGAGGTCGGATGATAACTACAATAATGTGATGGATCACTTACCTCGAGTGATCAATGAACGAAGAGTTAAATATATTACAAGTTTTTGAATATCGAGAACGTGATTCATATGATCAGAAAGTTAAGGGGCCTGTTCTCATCTACCTATTTTTGCCAAACGTTTCACAAAAACGAATTTACGTATACTTATACATATACATTGGCATGTATTCCTTATACAATATTCGACAAGACGCAATAATACCCATTTATTTATTTATTTATTTATTTATTTATTTATTTATTTATTTATTTATTTATTTATTTATTTATTTATTTATTTATTTATTTATTTATTTATTTGTTTATTTATTTATTTATTTATTTATTTATTTGCTTGCTTGTTTATTTATTTATTTATTTATTTATTTATTTATTTATTTATTTATTTATTTATTTATTTATTTATTTATTTATTTATTTATTTATTTATTTCACAACCCATCAGTGTGTGCGAGTCGTGGAGTGGACTATACATCGCATATCCACTACACCGGATTATGCACATATGTAAGATGAAACGTGCGGCCAATTGTTGACTATTTTAAATCTCGTACTCAAGTGACCATTAAATGGAATCAGGCTGCGGCTCTACTTAGTGGCTAAGTGAGTGCTGATTTGACTTTACTCTAAGGCACTAGGCATATATAAGTGTGCCATTAATGATATTACCTCTACGTGTAAATGCAGTAATATATCTAAATTGGGCCAGCATTTGTTCTCAATACACGTTAAAGAAAGTTCAAGTTCAAGGCCTCTTTCAAGGCTACAAGCGTATTGAGCCTGGATTGAGGGGTGATTCCGATTAATATGACGGCGTCTGAACTGTGAATTTACAATCTACGATCATGCACTGTACCATATTTACAATCTACGATCATGCACTGTACCATATTTACAATCTACCGTCATGCACTGTACCATACTTACAATCTACCGTCATGCACTGTATCATACTTACAATCTACCGTCATGCACTGTACCATATTTACAATCTACCATCATGCACTGTACCATATTTACAATCTATCATCATGCACTGTACCATATTTACAATCTACCATCATTCACTGTACCATATTTACAATCTACCGTCATGCACTGTACCATATTTACAATCTACCATCATGCACTGTACCATATTTACAATCTACCGTCATGCACTGTACCATACTTACAATCTACCGTCATGCACTGTACCATATTTACAATCTACCATCATGCACTGTACCATATTTACAATCTATCATCATGCACTGTACCATATTTACAATCTACGATCATGCACTGTACCATACTTACAATCTACCGTCATGCACTGTACCATACTTACAATCTACCGTCATGCACTGTACCATATTTACAATCTATCATCATGCACTGTACCATATTTACAATCTACCGTCATGCACTGTACCATACTTACAATCTACCGTCATGCACTGTACCATACTTACAATCTACCGTCATGCACTGTACCATATTTACAATCTATCATCATGCACTGTACCATATTTACAATCTACCGTCATGCACTGTACCATATTTACAATCTATCATCATGCACTGTACCATATTTACAATCTACCGTCATGCACTGTACCATACTTACAATCTACCGTCATGCACTGTACCATACTTACAATCTACCGTCATGCACTGTACCATATTTACAATCTACCGTCATGCACTGTACCATACTTACAATCTACCGTCATGCACTGTACCATACTTACAATCTACCGTCATGCACTGTACCATATTTACAATCTACCATCATTCACTGTACCATATTTACAATCTACCATCATGCACTGTACCATATTTACAATTTACCATCATGCACTGTACCATATTTACAATCTACCGTCATGCACTGTACCATACTTACAATCTACCATCATTCACTGTACCATATTTACAATCTACCGTCATGCACTGTACCATATTTACAATCTACGATCATGCACTGTACCATATTTACAATCTACCATCATGCACTGTACCATATTTACAATCTACCATCATGCACTGTACCATATTTACAATCTACGATCATGCACTGTACCATATTTACAATCTACTGTCATGCACTGTACCATATTTACAATCTACGATCATGCACTGTACCGCATTTACAATCTACCGTCATGCACTGTACCATATTTACAATCTACCATCATGCACTGTACCATACTTACAATCTACCGTCATGCACTGTACCATACTTACAATTTACCATCATGCACTGTACCATACTTACAATCTACCATCATGCACTGTACCATATTTACAATCTACCATCATGCACTGTACCATATTTACAATCTACGATCATGCACTGTACCATATTTACAATCTACCGTCATGCACTGTACCATATTTACAATCTACCGTCATGCACTGTACCATATTTACAATCTATCATCATGCACTGTACCATAATTACAATCTACCATCATGCACTGTACCATAATAACAATCTACCGTCATGCACTGTACCATATTTACAATCTACCATCATGCACTGTACCATAATTACAATCTACCATCATGCACTGTACCATATTTACAATCAACCACCATGCACTGTACCATATTTACACTCTACCATCATGCACTGTACCATATTTACAATCTACCGTCTTGCACTGTACCATATTTACAATCTATCATCATGCACTGTACCGTATTTACAATCTACCGTCATGCACTGTACCATATTTACAATCTACCATCATGCACTGTACCATACTTACAATCTACCGTCATGCACTGTACCATACTTACAATCTACCATCATTCACTGTACCATATTTACAATCTACGATCATGCACTGTACCATATTTACAATCTACGATCATGCACTGTACCATATTTACAATCTACGATCATTCACTGTACCATATTTTCAATCTACGATCATGCACTGTACCGCATTTACAATCTACCGTCATGCACTGTACCATATTTACAATCTACCATCATGCACTGTACCATATTTACAATCTACGATCATGCACTGTACCATATTTACAATCTACGATCATGCACTGTACCATATTTACAATCTACGATCATGCACTGTACCATATTTACAATCTACCATCATTCACTGTACCATATTTACAATCTACCATGGTGCACTGTACCATATTTACAATCTACCGCCATGCACTGTACCATATTTACAATCTACCGTCATGCACTGTACCATATTTACAATCAACCATCATGCACTGTACCATATTTACAATCTATCATCATGCACTGTACCACATTTACAATCTACCATCATGCACTGTACCATATTTACAATCTACCATCATTCACTGTACCATATTTACAATCTACCATGATGCACTGTACCATATTTACAATCTACCGCCATGCACTGTACCATATTTACAATCTACCGTCATGCACTGTACCATATTTACAATCAACCATCATGCACTGTACCATATTTACAATCTACCATCATGCACTGTACCATATTTACAATCTACCATCACGCACTGTACCATATTTACAATCTACCATCATGCACTGTACCATATTTACAATCTACCATCATGCACTGTACCATAATTACAATCTACCATCATGCACTGTACCATATTTACAATCTACCATCATGCACTGTACCATAATTACAATCTACCATCATGCACTGTACCATATTTACAATCAACCACCATGCACTGTACCATATTTACAATCTACCATCATGCACTGTACCATATTTACAATCTATCATCATGCACTGTACCTTATTTACAATCTACCATCATGCACTGTACCATAATTACAATCTACCATCATGCACTGTACCATAATTACAATCTACCATCATGCACTGTACCATATTTACAATCTACCGTCATGCACTGTACCATACTTACAATCTACCATCATGCACTGTACCATATTTACAATCTATCATCATGCACTGTACCATATTTACAATCTACCATCATGCACTGTACCATATTTAAAATTTACCATCATGCACTGTACCATATTTACAATCTACCATCATGCACTGTACCATATTTACAATCTACCGTCATGCACTGTACCATATTTACAATCTGCCGTCATGCACTGTACCATATTTACAATCTACCATCATGCACTGTACCATATTTACAATCTACCGTCATGCACTGTACCATACTTACAATCTACCATCATTCACTGTACCATATTTACAATCTACCGTCATGCACTGTACCGCATTTACAATCTACCATCATGCACTGTACCACATTTACAATCTACCATCATGCATTGTGCCATATTTACAATCTACCATCATGCACTGTACCATATTTACAATCTACCATCATTCACTGTACCATATTTACAATCAACCGTCATGCACTGTACCATATTTACAATCTACCATCATTCACTGTACCATATTTACAATTTACCATCATGCACTGTACCATATTTACAATCTACCATCATGCACTGTACCATATTTACAATCTACCGTCATGCACTGTACCATACTTACAATCTACCATCATTCACTGTACCATATTTACAATTTACCATCATGCACTGTACCATATTTACAATCTACCATCATGCACTGTACCATATTTACAATCTACCGTCATGCACTGTACCATACTTACAATCTACCATCATTCACTGTACCATATTTACAATTTACCATCATGCACTGTACCATATTTACAATTTACCATCATGCACTGTACCATACTTACAATCTACCATCATTCACTGTACCATAATTACAATCTACCATCATGCACTGTACCATATTTACAATCAACCACCATGCACTGTACCATATTTACAATCTACCATCATGCACTGTACCATATTTACAATCTATCATCATGCACTGTACCTTATTTACAATCTACCATCATGCACTGTACCATAATTACAATCTACCATTATGCACTGTACCATAATTACAATCTACCATCATGCACTGTACCATATTTACAATCTACCGTCATGCACTGTACCATACTTACAATCTACCATCATTCACTGTACCATATTTACAATTTACCATCATGCACTGTACCATATTTACAATTTACCATCATGCACTGTACCATACTTACAATCTACCATCATTCACTGTACCATATTTACAATCTACCATCATGCACTGTACCATATTTACAATTTACCATCATGCACTGTACCATACTTACAATCTACCATCATTCACTGTACCATATTTACAATTTACCATCATGCACTGTACCATATTTACAATTTACCATCATGCACTGTACCATACTTACAATCTACCATCATTCACTGTACCATACTTACAATCTACCATCATTCACTGTACCATATTTACAATCTACCATCATGCACTGTACCATATTTACAATCTACCATCATTCACTGTACCATATTTACAATTTACCATCATGCACTGTACCATATTTACAATTTACCATCATGCACTGTACCATACTTACAATCTACCATCATTCACTGTACCATACTTACAATCTACCATCATTCACTGTACCATATTTACAATCTACCATCATGCACTGAACCATATTTACAATCTACCGTCATGCACTGTACCATATTTACAATCTACCATCATGCACTGTACCATATTTAAAATTTACCATCATGCACTGTACCATATTTAAAATTTACCATCATGCACTGTACCGCATTTACAATCTACCATCATGCACTGTACCATATTTACAATCTACCATCATGCACTGTACCATATTTACAATCTACCATCATGCATTGTGCCATATTTACAATTTACCATCATGCACTGTACCGTATTTGAAACCCACCGTCATGCACAGTACCATACCGTAGGTTACAAGTAACTGTGTCGTGGTAGTGGAATTTACCAAAATATGGTCAAACAGGGCCGATCATCGGTTTTCTCATAGCGTTGTGAGTCTGTTTATTCATACTATATCCTACCATTCAAGTTTGGAATGTACTATCTACACTGAACACAATTGTTACACAATGCAAACAACACAATGTCATCTCACGTGTTACGATCTCTTCATCCATCCCTCTATACATAGAAATCCTGTCAAGGACTCAAGGCAGATGGGTCTCACCCACGCACTGTCTATTTTCCAAAATTAGACAATGTACTTACTGTACAATATGTTTTTTCTGTGCATTTGACCTTATTATTTTAGCTTGCGTGACTTAAAAAGATGTAGCGACACCGTTATCTTATCAATAGAGTTCCGGCACAGAATCAATGTTTGAACGCATTTAATATCATACACCATTTAGGTTCTAAACCCGATATACTTTACCAACAGGATGTAAACATTATAATGAAGGTTCTTTCAATTTGTTTTAAAAAAATAATCGGAGAATACAAATTTCCAGGAATAATTAGTGTTAATTAAAGATAGGCAAACAAATATTAGTATTTTAAATTTCTACAATGAATTATGTTTCATTTTTGTGGCCAGCAGTGAGCGGTATATTTAACAAAACCATTGCCTCGGTTAGTCCATGGACAAATAAAATGAGTAATTATAAATTGAAGAGCATGGCTTTTATCACAATATTGAAATTGGCTGACACGTAAACTTACCGGTCAATCAACAAATCCGTGTTTTCTGCATGGTATTGGACATTTCTGTGATGTAAAACGAACTACACTTTTTATTTATGTCAAAATTACAACGATTATTTGCCAGTGTCATTTTGTGATTTTACCAATATTGATAAACTGCAGCTGGCTTTCATCTTTTTTTTTCTACCAGCCCCGTGACAGCTATTTCCTCTTTTGTATCTTTGTACCTGCCAAAAAAAAACACTTTCAAACGCCGGGACAGCTATGAATTTAGCCTAGTATTTAGCGTCGTGGCCATGTCTACGACTTCATATTCATAAATGTGAAACGAGTTTAACCTTTGGGTATCTTTTTTTTATAACTATTCTTGGGATGATTCCTGAACTCAATGACTAATTGAATACTGAACGCATTTTATGATGTGATGTTTGTGTCATGAAATCTGTAGTGCTGTATTTAACCGAATTTGCAAACTGGTGTACGAATATTATTATTTGTCTTCGAATAACAAATCACGTAGTTTGGGAAATACAAATGGAATACGCATGCGCTGTGAATTTCTGGTACGTAGTCCAATTAGATGGCGCCTGCACAAAAGAATATTCAAAAAAAATCCTACACAGGAAACAAACAAAAGCAAATAAATAATATATAACAAGATTAGCTGAAAAAAAACCTACCTTTAAAGTTGCAGGGTCGTCAGCTGCGCATGCGTCAAAAAGCCATAGAGTGTCAATGTTTTTACAAGCGTTTTTAGCGTGTGCTGTTATCGTCGCTTGGGACTCAATTCCCGCGCATGCGCAGGAGACGACCCTCCCGCTTTAAACACAGTTAGGGAAAACAATAACTTTATCTTTTCTTCCAATCTAGAGTTTCTAATGGTAAATCCCTGACAACAATTTTAACGATTGATGTAACTATCCATTTTGACAACAATGGATATCATTATCTTGTGTTTTTCTCTAAACGTCAATGGCAACTAAGCGAGCCACGACAAACGATTTCCGGAAATGAAATCACCATTACCTCTTTGTGATACAGTGTAGACAATATTTGCAGACAATTAAATTTGTGTTTATTGACTTTATTCAGATGTGTGAATGTTGTACCTAATAATGATGGCGTGCACTGCAATGACTTCGAGAAGTTTTTGTCTTTTTCAGATGTCGTTATTTTCAGCATGCCTCCCAATATCCATCAAGTGAATTCTGATATACCGACGCAGACGGATGACTAATGACTAATGACTAATAATGCAAAGGTCGGCCCATAAAAGCCTTGATTTAGAAAACAGTTGTATCTGAGAGTCGAATGTTGAATATAATGTGTCCGGAAATCAACACATCTCATGCTTGATTTGAACCCGGGGTTTGAACGTAAACGTCGTGTTCATGAATATGGCTGAAGACACTTTAAATAACAGTAAGGTACGGGATGTGTAGAATGACACAAGGTTTAAGTTTCACTTGGGAGAACTCGTCTTAATACGCGTTGCTAAATTCAGAGCAAACTGCCGACATACCAACAATTCAAATCCAATATCCCTCAGTCCTCAATTTGACCATGACTTTCCGAGCAGAATGGTTTAAAAGTCACAGATGTAATTTTTTGTTATACACTTGCGTATTCACATAGAACTGTACGTTATTCCTGTGGAATACACACATCGCCGCACGAACCGGAATGAACAAAAAGCCAGTTAGTATTGTTGGACTGTCCAAAACGATAAATTATTATCGGCAAGGGGTATTTTCGTTAGCTGTAATCAATTCTTTTTATTTTCGTAAATTCATTATTCGTCCGTGATTTGTATAAATCATTTTCTACATTAAAAGTCGTAAGTAATATGCAATCTCTAATTTTGATTCTTAAACACAAATCATCAAACATATTATAAAAATGTAATTAGGAATTTGCTTAATATGCAAAGTGTAAAAAAAAAAAAATATTTTTTTTACTGTAAATGGAACTTTCATTTTATTTTCTGTAAAAACGTATCACCCCTTGCCCCCCCCCCCTCTATACTGAATCTAGGGGAAATAGATCGTATATTCAGCCGTAACCTGTGCGCATATTTATGTATACAAATACAAATGTCCCGGTCGCCAAGTACTACGTTTGACCCCAGAGCGTCATGACGTACGATTATTACTGTTAATAGAATTTAAAAAGCCAATTGAAATAGAAACAACAGCATTTTCGGGAGACAACACTTACTCAATAGATCGTATCGTGGTATTTTTTTCAAATATACTTGTAGACATCATCTGTGCAGTACACTCCGTCAAAGTTGCAGTATTTTTTGAAGTCATGCGTAACATAATAGTTACTATACAGTGTTGTGATTATATGAGGCTGGAAAGAACTTCATTCTTTTGGAAACACAAAACACAACACGCAATCACTAAAGTTACACTAGCTTCTCGGATTTATGACACACTTAATGTGGGTCGTCACGGTGGATCGATGTAATTGGTCTCTCCGTCTGCTAAATTTGTCCCATAAGGTCAAGTACGGCGAAGAAACCTTGTCGCGTGTCAAACATTTAAATACATGGGCAATTTTGTGGTTGAAAAGTTGACTATTACATATTTGCAACAAAATTGGCATTGTTTCATCGTTGACATTAAACAGGCGACATGAAGACAGAATAGGCGGCGCTAAATCTCGTGCACCTGTACATACTAAGGGGGAGCACGAGCTAGTAAGTAAATAAGTAACTCTTTAATTCGTCTTTGGTACTCGGCCTTAGCCCACAAGGAGCATGTGCGAGTGAGACTTACTGGAGAAAGTTGCGGTATGGATCCCACCAAATAATGTTATATGCCTGGAGACCTTGATTCAAACGGAGTTAGTAGAGTACGTTTCGCGTCACCATCACTGAACGACCTTGGAATACTATACAGAAAGGCAGAGCTGTATTTTGTTTTGTATAGCATCTGAACAAAAAGTCTCAATGGTTTTGTTAATGAAAATAATAAATAAATACTGGAAAATTGTTGAGTCTGAAAGGGTAATTTGACTGACAATACAACGACGTTAGAGGCGTCCGCTTTATCTACCACCTATACTTGTATCGACTTTATAAGACGCTTATTTACTCCAATTAGACCCCATTTATAAAAGTTTTTAAACTCTCCGACAACGACGGAGTCAATGAATAAAAAGACTGCACAAGTTAGCGTCAGTTGAAACATTTATTTACCCCCCCCCCCCCCGCTGTATCTACTTAAATTTCGCTCTCACCGTGCTGTACATCGACGGTTCTTGCCGTGGCGGGGTTGGTTCCTGATACGTTTAATCATGGAGGTACATGGTTTAATGATAACATATATACATTAAACACGTGGCATAGAATAAACATGTGGATGGCGGCGCTGTTGTTCTTCGTCGCAATTGGTCTATTTAGTTTCGACCCAGGATAAATAATCATAATCCATATCATGATAGCATACCAGTATGTACTCGTTTTTTTCACTCGGTTTGACAATTGAGTTTACTCAGTATCTGGAATGAAAACAGTTGAATAGAGTATAAAACACTTGGCGATCGCAATGGTATTTTCCATTTAACAAATGTAATGTAAACGTATCATAAATTTAACGGTTGACTACTAATTATGCACAGTTCGTCTTGTAATAACGTGATACGAGGTATTGAGCGTGATGGGAGTGTGTAAAATTAAATTAATAATTGTTAATGAACAAATTGTGTCTTCTATGCCATTGACTACATTAAGATGGGCACACATGGCATTATGAAATAAACGACTTCGAACATAATTAAACATGGTCCCTAAGCAAAAACAAGATCTATACATGGTCTATAATATTAAACATATAAGCATATTTTTTTTATTTGTAAATGAAATATGATCAGAACAAGACATTGTGATTCTGGAAGCGCACCATGATGGCTCAAAGTTTTCGGAGATATCTTTGAAAGTAGAAGTTTAATTATAATGTGTAGCTATATTCATCATTGCAGTACATCGGTCGACCCATTGCATGTGGACACAGTAATTGAGGTACATACAATTGTGCGGAAAATCTCCATATTCGGATTAAAAAGTATCATTGTATTCGCCTTTTTTATTCTTTATTCTGAATGATTGTATTGACGTTGCAAATAACCGTCGATTTACTGCATATGCTTTGTATGCGTTGAATGCGATCTGCTGTAGAGATCATGACATCACAGCCCCATTCCCCAAAATGTTGTCACTCTAAGTTATACTATAACTTCACCGGGATACGTAATTCAAAATGCCAAGACCGCCACCCTGCGTGACCATGCGCGAGAGTCCGCGACTCTAGAAAGTCCGGTTACGTGTCTTGGGTCGATGAAGAACATGGTATTGGTCAAAACGTTGTGACTGATTCCGGTATTGAGAGGATAGAATGCCAGGTGCCGGCGGTGTTTGTTTGAATGGACTATGCTACATTTTGCTGGTACAAAAGACTGTACTTCCAAGATTGTAATACTGTATATAGTCGAATAGACCGACATTTAGGGTTTGGGAACCCTTAATAGAACGAAAACGCCAGGCTTACGATGTTGGAGGGTCATGGAGCCTTTATTTTAGACATCCCCTCACCAGAGTTCACTGTCATACGCACAAGTTGGTAAAACAGATTCCTCAGATGGCGTTCGTTGATTTAACCCCTATATTTTTCAAGTAAGATGTTCCATAAAAATGAACTGCCGGGCGCTGTCACGATATAGCGGATCACATATAAGTGATCTTATATATCGCCTCTGCAGCTGCCACTTGTATGTCCAGAGGTACAGTGTTTGTCAATTTTAACTGAAAGGTTAGCCGCTGTAGACATTACAGAAATCTGAGGAATATTTTGTTTCCGAAATTGGAAATAAATAAAATAAATAAATAAAATAAATAAATAAATAAATAAATAAATAAATAAATAAATAAATAAATAAATAAATAAATAAATAAATAAATAAATAAATAAACAAATAAATAAATAACACGCAAATTATTAAATAAATAAACGTCAGAGGGGGGGGGGGGTTCTCACTTTCGATTCGGCCTGGATAAAATATTCATATGTGGGGAAAGTACACGTGTACCCTGAGCAAACACCACGAATGGTGTACAACGTATTTGAATATCAACTTAAATGGTGCGACTTTAGAGAAATAAGTTATTATTCATTACTCTATTATAAGAAAGTTAACGTCCACCAAGAGTCTATGACTTTACAACGTCCTTGACGACGGACAATGGCAAGTGGTACTTTCCCACGTTATACATGTGTACAACGTTGCTGCGTTCTCAACACCTCCACCCTGTGCACGGATTCTCATATCGACACCGCTGACACGCACGCATATGAGAGGAATTCGCATCGGTGTGTGCTTGTCTTTATGCACGGTGCCACCGAGTTCATCTGCTTCCCATCTGCATCCGAAAACGTCTTTTGTTGACACCGCTTTGCGAAGTCTCCCGTATTGAGTTTGCCAAGTGGGGTGAAACAATTGCATTTTGCGGTAGGCCATATCGCCGCCTCGGTTCAGCAAGTCGGTCGCTGCCATTCCCTTCTTATATCTCTTCTTTAATACAAGCCATATCACCTGAATCATAAGCCCCACATTGTAGAATAAAAGCTATGTTATTACCTACTTTTACGGAACTAACATGTCCACCCTACAGCACCCTCTAGGATACAAATGCATTAAACATGGGCTTTAATTCTCTCCGTATTAGATCAATTGCAGGGAGGCCTTCTCTTTTTATTGGTCTCAAGAGAATCTCCACATGCACTTCAAGCATTAACACGCTTCTTGAATTCCCCCTACATCGCACCGGCGTGTACACGGTAAAATGAGTCTTATTTACAGTTGTCCTGTGCCAATCTAATTGCGACTTGAGGTTGAAAGGTTCCGCTGTGTGTTTGGGATATTAAGGGTGAGTACAGTGGTGTTGTAAATGAGACGTTGTGCACGTGTGCTGCCGGATTAGCATCGGTGGCGAGGATACTGCCCTGGGGCTGTTGGGCCTCGTCGCACACATTGCTATCTTGACAACTAAAAGGCCATGGCAAAAGAGTGAGATATTAACGCGTGTTTTTTTTTTCTTGCGTGCAGCTTGTGAATTAAATTGGGATAATTATAGCTTGAACGATAGGGAAGTGAGGATCATTACAAATCCTATATGGCAGTGAACATATATCGTACCCAACCCGGCATCACCCACTTGTCGATCTAGGCACGGAAAACGAAGACTAGTTCACAAGTCGATGAAATATTTGTTCAGTTTAATATATAACTTAGAATCATTAGTGTTTTCTGAGGTCTATGGTTCAACAGATGCGGATTTTATTTGGAAATATGGGTATTATCTCTCGCGGAAGTGATGTTCGGGTCCTCGTGTCACAAAGTGGCTATAAATACATAGCTGTCACATTTACAACTTTCCAAAAAACGTATAGAATAGAATTAAATAATTAATATAACAATAATAATTTAGTTATTACAATATTATTTTACTAAAATTAATATAATGATCATGATTTTGTATGAATAATGCGTTAATTGTGACTATAATTGTTATCACTGCGTCTTAAAAAGCGTCACGCTCCGTCGTGTTTCATAGGTCCCATACAACGTATACAATGATTGCAAAACGAATTCCGTCATTGCTTACATGAATTTCGAAAGTGCGCTGTGTGACGACTATGGCGCTTTAAGCACACATGACTTCAACTGTGTTTGTTGTGATTTCGCTACTTGGGGCGTTTACCGAGGGATTCAGTCGACAGAGAGACCAAGCAACTAATTGAGTATTTTTCGTTTAAATATTTCATGATTGGGGACAATAGGATATGATTTCTCGAAAGCTGAAAACACTTCTGGCAGTGAACATTGGCAGTATTCGTTCGGGGAATAAAGCTGGTGTGTCGGATAGTCCTATACACACAGGTGTTTCGAAGCGTTCGCGCCGCAGCGTTTTCTATTTCAAGCGTTAAACTGTAATAAACGAGTCTGCAACGACTTTTCGTGTCCTCACGCCAAAACAAATTCACAATACCTTTATTCCGGCTAATGTATTCTCCACTTCATTCGTTCGAAAATACTCAAAGTTTCACTTTGACCAAGTATAGCCTCGCTATAGACTTTCACCAATTCCAAAACACGTTATTTACTTCGGAAGTCCACTTTTAAAGTATGAAGCAATCAATATTGTCGATTACATATTGTTACGCTCAACTTGATGGAATGGAATGGTGTGATGAGACACATCATTTAAGACATTTAACCATTCACAATTGGGAAACATTTTCTGACTGAAACGACGAACTGTATTGGTTTGAATAACAAATGCACCGTTAATGTTACATGAATGGTGTGTTCCATTAGAACATAAGTAGGGTGATATCCGTGCTGCTCAGTTAAAACGATGAATTTGAAATCATTATCTTTGATCTACAAATAGAGTCTAATGTTGCAGCGTATACATAATAGTTGAATTGGCAATAAAACTAGAATAGGAAACGCGTTCACAAGACAAAAGTAACGAAATGTGAATGAAAAATCAAAGAACTGAACTTGAGGAAACAAACAAAACAAACAAGCAAACTAACATAAATATACCCAAACCTACGATATTCCTTTCATTGTAACTATAACAATAGATCATGGGGATGAAGCAGAAACTCATCTGTGATGCGTTCTTTTCACATTGACTTATTTGGAATGGTATTTGTGAAATATTTGTTCTGGGGATGGGTGTGGTGTGTTCACTGAACGTTCGTCAAATGTTGTTTTTGAAGTTTTATATTCTTAAACAGATACTGTTTTTTTTAACGAATGTACTTTTAACGCAAGTAAGGATTTGTAGCGTTAGTGTGTTGAACTGTGAAAATTCTCATTCTGCTTCGTTTCCACGCCGTTATCCACTGCTCTGACGTCACACTCAGTGCGCCATCTTGAATATTATCGTTAGCAGACGCTCTTTGTTGTTAGTGAATTACATTGATTCTGAACTAACGATCATGGTTGAATAAATAAAACATATTGCATCTATAATGTGTGACCTGACCGAGAAATTTGAATTTAGTTATTTTCCGTACTTTTCTTTGTTTTTAATCTATTTTTTTTTAATATTTTTTTTTCGTGTGTTGCCAAGAAAAATCTGAAACTTGTAAGTTTCACTTATTTATTTATTTATTTATTTATTTATTTATTTATTTATTTATTTATTTATTTATTTATTTATTTATTTATTTATTTATTTATTTATTTATTTATTTATTTATTTATTTATTTATTTATTTACTTACTTACTTACTTACTTACTTATTTATTTATTTATTTATTTATTTATTTATTTATTTATTTATTTATTTATTTATTTATTTATTTATTTATTTATTTATTTATTTATTTATTTATTTATTTATTTAATGAATGTTTCCTTACTTGTTATACGGGATTAAATTATATTCGCTCCCGGACGTCGGAATAATACTGCCGTGATGCGAACTTTACTAAAAAAAATACATAGAGTGTCCCGAGGAGACGGATCATTATGTGGGAAAGGTGAAACGGTTTTATCAGCCCTCCCCCCTCCAGGCGTGACAACTCCTCTATATTGGGTTATTATTTAATTACAGCGTACAAGCCACTATAATACACGCCTTTACAGCAACTGTACTAACGACATAGGGCATATAATCCGTATTTTAACTCCCAGCGGCTTTATATAAACCGAGTAAAGGTGCACGATGCTTATGTATAGTGGACAGACTTCAACTCCCACGCAATACGCGATAGATGTTAAATGACCGCTTTCCAGTGAGCATTTATCCGCATTCGTGTCGTGGGTGGGTAAACAGATGTACAAAGAAACGCGAGCAAATCAAATAGAGGTTGGCTAAATAATGACTGTTTGTTGGTGACAATGACATCGATAAAGAACGGGTGTGCCATTAACGTCTCTGGGACACTCTCGTGGCAGCCCTTGTTTGGCGAATGAATCGTTAGTAGGCCTTCTAAAATGAGGACACATATTATACCTATTATATTCACAACACTACTATAGTTGTGAAGCCGTTTCAAATTACCTCCATGTTACCCGTAATGGGGGATAGCTTTGACATCATGATTGTGGTAATAGCGGTCACAATGACACCGTGAAAGTGGCACCGTTAATCATATAAGGCTATCACCGCACTGGCTGGGGTATTCGCAATTGTCAACGTCGTGATACTGTGGCGCTGATGCCGATCAATGCTCGCCAAGCTCTGTGGTAGTTGTTGTTGGGTGGCAGTGGCGACAGCGGCGACTGTAAGAAAAATAATGATATGATAGTTACTGTATTTACTTGTATTATAATAATAATGTAACCATAATGATGACTACATCATAACGGTAACACTAACATCAGCGACCATTTGACGAAACGTGTGTCGCGTATTAGAGCTGTCAATGCCACCAGTAATTGTGAAAATAACGTTCATCATCATTAAATTAAATTAATATTATCATCAATATTAATAGCACACTATTAAAGTTTGCAGAGGCCATTATAGTGATTATAATGAATGATACTTACAATGAATGCATCAATGTACTACACATTGATGGTACCATAGTATATGCACCTATGGGCAAGATTATATCCGATGCCTAGTTACCCATTAATAATCACAACGCAAAACAATGGTGGCCTTGGTGGCGCTAGTGAAATAAATTTTACTCTTAGAAATAATTGCGCTGGCTGTAAAAGCGTCGCCATTGAAAATAATGCACTTCTTGTAAAATGGTATTGATGGCATAATAATGGTATTGATGGTATACCAATGGCATTGATGGCATAATAATGGTATTGATGGTATACCAATGGCATTGATGGCATAATAATGGTATTGATGATATAATAATTGTATTGATGGTATAATCTTAGTACTGATGTTATAATATTGGTAATGGTGGTATAATCGTAGTACTGATGGCATAATAATGGTATTGATATTATTATAATGGTACTGATGGAATAATGTTGGTACTGATGGCATAATAATAGTATTGAATGTATAATGAAGGTACTGATAGTACGATAATGGTACTGATAGTATAATTTTAGTATTGATGGCATAATAATGGTATTAATGGTATATTAATGGCACTGATGGTATAATAATGGTATTAATGGCATATTAATGGCACTGATTGTATAATAATGGTATTGATAGTATTATAATGGTACTGGTGGTATTATAATAGTATTGATGGTATAATTTTGGTACGGATGACATAATAATGGTATTGATGGTATAATAATGGTGACGGTGGTATAATAAAGGTATTGATAGTATAATAATAGTATTGAAGGTATAAAAAAAGATACTGATAGTATGATAATGGTACTGATAGTATAATTTTGGTACGGATGGCATAATGATGGTATAATAATGGTATTGATGGTATAATAATGGTATTGATAGTATAATAATGGTATTGGTAGTATAATAAAGTTATTGATAGTATAATACTGATATTAATGGTGTAATAATGGTACTGATAGATAGTATAATAATGGCACTGATGGCATAATAATGGTATTGATGGTACAATAATGGTATTGATAGTATAAGAATAGTATTGATAATATTATAATAGCACTGATGGTATCATAATGGTACTAATGGTATTATAATGATACTGATAGTATAATAATGGGAATAATGTCGATGGTGGAAATAATGAAATTGAAACTAATCTAATTCTCATTTCCTGGCCATTCATACCAACTAGATGCTTGTCAAATGAAAACTTTGCCTGCCCAAATTTTCCTGGATTACTATGGAACCAAATTGTGGAACAGCCTTCCTAATCATATTAGAAATATTTCCAATTGCAATACTTTCAAGCAAACATTAAAAACACATGTAGACAACTCACATAGTTTGTTTTCTATTTACAAACCTGTGATGAAAAACTACTACCATCTGAAACTTTATTGTCAACCAAGTTACATTTAAATTTATATTTATTGTTATTTCTATTAGATTGTATAAATGTAATCATATTTCTTAACAAAACGCTAAAATGGTATTATGGTAGCAATGGCATTGGTAGAAATGCTGTTTTGCCAACAGTTGTGTTGCTAGAGATGTTATTATTAGAAATGTTGTTGGTGGTAACAATGTTTTTGCTACAATTTTATTGCTGTAGTAATAATGGTATTGCTAGAAATATTTCTTGAAGTGCTATGGTAACAATAATATTGTTAGACATGTTGCTGTGGTAACAACGGCATTGTTAGAAACATATCTGGTGGTAATAATGGTATTGCTGGAATGTTTGGCTGTAGTAAAAAATGCTAAAAATGTGCCTGGTGGTAACAGTGGCATTGCTGGAGATGGTGCTGTGGTTAACCTTTTATTGCTTAAAATGGTATTACTAGAGATGTTCCTGGTGGTAACAGTGGCATTGCTGGAGATGGTGCTGTGGTTAACCTTTTATTGCTTAAAATGGTATTACTAGAGATGTTCCTGGTGGTAACAGTGGCATTGCTGGAGATGGTGCTGTGGTTAACCTTTTATTGCTTAAAATGGTATTACTAGAGATGTTCCTGGTGGTAACAGTGGCATTGCTGGAGATGGTGCTGTGGTTAACCTTTTATTGCTTAAAATGGTATTACTAGAGATGTTCCTGGTGGTAACAGTGGCATTGCTGGAGATGGTGCTGTGGTTAACCTTTTATTGCTTAAAATGGTATTACTAGAGATGTTCCTGGTGGTAACAGTGGTATTGCTGGAGATGGTGCTGTGGTTAACCTTTTATTGCTTAAAATGGTATTACTAGAGATGTTCCTGGTGGTAACAGTGGCATTGCTGGAAATGGTGCTGTGGTTAACCTTTTATTGTTTAAAATGGTATTACTAGGGATGTTCCTGGTGGTAACAGTGGCATTGCTGGAGATGCTGCTGTGGTTAACCTTTTATTGCTTAAAATGGTATTACTAGAGATGTTCCTGGTGGTAACAGTGGCATTGCTGGAGATGGTGCTGTGGTTAACCTTTTATTGCTTAAAATGGTATTACTAGAGATGTTCCTGGTGGTAACAATGGCATTGCTGGAGATGGTGCTGTGGTTAACCTTTTATTGCTTAAAATGGTATTACTAGAGATGTTCCTGGTGGTAACAATGGCATTGCTGGAGATGGTGCTGTGGTTAACCTTTTATTGCTTAAAATGTTATTACTAGGGATGTTCCTGGTGGTAACAATGGCATTGCTGGAGATGGTGCTGTGGTTAACCTTTTATTGCTTAAAATGGTATTACTAGAGATGTTCCTGGTGGTAACAGTGGCATTGCTGGAGATGGTGCTGTGGTTAACCTTTTATTGCTTAAAATGGTATTACTAGAGATGTTCCTGGTGGTAACAATGATATTGCTAGAAATGGTGCTGGTGGTAATAATGGTACTGCTACGAATGTTTTTGTTTTAGTAACAATAGTATTGCTAAAAAATGCTAGTGCTCCAAATGATACTGCTAGAAAAGGTACTGTAGTAACAATGGTATTGCTAAAATTGTGCTGTGTTAATAATGCTATTGCTAGAGATGTTCCTGTGATAACAACGGTATTGTCATAAATGTTGGTAGAGGTAAGATTGGTATTGCTTGAAACGGTGATATGCTGATAATGGTATTGCTACAGATGTTGCTTTGGTTACAACGGTATTGCTAGAAATGTTAGAAACGTTGCTGGTGCTAACGATGGTATTTATAGAAATGGTAATAGTGGTATTTGTAGAAATGTTGCTGGTGCTAACGATGGTGTTGCTAGAAATGTTTTCTTGTGGTAACAATGGTATTGTTAGAATTTGTGTAGCAATAATGGTATTGCTGAAACAGTTATATTTCTTGAGATTTTTTTTCTGTGGTAACAATGGTATTTTTAGAAATGTTGTTTTAACAAGAATTGTATTTCTAGAAATGTTGTTGATGTTTTAACAATGGTACTGCTAGAAATGATAATGTTATTTATTGGTGCTAACAATGGTGTTGCTAGAGATGTTTTTCCTGCTGTATCAATGGTATTATTACAGCAAGAATGATATGGCTAGAAATGACGATATTGCTAACAACGGTACTGCTGGAAATGATGCTGAGCTAAAACTTATATTGCTAGAGATGTCCTGATAGTAACAATGGTATTGCTAGAAATGGTGCTGTGCTAATTATGGTAATGCTAGGAATGTTTTGTCTGTGGTAACAACGGTATTGTTAGAATTGTTGCTGGTGCTAACAATGGTATTAATATAAATGTTTTTTCTGTAATAAAATTGCTGTTGTTAGAAATGGTTTTGTAGCAAAAATGGTATTGCTAGGAATGTTGCTGGTGCGAACATTGATATTGCTAGAGATGGTGGTGTGGTAACATTTGCATCGCTAGAAATGGTACTTTTCTAAAAGTAGTATTGCTAGAATAGTATTGCTTGAAATGTTGTTGATGTGGTAACAATGGCATTGACAGAGATGTTGGGGTGGTAACAACGGTAGAAATGTTGCTGGTGGTGAAATTGATAAAATGTGTTATGCTCTAAGAATAGTATTGCTAAAGATACTTCTGTTTAATCATGGTTGTGTTAGAAATTTTGCTGGTGGAAGCAATGCTATTGCTTTAAATGGTACTGTGGTAACAATGGTATTGTAAGAAATGTTGCTAGTGGTAACAATGATATTACTTAGAATGTTGTTGCTGTAGTAAAAATAGTATTGCTAGAAATGTTGCTGGTGCTAACAATGATATTGCTAAAAATGTTCTTGAAATCAATGGCACATGTGGTCATAGTATAATTAGTGAAAATATTTATACCTGTTCTAAGAAAAGCACTGTTGGTCATAATAGCACTACTGGAAATAATTGTTCTTGTAATAATAATGGGACTGGTAGTCATAATAGAACTAGTGGAAATTATTATTACTTGTGGTAATAATGTCCTTGTTGGTTTAAGTAGCACTGATAGAACTTTCAAGTAATAATGACAATGGTAGTTATAATAGCATTACTTGTGATTACAAGTGCACTGGTGGTCACCATAACACTAGTGGAAATAATTGTGCTTGTAAAAATAATGGTTCTGAGGTCATAATAAAACTACAGGAAATAATTGTACCTGCGCTAACAATGGCACTGGTTGTCAAAATAGAACTACAGAAAATAATTTTACTTGTGATAATAATTGCACTGGTAGTCAAAATGGCACTACTATAAATAATTCTACTTGTGCTAATAATGGCATTGGTAGTCATAATAGTACTACTAGATATAATTACACTTGTGCTAATAATGGCATTGTTAGTCAAAATGGCACTACTAGAAATAATTACACTTGCGCTAATAATGGCATTAGTAGTCAAAATGGCACTACTAGAAATAATTACACTTGTGCTAATAATGGCACTGGTAGTCATAATGGTACTACTAGAAATAATTACACTTGTGCTAATAATGGCATTGGTAGTCATAATGGCACTACTAGAAATAATTACACTTGTGCTAATAATGGCATTGATAGTCAAAATGGCACTACTAGAAATAATTACACTTGTGCTAATAATGGCATTGGTAGTCAAAATGGCACTACTAGAAATAATTACACTTGTGCTAATAATGGCATTGGTAGTCATAATGGCACTACTATAAATAATTCTTCTTGTGCTAATAATTGCACTGGTAGTCAAAATGGCACTACTAGAAATAATTACACTTGTGCTAATAATGGCATTGGTAGTCAAAATGGCACTACTAGAAATAATTACACTTGTGCTAATAATGGCATTGGTATTCATAATGGCACTACTATAAATAATTCTACTTGTGCTAATAATTGCACTGGTAGTCATAATGGTACTACTAGAAATAATTCTTCTTGTGCTAATAATGGCATTGGTAGTCATAATGGTACTACTAGATATAATTTTAACAGTACAGAACTACTGGAAATAATTGTACTTGTATTACCAGAGGTACTGCTAGTCAAAATACAACTACATGAAATATTTGTACTTGCAATAATAATGGCACTGGTAGTCTAAATAGAACTACTGAAAATAATTGTACTTCTGTTAACAATGGCACTGGTAGTCCAAATAGAACTACGGAAAATAATTGTACTTCTGATAACAATGGCACTGGTAGTCAAAGTAGAACTTCAAGAAATATAAAATTTGTACTTGTGATAATAATGGCACTGTTAGTCTAAATAGAACTACTAGAAATAATTTTACTTGTAATAATAATGGCACTAGTAGTTATAATGGCACTACTAAAAATAATTATACTAGTGCTATTAATTAATGGAACTTGTAGTCATAATGGCACTACTAGAAGTAATTGTACTTGTGATAATAGTGGCACTGCTAGTCTAAATAGCACTACTTGAAATAATTACACTCGTGTTAACAATGGCACTGGTAGTCCAAATAGAACTACTTGAAATAATTATACTTGTGTTAACAATGGCACTGGTAGTCCAACTAGAACTACGGAAAATAATTGTACTTGTGTTAACAATGGCACTTGTAGTCGAACAAGAACTACTAGAAATAATTGTACTTGTGTTAATAATGGCACTAGTAGTCTAAATAGAACTACTGAATATGATTGTACTTCTGTTAACAATGGTACTGTTAGTCCAAATAGAACTACTGGCAATAATTGTACTTGTGTTAAGAATGGCACTGGTAGTCAAAATAGAACTACTTGAAATAATTATGCTTTTGTTAACAATGGCACTGGTAGTCCAAATAGAACTACGGAAAATAATTGTACTTCTGTTAACAATGGCACTGGTAGTCCAAATAGAACTACTTTAAATAATTGTACTTGTATTAATAATGGAACTGGTAGTCTAAATAAAAATACTGAATATGATTGTACTTCTGTTAACAATGGTACTGGTAGTCCAAATAGAACTATCGGGCAATAATTGTACTTGTGTTAAGAATGGCACTGGTAGTCAAAATAGAACCACTTGAAATAATTATACTTTTGTTAACAATGGCACTGGTAGTCCAAATAGAACTACGGAAAATAATTGTACTTCTGTTAACAATGGCACTGGTAGTCAAAATAGAACTACTGGAAATAAGTGTACTTCTGTTAACAATGGCACTGGTAGTCAAAGTAGAACTTCAAGAAACATAAAATTTGTACTTGTGATAATAATGGCACTGGTAGTCTAAATAGAACTACTAGAAATAATTTTACTTGTGATAATAATGGCACTAGTAGTTATAATGGCACTACTAAAAATAATTATACTAGTGCTATTAATTAATGGCACTTGTAGTCATAATGGCACTACTAGAAGTAATTGTACTTGTGATAATAGTGGCACTGCTAGTCTAAATAGCACTACTTGAAATAATTACACTCGTGTTAACAATGGCACTGGTAGTCCAAATAGAACTACTTGAAATAATTATACTTGTGTTAACAATGGCACTGTTAGTCCAACTAGAACTACGGAAAATAATTGTACTTGTGTTAACAATGGCACTTGTAGTCGAACAAGAACTACTAGAAATAATTGTACTTGTGTTAATAATGGCACTAGTAGTCTAAATAGAACTACTGAATATGATTGTACTTCTGTTAACAATGGTACTGGTAGTCCAAATAGAACTACTGGCAATAATTGTACTTGTGTTAAGAATGGCACTGGTAGTCAAAATAGAACTACTTGAAATAATTATGCTTTTGTTAACAATGGCACTGGTAGTCCAAATAGAACTACGGAAAATAATTGTACTTATGTTAACAATGGCACTGGTAGTCCAAATAGAACTACTTTAAATAATTGTACTTGTATTAATAATGGAACTGGTAGTCTAAATAAAAATACTGAATATGATTGTACTTCTGTTAACAATGGTACTGGTAGTCCAAATAGAACTATCGGGCAATAATTGTACTTGTGTTAAGAATGGCACTGGTAGTCAAAATAGAACCACTTGAAATAATTATACTTTTGTTAACAATGGCACTGGTAGTCAAAATAGAACTACTGGAAATAAGTGTACTTCTGTTAACAATGGTACTGGAAGTCAAAGTAGAACTTCAAGAAATATAAAATTTGTACTTCTGTTAACAATGGCACTGGTAGTCTAAATAGAACTACAAGAAATAATTTTACTTGTGTTAATAATGGCACTGGTAGCCTAAATAGAACTACTTGACATGATTGTACTGCTGTTAACAATGGCACTGCTAGTCATAATTGCACTACTTGAAATAGTTATACTTGTGTTAACAATAGCACTGGTAGCCATAATGCCACTACTAGATATAATTGTGCTTGTTTTAACAATGACACTGGTAATCCAAATAGAACTACATGGAATTATTGTACTTGTGTTAACAAAGGAACTGCTAGTGAAAATGGCACTACTACAAATAGTTATACTTATGTTAACAATGACACTGGTAGTCCAAATAAAACTACTGGATATAATTATACTTGTGTTAACGATGGCACTGGTATACCAAATACAACTACTAGAAATAATTGCACTTATGTTAACAATGGCACTGGTAGTCAAAATACAACTACTGGAATTAATTGTACTTGTGATATTAATTGCACTAGTAGTCTTAATGGCATAAGTAGAAATAATTTTACTCGTGATAATAATGGCACTAGTAGTCATAAAGGCACTACTAGAAATAATTTTACTTTCAATAATAATGGCACTAGTACTCTTAATGGCACTGCTAGAAATCATTTACTTCCGATAATAATGGCACTGGTGGGCATAATGGCACCACTAGAAATAACTTTACTTTCCATAATAATGGCACTAGTAGTCTTAATGGCACTGCTAGAAATAATTTTACTTGTGGTAATAATGGCACTATTAGTCATAATGGCACTACTGGAAATAATTTTGTTGCGATAATAATGGCACTCGTAGTCATTATGACACTACAAGAAATAATTCTACTTGTGGTAATAATGGCACTGATAGTCATAATGGCACTACTGGAAATAATTCTACTTGTGGTAATAATGGCACTGGTAGTCATAATATCACTGCTGCAAACAATTTCATCTGTAATAAAAATGGTGCTGACAGCCATGATGTCACTACTAGAAGTAATTGTATATTTAATCTTAATTGCACTACTGGGAATATTTGTACTTGTGATAATAATAGCACTGGTAGTTAAAATTGCACACAACTAGAAATAATCTTACTTATGGTAATAAATACACTGGTGATAATAATGGCACTAGTAGTCATAATGGCACTAGTAGAAATAATTGTACTAGTGCTAATAATGGCACTGGTAGTCGTAATGGCACTACTAGAAATAATATTACTTGTGATAAAAATGGCACTAGTAGTCATAATGGCACTAGTAGAAATGATTGTACTAGAGATGATAATGGCACTGATAGTCATAATGACACTACTAGAAATAATTGTACCTTTTATAATAAAGGCACTGGTAGTCTTAATGGCACTACTAGAAATAATTGTATATTTAATCTTAATTGCACTACTGGAAACATTTGTACTTTTGAATTTGAAATAATTGTACTAGTGCTAATAATGGCACTGGTAGTCATAATGGCACTACTAGAAATAATTTTACTTGTGATAATAATGACACTGGTAGTCATAATGGCACTACTAGAAATAATTGTACTTGTGATAATAATGGCACTGGTAGTCATAAAGCCACTACTAGAAATAATATTACTTGTGATAATAGTGGCACTAGTAGTCATAATGACACTACTAGAAATAATTTTACTCGTGCTAATGGCACTGGGAGTCATAAAGGCACTACTAGAAATAATTTTACTTGTGATAATAATGGCACTGGTAGTCATACTGTCACTACAAGAAATCATTATACAAGTGATAATAATGGCACTGGTAGTCATAATGGCACTACTAGAAATATTTATATTAGTGCTAATAATGGCACTGGTAGTCATAATGGCACTACTAGAAATAATTTTACTTGTGATAATAATGGCACTGGTAGTCATAAAGGCACTACTAGAAATAATTGTACTTGTGATAATAATGGCACTGCTAGTCATAAAGCCACTACTAGAAATAATATTACTTGTGATAATAATGGCACTGGTAGTCATAATGGCACTACTAGAAATAATTGTACTAGTGCTAATAATGGCACTGGTAGTTATAATGGCACTACTAGAAATAATTGTACTAGTGCTAATAATGGCACTAGTAGTCATAATGACACTACTATAAATAATTATACTAGTGCTAATGGCACTGGGAGTCATAAAGGCACTACTAGAAATAATTGTACTAGTGCTAATAATGGCACTGCTAGTCATAAAGCCACTACTAGAAATAATATTACTTGTGATAATAATGGCACTGGTAGTCATAGTGGCACTACTAGAAATAATTATACTTGTGCTAATAATGGCACTGTTAGTCATAGTGGCACTGCTAGAAATAATTATACTAATGCTAATAATGGCACTGGCAGTCATAATGGCACTACTAGAAATAATTGTACTTGTGCTAATGATGGCACTGATAGTTATAATGGTACTACTGGAAATAATTATACTTGTGCTAATAATGGCACTGGTAGTTAAAATGGCACAAATAGAAATAATTGTACTTGTGATAATAATGGCACTAGTAGTCATAATGGCACTACTAGAAATAATTGTACTAGTGCTAATAATGGCACTGGTAGTCATAAAGCCACTACTAGAAATAGTATTACTTTTGATAATAATGGCACTGGTAGTCATAATGGCACTACTAGAAATAATTATACTTGTGCTAATAATGGCACTGTTAGTCATAGTGGCACTACTAGAAATAATTGTACTAGTGCTAATAATGGCACTGGCAGTCATAATGGCACTACTAGAAATAATTGTACTTGTGCTAATGATGGCACTGGTAGTTATAATGATACTACTAGAAATGATTATACTTGTGCTAATAATGGCACTGGTAGTTAAAATGGCACAACTAGAAATAATTGTACTTGTGATAATAATGGCACTGGTAGTCATAATAATTAAGGTAAATTTTTTGTCGCTGTTTAGTGTTACGTTCCCAAAGCAAATTTGAAAATTTAAGAAGACATTATCAAACATTCAAAAACATTACTACACGTCATTTACAAATATATATTAGGTGAATGACAATTAGTCTGGGAAAACAATCGACAAATGTGTACAGTATAAACAAATTAAAAAATTAAAAACAATCTCTCATTTTTTCAAATACAGGCTGGAAATAGTTCATTTATGAAGAAATGTTGTTTGTGGTACGATTGGTGTTGCATCAATTTTGACGTATATTATGGTCTCAGTCACCACAGCGCCATCACCGACATATTGAGTTGAAATTCCCCCAAACCACCGCAAGGGGCACGACTCGAAAAGTGAGACTCGACCAGAATTGGGCGAGCATGAAAGGGGTATAGTTTAACGTTGTATGTAGAATATAGTATGCATTAGTGTAGTGTAGCACACTAGAATATAGTATACGTCAGCATACTGATGATTTATAATATTAAATCATGTATTTGAAAGCAATGGAAGCAATGAATAAAATAATTCACACTACTACAGCTGGTAGCCTATTTGAACGTTCGCCTTAAACTAAAGCTCCACATATTATTGGTTAAATCGCGTTAACTCTGGCGTATGATTGTGGTAATACTGACGTATTATCGTTATTATTGATTATTGCATAGTAAGACTTACGTATGATTAGTTATACAGTGGTGAAGGTGGTGTAGGATACTACTGAATATGATTGTACTTCTGTTAACAATGGTACTGGTAGTCCAAATAGAACTATCGGCAATAATTGTACTTGTGTTAAGAATGGCACTGGTAGTCAAAATAGAACTACTTGAAATAATTATACTTTTGTTAACAATGGCACTGGTAGTCCAAATAGAACTACGGAAAATAATTGTACTTCTGTTAACAATGGCACTGGTAGTCAAAATAGAACTACTGGAAATAAGTGTACTTCTGTTAACAATGGTACTGGAAGTCAAAGTAGAACTTCAAGAAATATAAAATTTGTACTTCTGTTAACAATGGCACTGGTAGTCTAAATAGAACTACAAGAAATAATTTTACTTGTGTTAATAATGGCACTGGTAGTCTAAATAGAACTACTTGACATGATTGTACTGCTGTTAACAATGGCACTACTTGAAATAGTTATAATTGTGTTAACAATAGCACTGGTAGCCATAATGCCACTACTAGATATAATTGTGCTTGTTTTAACTACATGGAATTATTGTACTTGTGTTAACAAAGGAACTGCTAGTGAAAATGGCACTACTACAAATAGTTATACTTATGTTAACAATGACACTGGTAGTCCAAATAAAACTACTGGATATAATTATACTTGTGTTAACGATGGCACTGGTATACCAAATACAACTACTAGAAATAATTGCACTTATGTTAACAATGGCACTGGAAGTCAAAATACAACTACTGGAATTAATTGTACTTGTGATATTAATTGCACTAGTAGTCTTAATGGCATTAGTAGAAATAATTTTACTCGTGATAATAATGGCACTAGTAGTCATAAAGGCACTACTAGAAATAATTTTACTTTCAATAATAATGGCACTAGTAGTCTTAATGGAACTGCTAGAAATCATTTTACTTCCGATAATAATGGCACTGGTGGTCATAATGGCACCACTAGAAATAACTTTACTTTCCATAATAATGGCACTAGTAGTCTTAATGGCACTGCTAGAAATAATTTTACTTGTGGTAATAATGGCACTATTAGTCATAATGGCACTACTTGAAATAAATTTGTTGCGATAATAATGGCACTCGCAGTCATTATGGCACTACAAGAAATAATTCTACTTGTGGTAATAATGGCACTGATAGTCATAATGGCACTACTAGAAATAATTCTACTTGTCGTAATAATGGCACTGGTAGTCATAATATCACTGCTGCAAACAATTTCATTTGTAATAATAATGGCACTGGCAGCCATAAATCACTACTGGAAATACTTATACTAGTGCTAAAAATGGCTCTGGTAGTCATAATGTCACTACTAGAAGTAATTGTAAATTTAATCTTAATTGCACTACTGGGAATATTTGTACTTGTGATAATAATAGCACTGGTAGTTAAAATTGCACACAACTAGAAATAATCTTAATTATGGTAATAAATACACTGGTGATAATAATGGCACTAGTAGTCATAATGGCACTAGTAGAAATAATTGTACTAGTGCTAATAATGGCACTAGTAGTCGTAATGGCACTACTAGAAATAATATTACTTGTGATAAAAATGGCACTAGTAGTCATAATGGCACTAGTAGAAATGATTGTACTAGAGATGATAATGGCACTGGTAGTCATAATGACACTACTAGAAATAATTGTACCTTTTATAATAAAGGCACTGGTAGTCTTAATGGCACTACTAGAAATAATTGTATATTTAATCCTTATTGCACTACTGGAAACATTTGTACTTTTGAATTTGAAATAATTGTACTAGTGCTAATAATGGCACTGGTAGTCATAATGGCACTACTAGAAATAATTTTACTTGTGATAATAATGACACTGGTAGTCATAATGGCACTACTAGAAATAATTGTACTTGTGATAATAATGGCACTGGTAGTCATAAAGCCACTACTAGAAATAATATTACTTGTGATAATAGTGGCACTAGTAGTCATAATGACACTACTAGAAATAATTTTACTCGTGCTAATGGCACTGGGAGTCATAAAGGCACTACTAGAAATAATTTTACTTGTGATAATAATGGCACTGGTAGTCATACTGTCACTACAAGAAATCATTATACAAGTGATAATAATGGCACTGGTAGTCATAATGGCACTACTAGAAATATTTATATTAGTGCTAATAATGGCACTGGTAGTCATAATGGCACTACTAGAAATAATTTTACTTGTGATAATAATGGCACTGGTAGTCATAAAGGCACTACTAGAAATAATTGTACTTGTGATAATAATGGCACTGCTAGTCATAAAGCCACTACTAGAAATAATATTACTTGTGATAATAATGGCACTGGTAGTCATAATGGCACTACTAGAAATAATTGTACTAGTGCTAATAATGGCACTGGTAGTTATAATGGCACTACTAGAAATAATTGTACTAGTGCTAATAATGGCACTAGTAGTCATAATGACACTACTATAAATAATTATACTAGTGCTAATGGCACTGGGAGTCATAAAGGCACTACTAGAAATAATTGTACTAGTGCTAATAATGGCACTGCTAGTCATAAAGCCACTACTAGAAATAATATTACTTGTGATAATAATGGCACTGGTAGTCATAATGGCACTACTAGAAATAATTATACTTGTGCTAATAATGGCACTGTTAGTCATAGTGGCACTGCTAGAAATAATTGTACTAATGCTAATAATGGCACTGGCAGTCATAATGGCACTACTAGAAATAATTGTACTTGTGCTAATGATGGCACTGATAGTTATAATGGTACTACTGGAAATAATTATACTTGTGCTAATAATGGCACTGGTAGTTAAAATGGCACAAATAGAAATAATTGTACTTGTGATAATAATGGCACTAGTAGTCATAATGGCACTACTAGAAATAATTGTACTAGTGCTAATAATGGCACTGGTAGTCATAAAGCCACTACTAGAAATAGTATTACTTTTGATAATAATGGCACTGGTAGTCATAATGGCACTACTAGAAATAATTATACTTGTGCTAATAATGGCACTGTTAGTCATAGTGGCACTACTAGAAATAATTGTACTAGTGCTAATAATGGCACTGGCAGTCATAATGGCACTACTAGAAATAATTGTACTTGTGCTAATGATGGCACTGGTAGTTATAATGATACTACTAGAAATGATTATACTTGTGCTAATAATGGCACTGGTAGTTAAAATGGCACAACTAGAAATAATTGTACTTGTGATAATAATGGCACTGATAGTCATAATAATTAAGGTAAATTTTTTGTCGCTGTTTAGTGTTACGTTCCCAAAGCAAATTTGAAAATTTAAGAAGACATTATCAAACATTCAAAAACATTACTACACGTCATTTACAAATATATATTAGGTGAATGACAATTAGTCTGGGAAAACAATCGACAAATGTGTACAGTATAAACAAATTAAAAAATTAAAAACAATCTCTCATTTTTTCAAATACAGGCTGGAAATAGTTCATTTATGAAGAAATGTTGTTTGTGGTACGATTGGTGTTGCATCAATTTTGACGTATATTATGGTCTCAGTCACCACGTGCACAGCGCCATCACCGACATATTGAGTTGAAATTCCCCCAAACCACCGCAAGGGGCACGACTCGAAAAGTGAGACTCGACCAGAATTGGGCGAGCATGAAAGGGGTATAGTTTAACGTTGTATGTAGAATATAGTATGCATTAGTGTAGTGTAGCACACTAGAATATAGTATACGTCAGCATACTGATGATTTATAATATTAAATCATGTATTTGAAAGCAATGGAAGCAATGAATAAAATAATTCACACTACTACAGCTGGTAGCCTATTTGAACGTTCGCCTTAAACTAAAGCTCCACATATTATTGGTTAAATCGCGTTAACTCTGGCGTATGATTGTGGTAATACTGACGTATTATCGTTATTATTGATTATTGCATAGTAAGACTTACGTATGATTAGTTATACAGTGGTGAAGGTGGTGTAGGATACTACTGAATATGATTGTACTTCTGTTAACAATGGTACTGGTAGTCCAAATAGAACTATCGGCAATAATTGTACTTGTGTTAAGAATGGCACTGGTAGTCAAAATAGAACTACTTGAAATAATTATACTTTTGTTAACAATGGCACTGGTAGTCCAAATAGAACTACGGAAAATAATTGTACTTCTGTTAACAATGGCACTGGTAGTCAAAATAGAACTACTGGAAATAAGTGTACTTCTGTTAACAATGGTACTGGAAGTCAAAGTAGAACTTCAAGAAATATAAAATTTGTACTTCTGTTAACAATGGCACTGGTAGTCTAAATAGAACTACAAGAAATAATTTTACTTGTGTTAATAATGGCACTGGTAGTCTAAATAGAACTACTTGACATGATTGTACTGCTGTTAACAATGGCACTACTTGAAATAGTTATACTTGTGTTAACAATAGCACTGGTAGCCATAATGCCACTACTAGATATAATTGTGCTTGTTTTAACAATGGCACTGGTAATCCAAATAGAACTACATGGAATTATTGTACTTGTGTTAACAAAGGAACTGCTAGTGAAAATGGCACTACTACAAATAGTTATACTCATGTTAACAATGACACTGGTAGTCCAAATAAAACTACAGGATATAATTATACTTGTGTTAACGATGGCACTGGTATACCAAATACAACTACTAGAAATAATTGCACTTATGTTAACAATGGCACTGGTAGTCAAAATACAACTACTGGAATTAATTGTACTTGTGATATTAATTGCACTAGTAGTCTTAATGGCATTAGTAGAAATAATTTTACTCGTGATAATAATGGCACTAGTAGTCATAAAGGCACTACTAGAAATAACTTTACTTTCCATAATAATGGCACTAGTAGTCTTAATGGCACTGCTAGAAATAATTTTACTTGTGGTAATAATGGCACTATTAGTCATAATGGCACTACTTGAAATAATTTTGTTGCGATAATAATGGCACTCGCAGTCATTATGGCACTACAAGAAATAATTCTACTTGTGGTAATAATGGCACTGATAGTCATAATGGCACTACTAGAAATAATTCTACTTGTCGTAATAATGGCACTGGTAGTCATAATATCACTGCTGCAAACAATTTCATTTGTAATAATAATGGCACTGGCAGCCATAATTCACTACTAGAAATAATTATACTAGTGCTAAAAATGGCTCTGGTAGTCATAATGTCACTACTAGAAGTAATTGTATATTTAATCTTAATTGCACTATTGGGAATATTTGTACTTGTGATAAAATAGCACTGGTAGTTAAAATTGCACACAACAAGAAATAATCTTACTTATGGTAATAAATGCACTGGTGATAATAATGGCACTAGTAGTCATAATGGCACTAGTAGAAATAATTGTACTAGTACTAATAATGGCACTGGTAGTCGTAATGGCACTACTAGAAATAATATTACTTGTGATAAAAATGGCACTAGTAGTCATAATGGCACTAGTAGAAATGATTGTACTAGAGATGATAATGGCACTGGTAGTCATAATGACACTACTAGAAATAATTGTACCTTTTATAATAAAGGCACTGGTAGTCTTAATGGCACTACTAGAAATAATTGTATATTTAATCTTAATTGCACTACTGGAAACATTTGTACTTTTGAATTTGAAATAATTGTACTAGTGCTAATAATGGCACTGGTAGTCATAATGGCACTACTAAAAATAATTTTACTTGTGATAATAATGACACTGGTAGTCATTATGGCACTACTAGAAATAATTGTACTTGTGATAATAATGGCACTGGTAGTCATAAAGCCACTACTAGAAATAATATTACTTGTAATAATAATGGCACTAGTAGTCATAATGACACTACTAGAAATAATTTTACTAGTGCTAATGGCACTGGGAGTCATAAATGCACTACTAGAAATAATTTTACTTGTGATAATAATGGCACTGGTAGTCATACTGTCACTACAAGAAATCATTATACAAGTGATAATAATGGCACTGGTAGTCATAATGGCACTACTAGAAATAATTATACTAGTGTTAATAATGGCACTACTAGAAATAATTTTACTTGTGATAATAATAGCACTGGTAGTCATAATGGCACTACTAGAAATAATTGTACTTGTGATAATAATGGCTCTGGTAGTCATAATGGCACTACTAGAAATAATTGTACTAGTGCTAATAATGGCACTGGTAGTTATAATGGCACTACTAGAAATAATTGTAATAGTGCTAATAATGGCACTAGTAGTCATAATGACACTACTAGAAATAATTATACTAGTGCTAATGCCACTGGGAGTCATAAAGGCACTACTAGAAATAATTGTACTTGTGATAATAATGGCACTGGTAGTCATGAAGCCACTACTAGAAATAATATTACTTGTGATAATAAGGCACAGGTAGTCATAATGGCACTACTAGAAATAATTGTACTAGTGCTAATAATGGCACTGGCAGTCATAATGGCACTACTAGAAATAATTTTACTTGTGATAATAATGGCACTGGTAGTCATACTGTCACTACAAGAAATCATTATACAAGTGATAATAATGGCACTGGTAGTCATAATGGCACTACTAGAAATAATTATACTAGTGTTAATAATGGCACTACTAGAAATAATTTTACTTGTGATAATAATAGCACTGGTAGTCATAATGGCACTACTAGAAATAATTGTACTTGTGATAATAATGGCACTGCTAGTCATAAAGCCACTACTAGAAATAATATTACTTGTGATAATAATGGCTCTGGTAGTCATAATGGCACTACTAGAAATAATTGTACTAGTGCTAATAATGGCACTGGTAGTTATAATGGCACTACTAGAAATAATTGTAATAGTGCTAATAATGGCACTAGTAGTCATAATGACACTACTAGAAATAATTATACTAGTGCTAATGCCACTGGGAGTCATAAAGGCACTACTAGAAATAATTGTACTTGTGATAATAATGGCACTGGTAGTCATGAAGCCACTACTAGAAATAATATTACTTGTGATAATAAGGCACAGGTAGTCATAATGGCACTACTAGAAATAATTGTACTAGTGCTAATAATGGCACTGGCAGTCATAATGGCACTACTAGAAATAATTTTACTTGTGATAATAATGGCACTGGTAGTCACAATGGCACTACTAGAAATAATTGTACTTGTGATAATAATGGCACTGCTAGGCATAAAGCCACAACTAGAAATAATTTTACTTTCAATAATAATGGCACTACTAGTCTTAATGGCACTGCTAGAAATCATTTTACTTGCGATAATAATGGCACTGGTAGTCATAATGGCACCATTAGAAATAACTTTACTTTCGATAATAATGGCACTAGTAATCTTAATGGCGCTGCTAGAAATAATTTTACTTGTGGTAATAATGGCACTATTAGTCATAATGGCACTACTGGAAATAATTTTGCTTGCGATAATAATTGCACTCGTAGTCATTATGGCACTACAAGAAATAATTGTACTTGTGCTAATAATGGCACTGGCAGTCATAATATCACTGCTGCAAACAATTTCATTTGTAATAATAATGGCACTGGCAGCCATAATGCACTACTAGAAATAATTATATTAGTGCTAAAAATGGCTCTGGTAGTCATAATGTCACTACTAGAAGTAATTGTATATTTAATCTTAATTGCACTACTGGGAATATTTGTACTTGTGATAATAATAGCACTGGTAGTTAAAATTGCACACAACTAGAAATAATCTTACTTATGGTAATAAATGCACTGGTGATAATAATGGCACTAGTAGTCCTAATGGCACTAGTAGAAATGAGTGTACTAGAGATGATAATCGCACTGGTAGTCATAATGCACTACTAGAAATAATTATACTAGTGCTAAAAATGGCACTGGTAGTCATAATGTCACTACTAGAAGTAATTGTATATTTAATCTTAATTGCACTACTGGGAATATTTGTACTTGTGATAATAATAGCACTGGTAGTTAAAATTTCACACAACTAGAAATAATCTTACTTATGGTAATAAATACACTGGTGATAATAATGGCACTAGTAGTCATAATGGCACTAGTAGAAATAATTGTACTAGTGCTAATAATGGCTCTGGTAGTCGTAATGGCACTACTAGAAATAATATTACTTGTGATAAAAATTGCACTAGTAGTCATAATGGCACTAGTAGAAATGATTGTACTAGAGATGATAATGGCACTGGTAGTCATAATGACACTACTAGAAATAATTGTACCTTTTATAATAAAGGCACTGGTAGTCTTAATGGCACTACTAGAAATAATTGTATATTTAATCTTAATTGCACTACTGGAAACATTTGTACTTTTGAATTTGAAATAATTGTACTAGTGCTAATAATGGCACTGGTAGTCATAATGGCACTACTAGAAATAATTGTATATTTAATCTTAATTGCACTACTGGAAACATTTGTACTTTTGAATTTGAAATAATTGTACTAGTGCTAATGATGGCACTGGTAGTTATAATGGTACTACTAGAAATGATTATACTTGTGCTAATAATGGCACTGGTAGTTAAAATGGCACAACTAGAAATAATTGTACTTGTGATAATAATGGCACTGGTAGTCATAATAATTAAGGTAAATTTTTTGTCGCTGTTTAGTGTTACGTTCCCAAAGCAAATTTGAAAATTTAAGAAGACATTATCAAACATTCAAAAACATTACTACACGTCATTTACAAATATATATTAGGTGAATGACAATTAGTCTGGGAAAACAATCGACAAATGTGTACAGTATAAACAAATTAAAAAATTAAAAACAATCTCTCATTTTTTCAAATACAGACTGGAAATAGTTCATTTATGAAGAAATGTTGTTTGTGGTACGATTGGTGTTGCATCAATTTTGACGTATATTATGGTCTCAGTCACCACAGCGCCATCACCGACATATTGAGTTGAAATTCCCCCAAACCACCGCAAGGGGCGCGACTCGAAAAGTGAGACTCGACCAGCAATGGGCGAGCATGAAAGGGGTATAGTTTAACGTTGTATGTAGAATATAGTATGCATTAGTGTAGTGTAGCACACTAGAATATAGTATACGTCAGCATACTGATGATTTATAATATTAAATCATGTATTTGAAAGCAATGGAAGCAATGAATAAAATAATTCACACTACTACAGCTGGTAGCCTATTTGAACGTTCGCCTTAAAACTAAAGCTCCACATATTATTGGTTAAATCGTGTTAACTCTGGCGTATGATTGTGGTAATACTGACGTATTATCGTTATTATTGATTATTGCATAGTAAGACTTACGTATGATTAGTTATATAGTGGTGAAGGTGGTGTAGGATTGATGACATCGCAGTCTTATTTGCATATGGTTGACTTAATCGTAGTATAACTGGTTTATGCCTGGTTACACCGTGTTGTCCCTAGCGTATAACTGGTTAGACCGTGGCCTCACTCTTGTTTGGTTTGTTAAATCTTTGCCCCACTTTCGTAAGATTGATTATATCGTGGTCTCATTGGTGTGTCATTAGTTAGGTTGTAGAATTACTGCCGTATGTTTGGTGAAATCGCTGTCTTATTAGCACATGATTGGTTAGGCAGTATCACTCGTGTATTATTGGCTACATTGTGGTATCACTGGACTACGATTGTAAAGATCATATTATAGCTGGTTTATGCCTGGTTAGAACATTTTATCACTAGCGTGTGGCTGGTTGGATCGCTGTAAACTGGCCTATTTTTGGTTTGCCAATGGTCGCACTGGCGTATGATTGGTTAGATCGTGGTATCACTGAAGTATGTTTAGTAAAATTGTATTTTATTGAAACATGATTGATTACATATTTCTATCCTAAAATTGCCAAATCGTAGTATGATAGTAGTATACCTTACAGTATATATGGTTTTATGAATGAGTGTTGCTGGTTAGGTCGTTGTGACATTAGCGTATATTTGGTTAGATCGCGGTAGCACTGGCTTATGGTTGGTTAGACCATGATATCACTGACGTAAGTTTGGTTACATCGTGTTTTCACTGGTGTACGACTCGTTAAATCATAGTCTACTAGCGAATTTTTGGTAATATCGTTTATCTTTTCCATATAATTTATTACATCATTGTATCACTGGCCTATGATTGGTATGACAGTGGTCTCATTGGCTCAGAATTGATTACATTGTGCCCTAATGGTGTATCACTGGTTATATCGTGGGATTCCAGGTGTATGTTTAGTTAGAACGTGGGATGTTTAACGTAAACATAGATTGTTTAATTGATTATATCACTGACCGATGAATGGTTATATCGTGGTTTCACTAGCACATGATTTGTGATTGTATCACTGGTGTATGTTTGGCTAAATCATGGTCGCGCTGACGTATGGTTGTTTAAATCGTGGGGTCTGATCAGTTAATTGTATATATCGTGGTAGCTATAGTGTATGATTGAAGTATTACTGGTACATGATTGGTCAGATCATTGTATCATAGTTAAATAGTTGTTTTAGGGTAAATACTATTTTGGGCTTGTTTCGATCATGGTCAGCCGATAAGTTGGTCTTTCTCATTTTCGCACTTGAATATGCTAGACGGACTATTGTTGTTAAAAAGCATAACTGTTGTTACTGGTTTATGATTGGTAAGAGTGTGGTGTAATACTGGTTCATGATTGTTTTGTGATTTGTGAATATTATTGTTTTTCAAGTCTATGTTTGTTTAGATATTTTTTATCGTAAATTGTTTAGATTGCGGTCCTTCTAGTAAAGGAAATCCAATAACCACGAGTTTATAACAACTAACAGCCAAGCGAACGAGGATTATATTGCCCGATATAAACCTGAAAGCACGCCGTCGTCGGTGGAGTCATGCAAGAACATACGCCAAATTACGTTTCCTCGATTACACGTAGCGAGAGAACACAAGAAAGTCATGTAAACGGAAAACAGTTTAGTGACTTTAGTATTGCCAAAATACTACGTTGTCAGTCAAAACGAAAAGCCGGCCACTGTGATGTATCGGACAATATAAGGATTAAACATGTTGGACGTATTGTTAGTAGTGTCACAAAAGACACTGTGCGTGACATTCCTGGCCAATCTTTCAATGCAAGTAGTCAGATTTCTTCAAGTCGAGTCATTTTTTATTATCCACCAGTTTCAAGAAAGCTTTAGTAATAAACCGTGCTGCTCAATATCATCTACGTATGAGTGTATTTGTTCTGTATATGTATTACTTTTAACTTATATTTGTGCAATTATATATGCACCGTCAAATTTAAAATAAAGAAAACTAATATTATAATTCCACGACATTTCTTGAATTCTTGAATAGTACTTGTTAATGATTGGCTAAATCTAGTCTCTGTGCACATGATTGGTTTGACCGTAGTCTTCTTTGTTTATGATACATAGTTATTCTTGAATCGTACTTGTTAATGATTGGCTAAATTGTAGTCTCCATGTACATGATTGGTTAGACCATAGTCTTCTTTGTTTATGATACATAGTTATTCTTGAATCGTACTTGTTAATGATTGGCTAAATCGTAGTCTCTTTGAACATGACTGGTTAGATCATAGTCTTATTGCTTTATGATACATAGTTATTCTTGAATAGTACTTGTTAATGATTGGGTAAATCGTAGTCTCCATGTACATGATTGGTTAGACCATAGTCTTCTTTGTTTATGACACATAGTTATTCTTGAATCGTACTTGTTAATGATTGGCTAAATCGTAGTCACTTTGAACATGATTGGTTAGATCATAGTCTTATTGCTTTATGACACATAGTTATTCATGAATAGTACTTATTAATGATTTTCAAAACCATAGTCTCTAAGTACATGATTGGTTAGACCGTAGCGTTATTGCTTTATGTTACATAGATATTCTTGAATAGTACTTGTTAATGATTGGCTAAATAGTAGTATCCATGTACATGATTGGTTAAACCATAGTTTTCTTTGTTTATGATACATAGTTATTATTGAATAGTATTTGTTAATGATTGGCTGAATCGTAGTCTCCATGTACATGATTGGTTAGACCATAGTCTTCTTTGTTTATGATACATGGTTAATCATGAATAATACTTGTTAATGATTGGCTAAATCGTAGTCTCCATGTACATGATTAGCTAGACCATAGGCTTCTTTGTTTATGATACTTAGTTATTCTTGTATAGTACTTGTTAATGATTGGCGAAATCGTAGCCTCTTTGAACATGACTAGTTAGATCATAGTCTTATTGCTTTATGACACATAGTTATTCTTCAATAGTACTTGTTAATGATTGGCGAAATCGTAGTCTCTTTGAACATGACTGGTTTGATCATAGTCTTCTTTTTTATGATACATAGTTATTCTTGAATAATACTTGTTAATGATTGGCTGAATCGTAATTTCCATGTACATTATTGGTTAGACCATAGTATTATTGCTTTATGATACATAGTTATTCTTGTATAGTACTTGTTAATGATTGGCTAAATCATAGTCTCCATGTAAATGATTGGTTAGACCATTGTCTTATTGCTTTATGATATATGGCTATTCTTGAATAGTACTTGTTAATGATTGGCTAAATCGTTGTCTCTTTGAACATGACTGGTTAGATCACAGTCTTATTGCTTTATGATACATGGTTATTCATGAATGTTACTTATTAATGATTGGCTAAATTCTAGTCTCTATGCACATGATTGGCTAGACCATAGTCTTCTTTGTTTATGATACATACTTATTCTTGAATAGTACTTGTTAATGATTGGCTAAATCGTAGTCTCCATGTACATGACTAATTAGATCATAGTCTTATTGCTTTATGACACATAGTTATTCTTCAATAGTACTTGTTAATGATTGACTAAATCGTAGTTCCAATGTATATGATTGGTTAGACCATAGTCTTATTGGTTGATGATACATAGTTATTCTTGAATAGTACTTTTTAATGATTGGCCAAATCGTAGTCTTCATGTACATGATTGGTTTGACCATAGTCTTATTGCTTTATGATACATAGCTATTCTTGAATAGTACTTGTTAATGATTGGCTAAATTATAGTCTCCATGTACATGATTTGTACTACCTGTTAATGATTGGCAAAAACGTAGTCTCCAAGTACATGATTGGTTAGACCGTAGTCTTATTGCTTTATGTTACATAGATATTCTTGAATAGTACTTGTTAATGATTGGCTAAATCATAGTCTCCATGTACGTGATTGGTTAGACTATAGTCTTATTGGTTTATGATACATAGATATTCATGAATAGTACTTGTTAATGATTGGCTAAATCGTAGTCTCCATGCACATGATTGGTCAGACCATAGGCTTCTTTGTTTATGATACATGGTTATTCATGAATAGTACTTGTTAATAATTGGCTAAATTGCAGTCGCTATGCACATGAGTGGTTGGACCATGGTCTTATTGCTTTATTATACATAGTTATTCATGAATGTTACTTATTAATGATTGGCTAAATGGTAGTCTTCATGTACAAAATTGGTTAGACCATAGTCTTATCGGTTCATGAAACACAGTCATTTAGGAATGGTACTTTTAATGATTGACTAAATCGTAGTCTCTTTGCACATTTCTGGTTGGACCACAGTCTTCTTTGTTTATGATACATAGTTATTCTTGTATAGTACTTGTTAATGATTGGCTAAACCGTGGTCTCCATGTACATGATTGGTTAGACCATAGTCTTCTTTGTTTATGATACATAGATATTCTTGAATAGTACTTGTTAATGATTGGCTAAATCATAGTCTCCATGTACGTGATTGGTTAGACCATTGTCTTATTGGTTTATGATACATAGTTATTCATGAATAGTACTTGTTAATGATTGGCTAAACCGTAGTCTCTATGCCATGATTGGTTAGACCATAGGCTTCTTTGTTTATGATACATGGTTAATCATGAATAGTACTTGTTAATGATTGGCTAAATCGTAGTCTCCATGCACATGATTGGTCAGACCATAGGCTTCTTTGTTTATGATACATGGTTATTCATGAATAGTACTTGTTAATAATTGGCTAAATTGCAGTCGCTATGCACATGAGTGGTTGGACCACGGTCTTATTGCTTTATTATACATAGTTATTCATGAATGTTACTTATTAATGATTGGCTAAATGGTAGTCTTCATGTACAAAATTGGTTAGACCATAGTCTTATCGGTTCATGAAACACAGTCATTGAGGAATGGTACTTTTAATGATTGACTAAATCGTAGTCTCTTTGCACATTTCTGGTTGGACCACAGTCTTCTTTGTTTATGATACATAGTTATTCATGAATAGTTCTTGTTAATGATTGGCTAAACCGTAGTCTCTATGCCATGATTGGTTAGACCATAGGCTTCTTTGTTTATGATACATGGTTAATCATGAATAGTACTGTTAATGATTGGCTAAATCATAGTCTCCATGTACGTGATTGGTTGGACCATAGTCTTTTTGCTTTATGGTACATAGCTGTTCTTGAATAGTACTTATTAATGATTGGCTAAATCGTAGTCTCTATGCCATGATTGGTCAGACCATAGGCTTCTTTGTTCATGATTCACAGTTATTCATGAATAGTACTTTTAACGATTGGCTAAATTGCAGTCGCTATGCACATGACTGGTTGGACCACAGTCTTATTGCTTTATGATACATAGTTATTCATGAATGTTACTTATTAATTATTGGCTAAATGGTAGTCTTCATGTACAAAATTGGTTAGACCATAGTCTTATTGTTTCATGATACACAGTCATTCAGGAATTGTACTTTTCATGATTGTCTAAATGGTATTCTCTTTGCACATGTCTGGTTGAACCACAGTCTTTTTTGTTGATGATACATAGTTATTCTTGAATAGTACTTGTTAATGATTGGCTAAATAATAGTCTCCATGTACGTGATTGGTTAGACCATAGTTTTATTGCTTTATGACACATAGTTATTCATGAATGTTACTTATTAATGATTGGCCAAATCGTAGTCTCTTTGCACATGTTCGGTTGTACCACAGTCTTCTTTGTTTATGATTCATATTTATTCGTGAATAGTACTTGTTAATTATTGGCTAAATCTAGTCTCTATGCACATTATTTGTCAGACCATAGGCATCCTTGTTTATGATTCATAGTTATTCATGAATGGTACTTGTTAATGATTGGCTAAATCTAGTCTCTATGCACATGATTGGTTAAACCATAGGCTTCTTTGTTCATGTTACATAATTATTCTTTAATAGTACTTGTTAATAATTGGCTAAATTGCAGTCGTTATGCACATGACTGGTTGGACCACAGTCTTATTGCTTTATGATACACAGTCATTCATGAATGGTACTTTTAATGATTGACTAAATCGTAGTCTCTTTGCACATGTCTAGTTGGACCACAGTCTTCTTTGTTTATGTTTCATAGTTATTCGTGAATAGTGCTTGTTAATGATTGGCTAAATCTAGTCTCTATGTACATGATTGGTTATGCCATAGTCTTCTTTGTTCATGTTACATAATTATTCTTTAATAGTACTTGTTAATAATTGGCTAAATTGCAGTCGTTATGCACATGACTGGTTGGACCACAGTCTTATTGCTTTATGATACACAGTCATTCATGAATGGTACTTTTAATGATTGACTAAATCGTAGTCTCTTTGCACATGTCTAGTTGGACCACAGTCTTCTTTGTTTATGTTTCATAGTTATTCGTGAATAGTGCTTGTTAATGATTGGCTAAATCTAGTCTCTATGTACATGATTGGTTATACCATAGTCTTCTTTGTTCATGTTACATAATTATTCTTTAATAGTACTTGTTAATAATTGGCTAAATTGCAGTCGTTATGCACATGACTGGTTGGACCACAGTCTTATTGCTTTATGATACACAGTCATTCATGAATGGTACTTTTAATGATTGACTAAATCGTAGTCTCTTTGCACATGTCTAGTTGGACCACAGTCTTCTTTGTTTATGTTTCATAGTTATTCGTGAATAGTACTTGTTAATGATTGGCTAAATCTAGTCTCTATGTACATGATTGGTTAGACCACAGTCCTGCGGTTTTGTCATTGGTTGGGGTTTATCTCACTCCTACATGCCTTGTTAGTTTGTGTTCATACTCGTACATGTTTATACCAGCACGCGATTGGTTACACCATGGTATGGTCTCAGTTGTTGTCTTACTGGTCTATGATTCGTTGAATTGTGATCTTATTTTTAGATGGTTTGTTAGATTAATATACCTGTTATATAAGGACTTTATTTACTTAAATTGATGTCTTACTCGGCTTTAATTAGTTGAATCGTTCTACTCTATAATCGGATATGTCTTACTGTTCTTATTATATTTCTTAATGTTCCATGGTAGGTTAAATCGTATGATTCATTGTACAAGCCCATCATTACTTGGCTTGTTCTCTACTGGTCAACAATTGGTCAGAGTCTGATCTTGCTGTTCTTAACATTGTTAAAGCTTGGCCATGTTAGATCTCTTTATGGTTGATCTCAGAAAATGGTTGATTGTGGTCTTACTCTTCCATACTTGGTCTTTGTGAGACACAATTGATTATATGGTGGCCTACAGTTATACTTACAGTGCTATCGTATTAGCCATATTTTTGTACTTACAAATGATAGGTTGTGTTTCCCCTTGTGTGGTTAGATGTTATTGTTGGTGGTCTAACATTGGTTAGACAGTTGTTTTCGTCGCCCACCCTGGTCTACCTCGTTAGGATAAATGGTGACCTTAGTCTTTAATCATATTCTTATTGGTCTATGGTTAGTAAGAGTGTGGATTACTATGATTGGTTGCATTGTTGTCTTTGTGGCACGTAATTAGTTACATCATGGTTCACAGATTAGCTGGAAATTGGTTGTATTGATTGTTCAAATCGTGATCATCCATAATTAAATGATTAGGTCGTGGTATTGCCGGTGCATCGTTGGTTAGAAATGTTTGTTAGTATTGCATAGAGTGTAGCTCGTTGTTTAAATGGTCTCTGCTTTGTTAGGTTGTGGTCTTACTTGACATGACTGGTTCAATCGCAATTTTACTAGATATGATTACTGGTTCTTCTGTTACTGCAAGAATGTCTGACCGTGGTCATTTACATTATTGATTGATTAGTACGAGGTCTTACTGATCTTGTTGGCCAAATACTGGTTGGCCCCCTTGTGCTTATATCGGACTGGAAAATTATTGGAGAGATTGTGCTATTCAATACTTAGTTACATCAAGGTCTTGTGGGTCCCGTGGGTTTACTGGTCCATGATTATACGGTTATTAGTTCTGGTATATTATTTTCCATATATTTGTTCATGAATATCAGCTCGTAATTGGACACCCATATAATTAATTGGCCATAAATAGTCCTACCATACTTGGTAATCATTGTAAGATATTGCACAAAAATGAACACTCATTTCATATTCAAGTTTATTATTGTGTATTTCGGTATAAGGACGAAAAGTGTGCCAAATTATGGCTAATAAATTGGCATCAACGCCAATTTTGTGATTGTTGGTATAAATTTGTGTTCAATATCTCAGTTTACTTGAAGAGGTCTGTTGTTCAGAAATAGGTTGTTCTCACATAACTCAAGTGAAGAGCACAACGTTCCCATCGCTATTTAAGCAGTAACACTCTGGATTCGAAAAAAAAATCAGAACAACAAGATGTTTGAATAAATGGTTACACTAGTCAGTTAGCTACGTGGATGATGTATGGTCGAATGTGGTTCATTGTGACAAGTTCATGAACCAAGTACAAAATCTACAGGTCATTGGCCCATTGTCCTATACAAAAGTAGATTCGTAACACACTGTGACAACACACAACCCATGATGGGGCTGCAGAAACCCACTTATAACTCGCCAAATTAGTTTGTTAAACCGAGGGAGTAGTCACATGAGCCATAGTGAGTCGTTGTTGCGTCTGTTCATGAGTCATTGCGTTTTAACATGCGTTGTTATCGTCGATTAAGACTCAATTTCCACGCGTGCGCAGATGACGATCCCCTTCGTTTTTTTTCACCTGTGAGAACGAACATTCTTGAATTGTTGTCCGTCGTTTGTTTTGTGTTTTTTTGGAAATTTCTTTGTTGTTCTATTTGTGTGGCCATTTCATTTCAGGTGACTGTTACATGTGATACCTGTATAAATTAGCTAAAATGGAAATACTTTCTTTTTCGACTTATCTAAGATACGTTATATATGTTGACCCAACATGAGAGTACTATATGTGATTGAACAATCAGATCAGTTTATTTATGACAGTAAAAGGGTTTTGACGCTGAGCAAACCACCATCACACCCCATGCGAGCGTGTCATAATTGCAGAACCAGCTCTGTAGATATGCTCCAGAAATCAAATCACTCGTGTGTTCAGAAATGGTTATCACCGAAATCTGAACGCATAACATACGCTAACACTATACACTGACATTGTAGGGTTGTATCCAGGTCTCCAGAGGGCGCAATCTATTGAAATCCCGTTTTTCTCTCTTTCTCTGACAGTCCCTCACTAGTGATTGCCCATAATAATTTGCGTCGTGCGTCAGAATTTACCATGACCCCCATTACGTGATGGATCTCAACATGGCGACTACTCGACCCTTAGTTTTCACGTCGCATTTTATGTGACATTAGACTTAATGTCACTTTGCCCATGCAAATGTGTGCAAAACAATATGTCGGTAATATCTGGCCGTCTTTATATGGTTATATATAACAAAAACATTGTTATTTCCATTGCCGCTTTAATACTCATTACTTGGCCAGTAATCAATAAGGAATACGAAGCAAAACATATACCGTATATGTGTTTGAATAAGTACAAGATTAACCCATTTTCTAAATCCACTACTATTTTCTATGGAATCATGGCATTTTTGGAACACGCACAAATATTATTGAACTGTCTTTACACTTGGCTTCATTTGTTAGCCATTTTATATTTTTCTGATATTTTTCACAAGTACACAAATCAGCAGAAAGGCACTTTTCGTGCAAATTCGTTTACATGACAAATGAATGTAAAATTATTCTAAACAGCACTAGCAGATGCCAAACTGCGCTAGATATTCATTAGGCTATAGTTTATTTATTTGGAACACATAAGCAGCATGTGTTCCAGGTTTCAAATGGCGATATTTTAATTGTAGTCATACTGTGGAAATACATACACATATGTTGTAACCTTTAACTATTTTGAAATCTTAATGTCATGTATGCAAAGTTCAAAGGTACTTGCTATTTTACTTGGAGTTATTGTGAGCATATATACACATATACACTGTGACATTGACATTGACACATATAATAATATACATATACTGCGACATTGGTCTTTGTTCATTGAACTGTTATAGATACGTATTGCGACATGCATAATGTATACAATAACATAATATTAAAAAAATAATACATTTTCAAAAACAAGATGACTACCAGTCGGTCATTTTGACCCAACTGCCAAATGAATTACTATGGACATTATTCTCAACATGCATACTGTTAATAACAAAAAACGACAAAGCATGACCAACAAATACACGGATTCATTCCAGAGAGTAGGGTGTATATTGTAATTAAATGTGAATTTGCTATTTTTGTATTACTATATTTCATCAACTGAAAGGTGAATTTCTACATAGACATGATAATTTCCGTATTTATGTGAAGTATGTAAATTGTGATTTGATATGACTGTCCTAAGGCATTCCTTTCATATATGTCCAATTTAATGGAATGTTTCAGTGTTCCTACAAGAATACTATTGGATTACTTTAGTATTCCCATAAATATACTATTTATGGTAATATTTCTATAGAAATAATAATGGATTATGTAGTGCCGCAATAAGACCACAGTTGGATTATTCTCCTATTCAGATAAGAATACTATTGAGATTATTACCTAAGAATACAGTTGGATTATTTTAATATTCATATACGATTACTGGTGGACTCTTTTGGTATTCTTACAAAAATACTATTGAATAATTTCGTACTGCTGTAAGAATACTACTGAATTCTTTAGCACCCCAGTGAGAATACAGAGTGTAGTGTGAACACCAGTCATTGACTTGTTCTTGAAATTGTGACGTGGGGTTCATACTCTTATCAATGCTGTGTGCAATCTGCTTAACGTCTATGGTCTAGAGCGGAACTGATAACAACAGTCAGTCTACTATCAACATTTTATCGAATGTCATGTTCATCTAGTTGATTGAAAGTTATTAATTTAGACCTCGGCACGTGCTGATTGTCAATTGACTATTTTGTCACTTGTGAGATGCCAGGTGGTCAAAGTGGGGCTTCATATATTTGCATTGAAGATCTGATATCCTTAAATCTGCACTCTGTGTCTGGGGTATCTGATGTCAGAGCTGGTGACAACAGTTACAATGTATATTCGAATATGTTTTTTGTTTTGCCATTTTTTCCCAATAAATTAAGTCGGAGTTCGGAGCTCGATCGAGTGGTAAGCAAAATCTTGTGAAATGTTCACATACACAGATAGGACATATACGTATTTCCTAAAATTTGTATTTTTATAAAATTTGAAATGTTATCATTGTGAAGCCACTAAAATTGTATTCACAATTCTAAATGGCTTCACATATAAATACTAACACACACATCACTTCAGCCATTATCATCATCGTCACCACCGCAAGTATCATTGATGCAAGCACAATTACGATTATCACCTAACACACCAATACTAACACTACCACAAGCACTCCACTACAAACACTATAAATTTTGAATATTAACCGCAAAAATGTCAGTGATAACTACTTGTATAATTCGATTTTTTTTTTAAATCAAAATATAACAATACTCATACTATAGAGAATATATATACAAGCCCAGAATTGGGGAACAAAAGACAAAGACCCCCAAATAAAAGTTCTTTAATTCCAAATTTACACAATTCTGATCAAGACTGTGGGTTTATTGATATCTTCAAAGACACTTTCGAAAAACCTGATTCAGCAATTGGTAACATTACCAGTTCAAAGCACTGACCGTATGTCAATATGGAAATTAGACTAAGCATATGAATATCGCTATGGAAATTACACTCTACATATGAATATAGCTAAGGAAATTACACTCTGCATATCAATATATAGCTATGGAAATTACACACTACATATGAATATAGCTATGGAAATTACACTCTGCACATGGATACAGCGATAGAAATTACACTCTACATATGAATATAGCTATGGAAATTACACTCTGCAATTGAATATCGCTATGGAAATTACACTCTGCAATTGAATATTGCTATGGAAATTACACTCTGTATGTGAATACAGCTATAGAAATTACACTCTGCATATGAATATAGCTTTAGAAATTGACATAAGCATGTGTATATAACTGATTACACTCCGCATATGAATATAGAAGTGTAAATTTCACTCTGCATATGAATATAGCTATGGAAATTACACTCTACATATGAATATAGCTATGGAAATTACACTCTACATATGAATATAGCTATGGAAACTACACTGCATATGAATATAGCTATGGAAATTACACTCTGCGTATGAATATAGCTATGGAAATTACACTCTACATATGAATATAGCTATGGAAATTACACTCTACATTTGAATATACCTATGTAAATTACACTCTACATATGAATATAGCTATGGAAATTACACTCTACATTTGAATATAGCTATGTAAATTACACTCTGTATATGAATATAGCTATGTAAATTACACTCTACATTTGACTAAAGCTACGGAAATTACACTCTGCAAATGAATATCGCTATGGAAATTACACTCTGCATACGAATATAGCTGTGTAAATTACACTGCATATGAATATAGCTATGGAAATTACACTCTACATATGAATATAGCTATGTAAATTACACTATGCATGTGAATATAGCTATAGAAATTGACATAAGCATATGGATATAGCTAATTACACTCTGCATATGAATATAGCTGTGTACATTTCACACTGCATATGAATATAGCTATGTAAATTACACACTGTATATTAATATAGCTATGAAAATTACACACTGCAATTAAATATAGCTATAGAAAATACACTCTGCGTATGAATATAGCTCTGAAAAATACACTTGCGAATGAATATAGCTGTTGAAATTACACTCTGCATATTAATATAGCTATGGAAATTACACTCTGCAATTGAATATCGCTATGGAAATTACACTCTGCATATGAATATAGCTATGGAAATTACACTATATATGAATATAGCTATGGAAATTACACTCTGCAATTGAATATCGCTATGGAAATTACACTCTGCATATGAATATAGCTGTGTAAATTTCACTCTGCATATGAATATAGCTATGGAAATTACACTCTACATACGAATATAGCTGTGTAAATTTCACTCTGCATATGAATATAGCTATGGAAATTACACTCTACATACGAATATAGCTGTGTAAATTACACTCTGCATATGAATATCGCTATGGAAATTACACTCTGCAATTGAATATCGCTATGGAAATTACACTCTGCATATGAATATAGCTATGTAAATTACACTCTACATATGAATATAGCTATGGAAATTACACTCTACATTTGAATATAGCTATGTAAATTACACTCTGTATATGAATATAGCTCTGAAAAATACACTTGCGAATGAATATAGCTGTAGAAATTACACTCTGCATATTAATATAGCTATGGAAATTACACTCTGCAATTGAATATCGCTATGGAAATTACACTCTGCATATGAATATAGCTATGGAAATTACACTATATATCAATATAGCTATGGAAAATACACTCTGCAATTGAATATCGCTATGGAAATTACACTCTGCATATGAATATAGCTGTGTAAATTTCACTCTGCATATGAATATAGCTATAGAAATTACACTCTACATACGAATATAGCTGTGTAAATTTCACTCTGCATATGAATATAGCTATGGAAATTACACTCTACATACGAATATAGCTGTGTAAATTACACTCTGCATATGAATATCGCTATGGAAATTACACTCTGCAATTGAATATCGCTATGGAAATTACACTCTGCATATGAATATAGCTGTGTAAATTTCACTCTGCATATGAATATAGCTATGGAAATTACACTCTGCATATGAATATAGCTATGGAAATTACACTCTACATATGAATATAGCTATGGAAATTACACTCTACATTTGAATATAGCTATGTAAATTACACTCTACATATGAATATAGCTATGGAAATTACACTCTACATTTGAATATAGCTATGTAAATTACACTCTGTATATGAATATAGCTATGTAAATTACACTATATATGAATATAGCTATGGAAATTACACTCTGTAATTGAATATCGCTATGGAAATTACACTCTGCATATGAATATAGCTGTGTAAATTTCACTCTGCATATGAATATAGCTATGGAAATTACACTCTACATACGAATATAGCTGTGTAAATTTCACTCTGCATATGAATATAGCTATGGAAATTACACTCTACATACGAATATAGCTGTGTAAATTACACTCTGCATATGAATATCGCTATGGAAATTACACTCTGCAATTGAATATCGCTATGGAAATTACACTCTGCATATGAATATAGCTGTGTAAATTTCACTCTGCATATGAATATAGCAATGGAAATTACACTCTGCATATGAATATAGCTATGGAAATTACACTCTGCATATGAATATCGCTATGGAAATTACACTCTTCAATTGAATATCGCTATGGAAATTACACTCTGCATATGAATATAGCTGTGTAAATTTCACTCTGCATATGAATATAGCTATGGAAATTACACTCCACATACGAATATAGCTGTGTAAATTTCACTCTGCATATGAATATAGCTATGGAAATTACACTCTACATATGAATATAGCTATGAAAACTACACTCTGCATTTGAATATAGCTATGGAAATTACACTCTGCATATGAATATAGCTATGGAAATTACACTCTACATATGAATATAGCTATGGAAATTACACTCTACATTTGAATATATCTATGTAACTTACACTCTACATATGAATATAGCTATGGAAATTACACTCTACATTTGAATATAGCTATGTAAATTACACTCTGTATATGAATATAGCTCTGAAAAATACACTTGCGAATGAATATAGCTGTAGAAATTACACTCTGCATGTTAATATAGCTATGGAAATTACACTCTGCAATTGAATATCGCTATGGAAATTACACTCTGCATATGAATATAGCTATGGAAATTACACTATATATGAATATAGCTATGGAAATTACACTCTGCAATTGAATATCGCTATGGAAATTACACTCTGCATATGAATATAGCTGTGTAAATTTCACTCTGCATATGAATATAGCTATGGAAATTACACTCTACATACGAATATAGCTGTGTAAATTTCACTCTGCATATGAATATAGCTATGGAAATTACACTTTACATACAAATATAGCTGTGTAAATTACACTCTGCATATGAATATCGCTATGGAAATTACACTCTGCAATTGAATATAGCTATGGAAATTACACTCTGCATATGAATATAGCTGTGTAAATTTCACTCTGCATATGAATATAGCTATGGAAATTACACTCTGCATATGAATATAGCTATGGAAATTACACTCTACATATGAATATAGCTATGGAAATTACACTCTACATTTGAATATAGCTATGTAAATTACACTCTACATATGAATATAGCTATGGAAATTACACTCTACATTTGAATATAGCTATGTAAATTACACTCTGTATATGAATATAGCTATGTAAATTACACTCTACATTTGACTATAGCTACGGATATTACACTCTGCAAATGAATATCGCTATGGAAATTACACTCTGCATACGAATATAGCTGTGTAAATTACAATGCATATGAATATAGCTATGGAAATTACACTCTACATATGATTATAGCTATGTAAATTACACTATGCATGTGAATATAGCTATATAAATTGACATAAGCATATGGATATAGCTAATTACACTCTGCATATGAATATAGCTGTGTACATTTCACACTGCATATGAATATAGCTATGTAAATTACACACTGTATATTAATATCTCTATGGAAATTACGCACTGCAATTAAATATAGCTATAGAAAATACACTCTGCGTATGAATATAGCTCTGAAAAATACACTTGCGAATGAATATAGCTGTAGAAATTACACTCTGCATGTTAATATAGCTATGGAAATTACACTCTGCAATTGAATATCGCTATGGAAATTACACTCTGCATATGAATATAGCTATGGAAATTACACTATATATGAATATAGCTATGGGAATTACACTCTGCAATTGAATATCGCTATGGAAATTACACTCTGCATATGAATATAGCTATGGAAATTACACTATATATGAATATAGCTATGGAAATTACACTCTGCAATTGAATATCGCTATGGAAATTACACTCTGCATATGAATATAGCTGTGTAAATTTCACTCTGCATATGAATATAGCTATGGAAATTACACTCTACATACGAATATAGCTGTGTAAATTTCACTCTGCATATGAATATAGCTATGGAAATTACACTCTACATACGAATATAGCTGTGTAAATTACACTCTGCATATGAATATCGCTATGGAAATTACACTCTGCAATTGAATATCGCTATGGAAATTACACTCTGCATATGAATATAGCTGTGTACATTTCACTCTGCATATGAATATAGCTATGGAAATTACACTCTGCATATGAATATAGCTATGGAAATTACACTCTACATATGAATATAGCTATGGAAATTACACTCTACATTTGAATATAGCTCTGTAAATTACACTCTACATATGAATATAGCTATGGAAATTACACTCTACATTTGAATATAGCTATGTAAATTACACTCTACATTTGAATATAGCTATGTAAATTACACTCTGTATATGAATATAGCTATGTAAATTACACTCTACATTTGACTATAGCTACGGACATTACACTCTGCAAATGAATATCGCTATGGAAATTACACTCTGCATACGAATATAGCTGTGTAAATTACAATGCATATGAATATAGCTATGGAAATTACACTCTACATATGAATATAGCTATGGAAATTACACTCTACATTTGAATATAGCTATGTAAATTACACTCTACATATGAATATAGCTATGGAAATTACACTCTACATTTGAATATAGCTATGTAAATTACACTCTGTATATGAATATAGCTATGTAAATTACACTCTACATTTGACTATAGCTACGGATATTACACTCTGCAAATGAATATCGCTATGGAAATTACACTCTGCATACGAATATAGCTGTGTAAATTACAATGCATATGAATATAGCTATGGAAATTACACTCTACATATGATTATAGCTATGTAAATTACACTATGCATGTGAATATAGCTATATAAATTGACATAAGCATATGGATATAGCTAATTACACTCTGCATATGAATATAGCTGTGTACATTTCACACTGCATATGAATATAGCTATGTAAATTACACACTGTATATTAATATCTCTATGGAAATTACGCACTGCAATTAAATATAGCTATAGAAAATACACTCTGCGTATGAATATAGCTCTGAAAAATACACTTGCGAATGAATATAGCTGTAGAAATTACACTCTGCATGTTAATATAGCTATGGAAATTACACTCTGCAATTGAATATCGCTATGGAAATTACACTCTGCATATGAATATAGCTATGGAAATTACACTATATATGAATATAGCTATGGAAATTACACTCTGCAATTGAATATCGCTATGGAAATTACACTCTGCATATGAATATAGCTATGGAAATTACACTATATATGAATATAGCTATGGAAATTACACTCTGCAATTGAATATCGCTATGGAAATAACACTCTGCATATGAATATAGCTGTGTAAATTTCACTCTGCATATGAATATAGCTATGGAAATTACACTCTACATACGAATATAGCTGTGTAAATTTCACTCTGCATATGAATATAGCTATGGAAATTACACTCTACATACGAATATAGCTGTGTAAATTACACTCTGCATATGAATATCGCTATGGAAATTACACTCTGCAATTGAATATCGCTATGGAAATTACACTCTGCATATGAATATAGCTGTGTAAATTTCACTCTGCATATGAATATAGCTATGGAAATTACACTCTGCATATGAATATAGCTATGGAAATTACACTCTACATATGAATATAGCTATGGAAATTACACTCTACATTTGAATATAGCTATGTAAATTACACTCTACATATGAATATAGCTATGGAAATTACACTCTACATTTGAATATAGCTATGTAAATTACACTCTGTATATGAATATAGCTATGTAAATTACACTATATATGAATATAGCTATGGAAATTACACTCTGTAATTGAATATCGCTATGGAAATTACACTCTGCATATGAATATAGCTGTGTAAATTTCACTCTGCATATGAATATAGCTATGGAAATTACACTCTACATACGAATATAGCTGTGTAAATTTCACTCTGCATATGAATATAGCTATGGAAATTACACTCTACATACGAATATAGCTGTGTAAATTACACTCTGCATATGAATATCGCTATGGAAATTACACTCTGCAATTGAATATCGCTATGGAAATTACACTCTGCATATGAATATAGCTGTGTAAATTTCACTCTGCATATGAATATAGCAATGGAAATTACACTCTGCATATGAATATAGCTATGGAAATTACACTCTGCATATGAATATCGCTATGGAAATTACACTCTTCAATTGAATATCGCAATGGAAATTACACTCTGCATATGAATATAGCTGTGTAAATTTCACTCTGCATATGAATATAGCTATGGAAATTACACTCCACATACGAATATAGCTGTGTAAATTTCACTCTGCATATGAATATAGCTATGGAAATTACACTCTACATATGAATATAGCTATGAAAACTACACTCTGCATATGAATATAGCTATGGAAATTACACTCTGCATATGAATATAGCTATGGAAATTACACTCTACATATGAATATAGCTATGGAAATTACACTCTACATTTGAATATAGCTATGTAACTTACACTCTACATATGAATATAGCTATGGAAATTACACTCTACATTTGAATATAGCTATGTAAATTACACTCTGTATATGAATATAGCTCTGAAAAATACACTTGCGAATGAATATAGCTGTAGAAATTACACTCTGCATGTTAATATAGCTATGGAAATTACACTCTGCAATTGAATATCGCTATGGAAATTACACTCTGCATATGAATATAGCTATGGAAATTACACTATATATGAATATAGCTATGGAAATTACACTCTGCAATTGAATATCGCTATGGAAATTACACTCTGCATATGAATATAGCTGTGTAAATTTCACTCTGCATATGAATATAGCTATGGAAATTACACTTTACATACAAATATAGCTGTGTAAATTACACTCTACATATGAATATCGCTATGGAAATTACACTCTGCAATTGAATATCGCTATGGAAATTACACTCTGCATATGAATATAGCTGTGTAAATTTCACTCTGCATATGAATATAGCTATGGAAATTACACTCTGCATATGAATATAGCTATGGAAATTACACTCTACATTTGATATAGCTATGTAAATTACACTCTACATTTGACTATAGCTACGGATATTACACTCTGCAAATGAATATCGCTATGGAAATTACACTCTGCATACGAATATAGCTGTGTAAATTACAATGCATATGAATATAGCTATGGAAATTACACTCTACATATGATTATAGCTATGTAAATTACACTATGCATGTGAATATAGCTATATAAATTGACATAAGCATATGGATATAGCTAATTACACTCTGCATATGAATATAGCTGTGTACATTTCACACTGCATATGAATATAGCTATGTAAATTACACACTGTATATTAATATCTCTATGGAAATTACGCACTGCAATTAAATATAGCTATAGAAAATACACTCTGCGTATGAATATAGCTCTGAAAAATACACTTGCGAATGAATATAGCTGTAGAAATTACACTCTGCATGTTAATATAGCTATGGAAATTACACTCTGCAATTGAATATCGCTATGGAAATTACACTCTGCATATGAATATAGCTATGGAAATTACACTCTACATATGAATATAGCTATGAAAACTACACTCTGCATTTGAATATAGCTATGGAAATTACACTCTGCATATGAATATAGCTATGGAAATTACACTCTACATATGAATATAGCTATGGAAATTACACTCTACATTTGAATATAGCTATGTAACTTACACTCTACATATGAATATAGCTATGGAAATTACACTCTACATTTGAATATAGCTATGTAAATTACACTCTGTATATGAATATAGCTCTGAAAAATACACTTGCGAATGAATATAGCTGTAGAAATTACACTCTGCATGTTAATATAGCTATGGAAATTACACTCTGCAATTGAATATCGCTATGGAAATTACACTCTGCATATGAATATAGCTATGGAAATTACACTATATATGAATATAGCTATGGAAATTACACTCTGCAATTGAATATCGCTATGGAAATTACACTCTGCATGTGAATATAGCTGTGTAAATTTCACTCTGCATATGAATATAGCTATGGAAATTACACTCTACATACGAATATAGCTGTGTAAATTTCACTCTGCATATGAATATAGCTATGGAAATTACACTTTACATACAAATATAGCTGTGTAAATTACACTCTGCATATGAATATCGCTATGGAAATTACACTCTGCAATTGAATATCGCTATGGAAATTACACTCTGCATATGAATATAGCTGTGTAAATTTCACTCTGCATATGAATATAGCTATGGAAATTACACTCTGCATATGAATATAGCTATGGAAATTACACTCTACATATGAATATAGCTATGGAAATTACACTCTACATTTGAATATAGCTATGTAAATTACACTCTGTATATGAATATAGCTATGTAAATTACACTCTACATTTGACTATAGCTACGGATATTACACTCTGCAAATGAATATCGCTATGGAAATTACACTCTGCATACGAATATAGCTGTGTAAATTACAATGCATATGAATATAGCTATGGAAATTACACTCTACATATGATTATAGCTATGTAAATTACACTATGCATGTGAATATAGCTATATAAATTGACATAAGCATATGGATATAGCTAATTACACTCTGCATATGAATATAGCTGTGTACATTTCACACTGCATATGAATATAGCTATGTAAATTACACACTGTATATTAATATCTCTATGGAAATTACGCACTGCAATTAAATATAGCTATAGAAAATACACTCTGCGTATGAATATAGCTCTGAAAAATACACTTGCGAATGAATATAGCTGTAGAAATTACACTCTGCATGTTAATATAGCTATGGAAATTACACTCTGCAATTGAATATCGCTATGGAAATTACACTCTGCATATGAATATAGCTATGGAAATTACACTATATATGAATATAGCTATGGAAATTACACTCTGCAATTGAATATCGCTATGGAAATTACACTCTGCATATGAATATAGCTATGGAAATTACACTATATATGAATATAGCTATGGAAATTACACTCTGCAATTGAATATCGCTATGGAAATTACACTCTGCATATGAATATAGCTGTGTAAATTTCACTCTGCATATGAATATAGCTATGGAAATTACACTCTACATACGAATATAGCTGTGTAAATTTCACTCTGCATATGAATATAGCTATGGAAATTACACTCTACATACGAATATAGCTGTGTAAATTACACTCTGCATATGAATATCGCTATGGAAATTACACTCTGCAATTGAATATCGCTATGGAAATTACACTCTGCATATGAATATAGCTGTGTAAATTTCACTCTGCATATGAATATAGCTATGGAAATTACACTCTGCATATGAATATAGCTATGGAAATTACACTCTACATATGAATATAGCTATGGAAATTACACTCTACATTTGAATATAGCTCTGTAAATTACACTCTACATATGAATATAGCTATGGAAATTACACTCTGCAATTGAATATCGCTATGGAAATTACACTCTGCATATGAATATAGCTGTGTAAATTTCACTCTGCATATGAATATAGCTATGGAAATTACACTCTACATATGATTATAGCTATGTAAATTACACTATGCATGTGAATATAGCTATATAAATTGACATAAGCATATGGATATAGCTAATTACACTCTGCATATGAATATAGCTGTGTACATTTCACACTGCATATGAATATAGCTATGTAAATTACACACTGTATATTAATATCTCTATGGAAATTACGCACTGCAATTAAATATAGCTATAGAAAATACACTCTGCGTATGAATATAGCTCTGAAAAATACACTTGCGAATGAATATAGCTGTAGAAATTACACTCTGCATGTTAATATAGCTATGGAAATTACACTCTGCAATTGAATATCGCTATGGAAATTACACTCTACATATGAATATAGCTATGTAAATTACACTCTACATATGAATATAGCTATGGAAATTACACTCTACATTTGAATATAGCTATGTAAATTACACTCTACATATGAATATAGCTATGGAAATTACACTCTACATTTGAATATAGCTATGTAAATTACACTCTGTATATGAATATAGCTATGTAAATTACACTATATATGAATATAGCTATGGAAATTACACTCTGTAATTGAATATCGCTATGGAAATTACACTCTGCATATGAATATAGCTGTGTAAATTTCACTCTGCATATGAATATAGCTATGGAAATTACACTCTACATACGAATATAGCTGTGTAAATTTCACTCTGCATATGAATATAGCTATGGAAATTACACTCTACATACGAATATAGCTGTGTAAATTACACTCTGCATATGAATATCGCTATGGAAATTACACTCTGCAATTGAATATCGCTATGGAAATTACACTCTGCATATGAATATAGCTGTGTAAATTTCACTCTGCATATGAATATAGCAATGGAAATTACACTCTGCATATGAATATAGCTATGGAAATTACACTCTGCATATGAATATCGCTATGGAAATTACACTCTTCAATTGAATATCGCTATGGAAATTACACTCTGCATATGAATATAGCTGTGTAAATTTCACTCTGCATATGAATATAGCTATGGAAATTACACTCCACATACGAATATAGCTGTGTAAATTTCACTCTGCATATGAATATAGCTATGGAAATTACACTCTACATATGAATATAGCTATGAAAACTACACTCTGCATATGAATATAGCTATGGAAATTACACTCTGCATATGAATATAGCTATGGAAATTACACTCTACATATGAATATAGCTATGGAAATTACACTCTACATTTGAATATAGCTATGTAACTTACACTCTACATATGAATATAGCTATGGAAATTACACTCTACATTTGAATATAGCTATGTAAATTACACTCTGTATATGAATATAGCTCTGAAAAATACACTTGCGAATGAATATAGCTGTAGAAATTACACTCTGCATGTTAATATAGCTATGGAAATTACACTCTGCAATTGAATATCGCTATGGAAATTACACTCTGCATATGAATATAGCTATGGAAATTACACTATATATGAATATAGCTATGGAAATTACACTCTGCAATTGAATATCGCTATGGAAATTACACTCTGCATATGAATATAGCTGTGTAAATTTCACTCTGCATATGAATATAGCTATGGAAATTACACTTTACATACAAATATAGCTGTGTAAATTACACTCTGCATATGAATATCGCTATGGAAATTACACTCTGCAATTGAATATCGCTATGGAAATTACACTCTGCATATGAATATAGCTGTGTAAATTTCACTCTGCATATGAATATAGCTATGGAAATTACACTCTGCATATGAATATAGCTATGGAAATTACACTCTACATATGAATATAGCTATGGAAATTACACTCTACATTTGAATATAGCTATGTAAATTACACTCTACATATGAATATAGCTATGGAAATTACACTCTACATTTGATATAGCTATGTAAATTACACTCTGTATATGAATATAGCTATGTAAATTACACTCTACATTTGACTATAGCTACGGATATTACACTCTGCAAATGAATATCGCTATGGAAATTACACTCTGCATACGAATATAGCTGTGTAAATTACAATGCATATGAATATAGCTATGGAAATTACACTCTACATATGATTATAGCTATGTAAATTACACTATGCATGTGAATATAGCTATATAAATTGACATAAGCATATGGATATAGCTAATTACACTCTGCATATGAATATAGCTGTGTACATTTCACACTGCATATGAATATAGCTATGTAAATTACACACTGTATATTAATATCTCTATGGAAATTACGCACTGCAATTAAATATAGCTATAGAAAATACACTCTGCGTATGAATATAGCTCTGAAAAATACACTTGCGAATGAATATAGCTGTAGAAATTACACTCTGCATGTTAATATAGCTATGGAAATTACACTCTGCAATTGAATATCGCTATGGAAATTACACTCTGCATATGAATATAGCTATGGAAATTACACTATATATGAATATAGCTATGGAAATTACACTCTGCAATTGAATATCGCTATGGAAATTACACTCTGCATATGAATATAGCTATGGAAATTACACTATATATGAATATAGCTATGGAAATTACACTCTGCAATTGAATATCGCTATGGAAATTACACTCTGCATATGAATATAGCTGTGTAAATTTCACTCTGCATATGAATATAGCTATGGAAATTACACTCTACATACGAATATAGCTGTGTAAATTTCACTCTGCATATGAATATAGCTATGGAAATTACACTCTACATACGAATATAGCTGTGTAAATTACACTCTGCATATGAATATCGCTATGGAAATTACACTCTGCAATTGAATATCGCTATGGAAATTACACTCTGCATATGAATATAGCTGTGTAAATTTCACTCTGCATATGAATATAGCTATGGAAATTACACTCTGCATATGAATATAGCTATGGAAATTACACTCTACATATGAATATAGCTATGGAAATTACACTCTACATTTGAATATAGCTCTGTAAATTACACTCTACATATGAATATAGCTATGGAAATTACACTCTGCAATTGAATATCGCTATGGAAATTACACTCTGCATATGAATATAGCTGTGTAAATTTCACTCTGCATATGAATATAGCTATGGAAATTACACTCTACATATGATTATAGCTATGTAAATTACACTATGCATGTGAATATAGCTATATAAATTGACATAAGCATATGGATATAGCTAATTACACTCTGCATATGAATATAGCTGTGTACATTTCACACTGCATATGAATATAGCTATGTAAATTACACACTGTATATTAATATCTCTATGGAAATTACGCACTGCAATTAAATATAGCTATAGAAAATACACTCTGCGTATGAATATAGCTCTGAAAAATACACTTGCGAATGAATATAGCTGTAGAAATTACACTCTGCATGTTAATATAGCTATGGAAATTACACTCTGCAATTGAATATCGCTATGGAAATTACACTCTACATATGAATATAGCTATGTAAATTACACTCTACATATGAATATAGCTATGGAAATTACACTCTACATTTGAATATAGCTATGTAAATTACACTCTACATATGAATATAGCTATGGAAATTACACTCTACATTTGAATATAGCTATGTAAATTACACTCTGTATATGAATATAGCTATGTAAATTACACTATATATGAATATAGCTATGGAAATTACACTCTGTAATTGAATATCGCTATGGAAATTACACTCTGCATATGAATATAGCTGTGTAAATTTCACTCTGCATATGAATATAGCTATGGAAATTACACTCTACATACGAATATAGCTGTGTAAATTTCACTCTGCATATGAATATAGCTATGGAAATTACACTCTACATACGAATATAGCTGTGTAAATTACACTCTGCATATGAATATCGCTATGGAAATTACACTCTGCAATTGAATATCGCTATGGAAATTACACTCTGCATATGAATATAGCTGTGTAAATTTCACTCTGCATATGAATATAGCAATGGAAATTACACTCTGCATATGAATATAGCTATGGAAATTACACTCTGCATATGAATATCGCTATGGAAATTACACTCTTCAATTGAATATCGCTATGGAAATTACACTCTGCATATGAATATAGCTGTGTAAATTTCACTCTGCATATGAATATAGCTATGGAAATTACACTCCACATACGAATATAGCTGTGTAAATTTCACTCTGCATATGAATATAGCTATGGAAATTACACTCTACATATGAATATAGCTATGAAAACTACACTCTGCATATGAATATAGCTATGGAAATTACACTCTGCATATGAATATAGCTATGGAAATTACACTCTACATATGAATATAGCTATGGAAATTACACTCTACATTTGAATATAGCTATGTAACTTACACTCTACATATGAATATAGCTATGGAAATTACACTCTACATTTGAATATAGCTATGTAAATTACACTCTGTATATGAATATAGCTCTGAAAAATACACTTGCGAATGAATATAGCTGTAGAAATTACACTCTGCATGTTAATATAGCTATGGAAATTACACTCTGCAATTGAATATCGCTATGGAAATTACACTCTGCATATGAATATAGCTATGGAAATTACACTATATATGAATATAGCTATGGAAATTACACTCTGCAATTGAATATCGCTATGGAAATTACACTCTGCATATGAATATAGCTGTGTAAATTTCACTCTGCATATGAATATAGCTATGGAAATTACACTTTACATACAAATATAGCTGTGTAAATTACACTCTGCATATGAATATCGCTATGGAAATTACACTCTGCAATTGAATATCGCTATGGAAATTACACTCTGCATATGAATATAGCTGTGTAAATTTCACTCTGCATATGAATATAGCTATGGAAATTACACTCTGCATATGAATATAGCTATGGAAATTACACTCTACATATGAATATAGCTATGGAAATTACACTCTACATTTGAATATAGCTATGTAAATTACACTCTACATATGAATATAGCTATGGAAATTACACTCTACATTTGATATAGCTATGTAAATTACACTCTGTATATGAATATAGCTATGTAAATTACACTCTACATTTGACTATAGCTACGGATATTACACTCTGCAAATGAATATCGCTATGGAAATTACACTCTGCATACGAATATAGCTGTGTAAATTACAATGCATATGAATATAGCTATGGAAATTACACTCTACATATGATTATAGCTATGTAAATTACACTATGCATGTGAATATAGCTATATAAATTGACATAAGCATATGGATATAGCTAATTACACTCTGCATATGAATATAGCTGTGTACATTTCACACTGCATATGAATATAGCTATGTAAATTACACACTGTATATTAATATCTCTATGGAAATTACGCACTGCAATTAAATATAGCTATAGAAAATACACTCTGCGTATGAATATAGCTCTGAAAAATACACTTGCGAATGAATATAGCTGTAGAAATTACACTCTGCATGTTAATATAGCTATGGAAATTACACTCTGCAATTGAATATCGCTATGGAAATTACACTCTGCATATGAATATAGCTATGGAAATTACACTCTACATATGAATATAGCTATGAAAACTACACTCTGCATTTGAATATAGCTATGGAAATTACACTCTGCATATGAATATAGCTATGGAAATTACACTCTACATATGAATATAGCTATGGAAATTACACTCTACATTTGAATATAGCTATGTAACTTACACTCTACATATGAATATAGCTATGGAAATTACACTCTACATTTGAATATAGCTATGTAAATTACACTCTGTATATGAATATAGCTCTGAAAAATACACTTGCGAATGAATATAGCTGTAGAAATTACACTCTGCATGTTAATATAGCTATGGAAATTACACTCTGCAATTGAATATCGCTATGGAAATTACACTCTGCATATGAATATAGCTATGGAAATTACACTATATATGAATATAGCTATGGAAATTACACTCTGCAATTGAATATCGCTATGGAAATTACACTCTGCATATGAATATAGCTGTGTAAATTTCACTCTGCATATGAATATAGCTATGGAAATTACACTCTGCATATGAATATAGCTATGGAAATTACACTCTACATATGAATATAGCTATGGAAATTACACTCTACATTTGAATATAGCTATGTAAATTACACTCTACATATGAATATAGCTATGGAAATTACACTCTACATTTGAATATAGCTATGTAAATTACACTCTGTATATGAATATAGCTATGTAAATTACACTCTACATTTGACTATAGCTACGGATATTACACTCTGCAAATGAATATCGCTATGGAAATTACACTCTGCATACGAATATAGCTGTGTAAATTACAATGCATATGAATATAGCTATGGAAATTACACTCTACATATGATTATAGCTATGTAAATTACACTATGCATGTGAATATAGCTATATAAATTGACATAAGCATATGGATATAGCTAATTACACTCTGCATATGAATATAGCTGTGTACATTTCACACTGCATATGAATATAGCTATGTAAATTACACACTGTATATTAATATCTCTATGGAAATTACGCACTGCAATTAAATATAGCTATAGAAAATACACTCTGCGTATGAATATAGCTCTGAAAAATACACTTGCGAATGAATATAGCTGTAGAAATTACACTCTGCATGTTAATATAGCTATGGAAATTACACTCTGCAATTGAATATCGCTATGGAAATTACACTCTGCATATGAATATAGCTATGGAAATTACACTATATATGAATATAGCTATGGAAATTACACTCTGCAATTGAATATCGCTATGGAAATTACACTCTGCATATGAATATAGCTATGGAAATTACACTATATATGAATATAGCTATGGAAATTACACTCTGCAATTGAATATCGCTATGGAAATTACACTCTGCATATGAATATAGCTGTGTAAATTTCACTCTGCATATGAATATAGCTATGGAAATTACACTCTACATACGAATATAGCTGTGTAAATTTCACTCTGCATATGAATATAGCTATGGAAATTACACTCTACATACGAATATAGCTGTGTAAATTACACTCTGCATATGAATATCGCTATGGAAATTACACTCTGCAATTGAATATCGCTATGGAAATTACACTCTGCATATGAATATAGCTGTGTAAATTTCACTCTGCATATGAATATAGCTATGGAAATTACACTCTGCATATGAATATAGCTATGGAAATTACACTCTACATATGAATATAGCTATGGAAATTACACTCTACATTTGAATATAGCTCTGTAAATTACACTCTACATATGAATATAGCTATGGAAATTACACTCTACATTTGAATATAGCTATGTAAATTACACTCTACATTTGAATATAGCTATGTAAATTACACTCTGTATATGAATATAGCTATGTAAATTACACTCTACATTTGACTATAGCTACGGACATTACACTCTGCAAATGAATATCGCTATGGAAATTACACTCTGCATACGAATATAGCTGTGTAAATTACAATGCATATGAATATAGCTATGGAAATTACACTCTACATATGAATATAGCTATGTAAATTACACTCTACATTTGAATATAGCTATGTAAATTACACTCTACATATGAATATAGCTATGGAAATTACACTCTACATTTGAATATAGCTATGTAAATTACACTCTGTATATGAATATAGCTATGTAAATTACACTCTACATTTGACTATAGCTACGGATATTACACTCTGCAAATGAATATCGCTATGGAAATTACACTCTGCATACGAATATAGCTGTGTAAATTACAATGCATATGAATATAGCTATGGAAATTACACTCTACATATGATTATAGCTATGTAAATTACACTATGCATGTGAATATAGCTATATAAATTGACATAAGCATATGGATATAGCTAATTACACTCTGCATATGAATATAGCTGTGTACATTTCACACTGCATATGAATATAGCTATGTAAATTACACACTGTATATTAATATCTCTATGGAAATTACGCACTGCAATTAAATATAGCTATAGAAAATACACTCTGCGTATGAATATAGCTCTGAAAAATACACTTGCGAATGAATATAGCTGTAGAAATTACACTCTGCATGTTAATATAGCTATGGAAATTACACTCTGCAATTGAATATCGCTATGGAAATTACACTCTGCATATGAATATAGCTATGGAAATTACACTATATATGAATATAGCTATGGAAATTACACTCTGCAATTGAATATCGCTATGGAAATTACACTCTGCATATGAATATAGCTATGGAAATTACACTATATATGAATATAGCTATGGAAATTACACTCTGCAATTGAATATCGCTATGGAAATTACACTCTGCATATGAATATAGCTGTGTAAATTTCACTCTGCATATGAATATAGCTATGGAAATTACACTTTACATACGAATATAGCTGTGTAAATTTCACTCTGCATATGAATATAGCTATGGAAATTACACTCTACATACGAATATAGCTGTGTAAATTACACTCTGCATATGAATATCGCTATGGAAATTACACTCTGCAATTGAATATCGCTATGGAAATTACACTCTGCATATGAATATAGCTGTGTAAATTTCACTCTGCATATGAATATAGCTATGGAAATTACACTCTGCATATGAATATAGCTATGGAAATTACACTCTACATATGAATATAGCTATGGAAATTACACTCTACATTTGAATATAGCTATGTAAATTACACTCTACATATGAATATAGCTATGGAAATTACACTCTACATTTGAATATAGCTATGTAAATTACACTCTGTATATGAATATAGCTATGTAAATTACACTATATATGAATATAGCTATGGAAATTACACTCTGTAATTGAATATCGCTATGGAAATTACACTCTGCATATGAATATAGCTGTGTAAATTTCACTCTGCATATGAATATAGCTATGGAAATTACACTCTACATACGAATATAGCTGTGTAAATTTCACTCTGCATATGAATATAGCTATGGAAATTACACTCTACATACGAATATAGCTGTGTAAATTACACTCTGCATATGAATATCGCTATGGAAATTACACTCTGCAATTGAATATCGCTATGGAAATTACACTCTGCATATGAATATAGCTGTGTAAATTTCACTCTGCATATGAATATAGCAATGGAAATTACACTCTGCATATGAATATAGCTATGGAAATTACACTCTGCATATGAATATCGCTATGGAAATTACACTCTTCAATTGAATATCGCTATGGAAATTACACTCTGCATATGAATATAGCTGTGTAAATTTCACTCTGCATATGAATATAGCTATGGAAATTACACTCCACATACGAATATAGCTGTGTAAATTTCACTCTGCATATGAATATAGCTATGGAAATTACACTCTACATATGAATATAGCTATGAAAACTACACTCTGCATATGAATATAGCTATGGAAATTACACTCTGCATATGAATATAGCTATGGAAATTACACTCTACATATGAATATAGCTATGGAAATTACACTCTACATTTGAATATAGCTATGTAACTTACACTCTACATATGAATATAGCTATGGAAATTACACTCTACATTTGAATATAGCTATGTAAATTACACTCTGTATATGAATATAGCTCTGAAAAATACACTTGCGAATGAATATAGCTGTAGAAATTACACTCTGCATGTTAATATAGCTATGGAAATTACACTCTGCAATTGAATATCGCTATGGAAATTACACTCTGCATATGAATATAGCTATGGAAATTACACTATATATGAATATAGCTATGGAAATTACACTCTGCAATTGAATATCGCTATGGAAATTACACTCTGCATATGAATATAGCTGTGTAAATTTCACTCTGCATATGAATATAGCTATGGAAATTACACTCTACATACGAATATAGCTGTGTAAATTTCACTCTGCATATGAATATAGCTATGGAAATTACACTTTACATACAAATATAGCTGTGTAAATTACACTCTGCATATGAATATCGCTATGGAAATTACACTCTGCAATTGAATATCGCTATGGAAATTACACTCTGCATATGAATATAGCTGTGTAAATTTCACTCTGCATATGAATATAGCTATGGAAATTACACTCTGCATATGAATATAGCTATGGAAATTACACTCTACATATGAATATAGCTATGGAAATTACACTCTACATATGATTATAGCTATGTAATTTACACTATGCATGTGAATATAGCTATATAAATTGACATAAGCATATGGATATAGCTAATTACACTCTGCATATGAATATAGCTGTGTACATTTCACACTGCATATGAATATAGCTATGTAAATTACACACTGTATATTAATATCTCTATGGAAATTACGCACTGCAATTAAATATAGCTATAGAAAATACACTCTGCGTATGAATATAGCTCTGAAAAATACACTTGCGAATGAATATAGCTGTAGAAATTACACTCTGCATGTTAATATAGCTATGGAAATTACACTCTGCAATTGAATATCGCTATGGAAATTACACTCTGCATATGAATATAGCTATGGAAATTACACTATATATGAATATAGCTATGGAAATTACACTCTGCAATTGAATATCGCTATGGAAATTACACTCTGCATATGAATATAGCTATGGAAATTACACTATATATGAATATAGCTATGGAAATTACACTCTGCAATTGAATATCGCTATGGAAATTACACTCTGCATATGAATATAGCTGTGTAAATTTCACTCTGCATATGAATATAGCTATGGAAATTACACTCTACATACGAATATAGCTGTGTAAATTTCACTCTGCATATGAATATAGCTATGGAAATTACACTCTACATACGAATATAGCTGTGTAAATTACACTCTACATATGAATATCGCTATGGAAATTACACTCTGCAATTGAATATCGCTATGGAAATTACACTCTGCATATGAATATAGCTGTGTAAATTTCACTCTGCATATGAATATAGCTATGGAAATTACACTCTGCATATGAATATAGCTATGGAAATTACACTCTACGTATGAATATAGCTATGGAAATTACACTCTACATTTGAATATAGCTCTGTAAATTACACTCTACATATGAATATAGCTATGGAAATTACACTCTACATTTGAATATAGCTATGTAAATTACACTCTACATTTGAATATAGCTATGTAAATTACACTCTGTATATGAATATAGCTATGTAAATTACACTCTACATTTGACTATAGCTACGGACATTACACTCTGCAAATGAATATCGCTATGGAAATTACACTCTGCATACGAATATAGCTGTGTAAATTACAATGCATATGAATATAGCTATGGAAATTACACTCTACATATGAATATAGCTATGGAAATTACACTCTACATTTGAATATAGCTATGTAAATTACACTCTACATATGAATATAGCTATGGAAATTACACTCTACATTTGAATATAGCTATGTAAATTACACTCTGTATATGAATATAGCTATGTAAATTACACTCTACATTTGACTATAGCTACGGATATTACACTCTGCAAATGAATATCGCTATGGAAATTACACTCTGCATACGAATATAGCTGTGTAAATTACAATGCATATGAATATAGCTATGGAAATTACACTCTACATATGATTATAGCTATGTAAATTACACTATGCATGTGAATATAGCTATATAAATTGACATAAGCATATGGATATAGCTAATTACACTCTGCATATGAATATAGCTGTGTACATTTCACACTGCATATGAATATAGTTATGTAAATTACACACTGTATATTAATATCTCTATGGAAATTACGCACTGCAATTAAATATAGCTATAGAAAATACACTCTGCGTATGAATATAGCTCTGAAAAATACACTTGCGAATGAATATAGCTGTAGAAATTACACTCTGCATGTTAATATAGCTATGGAAATTACACTCTGCAATTGAATATCGCTATGGAAATTACACTCTGCATATGAATATAGCTATGGAAATTACACTATATATGAATATAGCTATGGAAATTACACTCTGCAATTGAATATCGCTATGGAAATTACACTCTGCATATGAATATAGCTATGGAAATTACACTATATATGAATATAGCTATGGAAATTACACTCTGCAATTGAATATCGCTATGGAAATTACACTCTGCATATGAATATAGCTGTGTAAATTTCACTCTGCATATGAATATAGCTATGGAAATTACACTCTACATACGAATATAGCTGTGTAAATTTCACTCTGCATATGAATATAGCTATGGAAATTACACTCTACATACGAATATAGCTGTGTAAATTACACTCTGCATATGAATATCGCTATGGAAATTACACTCTGCAATTGAATATCGCTATGGAAATTACACTCTGCATATGAATATAGCTGTGTAAATTTCACTCTGCATATGAATATAGCTATGGAAATTACACTCTGCATATGAATATAGCTATGGAAATTACACTCTACATATGAATATAGCTATGGAAATTACACTCTACATTTGAATATAGCTATGTAAATTACACTCTACATATGAATATAGCTATGGAAATTACACTCTACATTTGAATATAGCTATGTAAATTACACTCTGTATATGAATATAGCTATGTAAATTACACTATATATGAATATAGCTATGGAAATTACACTCTGTAATTGAATATCGCTATGGAAATTACACTCTGCATATGAATATAGCTGTGTAAATTTCACTCTGCATATGAATATAGCTATGGAAATTACACTCTACATACGAATATAGCTGTGTAAATTTCACTCTGCATATGAATATAGCTATGGAAATTACACTCTACATACGAATATAGCTGTGTAAATTACACTCTGCATATGAATATCGCTATGGAAATTACACTCTGCAATTGAATATCGCTATGGAAATTACACTCTGCATATGAATATAGCTGTGTAAATTTCACTCTGCATATGAATATAGCAATGGAAATTACACTCTGCATATGAATATAGCTATGGAAATTACACTCTGCATATGAATATCGCTATGGAAATTACACTCTTCAATTGAATAACGCTATGGAAATTACACTCTGCATATGAATATAGCTGTGTAAATTTCACTCTGCATATGAATATAGCTATGGAAATTACACTCCACATACGAATATAGCTGTGTAAATTTCACTCTGCATATGAATATAGCTATGGAAATTACACTCTACATATGAATATAGCTATGAAAACTACACTCTGCATATGAATATAGCTATGGAAATTACACTCTGCATATGAATATAGCTATGGAAATTACACTCTACATATGAATATAGCTATGGAAATTACACTCTACATTTGAATATAGCTATGTAACTTACACTCTACATATGAATATAGCTATGGAAATTACACTCTACATTTGAATATAGCTATGTAAATTACACTCTGTATATGAATATAGCTCTGAAAAATACACTTGCGAATGAATATAGCTGTAGAAATTACACTCTGCATGTTAATATAGCTATGGAAATTACACTCTGCAATTGAATATCGCTATGGAAATTACACTCTGCATATGAATATAGCTATGGAAATTACACTATATATGAATATAGCTATGGAAATTACACTCTGCAATTGAATATCGCTATGGGAATTACACTCTGCATATGAATATAGCTGTGTAAATTTCACTCTGCATATGAATATAGCTATGGAAATTACACTCTACATACGAATATAGCTGTGTAAATTTCACTCTGCATATGAATATAGCTATGGAAATTACACTTTACATACGAATATAGCTGTGTAAATTACACTCTGCATATGAATATCGCTATGGAAATTACACTCTGCAATTGAATATCGCTATGGAAATTACACTCTGCATATGAATATAGCTGTGTAAATTTCACTCTGCATATGAATATAGCTATGGAAATTACACTCTGCATATGAATATAGCTATGGAAATTACACTCTACATATGAATATAGCTATGGAAATTACACTCTACATTTGAATATAGCTATGTAAATTACACTCTACATATGAATATAGCTATGGAAATTACACTCTACATTTGAATATAGCTATGTAAATTACACTCTGTATATGAATATAGCTATGTAAATTACACTCTACATTTGACTATAGCTACGGATATTACACTCTGCAATTGAATATCGCTATGGAAATTACACTCTGCATACGAATATAGCTGTGTAAATTACAATGCATATGAATATAGCTATGGAAATTACACTCTACATATGATTATAGCTATGTAAATTGCACTATGCATGTGAATATAGCTATATAAATTGACATAAGCATATGGATATAGCTAATTACACTCTGCATATGAATATAGCTGTGTACATTTCACACTGCATATGAATATAGCTATGTAAATTACACACTGTATATTCATATCTCTATGGAAATTACGCACTGCAATTAAATATAGCTATAGAAAATACACTCTGCGTATGAATATAGCTCTGAAAAATACACTTGCGAATGAATATAGCTGTAGAAATTACACTCTGCATGTTAATATAGCTATGGAAATTACACTCTGCAATTGAATATCGCTATGGAAATTACACTCTGCATATGAATATAGCTATGGAAATTACACTATATATGAATATAGCTATGGAAATTACACTCTGCAATTGAATATCGCTATGGAAATTACACTCTGCATATGAATATAGCTATGGAAATTACACTATATATGAATATAGCTATGGAAATTACACTGCAATTGAATATCGCTATGGAAATTACACTCTGCATATGAATATAGCTGTGTAAATTTCACTCTGCATATGAATATAGCTATGGAAATTACACTCTACATACGAATATAGCTGTGTAAATTTCACTCTGCATATGAATATAGCTATGGAAATTACACTCTACATTCGAATAAAGCTGTGTAAATTACACTCTGCATATGAATATCGCTATGGAAATTACACTCTGCAATTGAATATCGCTATGGAAATTACACTCTGCATATGAATATAGCTGTGTAAATTTCACTCTGCATATGAATATAGCTATGGAAATTACACTCTGCATATGAATATAGCTATGGAAATTACACTCTACATATGAATATAGCTATGGAAATTACACTCTACATTTGAATATAGCTATGTAAATTACACTCTACATATGAATATAGCTATGGAATTTACACTCTACATTTGAATATAGCTATGTAAATTACACTCTGTATATGAATATAGCTATGTAAATTACACTCTACATTTGACTATAGCTACGGACATTACACTCTGCAAATGAATATCGCTATGGAAATTACACTCTGCATACGAATATAGCTGTGTAAATTACAATGCATATGAATATAGCTATGGAAATTACACTCTACATATGAATATAGCTATGTAAATTACACTATGCATGTGAATATAGCTATAGAAATTGACATAAGCATATGGATATAGCTAATTACACTCTGAATATGAATATAGCTGTGTACATTTCACACTGCATATGAATATAGCTATGTAAATTACACACTGTATATTAATATCTCTATGGAAATTACACACTGCAATTAAATATAGCTATAGAAAATACACTCTGCGTATGAATATAGCTCTGAAAAATACACTTGCGTATGAATATAGCTGTAGAAATTACACTCTGCATATTAATATAGCTATGGAAATTACACTCTGCAATTGAATATCGCTTTGGAAATTACACTCTGCATATGAATATAGCTATGGATATTACACTCTATATATGAATATAGCTATGGAAATTACACTCTGCAATTGAATATCGCTATGGAAATTACACTCTGCATATGAATATAGCTGTGTAAATTTCACTCTGCATATGAATATAGCTATGGAAATTACACTCTACATACGAATATAGCTGTGTAAATTACACTCTGCATAAGAATATCGCTATGGAAATTACACTCTGCAATTGAATATCGCTATGGAAATTACACTCTGCATATGAATATAGCTGTGTAAATTTCACTCTGCATATGAATATAGCTATGGAAATTACACTCTACATACGAATATAGCTGTGTGAATTTCACTCTGCATATGAATATAGCTATGGAAATTACACTCTACATTTGAATATAGCTATGAAAACTACACTCTGCATATGAATATAGCTATGGAAATTACACTCTACATATGAATATAGCTATGGAAATTACACTCTACATTTGAATATAGCTATGTAAATTACACTCTACATATGAATATAGCTATGGAAATTACACTCTACATACGAATATAGCTGTGTAAATTACACTCTGCAATTGAATATCGCTATGGAAATTACACTCTGCAATTGAATATAGCTATGAAAATTACACACTGCATATGAGTATATATGTGGACATTACACTGCATGTGAACATAGCTGTGGACATTACACTGTGCATGAATATATCTGTAGAAATTACACTTTGCATATGAACATTGCTGTGGACATTACACTCTGCATATCAATATAGCTATGTAAATTACACACTGCAATAAAATATAGCTGTAGAAAATACACTCTGCGTATGAATATAGCTCTGAAAAATACACTTGCGTATGAATATAGCTGTAGAAATTACACTCTGCATATTAATATAGCTATGGAAATTACACTCTGCAATTGAATATCGCTATGGAAATTACACTCTGCATATGAATATAGCTATGGAAATTACACTCTATATATGAATATAGTTATGGAAATTACACTCTGCAATTGAATATCGCTATGGAAATTACACTCTGCATATGAATATAGCTATGGAAATTACACTCTACATACGAAAATAGCTGTGTAAATTTCACTCTGCTTATGAATATAGCTATGGAAATTACAGTCTACATACGAATATAGCTGTGTAAATTTCACTCTGCATATGAATATCGCTATGGAAATTACACTCTGCAATTGAATATCGCTATGGAAATTACACTCTGCATATGAATATAGCTGTGTAAATTTCACTCTGTATATGAATATAGCTATGGAAATTACACTCTACATACGAATATAGCTGTGTAAATTTCACTCTGCATATGAATATAGCTATGGAAATTACACTCTACATACGAATATAGCTGTGTAAATTACACTCTGCAATTCAATATCGCTATGGAAATTACACTCTGCAATTCAATATCGCTATGGAAATTACACTCTACATATGAATATAGCTGTGTACATTCCACTCTCCATATCAATATAGCTATGGAAATTACACTCTACATATGAATATAGCTATGGAAATTACACACTGTATATTAATATCTCTATGGAAATTACACACTGCAATTAAATATAGCTATAGAAAATACCCTCTGCGTATGAATATAGCTCTGAAAAATACACTTGCGAATGAATATAGCTGTAGAAATTACACTCTGCATGTTAATATAGCTATGGAAATTACACTCTGCAATTGAATATCGCTATGGAAATTACACTCTGCATATGAATATAGCTATGGAAATTACACTATATATGAATATAGCTATGAAATTACACTCTGCAATTGAATATCGCTATGGAAATTACACTCTGCATATGAATATAGCTATGGAAATTACACTATATATGAATATAGCTATGGAAATTACACTCTGCAATTGAATATCGCTATGGAAATTACATTCTGCATATGAATATAGCTGTGTAAATTTCACTCTGCATATGAATATAGCTATGGAAATTACACTCTACATACGAATATAGCTGTGTAAATTTCACTCTGCATATGAATATAGCTATGCAAATTACACTCTGCAATTGAATATCGCTATGGAAATTACACTCTGCATATGAATATAGCTGTGTAAATTTCACTCTGCATATGAATATAGCTATGGAAATTACACTCTGCATATGAATATAGCTATGGAAATTACACTCTATATATGAATATAGCTATGGAAATTACACTCTACATTTGAATATAGCTATGTAAATTACACTATACATATGAATATAGCTATGGAATTTACACTCTACATTTGAATATAGCTATGTAAATTACACTCTGTATATGAATATAGCTATGTAAATTACACTCTACATTTGACTATAGCTACGGACATTACACTCTGCAAATGAATATCGCTATGGAAATTACACTCTGCATACGAATATAGCTGTGTAAATTACAATGCATATGAATATAGCTATGGAAATTACACTCTACATATGAATATAGCTATGTAAATTACACTATGCATGTGAATATAGCTATAGAAATTGACATAAGCATATGGATATAGCTAATTACACTCTGCATATGAATATAGCTGTGTACATTTCACACTGCATATGAATATAGCTATGTAAATTACACACTGTATATTAATATCTCTATGGAAATTACACACTGCAATTAAATATAGCTATAGAAAATACACTCTGCGTATGAATATAGCTCTGAAAAATACACTTGCGTATGAATATAGCTGTAGAAATTACACTCTGCATATTAATATAGCTATGGAAATTACACTCTGCAATTGAATATCGCTATGGAAATTACACTCTGCATATGAATATAGCTATGGAAATTACACTCTATATATGAATATAGCTATGGAAATTACACTCTGCAATTGAATATCGCTATGGAAATTACACTCTGCATATGAATATAGCTGTGTAAATTTCACTCTGCATATGAATATAGCTATGGAAATTACAATCTACATACGAATATAGCTGTGTAAATTACACTCTGCATATGAATATCGCTATGGAAATTACACTCTGCAATTGAATATCGCTAAGGAAATTACACTCTGCATATGAATATAGCTGTGTAAATTTCACTCTGCATATGAATATAGCTATGGAAATTACACTCTACATACGAATATAGCTGTGTGAATTTCACTCTGCATATGAATATAGCTATGGAAATTACACTCTACATATGAATATAGCTATGAAAACTACACTCTGCATATGAATATAGCTATGGAAATTACACTCTGCATATGAATATAGCTATGGAAATTACACTCTACATATGAATATAGCTATGGAAATTACACTCTGCATTTGAATATAGCTATGTAAATTACACTCTACATATGAATATAGCTATGGAAATTACACTCTACATTTGAATATAGCTATGTAAATTACACTCTGTATATGAATATAGTTCTGAAAAATACACTTGCGAATGAATATAGCTGTAGAAATTACACTCTGCCTATTAATATAGCTATGGAAATTACACTCTGCAATTGAATATCGCTATGGAAATTACACTCTGCATATGAATATAGCTATGGAAATTACACTATATATCAATATAGTTATGGAAATTACACTCTGCAATTGAATATCGCTATGGAAATTACACTCTGCATATGAATATAGCTGTGTAAATTTCACTCTGCATATGAATATAGCTATGGAAATTACACTCTACATACGAATATAGCTGTGTAAATTTCACTCTGCATATGAATATAGCTATGGAAATTACACTCTGTATATGAATATAGCTATGTAAATTACACTCTACATTTGACTATAGCTACGGACATTACACTCTGCAAATGAATATCGCTATGGAAATTACACTCTGCATACGAATATAGCTGTGTAAATTACAATGCATATGAATATAGCTATGGAAATTACACTCTACATATGAATATAGCTATGTAAATTACACTATGCATGTGAATATAGCTATAGAAATTGACATAAGCATATGGATATAGCTAATTACACTCTGCATATGAATATAGCTGTGTACATTTCACACTGCATATGAATATAGCTATGTAAATTACACACTGTATATTAATATCTCTATGGAAATTACACACTGCAACTAAATATAGCTATAGAAAATACACTCTGCGTATGAATATAGCTCTGAAAAATACACTTGCGTATGAATATAGCTGTAGAAATTACACTCTGCATATTAATATAGCTATGGAAATTACACTCTGCAATTGAATATCGCTATGGAAATTACACTCTGCATATGAATATAGCTATGGAAATTACACTCTATATATGAATATAGCTATGGAAATTACACTCCGCAATTGAATATCGCTATGGAAATTACACTCTGCATATGAATATAGCTGTGTAAATTTCACTCTGCATATGAATATAGCTATGGAAATTACACTCTACATACGAATATAGCTGTGTAAATTACACTCTGCATATGAATATCGCTATGGAAATTACACTCTGCAATTGAATATCGCTATGGAAATTACACTCTGCATATGAATATAGCTGTGTAAATTTCACTCTGCATATGAATATAGCTATGGAAATTACACTCTACATACGAATATAGCTGTGTGAATTTCACTCTGCATATGAATATAGCTATGGAAATTACACTCTACATATGAATATAGCTATGAAAACTACACTCTGCATATGAATATAGCTATGGAAATTACACTCTGCATATGAATATAGCTATGGAAATTACACTCTACATATGAATATAGCTATGGAAATTACACTCTACATTTGAATATAGCTATGTAAATTACACTCTACATATGAATATAGCTACGGAAATTACACTCTACATTTGAATATAGCTATGTAAATTACACTCTGTATATGAATATAGTTCTGAAAAATACACTTGCGAATGAATATAGCTGTAGAAATTACACTCTGCCTATTAATATAGCTATGGAAATTACACTCTGCAATTGAATATCGCTATGGAAATTACACTCTGCATATGAATATAGCTATGGAAATTACACTATATATGAATATAGTTATGGAAATTACACTCTGCAATTGAATATCGCTATGGAAATTACACTCTGCATATGAATATAGCTGTGTAAATTTCACTCTGCATATGAATATAGCTATGGAAATTACACTCTACATACCAATATAGCTGTGTAAATTTCACTCTGCATATGAATGTAGCTATGGAAATTACACTCTACATACGAATATAGCTGTGTAAATTACACTCTGCAATTGAATATCGCTATGGAAATTACACTCTGCAATTGAATATAGCTATGAAAATTACACACTGCATATGAGTATATCTGTGGACATTACACTGCATGTGAACATAGCTGTGGACATTACACTGTGCATGAATATATCTGTAGAAATTACACTTTGCATATGAACATTGCTGTGGACATTACACTCTGCATATCAATATAGCTATGTAAATTACACACTGCATATTAATATCTCTATGGAAATTACACACTGCAATAAAATATATCTGTAGAAAATACACTCTGCGTATGAATATAGCTCTGAAAAATACACTTGCGTATGAATATAGCTGTAGAAATTACACTCTGCATATTAATATAGCTATGGAAATTACACTCTGCAATTGAATATCGCTATGGAAATTACACTCTGCATATGAATATAGCTATGGAAATTACACTCTATATATGAATATAGTTATGGAAATTACACTCTGCAATTGAATATCGCTATGGAAATTACACTCAGCATATGAATATAGCTATGGAAATTACACTCTACATACGAAAATAGCTGTGTAAATTTCACTCTGCTTATGAATATAGCTATGGAAATTACACTCTGCATATGAATATAGCTATGGAAATTACACTCTATATATGAATATAGCTATGGAAATTACACTCTACATTTGAATATAGCTATGTAAATTACACTATACATATGAATATAGCTATGGAATTTACACTCTACATTTGAATATAGCTATGTAAATTACACTCTGTATATGAATATAGCTATGTAAATTACACTCTACATTTGACTATAGCTACGGACATTACACTCTGCAAATGAATATCGCTATGGAAATTACACTCTGCATACGAATATAGCTGTGTAAATTACAATGCATATGAATATAGCTATGGAAATTACACTCTACATATGAATATAGCTATGTAAATTACACTATGCATGTGAATATAGCTATAGAAATTGACATAAGCATATGGATATAGCTAATTACACTCTGCATATGAATATAGCTGTGTACATTTCACACTGCATATGAATATAGCTATGTAAATTACACACTGTATATTAATATCTCTATGGAAATTACACACTGCAATTAAATATAGCTATAGAAAATACACTCTGCGTATGAATATAGCTCTGAAAAATACACTTGCGTATGAATATAGCTGTAGAAATTACACTCTGCATATTAATATAGCTATGGAAATTACACTCTGCAATTGAATATCGCTATGGAAATTACACTCTGCATATGAATATAGCTATGGAAATTACACTCTATATATGAATATAGCTATGGAAATTACACTCTGCAATTGAATATCGCTATGGAAATTACACTCTGCATATGAATATAGCTGTGTAAATTTCACTCTGCATATGAATATAGCTATGGAAATTACAATCTACATACGAATATAGCTGTGTAAATTACACTCTGCATATGAATATCGCTATGGAAATTACACTCTGCAATTGAATATCGCTAAGGAAATTACACTCTGCATATGAATATAGCTGTGTAAATTTCACTCTGCATATGAATATAGCTATGGAAATTACACTCTACATACGAATATAGCTGTGTGAATTTCACTCTGCATATGAATATAGCTATGGAAATTACACTCTACATATGAATATAGCTATGAAAACTACACTCTGCATATGAATATAGCTATGGAAATTACACTCTGCATATGAATATAGCTATGGAAATTACACTCTACATATGAATATAGCTATGGAAATTACACTCTGCATTTGAATATAGCTATGTAAATTACACTCTACATATGAATATAGCTATGGAAATTACACTCTACATTTGAATATAGCTATGTAAATTACACTCTGTATATGAATATAGTTCTGAAAAATACACTTGCGAATGAATATAGCTGTAGAAATTACACTCTGCCTATTAATATAGCTATGGAAATTACACTCTGCAATTGAATATCGCTATGGAAATTACACTCTGCATATGAATATAGCTATGGAAATTACACTATATATCAATATAGTTATGGAAATTACACTCTGCAATTGAATATCGCTATGGAAATTACACTCTGCATATGAATATAGCTGTGTAAATTTCACTCTGCATATGAATATAGCTATGGAAATTACACTCTACATACGAATATAGCTGTGTAAATTTCACTCTGCATATGAATATAGCTATGGAAATTACACTCTGTATATGAATATAGCTATGTAAATTACACTCTACATTTGACTATAGCTACGGACATTACACTCTGCAAATGAATATCGCTATGGAAATTACACTCTGCATACGAATATAGCTGTGTAAATTACAATGCATATGAATATAGCTATGGAAATTACACTCTACATATGAATATAGCTATGTAAATTACACTATGCATGTGAATATAGCTATAGAAATTGACATAAGCATATGGATATAGCTAATTACACTCTGCATATGAATATAGCTGTGTACATTTCACACTGCATATGAATATAGCTATGTAAATTACACACTGTATATTAATATCTCTATGGAAATTACACACTGCAACTAAATATAGCTATAGAAAATACACTCTGCGTATGAATATAGCTCTGAAAAATACACTTGCGTATGAATATAGCTGTAGAAATTACACTCTGCATATTAATATAGCTATGGAAATTACACTCTGCAATTGAATATCGCTATGGAAATTACACTCTGCATATGAATATAGCTATGGAAATTACACTCTATATATGAATATAGCTATGGAAATTACACTCCGCAATTGAATATCGCTATGGAAATTACACTCTGCATATGAATATAGCTGTGTAAATTTCACTCTGCATATGAATATAGCTATGGAAATTACACTCTACATACGAATATAGCTGTGTAAATTACACTCTGCATATGAATATCGCTATGGAAATTACACTCTGCAATTGAATATCGCTATGGAAATTACACTCTGCATATGAATATAGCTGTGTAAATTTCACTCTGCATATGAATATAGCTATGGAAATTACACTCTACATACGAATATAGCTGTGTGAATTTCACTCTGCATATGAATATAGCTATGGAAATTACACTCTACATATGAATATAGCTATGAAAACTACACTCTGCATATGAATATAGCTATGGAAATTACACTCTGCATATGAATATAGCTATGGAAATTACACTCTACATATGAATATAGCTATGGAAATTACACTCTACATTTGAATATAGCTATGTAAATTACACTCTACATATGAATATAGCTACGGAAATTACACTCTACATTTGAATATAGCTATGTAAATTACACTCTGTATATGAATATAGTTCTGAAAAAATACACTTGCGAATGAATATAGCTGTAGAAATTACACTCTGCCTATTAATATAGCTATGGAAATTACACTCTGCAATTGAATATCGCTATGGAAATTACACTCTGCATATGAATATAGCTATGGAAATTACACTATATATGAATATAGTTATGGAAATTACACTCTGCAATTGAATATCGCTATGGAAATTACACTCTGCATATGAATATAGCTGTGTAAATTTCACTCTGCATATGAATATAGCTATGGAAATTACACTCTACATACCTATATAGCTGTGTAAATTTCACTCTGCATATGAATGTAGCTATGGAAATTACACTCTACATACGAATATAGCTGTGTAAATTACACTCTGCAATTGAATATCGCTATGGAAATTACACTCTGCAATTGAATATAGCTATGAAAATTACACACTGCATATGAGTATATCTGTGGACATTACACTGCATGTGAACATAGCTGTGGACATTACACTGTGCATGAATATATCTGTAGAAATTACACTTTGCATATGAACATTGCTGTGGACATTACACTCTGCATATCAATATAGCTATGTAAATTACACACTGCATATTAATATCTCTATGGAAATTACACACTGCAATAAAATATAGCTGTAGAAAATACACTCTGCGTATGAATATAGCTCTGAAAAATACACTTGCGTATGAATATAGCTGTAGAAATTACACTCTGCATATTAATATAGCTATGGAAATTACACTCTGCAATTGAATATCGCTATGGAAATTACACTCTGCATATGAATATAGCTATGGAAATTACACTCTATATATGAATATAGTTATGGAAATTACACTCTGCAATTGAATATCGCTATGGAAATTACACTCAGCATATGAATATAGCTATGGAAATTACACTCTACATACGAAAATAGCTGTGTAAATTTCACTCTGCTTATGAATATAGCTATGGAAATTACACTCTACATACAAATATAGCTGTGTAAATTCCACTCTGCATATGAATATCGCTATGGAAATTACACTCTGCAATTGAATATCGCTATGGAAATTACACTCTGCATATGAATATAGCTGTGTAAATTTCACTCTGTATATGAATATAGCTATGGAAATTACACTCTACATACGAATATAGCTGTGTAAATTTCACTCTGCATATGAATATAGCTATGCAAATTACACTCTACATACGAATATAGCTGTGTAAATTACACTCTGCAATTCAATATCGCTATGGAAATTACACTCTGCAATTCAATATCGCTATGGAAATTACACTCTACATATGAATATAGCTGTGTAAATTCCACTCTCCATATCAATATAGCTATGGAAATTACACTCTACATATGAATATAGCTATGTAAATTACACTCTACATTTGAATATAGCTATGTAAATTACACTCTACATATGAATATAGCTATGGAAATTACACCCTACATTTGAATATAGCTATGTAAATTACACTCTGTATATGAATATAGCTATGTAAATTACACTCTACATTTGACTATAGCTACGGATATTACACTCTGCAAATGAATATCGCTATGGAAATTACACTCTGCATACGAATATAGCTGTGTAAATTACAATGCATATGAATATAGCTATGGAAATTACACTCTACATATGATTATAGCTATGTAAATTACACTATGCATGTGAATATAGCTATATAAATTGACATAAGCATATGGATATAGCTAATTACACTCTGCATATGAATATAGCTGTGCACATTTCACACTGCATATGAATATAGCTATGTAAATTACACACTGTATATTAATATCTCTATAGAAATTACACACTGCAATTAAATATAGCTATAGAAAATACACTCTGCGTATGAATATAGCTCTGAAAAATACACTTGCGAATGAATATAGCTGTAGAAATTACACTCTGCATGTTAATATAGCTATGGAAATTACACTCCGCAATTGAATATCGCTATGGAAATTACACTCTGCATATGAATATAGCTGTGTAAATTTCACTCTGCATATGAATATAGCTATGGAAATTACACTCTACATACGAATATAGCTGTGTAAATTACACTCTGCATATGAATATCGCTATGGAAATTACACTCTGCAATTGAATATCGCTATGGAAATTACACTCTGCATATGAATATAGCTGTGTAAATTTCACTCTGCATATGAATATAGCTATGGAAATTACACTCTACATACCAATATAGCTGTGTGAATTTCACTCTGCATATGAATATAGCTATGGAAATTACACTCTACATATGAATATAGCTATGAAAACTACACTCTGCATATGAATATAGCTATGGAAATTACACTCTGCATATGAATATAGCTATGGAAATTACACTCTACATATGAATATAGCTATGGAAATTACACTCTACATTTGAATATAGCTATGTAAATTACACTCTACATATGAATATAGCTATGGAAATTACACTCTACATTTGAATATAGCTATGTAAATTACACTCTGTATATGAATATAGTTCTGAAAAATACACTTGCGAATGAATATAGCTGTAGAAATTACACTCTGCCTATTAATATAGCTATGGAAATTACACTCTGCAATTGAATATCGCTATGGAAATTACACTCTGCATATGAATATAGCTATGGAAATGACACTTTATATGAATATAGTTATGGAAATTACACTCTGCAATTGAATATCGCTATGGAAATTACACTCTGCATATGAATATAGCTGTGTAAATTTCACTCTGCATATGAATATAGCTATGGAAATTACACTCTACATACGAATATAGCTGTGTAAATTTCACTCTGCATATGAATATAGCTATGGAAATTACACTCTACATACGAATATAGCTGTGTAAATTACACTCTGCAATTGAATATCGCTATGGAAATTACACTCTGCAATTGAATATAGCTATGAAAATTACACACTGCATATGAGTATATCTGTGGACATTACACTGCATGTGAACATAGCTGTGGACATTACACTGTGCATGAATATATCTGTAGAAATTACACTTTGCATATGAACATTGCTGTGGACATTACACTCTGCATATCAATATAGCTATGTAAATTACACACTGCATATTAATATCTCTATGGAAATTACACACTGCAATAAAATATAGCTGTAGAAAATACACTCTGCGTATGAATATAGCTCTGAAAAATACACTTGCGTATGAATATAGCTGTAGAAATTACACTCTGCAAATTAATATAGCTATGGAAATTACACTCTGCAATTGAATATCGCTATGGAAATTACACTCTGCATATGAATATAGCTATGGAAATTACATTCTATATATGAATATAATTATGGAAATTACACTCTGCAATTGAATATCGCTATGGAAATTACACTCTGCATATGAATATAGCTATGGAAATTACACTCTGCATATGAATATAGCTGTGTAAATTTCACTCTGCATATGAATATAGCTATGGAAATTACACTCTACATACGAATATAGCTGTGTAAATTACACTCTGCATATGAATATCGCTATGGAAATTACACTCTGCAATTGAATATCGCTATGGAAATTACACTCTGCATATGAATATAGCTGTGTAAATTTCACTCTGCATATGAATATAGCTATGGAAATTACACTCTACATACGAATATAGCTGTGTGAATTTCACTCTGCATATGAATATAGCTATGGAAATTACACTCTACATATGAATATAGCTATGAAAACTACACTCTGCATATGAATATAGCTATGGAAATTACACTCTGCATATGAATATAGCTATGGAAATTACACTCTACATATGAATATAGCTATGGAAATTACACTCTACATTTGAATATAGCTATGTAAATTACACTCTACATATGAATATAGCTATGGAAATTACACTCTACATTTGAATATAGCTATGTAAATTACACTCTGTATATGAATATAGTTCTGAAAAATACACTTGCGAATGAATATAGCTGTAGAAATTACACTCTGCCTATTAATATAGCTATGGAAATTACACTCTGCAATTGAATATCGCTATGGAAATTACACTCTGCATATGAATATAGCTATGGAAATGACACTTTATATGAATATAGTTATGGAAATTACACTCTGCAATTGAATATCGCTATGGAAATTACACTCTGCATATGAATATAGCTGTGTAAATTTCACTCTGCATATGAATATAGCTATGGAAATTACACTCTACATACGAATATAGCTGTGTAAATTTCACTCTGCATATGAATATAGCTATGGAAATTACACTCTACATACGAATATAGCTGTGTAAATTACACTCTGCAATTGAATATCGCTATGGAAATTACACTCTGCAATTGAATATAGCTATGAAAATTACACACTGCATATGAGTATATCTGTGGACATTACACTGCATGTGAACATAGCTGTGGACATTACACTGTGCATGAATATATCTGTAGAAATTACACTTTGCATATGAACATTGCTGTGGACATTACACTCTGCATATCAATATAGCTATGTAAATTACACACTGCATATTAATATCTCTATGGAAATTACACACTGCAATAAAATATAGCTGTAGAAAATACACTCTGCGTATGAATATAGCTCTGAAAAATACACTTGCGTATGAATATAGCTGTAGAAATTACACTCTGCAAATTAATATAGCTATGGAAATTACACTCTGCAATTGAATATCGCTATGGAAATTACACTCTGCATATGAATATAGCTATGGAAATTACACTCTATATATGAATATAATTATGGAAATTACACTCTGCAATTGAATATCGCTATGGAAATTACACTCTGCATATGAATATAGCTATGGAAATTACACTCTACATACGAAAATAGCTGTGTAAATTTCACTCTGCTTATGAATAAAGCTATGGAAATTACACTCTACATACAAATATAGCTGTGTAAATTCCACTCTGCATATGAATATCGCTATGGAAATTACACTCTGCAATTGAATATCGCTATGGAAATTACACTCTGCATATGAATATAGCTGTGTAAATTTCACTCTGTATATGAATATAGCTATGGAAATTACACTCTACATACGAATATAGCTGTGTAAATTTCACTCTGCATATGAATATAGCTATGGAAATTACACTCTACATACGAATATAGCTGTGTAAATTACACTCTGCAATTCAATATCGCTATGGAAATTACACTCTGCAATTCAATATCGCTATGGAAATTACACTCTACATATGAATATAGCTGTGTAAATTCCACTCTCCATATCAATATAGCTATGGAAATTACACTCTACATTTGAATATAGCTATGTAAATTACACTCTGTATATGAATATAGCTATGTAAATTACACTCTACATTTGACTATAGCTACGGACATTACACTCTGCAAATGAATATCGCTATGGAAATTACACTCTGCATACGAATATAGCTGTGTAAATTACAATGCATATGAATATAGCTATGGAAATTACACTCTACATATGAATATAGCTATGTAAATTACACTATGCATGTGAATATAGCTATAGAAATTGACATAAGCATATGGATATAGCTAATTACACTCTGAATATGAATATAGCTGTGTACATTTCACTCTGCATATGAATATAGCTGTGTAAATTTCACTCTGCATATGAATATAGCTATGGAAATTACACTCTACATACGAATATAGCTGTGTAAATTTCACTCTGCATATGAATATAGCTATGGAAATTACACTCTACATTCGAATAAAGCTGTGTAAATTACACTCTGCATATGAATATCGCTATGGAAATTACACTCTGCAATTGAATATCGCTATGGAAATTACACTCTGCATATGAATATAGCTGTGTAAATTTCACTCTGCATATGAATATAGCTATGGAAATTACACTCTGCATATGAATATAGCTATGGAAATTACACTCTACATATGAATATAGCTATGGAAATTACACTCTACATTTGAATATAGCTATGTAAATTACACTCTACATATGAATATAGCTATGGAATTTACACTCTACATTTGAATATAGCTATGTAAATTACACTCTGTATATGAATATAGCTATGTAAATTACACTCTACATTTGACTATAGCTACGGACATTACACTCTGCAAATGAATATCGCTATGGAAATTACACTCTGCATACGAATATAGCTGTGTAAATTACAATGCATATGAATATAGCTATGGAAATTACACTCTACATATGAATATAGCTATGTAAATTACACTATGCATGTGAATATAGCTATAGAAATTGACATAAGCATATGGATATAGCTAATTACACTCTGAATATGAATATAGCTGTGTACATTTCACACTGCATATGAATATAGCTATGTAAATTACACACTGTATATTAATATCTCTATGGAAATTACACACTGCAATTAAATATAGCTATAGAAAATACACTCTGCGTATGAATATAGCTCTGAAAAATACACTTGCGTATGAATATAGCTGTAGAAATTACACTCTGCATATTAATATAGCTATGGAAATTACACTCTGCAATTGAATATCGCTTTGGAAATTACACTCTGCGTATGAATATAGCTCTGAAAAATACACTTGCGTATGAATATAGCTGTAGAAATTACACTCTGCATATTAATATAGCTATGGAAATTACACTCTGCAATTGAATATCGCTTTGGAAATTACACTCTGCATATGAATATAGCTGTGTAAATTTCACTCTGCATATGAATATAGCTATGGAAATTACACTCTACATACGAATATAGCTGTGTAAATTTCACTCTGCATATGAATATAGCTATGGAAATTACACTCTACATTCGAATAAAGCTGTGTAAATTACACTCTGCATATGAATATCGCTATGGAAATTACACTCTGCAATTGAATATCGCTATGGAAATTACACTCTGCATATGAATATAGCTGTGTAAATTTCACTCTGCATATGAATATAGCTATGGAAATTACACTCTGCATATGAATATAGCTATGGAAATTACACTCTACATATGAATATAGCTATGGAAATTACACTCTACATTTGAATATAGCTATGTAAATTACACTCTACATATGAATATAGCTATGGAATTTACACTCTACATTTGAATATAGCTATGTAAATTACACTCTGTATATGAATATAGCTATGTAAATTACACTCTACATTTGACTATAGCTACGGACATTACACTCTGCAAATGAATATCGCTATGGAAATTACACTCTGCATACGAATATAGCTGTGTAAATTACAATGCATATGAATATAGCTATGGAAATTACACTCTACATATGAATATAGCTATGTAAATTACACTATGCATGTGAATATAGCTATAGAAATTGACATAAGCATATGGATATAGCTAATTACACTCTGAATATGAATATAGCTGTGTACATTTCACACTGCATATGAATATAGCTATGTAAATTACACACTGTATATTAATATCTCTATGGAAATTACACACTGCAATTAAATATAGCTATAGAAAATACACTCTGCGTATGAATATAGCTCTGAAAAATACACTTGCGTATGAATATAGCTGTAGAAATTACACTCTGCATATTAATATAGCTATGGAAATTACACTCTGCAATTGAATATCGCTTTGGAAATTACACTCTGCATATGAATATAGCTATGGAAATTACACTCTATATATGAATATAGCTATGGAAATTACACTCTGCAATTGAATATCGCTATGGAAATTACACTCTGCATATGAATATAGCTGTGTAAATTTCACTCTGCATATGAATATAGCTATGGAAATTACACTCTACATACGAATATAGCTGTGTAAATTACACTCTGCATAAGAATATCGCTATGGAAATTACACTCTGCAATTGAATATCGCTATGGAAATTACACTCTGCATATGAATATAGCTGTGTAAATTTCACTCTGCATATGAATATAGCTATGGAAATTACACTCTACATACGAATATAGCTGTGTGAATTTCACTCTGCATATGAATATAGCTATGGAAATTACACTCTACATATGAATATAGCTATGAAAACTACACTCTGCATATGAATATAGCTATGGAAATTACACTCTACATATGAATATAGCTATGGAAATTACACTCTACATTTGAATATAGCTATGTAAATTACACTCTACATATGAATATAGCTATGGAAATTACACTCTACATACGAATATAGCTGTGTAAATTACACTCTGCAATTGAATATCGCTATGGAAATTACACTCTGCAATTGAATATAGCTATGAAAATTACACACTGCATATGAGTATATATGTGGACATTACACTGCATGTGAACATAGCTGTGGACATTACACTGTGCATGAATATATCTGTAGAAATTACACTTTGCATATGAACATTGCTGTGGACATTACACTCTGCATATCAATATAGCTATGTAAATTACACACTGCAATAAAATATAGCTGTAGAAAATACACTCTGCGTATGAATATAGCTCTGAAAAATACACTTGCGTATGAATATAGCTGTAGAAATTACACTCTGCATATTAATATAGCTATGGAAATTACACTCTGCAATTGAATATCGCTATGGAAATTACACTCTGCATATGAATATAGCTATGGAAATTACACTCTATATATGAATATAGTTATGGAAATTACACTCTGCAATTGAATATCGCTATGGAAATTACACTCTGCATATGAATATAGCTATGGAAATTACACTCTACATACGAAAATAGCTGTGTAAATTTCACTCTGCTTATGAATATAGCTATGGAAATTACAGTCTACATACGAATATAGCTGTGTAAATTCCACTCTGCATATGAATATCGCTATGGAAATTACACTCTGCAATTGAATATCGCTATGGAAATTACACTCTGCATATGAATATAGCTGTGTAAATTTCACTCTGTATATGAATATAGCTATGGAAATTACACTCTACATACGAATATAGCTGTGTAAATTTCACTCTGCATATGAATATAGCTATGGAAATTACACTCTACATACGAATATAGCTGTGTAAATTACACTCTGCAATTCAATATCGCTATGGAAATTACACTCTGCAATTCAATATCGCTATGGAAATTACACTCTACATATGAATATAGCTGTGTAAATTCCACTCTCCATATCAATATAGCTATGGAAATTACACTCTACATATGAATATAGCTATGGAAATTACACACTGTATATTAATATCTCTATGGAAATTACACACTGCAATTAAATATAGCTATAGAAAATACCCTCTGCGTATGAATATAGCTCTGAAAAATACACTTGCGAATGAATATAGCTGTAGAAATTACACTCTGCATGTTAATATAGCTATGGAAATTACACTCTGCAATTGAATATCGCTATGGAAATTACACTCTGCATATGAATATAGCTATGGAAATTACACTATATATGAATATAGCTATGAAATTACACTCTGCAATTGAATATCGCTATGGAAATTACACTCTGCATATGAATATAGCTATGGAAATTACACTATATATGAATATAGCTATGGAAATTACACTCTGCAATTGAATATCGCTATGAAATTACATTCTGCATATGAATATAGCTGTGTAAATTTCACTCTGCATATGAATATAGCTATGGAAATTACACTCTACATACGATATGGCTGTGTAAATTTCACTCTGCATATGAATATAGCTATGCAAATTACACTCTGCAATTGAAATATCGCTATGGAAATTACACTCTGCATATGAATATAGCTGTGTAAATTTCACTCTGCATATGAATATAGCTATGGAAATTCACTCTGCATATGAATATAGCTATGGAAAATTACACTCTATTTATGAATATAGCTATGGAAATTACACTCTACATTTGAATATAGCTATGTAAATTACACTATACATATGAATATAGCTATGGAATTTACACTCTACATTTGAATATAGCTATGTAAATTACACTCTGTATATGAATATAGCTATGTAAATTACACTCTACATTTGACTATAGCTACGGGACATTACACTCTGCAAATGAATATCGCTATGGAAATTACACTCTGCATACGAATATAGCTGTGTAAATTACAATGCATATGAATATAGCTATGGAAATTACACTCTAATATGAATATAGCTATGTAAATTACACTATGCATGTGAATATAGCTATAGAAATTGACATAAGCATATGGATATAGCTAATTACACTCTGCATATGAATATAGCTGTGTACATTTCACACTGCATATGAATATAGCTATGTAAATTACACACTGTATATTAATATCTCTATGGAAATTACACACTGCAATTAAATATAGCTATAGAAAATACACTCTGCGTATGAATATAGCTCTGAAAAATACACTTGCGTATGAATATAGCTGTAGAAATTACACTCTGCATATTAATATAGCTATGGAAATTACACTCTGCAATTGAATATCGCTATGGAAATTACACTCTGCATATGAATATAGCTATGGAAATTACACTCTATATATGAATATAGCTATGGAAATTACACTCTGCAATTGAATATCGCTATGGAAATTACACTCTGCATATGAATATAGCTGTGTAAATTTCACTCTGCATATGAATATAGCTATGGAAATTACAATCTACATACGAATATAGCTGTGTAAATTACACTCTGCATATGAATATCGCTATGGAAATTACACTCTGCAATTGAATATCGCTAAGGAAATTACACTCTGCATATGAATATAGCTGTGTAAATTTCACTCTGCATATGAATATAGCTATGGAAATTACACTCTACATACGAATATAGCTGTGTGAATTTCACTCTGCATATGAATATAGCTATGGAAATTACACTCTACATATGAATATAGCTATGAAAACTACACTCTGCATATGAATATAGCTATGGAAATTACACTCTGCATATGAATATAGCTATGGAAATTACACTCTACATATGAATATAGCTATGGAAATTACACTCTGCATTTGAATATAGCTATGTAAATTACACTCTACATATGAATATAGCTATGGAAATTACACTCTACATTTGAATATAGCTATGTAAATTACACTCTGTATATGAATATAGTTCTGAAAAATACACTTGCGAATGAATATAGCTGTAGAAATTACACTCTGCCTATTAATATAGCTATGGAAATTACACTCTGCAATTGAATATCGCTATGGAAATTACACTCTGCATATGAATATAGCTATGGAAATTACACTATATATCAATATAGTTATGGAAATTACACTCTGCAATTGAATATCGCTATGGAAATTACACTCTGCATATGAATATAGCTGTGTAAATTTCACTCTGCATATGAATATAGCTATGGAAATTACACTCTACATACGAATATAGCTGTGTAAATTTCACTCTGCATATGAATATAGCTATGGAAATTACACTCTGTATATGAATATAGCTATGTAAATTACACTCTACATTTGACTATAGCTACGGACATTACACTCTGCAAATGAATATCGCTATGGAAATTACACTCTGCATACGAATATAGCTGTGTAAATTACAATGCATATGAATATAGCTATGGAAATTACACTCTACATATGAATATAGCTATGTAAATTACACTATGCATGTGAATATAGCTATAGAAATTGACATAAGCATATGGATATAGCTAATTACACTCTGCATATGAATATAGCTGTGTACATTTCACACTGCATATGAATATAGCTATGTAAATTACACACTGTATATTAATATCTCTATGGAAATTACACACTGCAACTAAATATAGCTATAGAAAATACACTCTGCGTATGAATATAGCTCTGAAAAATACACTTGCGTATGAATATAGCTGTAGAAATTACACTCTGCATATTAATATAGCTATGGAAATTACACTCTGCAATTGAATATCGCTATGGAAATTACACTCTGCATATGAATATAGCTATGGAAATTACACTCTATATATGAATATAGCTATGGAAATTACACTCCGCAATTGAATATCGCTATGGAAATTACACTCTGCATATGAATATAGCTGTGTAAATTTCACTCTGCATATGAATATAGCTATGGAAATTACACTCTACATACGAATATAGCTGTGTAAATTACACTCTGCATATGAATATCGCTATGGAAATTACACTCTGCAATTGAATATCGCTATGGAAATTACACTCTGCATATGAATATAGCTGTGTAAATTTCACTCTGCATATGAATATAGCTATGGAAATTACACTCTACATACGAATATAGCTGTGTGAATTTCACTCTGCATATGAATATAGCTATGGAAATTACACTCTACATATGAATATAGCTATGAAAACTACACTCTGCATATGAATATAGCTATGGAAATTACACTCTGCATATGAATATAGCTATGGAAATTACACTCTACATATGAATATAGCTATGAAAACTACACTCTGCATATGAATATAGCTATGGAAATTACACTCTGCATATGAATATAGCTATGGAAATTACACTCTACATATGAATATAGCTATGGAAATTACACTCTACATTTGAATATAGCTATGGAAATTACACTCTGCATATGAATATAGCTATGGAAATTACACTCTACATATGAATATAGCTGTGTAAATTTCACTCTGCATATGAATATAGCTATGGAAATTACACTCTACATACGAATATAGCTGTGTAAATTACACTCTGCATATGAATATAGCTGTGTAAATTTCACTCTGCATATGAATATAGCTATGGAAATTACACTCTACATACGAATATAGCTGTGTAAATTTCACTCTGCATATGAATATAGCTATGGAAATTACACTCTACATTCGAATAAAGCTGTGTAAATTACACTCTGCAATTGAATATCGCTATGGAAATTACACTCTGCATATGAATATAGCTATGGAAATTACACTATATATGAATATAGTTATGGAAATTACACTCTGCAATTGAATATCGCTATGGAAATTACACTCTGCATATGAATATAGCTGTGTAAATTTCACTCTGCATATGAATATAGCTATGGAAATTACACTCTACATACCAATATAGCTGTGTAAATTTCACTCTGCATATGAATGTAGCTATGGAAATTACACTCTACATACGAATATAGCTGTGTAAATTACACTCTGCAATTGAATATCGCTATGGAAATTACACTCTGCAATTGAATATAGCTATGAAAATTACACACTGCATATGAGTATATCTGTGGACATTACACTGCATGTGAACATAGCTGTGGACATTACACTGTGCATGAATATATCTGTAGAAATTACACTTTGCATATGAACATTGCTGTGGACATTACACTCTGCATATCAATATAGCTATGTAAATTACACACTGCATATTAATATCTCTATGGAAATTACACACTGCAATAAAATATAGCTGTAGAAAATACACTCTGCGTATGAATATAGCTCTGAAAAATACACTTGCGTATGAATATAGCTGTAGAAATTACACTCTGCATATTAATATAGCTATGGAAATTACACTCTGCAATTGAATATCGCTATGGAAATTACACTCTGCATATGAATATAGCTATGGAAATTACACTCTATATATGAATATAGTTATGGAAATTACACTCTGCAATTGAATATCGCTATGGAAATTACACTCAGCATATGAATATAGCTATGGAAATTACACTCTACATACGAAAATAGCTGTGTAAATTTCACTCTGCTTATGAATATAGCTATGGAAATTACACTCTACATACAAATATAGCTGTGTAAATTCCACTCTGCATATGAATATCGCTATGGAAATTACACTCTGCAATTGAATATCGCTATGGAAATTACACTCTGCATATGAATATAGCTGTGTAAATTTCACTCTGTATATGAATATAGCTATGGAAATTACACTCTACATACGAATATAGCTGTGTAAATTTCACTCTGCATATGAATATAGCTATGCAAATTACACTCTACATACGAATATAGCTGTGTAAATTACACTCTGCAATTCAATATCGCTATGGAAATTACACTCTGCAATTCAATATCGCTATGGAAATTACACTCTACATATGAATATAGCTGTGTAAATTCCACTCTCCATATCAATATAGCTATGGAAATTACACTCTACATATGAATATAGCTATGTAAATTACACTCTACATTTGAATATAGCTATGTAAATTACACTCTACATATGAATATAGCTATGGAAATTACACCCTACATTTGAATATAGCTATGTAAATTACACTCTGTATATGAATATAGCTATGTAAATTACACTCTACATTTGACTATAGCTACGGATATTACACTCTGCAAATGAATATCGCTATGGAAATTACACTCTGCATACGAATATAGCTGTGTAAATTACAATGCATATGAATATAGCTATGGAAATTACACTCTACATATGATTATAGCTATGTAAATTACACTATGCATGTGAATATAGCTATATAAATTGACATAAGCATATGGATATAGCTAATTACACTCTGCATATGAATATAGCTGTGTACATTTTAAACACTGCATATGAATATAGCTATGTAAATTACACACTGTATATTAATATCTCTATGGAAATTACACACTGCAATTAAATATAGCTATAGAAAATACACTCTGCGTATGAATATAGCTCTGAAAAATACACTTGCGAATGAATATAGCTGTAGAAATTACACTCTGCATGTTAATATAGCTATGGAAATTACACTCCGCAATTGAATATCGCTATGGAAATTACACTCTGCATATGAATATAGCTGTGTAAATTTCACTCTGCATATGAATATAGCTATGGAAATTACACTCTACATACGAATATAGCTGTGTAAATTACACTCTGCATATGAATATCGCTATGGAAATTACACTCTGCAATTGAATATCGCTATGGAAATTACACTCTGCATATGAATATAGCTGTGTAAATTTCACTCTGCATATGAATATAGCTATGGAAATTACACTCTACATACCAATATAGCTGTGTGAATTTCACTCTGCATATGAATATAGCTATGGAAATTACACTCTACATATGAATATAGCTATGAAAACTACACTCTGCATATGAATATAGCTATGGAAATTACACTCTGCATATGAATATAGCTATGGAAATTACACTCTACATATGAATATAGCTATGGAAATTACACTCTACATTTGAATATAGCTATGTAAATTACACTCTACATATGAATATAGCTATGGAAATTACACTCTACATTTGAATATAGCTATGTAAATTACACTCTGTATATGAATATAGTTCTGAAAAATACACTTGCGAATGAATATAGCTGTAGAAATTACACTCTGCCTATTAATATAGCTATGGAAATTACACTCTGCAATTGAATATCGCTATGGAAATTACACTTTGCATATGAATATAGCTATGGAAATGACACTTTATATGAATATAGTTATGGAAATTACACTCTGCAATTGAATATCGCTATGGAAATTACACTCTGCATATGAATATAGCTGTGTAAATTTCACTCTGCATATGAATATAGCTATGGAAATTACACTCTACATACGAATATAGCTGTGTAAATTTCACTCTGCATATGAATATAGCTATGGAAATTACACTCTACATACGAATATAGCTGTGTAAATTACACTCTGCAATTGAATATCGCTATGGAAATTACACTCTGCAATTGAATATAGCTATGAAAATTACACACTGCATATGAGTATATCTGTGGACATTACACTGCATGTGAACATAGCTGTGGACATTACACTGTGCATGAATATATCTGTAGAAATTACACTTTGCATATGAACATTGCTGTGGACATTACACTCTGCATATCAATATAGCTATGTAAATTACACACTGCATATTAATATCTCTATGGAAATTACACACTGCAATAAAATATAGCTGTAGAAAATACACTCTGCGTATGAATATAGCTCTGAAAAATACACTTGCGTATGAATATAGCTGTAGAAATTACACTCTGCAAATTAATATAGCTATGGAAATTACACTCTGCAATTGAATATCGCTATGGAAATTACACTCTGCATATGAATATAGCTATGGAAATTACACTCTATATATGAATATAATTATGGAAATTACACTCTGCAATTGAATATCGCTATGGAAATTACACTCTGCATATGAATATAGCTATGGAAATTACACTCTGCATATGAATATAGCTGTGTAAATTTCACTCTGCATATGAATATAGCTATGGAAATTACACTCTACATACGAATATAGCTGTGTAAATTACACTCTGCATATGAATATCGCTATGGAAATTACACTCTGCAATTGAATATCGCTATGGAAATTACACTCTGCATATGAATATAGCTGTGTAAATTTCACTCTGCATATGAATATAGCTATGGAAATTACACTCTACATACGAATATAGCTGTGTGAATTTCACTCTGCATATGAATATAGCTATGGAAATTACACTCTACATATGAATATAGCTATGAAAACTACACTCTGCATATGAATATAGCTATGGAAATTACACTCTGCATATGAATATAGCTATGGAAATTACACTCTACATATGAATATAGCTATGGAAATTACACTCTACATTTGAATATAGCTATGTAAATTACACTCTACATATGAATATAGCTATGGAAATTACACTCTACATTTGAATATAGCTATGTAAATTACACTCTGTATATGAATATAGTTCTGAAAAATACACTTGCGAATGAATATAGCTGTAGAAATTACACTCTGCCTATTAATATAGCTATGGAAATTACACTCTGCAATTGAATATCGCTATGGAAATTACACTCTGCATATGAATATAGCTATGGAAATGACACTTTATATGAATATAGTTATGGAAATTACACTCTGCAATTGAATATCGCTATGGAAATTACACTCTGCATATGAATATAGCTGTGTAAATTTCACTCTGCATATGAATATAGCTATGGAAATTACACTCTACATACGAATATAGCTGTGTAAATTTCACTCTGCATATGAATATAGCTATGGAAATTACACTCTACATACGAATATAGCTGTGTAAATTACACTCTGCAATTGAATATCGCTATGGAAATTACACTCTGCAATTGAATATAGCTATGAAAATTACACACTGCATATGAGTATATCTGTGGACATTACACTCTGCAAATTAATATAGCTATGGAAATTACACTCTGCAATTGAATATCGCTATGGAAATTACACTCTGCATATGAATATAGCTATGGAAATTACACTCTATATATGAATATAATTATGGAAATTACACTCTGCAATTGAATATCGCTATGGAAATTACACTCTGCATATGAATATAGCTATGGAAATTACACTCTACATACGAAAATAGCTGTGTAAATTTCACTCTGCTTATGAATAAAGCTATGGAAATTACACTCTACATACAAATATAGCTGTGTAAATTCCACTCTGCATATGAATATCGCTATGGAAATTACACTCTGCAATTGAATATCGCTATGGAAATTACACTCTGCATATGAATATAGCTGTGTAAATTTCACTCTGTATATGAATATAGCTATGGAAATTACACTCTACATACGAATATAGCTGTGTAAATTTCACTCTGCATATGAATATAGCTATGGAAATTACACTCTACATACGAATATAGCTGTGTAAATTACACTCTGCAATTCAATATCGCTATGGAAATTACACTCTGCAATTCAATATCGCTATGGAAATTACACTCTACATATGAATATAGCTGTGTAAATTCCACTCTCCATATCAATATAGCTATGGAAATTACACTCTACATATGAATATAGCTATGGAAATTACACTCTACATTTGAATATAGCTATGTAAATTACACTCTACATATTAATATAGCTATGGAAATTACACTCTACATTTGAATATAGCTATGTAAATTACACTCTGTATATGAATATAGCTATGTAAATTACACTCTACATTTGACTATAGCTACGGATATTACACTCTGCAAATGAATATCGCTATGGAAATTACACTCTGCATACGAATATAGCTGTGTAAATTACAATGCATATGAATATAGCTATGGAAATTACACTCTACATATGATTATCGCTATGTAAATTACACTATGCATGTGAATATAGCTATATAAATTGACATAAGCATATGGATATAGCTAATTACACTCTGCATATGAATATAGCTGTGTACATTTCACACTGCATATGAATATAGCTATGTAAATTACACACTGTATATTAATATCTCTATGGAAATTACACACTGCAATTAAATATAGCTATAGAAAATACACTCTGCGTATGAATATAGCTCTGAAAAATACACTTGCGAATGAATATAGCTGTAGAAATTACACTCTGCATGTTAATATAGCTATGGAAATTACACTCTGCAATTGAATATCTCTATGGAAATTACACTCTGCATATGAATATAGCTATGGAAATTACACTATATATGAATATAGCTATGGAAATTACACTCTGCAATTGAATATCGCTATGGAAATTACACTCTGCATATGAATATAACTGTGTAAATTTCACTCTGCATATGAATATAGCTATGGAAATTACACTCTACATACGAATATAGCTGTGTAAATTTCACTCTGCATATGAATATAGCTATGGAAATTACACTCTACATTCGAATAAAGCTGTGTAAATTACACTCTGCATATGAATATCGCTATGGAAATTACACTCTGCAATTGAATATCGCTATGGAAATTACACTCTGCATATGAATATAGCTGTGTAAATTTCACTCTGCATATGAATATAGCTATGGAAATTACACTCTACATACGAATATAGCTGTGTAAATTACACTCTGCATATGAATATCGCTATGGAAATTACACTCTGCAATTGAATATCGCTATGGAAATTACACTCTGCATATGAATATAGCTGTGTAAATTTCACTCTGCATATGAATATAGCTATGGAAATTACACTCTACATACGAATATAGCTGTGTGAATTTCACTCTGCATATGAATATAGCTATGGAAATTACACTCTACATATGAATATAGCTATGAAAACTACACTCTGCATATGAATATAGCTATGGAAATTACACTCTGCATATGAATATAGCTATGGAAATTACACTCTACATATGAATATAGCTATGGAAATTACACTCTACATTTGAATATAGCTATGTAAATTACACTCTACATATGAATATAGCTATGGAAATTACACTCTACATTTGAATACAGCTATGTAAATTACACTCTGTATATGAATATAGTTCTGAAAAATACACTTGCGAATGAATATAGCTGTAGAAATTACACTCTGCCTATTAATATAGCTATGGAAATTACACTCTGCAATTGAATATCGCTATGGAAATTACACTCTGCATATGAATATAGCTATGGAAATTACACTATATATGAATATAGTTATGGAAATTACACTCTGCAATTGAATATCGCTATGGAAATTACACTCTGCATATGACTATAGCTGTGTAAATTTCACTCTGCATATGAATATAGCTATGGAAATTACACTCTACATACGAATATAGCTGTGTAAATTTCACTCTGCATATGAATATAGCTATGGAAATTACACTCTACATACGAATATAGCTGTGTAAATTACACTCTGCAATTGAATATCGCTATGGAAATTACACTCTGCAATTGAATATAGCTATGAAAATTACACACTGCATATGAGTATATCTGTGGACATTACACTGCATGTGAACATAGCTGTGGACATTACACTGTGCATGAATATATCTGTAGAAATTACACTTTGCATATGAACATTGCTGTGGACATTACACTCTGCATATCAATATAGCTATGTAAATTACACACTGCATATTAATATCTCTATGGAAATTACACACTGCAATAAAATATAGCTGTAGAAAATACACTCTGCGTATGAATATAGCTCTGAAAAATACACTTGCGTATGAATATAGCTGTAGAAATTACACTCTGCATATTAATATAGCTATGGAAATTACACTCTGCAATTGAATATCGCTATGGAAATTACACTCTGCATATGAATATAGCTATGGAAATTACACTCTATATATGAATATAGTTATGGAAATTACACTCTGCAATTGAATATCGCTATGGAAATTACACTCTGCATATGAATATAGCTATGGAAATTACACTCTACATACGAAAATAGCTGTGTAAATTTCACTCTGCTTATGAATATAGCTATGGAAATTACACTCTACATACGAATATAGCTGTGTAAATTCCACTCTGCATATGAATATCGCTATGGAAATTACACTCTGCAATTGAATATCGCTATGGAAATTACACTCTGCATATGAATATAGCTGTGTAAATTTCACTCTGTATATGAATATAGCTATGGAAATTACACTCTACATACGAATATAGCTGTGTAAATTACACTCTGCAATTCAATATCGCTATGGAAATTACACTCTGCAATTGAATATCGCTATGGAAATTACACTCTACATATGAATATAGCTGTGTAAATTCCACTCTCCATATCAATATAGCTATGGAAATTACACTCTACATACGAATATAGCTGTGTAAATTTCACTCTGCATACGAATATAGCTGTGTAAATTACACTCTGCAATTCAATATCGCTATGAAAATTACACACTGCATATGAGTATAACTGTGGACATTACACTGCATGTGAACATAGCTGAGGAAATTACACTTTGCATATGAACATAGCTGTGGACATTACACTCTGAATATGAATATTGCTATGAGAATTACAACACTGCATATGAAGATCGCTATGGAAATTAAACACTGCATATGAATATAGCTATGGAAATTACACTGCATGTGAATATAGCTATGAACATTATATTGTGTATGAATATATCTGTAGAAATACACTCTGCATATGACTATAGATGTGGAAATTTCAGTCTTCATACGAATATAGCTGTGGAAATTACACTATGCATATTAATATAGCTCTAGAAATTACACTCTGCATATGAATATAGCTGTGGACATTACACTATGAAAATTACACACTGCATATGAATATCGCTATGGCAATTAAACACCGCATATGAATATCTCTATGAAAATCAAACACTGTATATGAATATAGCTATGGACATTACCTTCTGCATATGAATTTGGCTATGGAAATTACACACTGCATATCAAAATCGCTATGGAAACTAAAAACTGCATATGAATATAGTTGTGGACATTACACTGCATGTGAATATAGCTGTGGACATTACACTGTGTATGAATATATCTGTAGAAATTACACTCTGCATATAACTATACCTGTGGAAATTACACTCTGCATATGAATATAGCAATGAGAATTACACACTGGATATGAATATCGCTATGGAAATTAAACACTGCATATGAATATATCTGTGGACATTACACTGCATATTGACTATAGCTGAGGACATTACACTGTGTATGAATATATCTGTAGAAAATACACTCTGCATATGAATATATCTGTAGAAATTATAATCTGCATATGAATATAGCTATGAGAAGTACACACTGCATATGAATATCGCTATGGAAATTAAACACTGCATATGTATAGAGCTATGAAAATTACACTGCCTTTGAATATAGCTATGGAAATTACACTCTACATATGATTATAGCTATGTAAATTACACTATGCATGTGAATATAGCTATATAAATTGACATAAGCATATGGATATAGCTAATTACACTCTGCATATGAATATAGCTGTGTACATTTCACACTGCATATGAATATAGCTATGTAAATTACACACTGTATATTAATATCTCTATGGAAATTACACACTGCAATTAAATATAGCTATAGAAAATACACTCTGCGTATGAATATAGCTCTGAAAAATACACTTGCGAATGAATATAGCTGTAGAAATTACACTCTGCATATTAATATAGCTATGGAAATTACACTATGCATATGAATATAGCTATGGAAATTACACTATATATGAATATATCTATGGAAATTACACTCTGCATATGAATATAGCTATGGAAATTACACTCTACATTCGAATAAAGCTGTGTAAATTACACTCTGCATATGAATATCGCTATGGAAATTACACTCTGCAATTGAATATCGCTATGGAAATTACACTCTGCATATGAATATAGCTGTGTAAATTTCACTCTGCATATGAATATAGCTATGGAAATTACACTCTGCATATGAATATAGCTATGGAAATTACACTCTACATATGAATATAGCTATGGAAATTACACTCTACATTTGAATATAGCTATGTAAATTACACTCTACATATGAATATAGCTATGGAATTTACACTCTACATTTGAATATAGCTATGTAAATTACACTCTGTATATGAATATAGCTATGTAAATTACACTCTACATTTGACTATAGCTACGGACATTACACTCTGCAAATGAATATCGCTATGGAAATTACACTCTGCATACGAATATAGCTGTGTAAATTTCACTCTGCATATGAATATAACTATGGAAATTACACTCTGCATATGAATATAGCTATGGAAATTACACTCTACATATGAATATAGCTATGGAAATTACACTCTACATTTGAATATAGCTATGTAAATTACACTCTACATATGAATATAGCTATGGAATTTACACTATGCATGTGAATATAGCTATAGAAATTGACATAAGCATATGGATATAGCTAATTACACTCTGCATATGAATATAGCTGTGTACATTTCACACTGCATATGAATATAGCTATGTAAATTACACACTGTATATTAATATCTTTATGGAAATTACACACTGCAATTAAATATAGCTATAGAAAATACACTCTGCGTATGAATATAGCTCTGAAAAATACATTTGCGTATGAATATAGCTGTAGAAATTACACTCTGCATATTAATATAGCTATGGAAATTACACTCTGCAATTGAATATCGCTATGGAAATTACACTCTGCATATGAATATAGCTATGGAAATTACACTCTATATATGAATATAGCTATGGAAATTACACTCTGCAATTGAATATCGCTATGGAAATTACACTCTGCATATGAATATAGCTGTGTAAATTTCACTCTGTATATGAATATAGCTATGGAAATTACACTCTACATACGAATATAGCTGTGTAAATTACACTCTGCATATGAATATCGCTATGGAAATTACACTCTGCAATTGAATATCGCTATGGAAATTACACTCTGCATATGAATATAGCTGTGTAAATTTCACTCTGCATATGAATATAGCTATGGAAATTACACTCTACATACGAATATAGCTGTGTGAATTTCACTCTGCATATGAATATAGCTATGGAAATTACACTCTACATATGAATATAGCTATGGAAATTACACTCTACATTTGAATATAGCTATGTAAATTACACTCTACATATGAATATAGCTATGGAAATTACACTCTACATTTGAATATAGCTATGTAAATTACACTCTGTATATGAATATAGTTCTGAAAAATACACTTGCGAATGAATATAGCTGTAGAAATTACACTCTGCCTATTAATATAGCTATGGAAATTACACTCTGCAATTGAATATCGCTATGGAAATTACACTCTGCATATGAATATAGCTATGGAAATTACACTATATATGAATATAGTTATGGAAATTACACTCTGCAATTGAATATCGCTATGGAAATTACACTCTGCATATGAATATAGCTGTGTAAATTTCACTCTGCATATGAATATAGCTATGGAAATTACACTCTACATACGAATATAGCTGTGTAAATTTCACTCTGCATATGAATATAGCTATGGAAATTACACTCTACATACGAATATAGCTGTGTAAATTACACTCTGCAATTGAATATCGCTATGGAAATTACACTCTACATACGAATATAGCTGTGTAAATTCCACTCTGCATATGAATATCGCTATGGAAATTACACTCTGCAATTGAATATCGCTATGGAAATTACACTCTGCATATGAATATAGCTGTGTAAATTTCACTCTGTATATGAATATAGCTATGGAAATTACACTCTACATACGAATATAGCTGTGTAAATTACACTCTGCAATTCAATATCGCTATGGAAATTACACTCTGCAATTGAATATCGCTATGGAAATTACACTCTACATATGAATATAGCTGTGTAAATTCCACTCTCCATATCAATATAGCTATGGAAATTACACTCTACATACGAATATAGCTGTGTAAATTTCACTCTGCATACGAATATAGCTGTGTAAATTACACTCTGCAATTCAATATCGCTATGAAAATTACACACTGCATATGAGTATAACTGTGGACATTACACTGCATGTGAACATAGCTGAGGAAATTACACTTTGCATATGAACATAGCTGTGGACATTACACTCTGCATATGAATATTGCTATGAGAATTACAACACTGCATATGAAGATCGCTATGGAAATTAAACACTGCATATGAATATAGCTATGGAAATTACACTGCATGTGAATATAGCTATGAACATTATATTGTGTATGAATATATCTGTAGAAATACACTCTGCATATGACTATAGATGTGGAAATTTCAGTCTTCATACGAATATAGCTGTGGAAATTACACTATGCATATTAATATAGCTCTAGAAATTACACTCTGCATATGAATATAGCTGTGGACATTACACTATGAAAATTACACACTGCATATGAATATCGCTATGGCAATTAAACACCGCATATGAATATCTCTATGAAAATCAAACACTGTATATGAATATAGCTATGGACATTACCTTCTGCATATGAATTTGGCTATGGAAATTACACACTGCATATCAAAATCGCTATGGAAACTAAAAACTGCATATGAATATAGTTGTGGACATTACACTGCATGTGAATATAGCTGTGGACATTACACTGTGTATGAATATATCTGTAGAAATTACACTCTGCATATAACTATACCTGTGGAAATTACACTCTGCATATGAATATAGCAATGAGAATTACACACTGGATATGAATATCGCTATGGAAATTAAACACTGCATATGAATATATCTGTGGACATTACACTGCATATTGACTATAGCTGAGGACATTACACTGTGTATGAATATATCTGTAGAAAATACACTCTGCATATGAATATATCTGTAGAAATTATAATCTGCATATGAATATAGCTATGAGAAGTACACACTGCATATGAATATCGCTATGGAAATTAAACACTGCATATGTATAGAGCTATGAAAATTACACTGCCTTTGAATATAGCTATGAAAATTACACTCTACATATGATTATAGCTATGTAAATTACACTATGCATGTGAATATAGCTATATAAATTGACATAAGCATATGGATATAGCTAATTACACTCTGCATATGAATATAGCTGTGTACATTTCACACTGCATATGAATATAGCTATGTAAATTACACACTGTATATTAATATCTCTATGGAAATTACACACTGCAATTAAATATAGCTATAGAAAATACACTCTGCGTATGAATATAGCTCTGAAAAATACACTTGCGAATGAATATAGCTGTAGAAATTACACTCTGCATATTAATATAGCTATGGAAATTACACTATGCATATGAATATAGCTATGGAAATTACACTATATATGAATATAGCTATGGAAATTACACTCTGCAATTGAATATCGCTATGGAAATTACACTCTGCATATGAATATAGCTGTGTAAATTTCACTCTGCATATGAATATAGCTATGGAAATTACACTCTACATTCGAATAAAGCTGTGTAAATTACACTCTGCATATGAATATCGCTATGGAAATTACACTCTGCAATTGAATATCGCTATGGAAATTACACTCTGCATATGAATATCGCTGTGTAAATTTCACTCTGCATATGAATATAGCTATGGAAATTACACTCTGCATATGAATATAGCTATGGAAATTACACTCTACATATGAATATAGCTATGGAAATTACACTCTACATTTGAATATAGCTATGTAAATTACACTCTACATATGAATATAGCTATGGAATTTACACTCTACATTTGAATATAGCTATGTAAATTACACTCTGTATATGAATATAGCTATGTAAATTACACTCTACATTTGACTATAGCTACGGACATTACACTCTGCAAATGAATATCGCTATGGAAATTACACTCTGCATACGAATATAGCTATGTAAATTACACACTGTATATTAATATCTTTATGGAAATTACACACTGCAATTAAATATAGCTATAGAAAATACACTCTGCGTATGAATATAGCTCTGAAAAATACATTTGCGTATGAATATAGCTGTAGAAATTACACTCTGCATATTAATATAGCTATGGAAATTACACTCTGCAATTGAATATCGCTATGGAAATTACACTCTGCATATGAATATAGCTATGGAAATTACACTCTATATATGAATATAGCTATGGAAATTACACTCTGCAATTGAATATCGCTATGGAAATTACACTCTGCATATGAATATAGCTGTGTAAATTTCACTCTGTATATGAATATAGCTATGGAAATTACACTCTACATACGAATATAGCTGTGTAAATTACACTCTGCATATGCATATCGCTATGGAAATTACACTCTGCAATTGAATATCGCTATGGAAATTACACTCTGCATATGAATATAGCTGTGTAAATTTCACTCTGCATATGAATATAGCTATGGAAATTACACTCTACATACGAATATAGCTGTGTGAATTTCACTCTGCATATGAATATAGCTATGGAAATTACACTCTACATATGAATATAGCTATGGAAATTACACTCTACATTTGAATATAGCTATGTAAATTACACTCTACATATGAATATAGCTATGGAAATTACACTCTACATTTGAATATAGCTATGTAAATTACACTCTGTATATGAATATAGTTCTGAAAAATACACTTGCGAATGAATATAGCTGTAGAAATTACACTCTGCCTATTAATATAGCTATGGAAATTACACTCTGCAATTGAATATCGCTATGGAAATTACACTCTGCATATGAATATAGCTATGGAAATTACACTATATATGAATATAGTTATGGAAATTACACTCTGCAATTGAATATCGCTATGGAAATTACACTCTGCATATGAATATAGCTGTGTAAATTTCACTCTGCATATGAATATAGCTATGGAAATTACACTCTACATACGAATATAGCTGTGTAAATTTCACTCTGCATATGAATATAGCTATGGAAATTACACTCTACATACGAATATAGCTGTGTAAATTACACTCTGCAATTGAATATCGCTATGGAAATTACACTCTACATACGAATATAGCTGTGTAAATTCCACTCTGCATATGAATATTGCTATGGAAATTACACTCTGCAATTGAATATCGCTATGGAAATTACACTCTGCATATGAATATAGCTGTGTAAATTTCACTCTGTATATGAATATAGCTATGGAAATTACACTCTACATACGAATATAGCTGTGTAAATTACACTCTGCAATTCAATATCGCTATGGAAATTACACTCTGCAATTGAATATCGCTATGGAAATTACACTCTACATATGAATATAGCTGTGTAAATTCCACTCTCCATATCAATATAGCTATGGAAATTACACTCTACATACGAATATAGCTGTGTAAATTTCACTCTGCATACGAATATAGCTGTGTAAATTACACTCTGCAATTCAATATCGCTATGAAAATTACACACTGCATATGAGTATAACTGTGGACATTACACTGCATGTGAACATAGCTGAGGAAATTACACTTTGCATATGAACATAGCTGTGGACATTACACTCTGCATATGAATATTGCTATGAGAATTACAACACTGCATATGAAGATCGCTATGGAAATTAAACACTGCATATGAATATAGCTATGGAAATTACACTGCATGTGAATATAGCTATGAACATTATATTGTGTATGAATATATCTGTAGAAATACACTCTGCATATGACTATAGATGTGGAAATTTCAGTCTTCATACGAATATAGCTGTGGAAATTACACTATGCATATTAATATAGCTCTAGAAATTACACTCTGCATATGAATATAGCTGTGGACATTACACTATGAAAATTACACACTGCATATGAATATCGCTATGGCAATTAAACACCGCATATGAATATCTCTATGAAAATCAAACACTGTATATGAATATAGCTATGGACATTACCTTCTGCATATGAATTTGGCTATGGAAATTACACACTGCATATCAAAATCGCTATGGAAACTAAAAACTGCATATGAATATAGTTGTGGACATTACACTGCATGTGAATATAGCTGTGGACATTACACTGTGTATGAATATATCTGTAGAAATTACACTCTGCATATAACTATACCTGTGGAAATTACACTCTGCATATGAATATAGCAATGAGAATTACACACTGGATATGAATATCGCTATGGAAATTAAACACTGCATATGAATATATCTGTGGACATTACACTGCATATTGACTATAGCTGAGGACATTACACTGTGTATGAATATATCTGTAGAAAATACACTCTGCATATGAATATATCTGTAGAAATTATAATCTGCATATGAATATATCTATGAGAAGTACACACTGCATATGAATATCGCTATGGAAATTAAACACTGCATATGTATAGAGCTATGAAAATTACACTGCCTTTGAATATAGCTATGGAAATTACACTCTACATATGATTATAGCTATGTAAATTACACTATGCATGTGAATATAGCTATATAAATTGACATAAGCATATGGATATAGCTAATTACACTCTGCATATGAATATAGCTGTGTACATTTCACACTGCATATGAATATAGCTATGTAAATTACACACTGTATATTAATATCTCTATGGAAATTACACACTGCAATTAAATATAGCTATAGAAAATACACTCTGCGTATGAATATAGCTCTGAAAAATACACTTGCGAATGAATATAGCTGTAGAAATTACACTCTGCATATTAATATAGCTATGGAAATTACACTATGCATATGAATATAGCTATGGAAATTACACTATATATGAATATAGCTATGGAAATTACACTCTGCAATTGAATATCGCTATGGAAATTACACTCTGCATATGAATATAGCTCTGTAAATTTCACTCTGCATATGAATATAGCTATGGAAATTACACTCTACATTCGAATAAAGCTGTGTAAATTACACTCTGCATATGAATATCGCTATGGAAATTACACTCTGCAATTGAATATCGCTATGGAAATTACACTCTGCATATGAATATAGCTGTGTAAATTTCACTCTGCATATGAATATAGCTATGGAAATTACACTCTGCATATGAATATAGCTATGGAAATTACACTCTACATATGAATATAGCTATGGAAATTACACTCTACATTTGAATATAGCTATGTAAATTACACTCTACATATGAATATAGCTATGGAATTTACACTCTACATTTGAATATAGCTATGTAAATTACACTCTGTATATGAATATAGCTATGTAAATTACACTCTACATTTGACTATAGCTACGGACATTACACTCTGCAAATGAATATCGCTATGGAAATTACACTCTGCATACGAATATAGCTGTGTAAATTTCACTCTGCATATGAATATAGCTATGGAAATTACACTCTGCATATGAATATAGCTATGGAAATTACACTCTACATATGAATATAGCTATGGAAATTACACTCTACATTTGAATATAGCTATGTAAATTACACTCTACATATGAATATAGCTATGGAATTTACACTATGCATGTGAATATAGCTATAGAAATTGACATAAGCATATGGATATAGCTAATTACACTCTGCATATGAATATAGCTGTGTACATTTCACACTGCATATGAATATAGCTATGTAAATTACACACAGTATATTAATATCTTTATGGAAATTACACACTGCAATTAAATATAGCTATAGAAAATACACTCTGCGTATGAATATAGCTCTGAAAAATACATTTGCGTATGAATATAGCTGTAGAAATTACACTTTGCATATTAATATAGCTATGGAAATTACACTCTGCAATTGAATATCGCTATGGAAATTACACTCTGCATATGAATATAGCTATGGAAATTACACTCTATATATGAATATAGCTATGGAAATTACACTCTGCAATTGAATATCGCTATGGAAATTACACTCTGCATATGAATATAGCTGTGTAAATTTCACTCTGTATATGAATATAGCTATGGAAATTACACTCTACATACGAATATAGCTGTGTAAATTACACTCTGCATATGAATATCGCTATGGAAATTACACTCTGCAATTGAATATCGCTATGGAAATTACACTCTGCATATGAATATAGCTGTGTAAATTTCACTCTGCATATGAATATAGCTATGGAAATTACACTCTACATACGAATATAGCTGTGTGAATTTCACTCTGCATATGAATATAGCTATGGAAATTACACTCTACATATGAATATAGCTATGGAAATTACACTCTACATTTGAATATAGCTATGTAAATTACACTCTACATATGAATATAGCTATGGAAATTACACTCTACATTTGAATATAGCTATGTAAATTACACTCTGTATATGAATATAGTTCTGAAAAATACACTTGCGAATGAATATAGCTGTAGAAATTACACTCTGCCTATTAATATAGCTATGGAAATTACACTCTGCAATTGAATATCGCTATGGAAATTACACTCTGCATATGAATATAGCTATGGAAATTACACTATATATGAATATAGTTATGGAAATTACACTCTGCAATTGAATATCGCTATGGAAATTACACTCTGCATATGAATATAGCTGTGTAAATTTCACTCTGCATATGAATATAGCTATGGAAATTACACTCTACATACGAATATAGCTGTGTAAATTTCACTCTGCATATGAATATAGCTATGGAAATTACACTCTACATACGAATATAGCTGTGTAAATTACACTCTGCAATTGAATATCGCTATGGAAATTACACTCTGCAATTGAATATAGCTATGAAAATTACACACTGCATATGAGTATATCTGTGGACATTACACTGCATGTGAACATAGCTGTGGACATTACACTGTGCATGAATATATCTGTAGAAATTACACTTTGCATATGAACATTGCTGTGGACATTACACTCTGCATATCAATATAGCTATGTAAATTACACACTGCATATTAATATCTCTATGGAAATTACACACTGCAATAAAATATAGCTGTAGAAAATACACTCTGCGTATGAATATAGCTCTGAAAAATACACTTGCGTATGAATATAGCTGTAGAAATTACACTCTGCATATTAATATAGCTATGGAAATTACACTCTGCAATTGAATATCGCTATGGAAATTACACTCTGCATATGAATATAGCTATGGAAATTACACTCTATATATGAATATAGTTATGGAAATTACACTCTGCAATTGAATATCGCTATGGAAATTACACTCTGCATATGAATATAGCTATGGAAATTACACTCTACATACGAAAATAGCTGTGTAAATTTCACTCTACTTATGAATATAGCTATGGAAATTACACTCTACATACGAATATAGCTGTGTAAATTCCACTCTGCATATGAATATCGCTATGGAAATTACACTCTGCAATTGAATATCGCTATGGAAATTACACTCTGCATATGAATATAGCTGTGTAAATTTCACTCTGTATATGAATATAGCTATGGAAATTACACTCTACATACGAATATAGCTGTGTAAATTTCACTCTGCATATGAATATAGCTATGGAAATTACACTCTACATACGAATATAGCTGTGTAAATTACACTCTGCAATTCAATATCGCTATGGAAATTACTCTCTGCAATTCAATATCGCTATGGAAATTACACTCTACATATGAATATAGCTGTGTAAATTCCACTCTCCATATCAATATAGCTATGGAAATTACACTCTACATATGAATATAGCTATGGAAATTACACTCTACATTTGAATATAGCTATGTAAATTACACTCTACATATGAATATAGCTATGGAAATTACACTCTACATTTGAATATAGCTATGTAAATTACACTCTGTATATGAATATAGCTATGTAAATTACACTCTACATTTGACTATAGCTACGGATATTACACTCTGCAAATGAATATCGCTATGGAAATTACACTCTGCATACGAATATAGCTGTGTAAATTTCACTCTGCATATGAATATAGCTATGGAAATTACACTCTGCATATGAATATAGCTATGGAAATTACACTCTACATATGAATATAGCTATGGAAATTACACTCTACATTTGAATATAGCTATGTAAATTACACTCTACATATGAATATAGCTATGGAATTTACACTATGCATGTGAATATAACTATAGAAATTGACATAAGCATATGGATATAGCTAATTACACTCTGCATATGAATATAGCTGTGTACATTTCACACTGCATATGAATATAGCTATGTAAATTACACACTGTATATTAATATCTTTATGGAAATTACACACTGCAATTAAATATAGCTATAGAAAATACACTCTGCGTATGAATATAGCTCTGAAAAATACATTTGCGTATGAATATAGCTGTAGAAATTACACTCTGCATATTAATATAGCTATGGAAATTACACTCTGCAATTGAATATCGCTATGGAAATTACACTCTGCATATGAATATAGCTATGGAAATTACACTCTATATATGAATATAGCTATGGAAATTACACTCTGCAATTGAATATCGCTATGGAAATTACACTCTGCATATGAATATAGCTGTGTAAATTTCACTCTGTATATGAATATAGCTATGGAAATTACACTCTACATACGAATATAGCTGTGTAAATTACACTCTGCATATGAATATCGCTATGGAAATTACACTCTGCAATTGAATATCGCTATGGAAATTACACTCTGCATATGAATATAGCTGTGTAAATTTCACTCTGCATATGAATATAGCTATGGAAATTACACTCTACATACGAATATAGCTGTGTGAATTTCACTCTGCATATGAATATAGCTATGGAAATTACACTCTACATATGAATATAGCTATGGAAATTACACTCTACATTTGAATATAGCTATGTAAATTACACTCTACATATGAATATAGCTATGGAAATTACACTCTACATTTGAATATAGCTATGTAAATTACACTCTGTATATGAATATAGTTCTGAAAAATACACTTGCGAATGAATATAGCTGTAGAAATTACACTCTGCCTATTAATATAGCTATGGAAATTACACTCTGCAATTGAATATCGCTATGGAAATTACACTCTGCATATGAATATAGCTATGGAAATTACACTATATATGAATATAGTTATGGAAATTACACTCTGCAATTGAATATCGCTATGGAAATTACACTCTGCATATGAATATAGCTGTGTAAATTTCACTCTGCATATGAATATAGCTATGTAAATTACACTCTGTATATGAATATAGCTATATAAATTACACTCTACATTTGACTATAGCTACGGATATTACACTCTGCAAATGAATATCGCTATGGAAATTACACTCTGCATACGAATATAGCTGTGTAAATTTCACTCTGCATATGAATATAGCTATGGAAATTACACTCTGCATATGAATATAGCTATGGAAATTACACTCTACATATGAATATAGCTATGGAAATTACACTCTACATTTGAATATAGCTATGTAAATTACACTCTACATATGAATATAGCTATGGAATTTACACTATGCATGTGAATATAGCTATAGAAATTGACATAAGCATATGGATATAGCTAATTACACTCTGCATATGAATATAGCTGTGTACATTTCACACTGCATATGAATATAGCTATGTAAATTACACACTGTATATTAATATCTTTATGGAAATTACACACTGCAATTAAATATAGCTATAGAAAATACACTCTGCGTATGAATATAGCTCTGAAAAATACATTTGCGTATGAATATAGCTGTAGAAATTACACTCTGCATATTAATATAGCTATGGAAATTACACTCTGCAATTGAATATCGCTATGGAAATTACACTCTGCATATGAATATAGCTATGGAAATTACACTCTATATATGAATATAGCTATGGAAATTACACTCTGCAATTGAATATCGCTATGGAAATTACACTCTGCATATGAATATAGCTGTGTAAATTTCACTCTGTATATGAATATAGCTATGGAAATTACACTCTACATACGAATATAGCTGTGTAAATTACACTCTGCATATGAATATCGCTATGGAAATTACACTCTGCAATTGAATATCGCTATGGAAATTACACTCTGCATATGAATATAGCTGTGTAAATTTCACTCTGCATATGAATATAGCTATGGAAATTACACTCTACATACGAATATAGCTGTGTGAATTTCACTCTGCATATGAATATAGCTATGGAAATTACACTCTACATATGAATATAGCTATGGAAATTACACTCTACATTTGAATATAGCTATGTAAATTACACTCTACATATGAATATAGCTATGGAAATTACACTCTACATTTGAATATAGCTATGTAAATTACACTCTGTATATGAATATAGTTCTGAAAAATACACTTGCGAATGAATATAGCTGTAGAAATTACACTCTGCCTATTAATATAGCTATGGAAATTACACTCTGCAATTGAATATCGCTATGGAAATTACACTCTGCATATGAATATAGCTATGGAAATTACACTATATATGAATATAGTTATGGAAATTACACTCTGCAATTGAATATCGCTATGGAAATTACACTCTGCATATGAATATAGCTGTGTAAATTTCACTCTGCATATGAATATAGCTATGGAAATTACACGCTACATACGAATATAGCTGTGTAAATTTCACTCTGCATATGAATATAGCTATGGAAATTACACTCTACATACGAATATAGCTGTGTAAATTACACTCTGCAATTGAATATCGCTATGGAAATTACACTCTGCAATTGAATATAGCTATGAAAATTACACACTGCATATGAGTATATCTGTGGACATTACACTGCATGTGAACATAGCTGTGGACATTACACTGTGCATGAATATATCTGTAGAAATTACACTTTGCATATGAACATTGCTGTGGACATTACACTCTGCATATCAATATAGCTATGTAAATTACACACTGCATATTAATATCTCTATGGAAATTACACACTGCAATAAAATATAGCTGTAGAAAATACACTCTGCGTATGAATATAGCTCTGAAAAATACACTTGCGTATGAATATAGCTGTAGAAATTACACTCTGCATATTAATATAGCTATGGAAATTACACTCTGCAATTGAATATCGCTATGGAAATTACACTCTGCATATGAATATAGCTATGGAAATTACACTCTATATATGAATATAGTTATGGAAATTACACTCTGCAATTGAATATCGCTATGGAAATTACACTCTGCATATGAATATAGCTATGGAAATTACACTCTACATACGAAAATAGCTGTGTAAATTTCACTCTGCTTATGAATATAGCTATGGAAATTACACTCTACATACGAATATAGCTGTGTAAATTCCACTCTGCATATGAATATCGCTATGGAAATTACACTCTGCAATTGAATATCGCTATGGAAATTACACTCTGCATATGAATATAGCTGTGTAAATTTCACTCTGTATATGAATATAGCTATGGAAATTACACTCTACATACGAATATAGCTGTGTAAATTTCACTCTGCATATGAATATAGCTATGGAAATTACACTCTACATACGAATATAGCTGTGTAAATTACACTCTGCAATTCAATATCGCTATGGAAATTACACTCTGCAATTCAATATCGCTATGGAAATTACACTCTACATATGAATATAGCTGTGTAAATTCCACTCTCCATATCAATATAGCTATGGAAATTACACTCTACATATGAATATAGCTATGGAAATTACACTCTACATTTGAATATAGCTATGTAAATTACACTCTACATATGAATATAGCTATGGAAATTACACTCTACATTTGAATATAGCTATGTAAATTACACTCTGTATATGAATATAGCTATGTAAATTACACTCTACATTTGACTATAGCTACGGATATTACACTCTGCAAATGAATATCGCTATGGAAATTACACTCTGCATACGAATATAGCTGTGTAAATTACAATGCATATGAATATAGCTATGGAAATTACACTCTACATATGATTATAGCTATGTAAATTACACTATGCATGTGAATATAGCTATATAAATTGACATAAGCATATGGATATAGCTAATTACACTCTGCATATGAATATAGCTGTGTACATTTCACACTGCATATGAATATAGCTATGTAAATTACACACTGTATATTAATATCTCTATGGAAATTACACACTGCAATTAAATATAGCTATAGAAAATACACTCTGCGTATGAATATAGCTCTGAAAAATACACTTGCGAATGAATATAGCTGTAGAAATTACACTCTGCATGTTAATATAGCTATGGAAATTACACTCTGCAATTGAATATCGCTATGGAAATTACACTCTGCATATGAATATAGCTATGGAAATTACACTATATATGAATATAGCTATGGAAATTACACTCTGCAATTGAATATCGCTATGGAAATTACACTCTGCATATGAATATAGCTATGGAAATTACACTATATATGAATATAGCTATGGAAATTACACTCTGCAATTGAATATCGCTATGGAAATTTCACTCTGCATATGAATATAGCTGTGTAAATTTCACTCTGCATATGAATATAGCTCTGAAAAATACACTTGCGTATGAATATAGCTGTAGAAATTACACTCTGCATATTAATATAGCTATGGAAATTACATTCTGCAATTGAATATCGCTATGGAAATTACACTCTGCATATGAATATAGCTACGGAAATTACACTCTATATATGAATATAGCTATGGAAATTACACTCTGCAATTGAATATCGCTATGGAAATTACACTCTGCATATGAATATAGCTGTGTAAATTTCACTCTGCATATGAATATAGCTATGGAAATTACACTCTACATACGAATATAGCTGTGTAAATTATACTCTGCATATGAATATCGCTATGGAAATTACACTCTGCAATTGAATATCGCTATGGAAATTACGCTCTGCATATGAATATAGCTGTGTAAATTTCACTCTGCATATGAATATAGCTATGGAAATTACACTCTACATACGAATATAGCTGTGTGAATTTCACTCTGCATATGAATATAGCTATGGAAATTACACTCTACATATGAATATAGCTATGAAAACTACACTCTGCATATGAATATAGCTATGGAAATTACACTCTGCATATGAATATAGCTATGGAAATTACACTCTACATATGAATATAGCTATGTAAATTACACTCTACATATGAATATAGCTATGGAAATTACACTCTACATTTGAATACAGCTATGTAAATTACACTCTGTATATGAATATAGTTCTGAAAAATACACTTGCGAATGAATATAGCTGTAGAAATTACACTCTGCCTATTAATATAGCTATGGAAATTACACTCTGCAATTGAATATCGCTATGGAAATTACACTCTGCATATGAATATAGCTATGGAAATTACACTATATATGAATATAGTTATGGAAATTACACTCTGCAATTGAATATCGCTATGGAAATTACACTCTGCATATGAATATAGCTGTGTAAATTTCACTCTGCATATGAATATAGCTATGGAAATTACACTCTACATACGAATATAGCTGTGTAAATTTCACTCTGCATATGAATATAGCTATGGAAATTACACTCTACATACGAATATAGCTGTGTAAATTACACTCTGCAATTGAATATCGCTATGGAAATTACACTCTGCAATTGAATATAGCTATGAAAATTACACACTGCATATGAGTATATCTGTGGACATTACACTGCATGTGAACATAGCTGTGGACATTACACTGTGCATGAATATATCTGTAGAAATTACACTTTGCATATGAACATTGCTGTGGACATTACACTCTGCATATCAATAGAGCTATGTAAATTACACACTGCATATTAATATCTCTATGGAAATTACACACTGCAATAAAATATAGCTGTAGAAAATACACTCTGCGTATGAATATAGCTCTGAAAAATACACTTGCGTATGAATATAGCTGTAGAAATTACACTCTGCATATTAATATAGCTATGGAAATTACACTCTGCAATTGAATATCGCTATGGAAATTACACTCTGCATATGAATATAGCTATGGAAATTACACTCTATATATGAATATAGTTATGGAAATTACACTCTGCAATTGAATATCGCTATGGAAATTACACTCTGCATATGAATATAGCTATGGAAATTACACTCTACATACGAAAATAGCTGTGTAAATTTCACTCTGCTTATGAATATAGCTATGGAAATTACACTCTACATACGAATATAGCTGTGTAAATTCCACTCTGCATATGAATATCGCTATGGAAATTACACTCTGCAATTGAATATCGCTATGGAAATTACACTCTGCATTTGAATATAGCTGTGTAAATTTCACTCTGTATATGAATATAGCTATGGAAATTACACTCTACATACGAATATAGCTGTGTAAATTTCACTCTGCATATGAATATAGCTATGGAAATTACACTCTACATACGAATATAGCTGTGTAAATTACACTCTGCAATTCAATATTGCTATGGAAATTACACTCTGCAATTCAATATCGCTATGGAAATTACACTCTACATATGAATATAGCTGTGTAAATTCCACTCTCCATATCAATATAGCTATGGAAATTACACTCTACATATGAATATAGCTATGGAAATTACACTCTACATTTGAATATAGCTATGTAAATTACACTCTACATATGAATATAGCTATGGAAATTACACTCTACATTTGAATATAGCTATGTAAATTACACTCTGTATATGAATATAGCTATGTAAATTACACTCTACATTTGACTATAGCTACGGATATTACACTCTGCAAATGAATATCGCTATGGAAATTACACTCTGCATACGAATATAGCTGTGTAAATTTCACTCTGCATATGAATATAGCTATGGAAATTACACTCTGCATATGAATATAGCTATGGAAATTACACTCTACATATGAATATAGCTATGGAAATTACACTCTACATTTGAATATAGCTATGTAAATTACACTCTACATTTGAATATAGCTATGTAAATTACACTCTGTATATGAATATAGCTATGTAAATTACACTCTACATTTGACTATAGCTACGGATATTACACTCTGCAAATGAATATCGCTATGGAAATTACACTCTGCATACGAATATAGCTGTGTAAATTACAATGCATATGAATATAGCTATGGAAATTACACTCTACATATGATTATAGCTATGTAAATTACACTATGCATGTGAATATAGCTATATAAATTGACATAAGCATATGGATATAGCTAATTACACTCTGCATATGAATATAGCTGTGTACATTTCACACTACATATGGATATAGCTATGTAAATTACACACTGTATATTAATATCTCTATGGAAATTACACACTGCAATTAAATATAGCTATAGAAAATACACTCTGCGTATGAATATAGCTCTGAAAAATACACTTGCGAATGAATATAGCTGTAGAAATTACACTCTGCATGTTAATATAGCTATGGAAATTACACTCTGCAATTGAATATCGCTATGGAAATTACACTCTGCATATGAATATAGCTATGGAAATTACACTATATATGAATATAGCTATGGAAATTACACTCTGCAATTGAATATCGCTATGGAAATTACACTCTGCATATGAATATAGCTATGGAAATTACACTATATATGAATATAGCTATGGAAATTACACTCTGCAATTGAATATCGCTATGGAAATTACACTCTGCATATGAATATAGCTGTGTAAATTTCACTCTGCATATGAATATAGCTATGGAAATTACACTCTACATACGAATATAGCTGTGTAAATTTCACTCTGCATATGAATATAGCTATGGAAATTACACTCTACATTCGAATAAAGCTGTGTAAATTACACTCTGCATATGAATATCGCTTTGGAAATTACACTCTGCAATTGAATATCGCTATGGAAATTACACTCTGCATATGAATATAGCTGTGTAAATTTCACTCTGCATATGAATATAGCTATGGAAATTACACTCTGCATATGAATATAGCTATGGAAATTACACTCTACATATGAATATAGCTATGGAAATTACACTCTACATTTGAATATAGCTATGTAAATTACACTCTACATATGAATATAGCTATGGAATTTACACTCTACATTTGAATATAGCTATGTAAATTACAATCTGTATATGAATATAGCTATGTAAATTACACTCTACATTTGACTATAGCTACGGACATTACACTCTGCAAATGAATATCGCTATGGAAATTACACTCTGCATACGAATATAGCTGTGTAAATTACAATACATATGAATATAGCTATGGAAATTACACTCTACATATGAATATAGCTATGTAAATTACACTATGCATGTGAATATAGCTATAGAAATTGACATAAGCATATGGATATAGCTAATTACACTCTGCATATGAATATAGCTGTGTACATTTCACACTGCATATGAATATAGCTATGTAAATTACACACTGTATATTAATATCTCTATGGAAATTACACACTGCAATTAAATATAGCTATAGAAAATACACTCTGCGTGTGAATATAGCTCTGAAAAATACACTTGCGTATGAATATAGCTGTAGAAATTACACTCTGCATATTAATATAGCTATGGAAATTACATTCTGCAATTGAATATCGCTATGGAAATTACACTCTGCATATGAATATAGCTATGGAAATTACACTCTATATATGAATATAGCTATGGAAATTACACTCTGCAATTGAATATCGCTATGGAAATTACACTCTGCATATGAATATAGCTGTGTAAATTTCACTCTGCATATGAATATAGCTATGGAAATTACACTCTACATACGAATATAGCTGTGTAAATTATACTCTGCATATGAATATCGCTATGGAAATTACACTCTGCAATTGAATATCGCTATGGAAATTACACTCTGCATATGAATATAGCTGTGTAAATTTCACTCTGCATATGAATATAGCTATGGAAATTACACTCTACATACGAATATAGCTGTGTGAATTTCACTCTGCATATGAATATAGCTATGAAAATTACACTCTACATATGAATATAGCTATGAAAACTACACTCTGCATATGAATATAGCTATGGAAATTACACTCTGCATATGAATATAGCTATGGAAATTACACTCTACATATGAATATAGCTATGGAAATTACACTCTACATTTGAATATAGCTATGTAAATTACACTCTACATATGAATATAGCTATGGAAATTACACTCTCCATTTGAATACAGCTATGTAAATTACACTCTGTATATGAATATAGTTCTGAAAAATACACTTGCGAATGAATATAGCTGTAGAAATTACACTCTGCCTATTAATATAGCTATGGAAATTACACTCTGCAATTGAATATCGCTATGGAAATTACACTCTGCATACGAATATAGCTATGGAAATTACACTATATATGAATATAGTTATGGAAATTACACTCTGCAATTGAATATCGCTATGGAAATTACACTCTGCATATGAATATAGCTGTGTAAATTTCACTCTGCATATGAATATAGCTATGGAAATTACACTCTACATACGAATATAGCTGTGTAAATTTCACTCTGCATATGAATATAGCTATGGAAATTACACTCTACATACGAATATAGCTGTGTAAATTACACTCTGCAATTGAATATCGCTATGGAAATTACACTCTGCAATTGAATATAGCTATGAAAATTAAAATTACACTCTGCATATGAGTATATCTGTGGACATTACACTGCATGTGAACATAGCTGTGGACATTACACTGTGCATGAATATATCTGTAGAAATTACACTTTGCATATGAACATTGCTGTGGACATTACACTCTGCATATCAATATAGCTATGTAAATTACACACTGCATATTAATATCTCTATGGAAATTACACACTGCAATAAAATATAACTGTAGAAAATACACTCTGCGTATGAATATAGCTCTGAAAAATACACTTGCGTATGAATATAGCTGTAGAAATTACACTCTGCATATTAATATAGCTATGGAAATTACACTCTGCAATTGAATATCGCTATGGAAATTACACTCTGCATATGAATATAGCTATGGAAATTACACTCTATATATGAATATAGTTATGGAAATTACACTCTGCAATTGAATATCGCTATGGAAATTACACTCTGCATATGAATATAGCTATGGAAATTACACTCTACATACGAAAATAGCTGTGTAAATTTCACTCTGCTTATGAATATAGCTATGGAAATTACACTCTACATACGAATATAGCTTTGTAAATTCCACTCTGCATATGAATATCGCAATGGAAATTACACTCTGCAATTGAATATCGCTATGGAAATTACACTCTGCATATGAATATAGCTGTGTAAATTTCACTCTGTATATGAATATAGCTATGGAAATTACACTCTACATACGAATATAGCTGTGTAAATTTCACTCTGCATATGAATATAGCTATGGAAATTACACTCTACATACGAATATAGCTGTGTAAATTACACTCTGCAATTCAATATCGCTATGGAAATTACACTCTGCAATTGAATATCGCTATGGAAATTACACTCTACATATGAATATAGCTGTGTAAATTCCACTCTCCATATCAATATAGCTATGGAAATTACACTCTACATACGAATATAGCTGTGTAAATTTCACTCTGCATACGAATATAGCTGTGTAAATTACACTCTGCAATTCAATATCGCTATGAAAATTACACACTGCATATGAGTATAACTGTGGACATTACACTGCATGTGAACATAGCTGAGGAAATTACACTTTGCATATGAACATAGCTGTGGACATTACACTCTGCATATGAATATTGCTATGAGAATTACAACACTGCATATGAAGATCGCTATGGAAATTAAACACTGCATATGAATATAGCTATGGAAATTACACTGCAGTGAATATAGCTATGAACATTATATTGTGTATGAATATATCTGTAGAAATACACTCTGCATATGACTATAGATGTGGAAATTTCAGTCTTCATACGAATATAGCTGTGGAAATTACACTATGCATATTAATATAGCTCTAGAAATTACACTCTGCATATGAATATAGCTGTGGACATTACACTATGAAAATTACACACTGCATATGAATATCGCTATGGCAATTAAACACCGCATATGAATATCTCTATGAAAATCAAACACTGTATATGAATATAGCTATGGACATTACCTTCTGCATATGCATTTGGCTATGGAAATTACACACTTCATATCAAAATCGCTATGGAAACTAAAAACTGCATATGAATATAGTTGTGGACATTACACTGCATGTGAATATAGCTGTGGACATTACACTGTGTATGAATATATCTGTAGAAATTACACTCTGCATATAACTATACCTGTGGAAATTACACTCTGCATATGAATATAGCAATGAGAATTACACACTGGATATGAATATCGCTATGGAAATTAAACACTGCATATGAATATATCTGTGGACATTACACTGCATATTGACTATAGCTGAGGACATTACACTGTGTATGAATATATCTGTAGAAAATACACTCTGCATATGAATATATCTGTAGAAATTATAATCTGCATATGAATATAGCTATGAGAAGTACACACTGCATATGAATATCGCTATGGAAATTAAACACTGCATATGTATAGAGCTATGAAAATTACACTGCCTTTGAATATAGCTGAGGAAATTACACTCTGCATATGAATATAGCTGTAGAAATTACACTCTGCAGATGAATATAGCTGTAGAAATTACACTCTGCATATGAATATATCTGTAGAAATTATAATCTGCATATGAATATTGCTATGAGAAGTACACACTGCATATGAATATCGCTATGGAAATTAAACACTGCATATGTATAGAGCTATGAAAATTATACACTGCATATGAATATATCTGTAGAAATTACACTTTTCATATGAATATAGCTGTGGAAATGACACACTGCATAAGAATATCGCTTTGGAAATTAAAAACTGAATATGAATATAACTGTGGACATTACACTCAGCATGTGAATATAGCTGTTGGAATAACACTCTGCATACGAATATCGCTATGGAAATTACACTCTGCATATGAATATAGCTATGGAAATTATACTCTACATATGAATATAGCTATGGAAATTACACTCTGCAATTGAATATCGCTATGGAAGTTATACTCTCCATATGAATATAGCTATGAAAATTACACTCTACGTGTGAATATAGCATTGAACATTACGCTCTGCATATTAATATGAGTATAGCTATAGAAATTACACTGCATATGAATATAGCTATGGAAATTACAGTCTGCATATGATTATCGCTATGGAAATTACACTCTGCATATGACTATAGCAATGAAAATTACACTCTGCGTATGTATATAGCATTGAACATTACACTCTGCATATTAATATGAGTACAGCTATAGAAATTACAGTGCATATGAATATAGCTGTGGAAAATACACTCTGCATATGATTATCGCTATGGAAATTATAAACTGCATATGAATTTAATTATGAAATTTACACTGAGCATATTAATATAGCTATAGAAATTAAACTCTACATATGAATATAGCTATGGAAATTACACTGCATATGAATATGACAGAGGAAAATACACTCTGCATGTGAATATAGCAGTAGAAATTACACTCTGCATATGAAAATGGTTGCAGAAATTACACTCTGTATATGAATACAGCTGTAGAAATTACACTCTGCATATGAATATAGCTGTAAAAATTGCAATGTGCATGTATATATATCTGTAGGAATTACACTCTGCATATGAATATAGCTGTAGAAATCTCACTCTACATATGAATATATCTGTATGGATTACACTCTGCATATAAATATATCTGTAGGAATTACACTCTGCATATGAATATGAATATAGCTATAGAAATTACACTGCATATGAATATAGCTGTAGGAAATACACTCTGCATATGAATATAGCTGTGGAGAATAAACTCTGCATATGAAAATGTTTATAGACACGTTACTCTGCGTATGAATATACTGAGCAATTACACTCTGCATATGAATATAGATGTGAATATTACACTCTGCATATGAATATAGCTGTAGAAATCGCACTCTGCATATGAATATAGCTGTAGAAAATACACTGCATATGAATATAGCTATGAACATTACACTCTGCATATGAATATGAGTATAGCTATAGAAATTACACTGCATATGAATATAGCTCTGGAAATTACATTCTGCATATGAATATAGCTATGAAATTACACTGCGTTTGAATATAGCTGAGGAAATTACACTCTGCATATGAATATAGCTGTAGAAATTACACTCTGCAGATGAATATAGCTGTAGAAATTACACTCTGCATATGAATATAGCTGCAGAAATTACATTCTGCATGTGAACATAGCTATGAAAATTACAGTCTGCATATGAATATATATGTAGAAATTACACTCTGCATATGAATATAGCTGTAGAAATTACACTCTGCATATGAATATAGCTGTGAAAATTATACTCTGTGTATGAATATAGCTGTGAACATTACACTCTGCATATGAATATGAGTATAGCTGTGGAAATTACAGTCTGCATATGATTATCGCTATGGAAATTACGACTGCATATGAATTTAATTATGAAATTTACACTGAGCATATTAATATAGCTATAGAAATTAAACTCTACATATGAATATAGCTATGGAAATTACACTGCATATGAATATGACAGATGAAAATACACTCTGTATGTGAATATAGCTGTAGAAATTACACTCTGCATATGAAAATGGTTGCAGAAATTACACTCTGTATATGAATACAGCTGTAGAAATTACACTCTTCATATGAATATAGCTGTAGAAATTGCAATGTGCATGTAAATATATCTGTAGGAATTACACTCTGCATATGAATATAGCTGTAGAAATCTCACTCTACATATGAATATATCTGTATGGATTACACTCTGCATATAAATATATCTGTAGGAATTACACTCTGCATATGAATATGAATATAGCTATAGAAATTACACTGCATATGAATATAGCTGTAGGAAATACACTCTGCATATGAATATAGCTGTGGAGAATAAACTCTGCATATGAAAATGTTTATAGACACGTTACTCTGCGTATGAATATACTGAGCAATTACACTCTGCATATGAATATAGATGTGAAAATTACACTCTGCATATGAATATAGCTGTAGAAATCGCACTCTGCATATGAATATAGCTGTAGAAAATACACTGCATATGAATATAGCTATGAACATTACACTCTGCATATGAATATGAGTATAGCTATAGAAATTACACTGCATATGAATATAGCTCTGGAAATTACATTCTGCATATGAATATAGCTATGAAATTACACTGCGTTTGAATATAGCTGAGGAAATTACACTCTGCATATGAATATAGCTGTAGAAATTACACTCTGCAGATGAATATAGCTGTAGAAATTACACTCTGCATATGAATATAGCTGCAGAAATTACATTCTGCATGTGAACATAGCTATGAAAATTACAGTCTGCATATGAATATATATGTAGAAATTACACTCTGCATATGAATATAGCTGTAGAAATTACACTCTGCATATGAATATAGCTGTGAAAATTATACTCTGTGTATGAATATAGTTGTGAACATTACACTCTGCATATGAATATGAGTATAGCTGTGGAAATTACAGTCTGCATATGATTATCGCTATGGAAATTACGACTGCATATGAATTTAATTATGAAATTTACACTGAGCATATTAATATAGCTATAGAAATTAAACTCTACATATGAATATAGCTATGGAAATTACACTGCATATGAATATGACAGAGGAAAATACACTCTGCATGTGAATATAGCTGTAGAAATTACACTCTGCATATGAAAATGGTTGCAGAAATTACACTCTGTATATGAATACAGCTGTAGAAATTACACTCTGCATATGAATATAGCTGTAGAAATTGCAATGTGCATGTAAATATATCTGTAGGAATTACACTCTGCATATGAATATAGCTGTAGAAATCTCACTCTACATATGAATATATCTGTATGGATTACACTCTGCATATAAATATATCTGTAGGAATTACACTCTGCATATGAATATGAATATAGCTATAGAAATTACACTGCATATGAATATAGCTGTAGGAAATACACTCTGCATATGAATATAGCTGTGGAGAATAAACTCTGCATATGAAAATGTTTATAGACACGTTACTCTGTGTATGAATATACTGAGCAATTACACTCTGCATATGAATATAGATGTGAAAATTACACTCTGCATATGAATATAGCTGTAGAAATCGCACTCTGCATATGAATATAGCTGTAGAAAATACACTGCATATGAATATAGCTATGAACATTACACTCTGCATATGAATATGAGTATAGCTATAGAAATTACACTGCATATGAATATAGCTCTGGAAATTACATTCTGCATATGAATATAGCTATGAAATTACACTGCGTTTGAATATAGCTGAGGAAATTACACTCTGCAGATGAATATAGCTGTACAAATTACACTCTGCATATGAATATAGCTGCAGAAATTACATTCTGCATGTGAACATAGCTATGAAAATTACAGTCTGCGTATGAATATATATGTAGAAATTACACTCTGCATATGAATATAGCTGTAGAAATTACACTCTGCATATGAATATAGCTGTGAAAATTATACTCTGTGTATGAATATAGCTGTGAACATTACACTCTGCATATGAATATGAGTATAGCTGTGGAAATTACAGTCTGCATATGATTATCGCTATGGAAATTACGACTGCATATGAATTTAGCTATTACAATTAAACTGAGCACATTAATATAGCTATGGAAATTAAACTCTGCATATGAATATCGCTATGGAAATTACACAAAGCATATTAATATAGCTATAGAAATTACACTCTGCATACGAATTCAGCTAGTGAAATTACACTAAGCATATAAATTTAGGTATAGAAATTACACTCTGCATGTGAATATAGCTATGGAAATTACACTCTGCGTATGAATATAGCATTGAACATTACACTCTGCATATTAATATGAGTATAGCTATAGAAATTACACTGCATATGAATATAGCTGAGGAAATTACACTCTGCACATGATTATCGCTATGGAAATTACAAACTGCATATGAATTTAATTATGAAATTTACACTGAGCATATTAATATACCTATAGAAATTAAACTCTGCATATGAATATAGCTATGGAAATTACACTAAGCATATGAATATAGCTGTGGACATTACACTCTGCATATGAATATGAATATAGCTATAAAAATTACACTGCATATGAATATGACAGTGGAAAATGCACTCTGCATGTGAATATAGCTGTAGAAATTACACTCTGCATATGAAAATGGTTGCAGAAATTACAGTCTGTATATGAATACAGCTGTAGAAATTACACTCTGCATTTGAATATAGCTGTAGAAATTGCATTGTGCATGCAAATATATCTGTAGGAATTACAATCTGCATATGAATATAGCTGTAGAAATCTCACTCTGCATATGAATATATCTGTATGGTTTACAGTCTGCATATAAATATATCTGTAGGAATTACACTCTGCATATGAATATGAATATAGCTATAGAAATTACACTGCATATGAATATAGCTGTAGGAAATACACTCTGCATATGAATATAGCTGTAGAGAATAAACTCTGCATATGAAAATGTTTATAGACACGTTACTCTGCGTATGAATATACTGAGCAATTACACTCTGCATATGAATATAGATGTGAAAATTACACTCTGCATATGAATATAGCTGTAGAAATCGCACTCTGCATATGAATATAGCTGTAGAAAATACACTGCATATGAATATAGCTGTGAACTTTACACTCTGCATATGAATATGAGTATAGCTATAGAAAATACACAGCATATGAATATAGCTGTGGAAATTACATTCTGCATATGAATATAGCTATGAAAATTACACTGCGTTTGAATATAGCTGAGGAAATTACACTCTGCATATGAATATAGCTGTAAAAATTACACTCTGCATATGAATATAGCTGTGAAAATTATACTCTGTGTATGAATATAGCTGTGAACATTACACTCTGCATATGAATATGAGTATAGCTGTGGAAATTACAGTCTGCATATGATTATCGCTATGGAAATTACGACTGCATATGAATTTAGCTATTACAATTAAACTGAGCACATTAATATAGCTATGGAAATTAAACTCTGCATATGAATATCGCTATGGAAATTACACAAAGCATATTAATATAGCTATAGAAATTACACTCTGCATACGAATTCAGCTAGTGAAATTACACTAAGCATATAAATTTAGGTATAGAAATTACACTCTGCATGTGAATATAGCTATGGAAATTACACTCTGCGTATGAATATAGCATTGAACATTACACTCTGCATATTAATATGAGTATAGCTATAGAAATTACACTGCATATGAATATAGCTGAGGAAATTACACTCTGCACATGATTATCGCTATGGAAATTACAAACTGCATATGAATTTAATTATGAAATTTACACTGAGCATATTAATATACCTATAGAAATTAAACTCTGCATATGAATATAGCTATGGAAATTACACTAAGCATATGAATATAGCTGTGGACATTACACTCTGCATATGAATATGAATATAGCTATAAAAATTACACTGCATATGAATATGACAGTGGAAAATGCACTCTGCATGTGAATATAGCTGTAGAAATTACACTCTGCATATGAAAATGGTTGCAGAAATTACAGTCTGTATATGAATACAGCTGTAGAAATTACACTCTGCATTTGAATATAGCTGTAGAAATTGCATTGTGCATGCAAATATATCTGTAGGAATTACAATCTGCATATGAATATAGCTGTAGAAATCTCACTCTGCATATGAATATATCTGTATGGTTTACAGTCTGCATATAAATATATCTGTAGGAATTACACTCTGCATATGAATATGAATATAGCTATAGAAATTACACTGCATATGAATATAGCTGTAGGAAATACACTCTGCATATGAATATAGCTGTAGAGAATAAACTCTGCATATGAAAATGTTTATAGACACGTTACTCTGCGTATGAATATACTGAGCAATTACACTCTGCATATGAATATAGATGTGAAAATTACACTCTGCATATGAATATAGCTGTAGAAATCGCACTCTGCATATGAATATAGCTGTAGAAAATACACTGCATATGAATATAGCTGTGAACTTTACACTCTGCATATGAATATGAGTATAGCTATAGAAAATACACAGCATATGAATATAGCTGTGGAAATTACATTCTGCATATGAATATAGCTATGAAAATTACACTGCGTTTGAATATAGCTGAGGAAATTACACTCTGCATATGAATATAGCTGTAGAAATTACACTCTGCAGATGAATATCTGTAGAAATTACACTCTGCATATGAATATAGCTGCAGAAATTACATTCTGCATATGAACGTAACTGTGAAAATTACACTCTGCATAAGAATATATCAGTAGAAATTACACTCTGCATATGAATATAGCTGCAGAAATTACATTCTGCATATGAATATAGCTATGAATATTACAATCTGTGTATGAATATAGCTGTAGAAATTACACTCTGCATATGAATATAGCTGTGAAAATTACACTCTGCGTATGAATATAGCTGTGAACATTACACTCTGCATATGAATATGAGTATAGCTTTAGAAATTACACTCTATATGAATATAGCTGTGGAACTTACATTCTGCATACATATGAATATAACTGTGGAAATTACAGTCTGCATATGATTATCACTATGGAAATTACGACTGCATATGAATTTACCTATTAAAATTAAACTGAGCATATTAATATAGCTATGGAAATTATACTCTGCATATTAATATAGCTATGGAAAATACACAAAACATATTAATATAGCTATGGAAATTACACTCTGCATACGAATTCAGCTAGTGAAATTACACTAAGCATATAAATTTAGGTATAGAAATTACACTCTGCATGTGAATATAGCTATGGAAATTACACTCTGCATATGAATATAGCTATGGAAATTACACTGTTCATATGAATATAGCTGTAGAAATACACTCTGCATATGAATATAGCTGTAGAAATCTCACTCTGCATATGAATATATCTCTATGGATTACACTCTGCATATAAATATATCTGTAGGAATTACACTCTGCATGTGAATATGAATATAGCTATAGAAATTACACTGCATATGAATATGGCTGTAGAAAATACACTCTGCATATGAATATAGATGTAGAAAATACACTCTGCATATGAAGATGGTTATAGACACTATACTCTGCATATGAATATACTGAGCATTTACACTCTGCATATGAATATAGATGTGAAAATTACACTCTTCATATGAATATAGCTGTAGAAATTACACTCTGCATATGAAAATTGTTGCAGAAATTACACTCTGTATATGAATACAGCTGTAGAAATTGCAATGTGCATGTAAATATATCTGTATGAATTACACTCAGCATATGAATATAGCTGTAGAAATCTCACTCTGTATATGAATATATCTCTATGGATTACACTCTGCATATAAATATATCTGTAGGAATTACACTCTGCATGTGAATATGAATATAGCTATAGAAATTACACTGCATATGAATATGGCTGTAGAAAATACACTCTGCATATGAATATAGCTGTAGAAAATACACTCTGCATATGAAGATGGTTATAGACACTATACTCTGCATATGAATATACTGAGCATTTACACTCTGCATATGAATATAGATGTGAAAATTACACTCTTCATATGAATATAGCTGTAGAAATTACACTCTGCATATGAATATAGCTGTAGAAATCTCACTCTGCATATGAATATAGCTATGAAAATTACACTCTGCGTATGAATATAGCTGTGAACATTACACTCTGTATATGAATATGAGTATAGCTATAGAAATTACACTGCATATGAATATAGCTGTGGAAATTACACTCTGCATATGAATATAGCTGTAGAAATTACACTCTGCATATGAATATAGCTGTAGAAATCTCTCTCTGCATATGAATATAGCTATGAAAATTACACTATGCGTATGAATATAGCTGTGAACATTACACTCTGTATATGAATATGAGTATGGCTATAGAAATTTCACTGCATACGAATATAGCTGTGGAAATTACACTCTGCATATGAATATAGCTGTAGAAATTACACTCTGCATGTGAATATAGCTGTAGAAATCTCACTCTGCATATGAATATAGCTATGAAAATTACACGATGCGTATGAATATAGCTGTGAACATTACACTCTGTATATGAATATGAGTATAGCTATAGAAATTACACTGTATATGAATATAGCTATGGAACTTACACTCTGCATACATATGAATATATCTGTGGAAATTACAGTCAGCATATGATTATCGCTATGGAAATTACGACTGCATATGAATTTAGCTATTAAAATTAAACTGAGCATATTAATATAGCTATGGAAATTAAACCCTGCATATGAATATAGCTATGGAAATTACACAAAGCATATTAATATAGCTATGGAAATTACACTCTGCATACGAATTCAGCTAGAGAAATTACACTAACCATATAAATTTAGGTATAGAAATTACACTCTGCATGTGAATATAGCTATGGAAATTACACTCTGCATGTGACGATAGCTATAGAAATTACACTGCATATAAATATAGCTGTGGAAATTACACTCTGCATATGAATATAGCTGTAGAAATCTCACTCTGCATACGAATATAGCTGTAGAAAATGCACTCTGCTTATGAACATAGCTGTGGACATTACACTATGCATATGAATATAACTGTAGCAATTACACTCTGCATATGATATTGGTCTGGAAATTACACTCTGCATATGAATATAGCTATAGAAATTACACTTTTCATATGAATATAGCTGTAGAAATACACTCTGCATATGAATATAGCTGAGAAAATTACACTCTGCGTATGAATATTGCTGTGAACATTACACTCTGCATATGAATATGAGTATAGCTATAGAAATTACACTGTATATGAATATAGCAGTGGAACTTACACTCTGCATACATATGAATATAGCTGTGGAAATTACAGTCTGCATATGATTATCGCTATGGAAATTACGACTGCATATGAATATGGCAGTGGAAAATGCACTCTGCATGTGAATATAGCTGTAGAAAACACACTCTGCATATGAAAATCGTTGCAGAAATTACACTTTGTAAATGAATACAGCTGTAGAAATTACACTCTGCATATGAATATAGCTGTAGGAATTGCAATGTGCATGTAAATATATCTGTAGGAATTACACTCTGCATATGATTATGAATATAGCTATAGAAATTACACTGCATATGAATATGGTTGTAGAAAATACACTCTGCATATGAATATAGCTGTAGAAAATACACTCTGCATATGAAAATGGTTATAGACACTATATTCTGCATATGAATATAGCTATGGAAATTACACTATATATGAATATAGCTATAGAAATTACACTGCATATGAATATAGCTGTAGGAAATACACTCTGCATATGAATATAGCTGTAGAGAATAAACTCTGCATATGAAAATGTTTATAGACACGTTACTCTGCGTATGAATATACTGAGCAATTACACTAACCATATAAATTTAGGTATAGAAATTACACTCTGCATGTGAATATAGCTATGGAAATTACACTCTGCATATGAATATAGCTATGGAAATTACACTGTTTATATGAATATAGCTGTAGAAATACACTCTGCATATGAATATAGCTGTAGAAAATACACTCTGCATATGAATATAAAGCAATGAAAATTACACTCTGCGTATGAATATAGCATTGAACATTACACTCTGCATATTAATATGAGTATAGCTATAGAAATTTCACTGCATATGAATATAGCTGCATAAATTACATTCTGCATATGAATATAGCTATGAAAATTACACTCTGCATATGAATATGGCTGTAGAAATTACACTCTGCATATGAATATGAGTATGGCTATAGAAATGAATATAGCTATGGAAATTACACTAAGCATATGAATATAGCTGTGGACATTACACTCTGCATATGAATATGAATATAGCTATAAAAATTACACTGCATATGAATATGACAGTGGAAAATGCACTCTGCGTGTGAATATAACTGTAGAAATTACACTCTGCATATGAAAATGGTTCCAGAAATTACACTCTGTATATGAATACAGCTGTAGAAATTACACTCTGCATATGAATATAGCTGTAGAAATTACACTGCATATGAATATGGCTGTAGAAAATACACTCTGCATATGAATATAGCTGTAGAAAATACACTCTGCATATGAAAATTGTTATAGACACTATACTCTGCATATGAATATACTGAGCATTTACACTCTGCATATGAAAATAGATGTGAAAATTACACTCTTCATATAAATATAGCTGTAGAAATTACACTCTGCATATGAAAATTGTTGCAGAAATTACACTCTGTATATGAATACAGCTCTAGAAATTGCAATGTGCATGTAAATATATCTGTATGAATTACACTCTGCATATGAATATAGCTGTAGAAATCTCACTCTGCATATGAATATATCTCTATGGATTACACTCTGCATATAAATATATCTGTAGGAATTACACTCTGCATGTGAATATGAATATAGCTATAGAAATTACACTGCATATGAATATGGCTGTAGAAAATACACTCTGCATATGAATATAGCTGTAGAAAATAAACTCTGCATATGAAAATGGTTATAGACACTATACTCTGCATATGAATATACTGAGCATTTACACTCTGCATATGAATATAGATGTGAAAATTACACTCTTCATATGAATACAGCTGTAGAAATTACACTCTGCATATGAATATAGCTGTAGAAATCTCACTCTGCATATGAATATAGCTATGAAAATTACACTCTGCGTATGAATATAGCTGTGAACATTACACTCTGCATATGAATATGAGTATAGCGATAGAAATTACACTGCATATGAATATAGCTGTGGAAATTACACTCTGCATATGAATATATATGTAGAAATTACACTCTGCATATGAATATAGCTGTAGAAATCTCACTCTGCATATGAATATAGCTATGAAAATTACACTATGCGTATGAATATAGCTGTGAACATTACACTCTGTATATGAATATGAGTATGGCTATAGAAATTTCACTGCATATGAATATAGCTGTGGAAATTACACTCTGCATATGAATATAGCTGTAGAAATTACACTCTGCATGTGAATATAGCTGTAGAAATCTCACTCTGCATATGAATATAGCTATGAAATTTACACGATGCATATGAATATAGCTGTGAACATTACACTCTGTATATGAATATGAGTATAGCTCTTGAAATTACACTGTATATGAATATAGCTATGGAACTTACACTCTGCATACATATGAATATATCTGTGGAAATTACAGTCAGCATATGATTATCGCTTTGGAAATTACGACTGCATATGAATTTAGCTATTAAAATTAAACTGAGCATATTAATATAGCTATGGAAATTAAACCCTGCATATGAATATAGCTATGGAAATTACACAAAGCATATTAATATAGCTATGGAAATTACACTCTGCATACGAATTCAGCTAGAGAAATTACACTAAGCATATAAATTTAGGTATAGAAATTACACTCTGCATGTGAATATAGCTATGGAAATTATACTCTGCATATGACGATAGCTATAGAAATTACACTGCATATAAATATAGCTGTGGAAATTACACTCTGCATATGAATATAGCTGTAGCAATCTCACTCTGCATACGAATATAGCTGTAGAAAATGCACTCTGCTTATGAACATAGCTGTGGACATTACACTATGCATATGAATATAACTGTAGCAATTACACTCTGCATATGATATTGGTCTGGAAATTACACTCTGCATATGAATATAGCTATAGAAATTACACTTTTCATATGAATATAGCTGTAGAAATACACTCTGCATATGAATATAGCTGAGAAAATTACACTCTGCGTATGAATATTGCTGTGAACATTACACTCTGCATATGAATATGAGTATAGCTATAGAAATTACACTGTATATGAATATAGCTGTGGAACTTACACTCTGCATACATATGAATATAGCTGTGGAAATTACAGTCTGCATATGATTATCGCTATGGAAATTACGACTGCATATGAATATGGCAGTGGAAAATGCACTCTGCATGTGAATATAGCTGTAGAAAACACACTCTGCATATGAAAATCGTTGCAGAAATTACACTTTGTAAATGAATACAGCTGTAGAAATTACACTCTGCATATGAATATGGCTGTAGAAAATACACTCTGCATATGAATATAGCTGTAGAAAATACACTCTGCATATGAAAATGGTTATAGACACTATACTCTGCATATGAATATACTGAGCAATTACACTCTGCATATGAATATAGCTATGAAAATTACACTCTGCGTATAAATATAGCTGTGAACATTACACTCTGTATATGAATATGAGTATAGCTATAGAAATTACACTGCATATGAATATAGCTATGACAATTACACTCTGCGAATGAATATAGCTGTAGAAATTACACTCTCCATATGAATATAGCTGTAGAAATTACACTCTGCATATGAATATAGCTGAAGAAATCACACTCTGCATATGAATATAGCTGTGAAAATTACACTCTGCGTATAAATATAGCTGTGAACATTACACTCTGCATATGAATATAGCTGTAGAAATCTCACTCTGCATACGAATATAGCTGTAGAAAATGCACTCTGCTTATGAACATAGCTGTGGACATTACACTATGCATATGAATATAACTGTAGGAATTACTCTCTGCATATGAATATAGCTGTAGAAATCTCACTCTGCATATGAATATATCTGCATGGATTACACTCTGCATATAAATATATCTGTTGGAATTACACTCTGCAAATGAATATGAATATAGCTATAGAAATTACACTGCATATGAATATAGCTGTAGGAAATACACTCTGCATATGAATATAGCTGTAGAGAATAAACTCTGCATATGAAAATGTTTATAGACACGTTACTCTGCGTATGAATATACTGAGCAATTACACTCTGCATATGAATATAGCTGTAGAAAATACACTGCATATGAATATAGCTGTGAACATTACACTCTGCATATGAATATGAGTATAGCTATAGAAATTACACTGCATATGAATATAGCTGTGGAAATTACATTCTGCATATGAATATAGCTATGAAATTACACTGCGTTTGAATATAGCTGTAGAAGTTACACTCTGCATATGAATATAGCTGTAGAAATTACACTCTGCATATGAATATAGCTGAAGAAATTACACTCTGCATATGAATATAGCTGTGAAAATTACACTCTGCGTATAAATATAGCTGTGAACATTACACTCTGCATATGAATATAGCTGTACAAATCTCACTCTGCATACGAATATAGCTGTAGAAAATGCACTCTGCTTATGAACATAGCTGTGGACATTACACTATGCATATGAATATAACTGTAGGAATTACACTCTGCATATGAATATAGCTGTGGAAATCGCACTCTGCATATGAATATAGCTGTAGAAAATACACTGCATATGAATATAGCTGTGAACATTACACTCTGCATATGAATATGAGTATAGCTATAGAAATTACACTGCATATGAATAGCTGTGGAAATTACATTCTGCATATGAATATAGCTATGAAAATTACACTGCGTTTGAATATAGCTGAGGAAATTACACTCTGCATATGAATATAGCTGTAGAAATTACACTCTGCAGATGAATATAGCTGTAGAAATTACACTCTGCATATGAATATAGCTGCAGAAATTACATTCTGCATATGAAAGTAGCTGTGAAAATTACACTCTGCATATGAATATATCAGTAGAAATTACACTCTGCATATAAATATATCTGTTGGAATTACACTCTGCAAATGAATATTAATATAGCTATAGAAATTACACTGCATATGAATATAGCTGTAGGAAATACACTCTGCATATGAATATAGCTGTAGAGAATAAACTCTGCATATGAAAATGTTTATAGACACGTTACTCTGCATATGAATATACTGAGCAATTACACTCTGCATATGAATATAGCTGTAGAAAATACACTGCATATGAATATAGCTGTGAACATTACACTCTGCATATGAATATGAGTATAGCTATAGAAATTACACTGCATATGAATATAGCTGTGGAAATTACATTCTGCATATGAATATAGCTATGAAATTACACTGCGTTTGAATATAGCTGTAGAAGTTACACTCTGCATATGAATATAGCTGTAGAAATTACACTCTGCATATGAATATAGCTGAAGAAATTACACTCTGCATATGAATATAGCTGTGAAAATTACACTCTGCGTATAAATATAGCTGTGAACATTACACTCTGCATTTGAATATAGCTGTACAAATCTCACTCTGCATACGAATATAGCTGTAGAAAATGCACTCTGCTTATGAACATAGCTGTGGACATTACACTATGCATATGAATATAACTGTAGGAATTACACTCTGCATATGAATATAGCTGTAGAAATCGCACTCTGCATATGAATATAGCTGTAGAAAATACACTGCATATGAATATAGCTGTGAACATTACACTCTGCATATGAATATGAGTATAGCTATAGAAATTACACTGCATATGAATAGCTGTGGAAATTACATTCTGCATATGAATATAGCTATGAAAATTACACTGCGTTTGAATATAGCTGAGGAAATTACACTCTGCATATGAATATAGCTGTAGAAATTACACTCTGCAGATGAATATAGCTGTAGAAATTACACTCTGCATATGAATATAGCTGCAGAAATTACATTCTGCATATGAAAGTAGCTGTGAAAATTACACTCTGCATATGAATATATCAGTAGAAATTACACTCTGCATATGAATATAGCTGTAGAAATTACACTCTGCATATGAATATAGCTGTGAAAATTACACTCTGCGTATGAATATAGCTGTGAACATTACTCTCTGCATATGAATATCAGTATAGCTATAGAAATTACACTCTATATGAATATAGCTGTGGAACTTACATTCTGCATACATATGAATATAGCTGTGGAATTTACAGTCTGCATATAATAATCGCTATGGAAATTACGACTGCATATGAATTTAGCTATTAAAATTAAACTGAGCATATTAATATAGCTATGGAAATTACACTCTGCATACGAATTCAGCTAGTGAAATTACACTAATCATATAAATTTAGGTATAGAAATTACACTCTGCATATGAATATAGCTATGGAAATTACACTGTTTATATGAATATAGCTGTAGAAATACACTCTGCATATGAATATAGCTGTAGAAAATACACTCTGCATATGAATATAGCAATGAAAATTACACTCTGCGTATGAATATAGCATTGAACATTACACTCTGCATATTAATATGAGTATAGCTATAGAAATTACACTGCATATGAATATAGCTGCATAAATTACATTCTGCATATGAATATAGCTATGAAAATTACACAAAGCATATTAATATAGCTATGGAAATTACACTCTGCATACGAATTCAGCTAGTGAAATTACACTAAGCATATAAATTTAGGTATAGAAATTACACTCTGCATGTGAATATAGCTATGGAAATTACACTCTGCATATGAATATAGCTATGGAAATTACACTGTTTATATGAATATAGCTGTAGAAATACACTCTGCATATGAATATAGCTGTAGAAAATACAGTCTGCATATGAATATAGCAATGAAAATTATACTCTGCGTATGAATATAGCATTGAACATTACACTCTGCATATTAATATGAGTATAGCTATAGAAATTACACTGCATATGAATATAGCTGCATAAATTACATTCTGCATATGAATATAGCTATGAAAATTACACTCTGCATATGAATATGGCTGTAGAAATTACACTCTGCATATGAATATGAGTATGGCTATATAAATTACACTGCATATAAATATATCTGTGGAAATTACATTCTGCATATGAATATAGCTATGAAAATTACACTCTGCGTATGAATATAGCTGTGAACATTACACTCTGCATATGAATATGAGTATAACTATAGAAATTAATTACACTGTATATGAATATAGCTGTGGAACTTACATTCTGCATACATATGAATATAGCTGTGGAAATTACAGTCTGCATATGATTATCGCTTTGGAAATTACGACTGCATATGAATTTAGCTATTAAAATTAAACTGAGCATATTAATATAGCTATGGAAATTAAACTCTGCATATGAATATAGCTATGGAAATTACACAAAGCTTATTAATATAGCTATGGAAATTACACTCTGCATACGAATTCAGCTAGTGAAATTACACTAAGCATATAAATTTAGGTATAGAAATTACACTCTGCATGTGAATATAGCTATGGAAATTACACTCTGCATATGACGATAGCTATAGAAATTACACTGCATATGAATATAGCTGTGGAAATTACAGTCTGCATATGATTATCGCTATGGAAATTACGACTGCATATGAATTTAGCTATTAAAATTAAACTGAGCATATTAATATAGCTATGGAAATTAAAATCTGCATATGAATATAGCTATGGAAATTACACAAAGCATATTAATATAGCTATGGAAATTACACTCTGCATACGAATTCAGCTATGGAAATTACACTAAGCATATAAATTTAGGTATAGAAATTACACTCTGCATGTGAATATAGCTGTAGAAATCTCACTCTGCATATGAATATAGCTGTAGAAATCTCACTCTGCATACGAATATAGCTGTAGAAAATGCACTCTGCTTATGAACATAGCTATGGACATTACACTATGCATATGAATATAACTGTAGCAATTACACTCTGCATATGATGTTCGTCTGGAAATTACACTCTGCATATAAATATAGCTATAGAAATTACACTTTTCATATGAATATAGCTATAGAAATTACACTGTATATGAATATAGCTGTGGAACTTACATTCTGCATAAATATGAATATAGCTGTGGAAATCTCACTCTGCATATGAATATAGCTATGAAAATTACACTCTGCGTATGAATATAGCTGTGAACATTACGCTCTGTATATGAATATGAGTATGGCTATAGAAATTACACTGCATATGAATATAGCTGTGGAAATTACACTCTGCATATGAATATGGCTGTAGAAATTACACTCTGCATATGAATATAGCTGTAGAAATCTCACTCTGCATATGAATATAGCTATGAAAATTACACGCTGCGTATGAATATAGCTGTGAACATTACACTCTGTATATGAATATGAATATGAATATGAGTATAGCTATAGAAATTACACTGTATATGAATATAGCTGTGGAAATTACAGTCTGCATATGATTATCGCTATGGAAATTACGACTGCATATGAATATGGCAGTGGAAAATGCATTCTGCATGTGAATATAGCTGTAGAAAACACACTCTGCATATGATAATGGTTGCAGAAATTACACTCTGTATATGAATACAGCTGTAGAAAATACACTCTGCATATGAATATAGCTGTAGAAATTGCAATGTGCATGTAAATATATCTGTAGGAATTACACTCTGCATATGAATGTGAATATAGCTATAGAAATTACACTGCATATGAATATGGCTGTAGAAAATACACTCTGCATATGAATATAGATGTAGAAAATACACTCTGCATATGAAAATTGTTATAGACACTATACTCTGCATATGAATATACTGAGCAATGACACTCTGCGTATGAATATAGATGTGAAAATAACACTCTTCATATGAATATAGCTGTAAAAATCTCACTCTGCATATGAATATAGCTGCAGAAATTACATTCTGCATATGAATATAGCTATGAAAATTACACTCTGCGTATAAATATAGCTGTAGAAATTACACTCTGCATATGAATATAGCTGTGAAAATTACACTCTGCATATGAATATGGCTGTAGAAAGTACACTCTGCATATGAATATGAGTATAGCTATACAAATTACACTGCATATAATTATATCTGTTGAAATTACATTCTGCATATGAATATAGCTGTAGAAATTACACTCTGCAGATGAATATAGCTGTAGAAATTACTATCGCATATTAATATGAGTATAGGTATAGAAATTACACTCTGCATATGAATATAGCTGTAGAAATTACACTCTGCATATGAATATAGCTGTAGAAATTACACTCTGCAGATGAATATAGCTGTAGAAATTACTCTCGCATATTAATATGAGTATGGGTATAGAAATTACACTCTGCATATGAATATAGCTGTAGAAATTACAGTCTGCATATGATTATCGCTACGGAAATTACAAACTGCATTTGAATTTAGCTTTGAAAATTACACTGAGCGTATTAATATAGCTATAGGAATTAAACTCTGCATATGAATATAGCTGTAGAAATTACACTTTGCATATGAATATAGCTGTAGAAATTACACTCTGCATATGAATATAGCTGCAGAAATTACATTCTGCATATGAATATAGCTATGAAAATTACACTGCGTATGAATATAGATGTGAACATTACACTCTGCATATGAATATGAGTATAGCTATAAAAATTACACTGCATATAAATATATCTGTGAAATTACATTCCGCATATGAATATAGCTATTAGAATTACACTCTGCGTATGAATATAGCTGTAGAAATTACACTCTGCATATGAATATTGCTGTAGAAATTACACTCTGCATATGAATATAGCTGTAGAAATTACACTCTGCATATGAATATAGCTGTGAAAATTACGCTCTGCGTATGAATATAGCTGTGAACATTACACTCTGCATATGAATATGAGTATAGCTATAGAAATTACACTGCATATGGATATAGATGTTGAAATTATACTCTGCAGATGAATATAGCTATGAAAATTACACTCTGCGTATGAATATTGCTGTGAACATTACACTCTGTATATGAATATGAGTATAGCTATAGAAATTACACTGCATATGAATATAGCTGTGGAAATTACCCTCTGCTTATGAATATAGCTGTAGAAATTACACTCTGCATATGAATATACCTGTAGAAATCTCACTCTGCATATGAATATAGCTATGAAAATTACACTCTGCGTATGAATATAGCTGTGAACATTACACTCTGTATATGAATATGAGTATGGCTATAGAAATTACACTGCATATGAATATAGCTGTGGAATATAGCTATGAAAATTACACGCTGCGTATGAATATAGCTGTGAACATTACACTCTCTATATGAATATGAATATGAATATGAATATGAGTATAGCTATAGAAATTACACTGTATATAAATATAGCTGTGGAAATTACAGTGTGCATATGATTATCGCTATGGAAATTACGACTGCATATGAATTTAGCTATTAAAATTAAACTGAGCATATTAATATAGCTATGGAAATTAAACTCTGCATATGAATATAGCTATGGAAATTACACAAAGCATATTAATATAGCTATGGAAATTACACTCTGCATACGAATTCAGCTAGGGAAATTACACTAAGCATATAAATTTAGGTATAGAAATTACACTCTGCATGTGAATATAGCTATGGAAATTACACTCTGCATATGACGATAGCTATAGAAATTACACTGCATATGAATATAGCTGTGGAAATTACACTCTGCATATGAATATAGCTGTAGAAATCTCACTCTGCATACGAATATAGCTGTAGAAAAAGCACTCTGCTTATGAACATAGCTGTGGACCTTACACTATGCATATGAATATAACTGTAGCAATTACACTCTGCATATGATGTTCGTCTGGAAATTACACTCTGCATATAAATATAGCTATAGAAATTACACTTTTCATATGAATATAGCTATAGAAATTACACTGTATATGAATATAGCTGTGGAACGTACACTCTGCATACATATGAATATAGCTGTGGAAATCTCACTCTGCATATGAATATAGCTATGAAAATTACACTCTGCGTATGAATGTGAATATAGCTATTGAAATTACACTGCATATGAATATGGCTGTAGAAAATACACTCTGCATATGAATATAGATGTAGAAAATACACTCTGCATATGAAAATTGTTATAGACACTATACTCTGCATATGAATATACTGAGCAATTACACTCTGCGTATGAATATAGATGTGAAAATTACACTCTTCATATGAATATAGCTGTAAAAATCTCACTCTGTATATGAATATAGCTGCAGAAATTACATTCTGCATATGAATATAGCTATGAAAATTACACTCTGCGTATTAATATAGCTGTAGAAATTACACTCTGCATATGAATATAGCTGTGAAAATAACACTCTGCATATGAATATGGCTGTAGAAAGTACACTCTGCATATGAATATGAGTATAGCTATACAAATTACACTGCATATAAATATAGCTGTAGAAATTACACTCTGCATATGAATATAGCTGTGAAAATTACACTCTGCATATGAATATGGCTGTAGCAAGTACACTCTGCATATGAATATGAGTATAGCTATACAAATTACACTGCATATAAATATATCTGTTGAAATTACATTCTGCATATGAATATAGCTATGAAAATTACACTCTGCGTATGAATATAGCTGTAGAAATTACACTCTGCATATGAATATAGCTGTAGAAATTACACTCTGCAGATGAATATAGCTGTAGAAATTACTCTCGCATATTAATATGAGTATAGGTATAGAAATTACACTCTGCATATGAATATAGCTGTAGAAATTACAGTCTGCATATGATTATCGCTACGGAAATTACAAACTGCATTTGAATTTAGCTTTGAAAATTACACTGAGCGTATTAATATAGTTATGGGAATTAAACTCTGCATATGAATATAGCTGTAAAAATTACACTCTGCATATGAATATAGCTGCAGAAATTACATTCTGCATATGAATATAGCTATGAAAATTACACTGCGTATGAATATAGATGTGAACATTACACTCTGCATATGAATATGAGTATAGCTATAGAAAGTACACTGCATATAAATATATCTGTGAAATTACATTCTGCATATGAATATAGCTATGAAAATTACACTCTGCGTATGAATATAGCTGTAGAAATTACACTCTGCATATGAATATAGCTGTAGAAATTACACTCTGCATATGAATATGGCTGTAGAAATTACGCTCTGCATATGAATATAGCTGTGAAAATTACACTCTGCGTATGAATATAGCTGTGAACATTACACTCTGCATATGAATATGAGTATAGCTATAGAAATTACACTGCGTATGGATATAGATGTTGAAATTATACTCTGCAGATGAATATAGCATTGAACATTACACTCTGCATATTAATATGAGTATAGCTATAGAAATTACACTGCATATGAATATAGCTGTGTAAATTACACTCTGCATGTGAATATAGCTGATTACATTGTGCATATGATTATAGCCGTGGAAATTACATTCTGCATATAAATATAGTTATGGAAATTACAGTCTGCATATAGCTGTGTGGCTGCTTATGACAATGACACGTGTGGATTGACAGAAAAAAAAGTAATATAAGTCCCTTTTTTCATTTTTGAATAAATTTTACTATGTTCCATTAAAAATGAATAATGCCAATGTAGTTATTACTATTATTATGTTTTATAAGTGTCTATGAGTAGAATATACCAGCCTATATATTTGATAGTGGTGCAGTGAGTAGTCCATTCTATTACGACGAAATCAAGCCTTCCATTTTATTTACAAGAGATCACAATTTTTGATGTACTAGTATGTACATTTTCCTGTGTATTTGTTGCAAACAAATGTGGTAATTTCATTTAATGTCATGTAAAGAAAAAATTACCATTAATTTGTTCAAAGCTTGAATGAGGAATAATTATTTCTGTGTGCCACATTCAACACATACTATGTTTCGTTCGTGTAACAAGACCAGTTTTTGTGTGATTTTGCGATTCTGTTCATTATATGCTAATTTGAAACTAACTTGAACTAAAATATATGGTAAATTTCAGCTCTGGATTTTAATAAAATACCTCATGTTTATTAGCCAAGGGTTTCTACTTAAATTTACTCAGTGTACAATATCAATAGAGATCACTATGAATAAGAAAATGTGTCATTGTATTATTAATTATAATTAGTGGAATGATGTTAGAAATAAATTCCTCGTGGCAAGGTATCCATTGATGTGCTATGTTTTGATAGTTTGGTATTTCAAATTGTTGTATTATGTAAATTTGTGCCATACAAAATTAATTTAGTAATAATTGATTTGAAGCGCCATTTCTGTTTGTATGTTTGTTGTTGTTTTTTTGTGTTTTTTGTCTTTGTTATTTTGTTTTTTTGTTGTTCTCTTTTGTTCATAATTCACTATGAGGTAGAGGTTTGGAATGGAATTACATATATAACAATAACAAATTTGAATATATCTTGGCAATTCATTTTTTACTTTATAGTACATAAGCATACCAACATTATGTAATATATTACCTATATACACAAGAAAAACATATATATTATTAAAGACCGTAATCCCTTTAAACACTGACAATTATGAGAAACAGGAGTAATAACTTTATTTCTTTCAAATAGCAGAATGGACTAATCATTTCATCTTTATCACAGTATAGGTTAGTGTATTATACCAAATATGCCAAATATTTGGAAGACTCCTTAAAATGGTTGTGTTAAAGCGTGTTTTGTGGTTTTTTTCTTTACTTTACGCAGTTACAAAATGGCAAAATAGAATTCTCATTCAAACACTTAATATGTTGTTTGATTTTTTTAAATTATTTCCAAAAAAAAACTTATGATTTAGGGTCTTACAGAAAAACTCCCCTGGACTGTCTCAGATCACAATGATTATAACCAAACTCTGACTGTGATATTTAATATCGATATCAACAAATCGTGTTGTCCGAAATCAGTCAGGTGGTGTCATAGTAAAAACACGGACAGATTTATCTTTCAATCTTGTGTGTCATGTGCACTGGCAAGCGCATGGCTAGTTCGCATTATATGGCTCAACGCATAATGAGCTTGAGTGGCAAAATTCACGTTATCAATGGCCGTATTATTTACCGTGTCAGACAGGAACAAGATACCGGGTGAACTCTGCCAGGGATTACATGATTTACCGCTGTTTGGTTTCGCAAAGGAGAACAAGACAGGCTAGTAACCTTTGTGACCTTTGTTTATAAACAACCAATAGTAGGAATGTTGTGTCTATACTTAGTTCCATATCGCACATTTAAAAAAACGCGTGACATGGTGTGTTCTTCTCCTCTTGTCACGGCTTTATACGGACTACCTGGTCATCGAACTTTTGTTCGCGGCCAGGCTTCTCCTTTTATCGCGACAAACGCCCGTGATTGAAATAAGTAAAGACAAAATTAAAAATAAAGAAAATTATATATTTTTGAATATATCGATTTTTCTTTGCTATAGTGCAGCAATGCGTCGTACCTCAAGCATAGAGGGCGCTATTATCGGAAGGTCTTACCTGAGGTTATATAGTTAATCCTCTTAATCCCCCTTTGCTAAATTTAACTTTTGATCGTTTGTTTTGGTTCATTATTATAAAACTCTTCTGTAGGTAACGTAACACGTGTTTACCTCTCATGATAGCATGTTGTTTTACTAATTATTGTTAAGGCGGCGGCGTACCTAGAACATAGTACGTAGATAAAGTACCGACAAGGGATGTCACCGTCTACAATCACTAGGGTTGTTGTCAATTGCTAACTCTGTCTGACCTTGAACAAATTTCTACCATAGTCAGTGGCTTGTACGTCGTAGCATCTGTGTATGGGTATTGTGTGGGTGTGTAAGTGCTCGTGAGTGTTTTTTCGTCTACGTCTATTTTTCGCAATATAATATAAATATGTGTGATCTTGTGTGTATGTACTTATTATAATTCTAATTTTTCCTGCGTTTGTGTGTATGGTTGTTACCATAATTTACATTTACGACCGTTACCAGGATCTCCAGTCGTTGCTGATAACCGGCTGCCCACGATTTGTCATAAGATAGTTTTGTATATGGTCCTCTGTCAGTGTTATAATGTATATTTTTGGTTTTTACTATGACCAGCATTAAAATTCAGCCGATTTAGCACTGTTGTCTCATTGCCTAATCTAATATTACCGTTCCGAGAAAGGATGCGGACAGAATACCGAGGATCACCATCGAGGAAAAATAAAATCCCAGTTATTCCCCGTGCTCTGGGCACGATTCAATGGATGGTTTGATTTCTAATCCGGAACCATGCTAACGGTCGTTGGATTAACAATAAAACTATCATTACTATTCATTAAATATGCCTGAAAATGTGTTTCCTGCTATCAATCAAATTTTAACGTAAAATACGTTGTTGCAATGTTTTACCTAAATTTATAACTTTTATTTTAATATTCATTTTGTAATTGTTTTGTGTCCACTGTTTTTTGTCCTACAATAGGTTTGTCGAGTTTTTGAGTGGCTATTAAGTTGGCGTTTCAAAACGACGAGTTAATTTATTTTGATGTATATAGAAGTGTGTATAACATCGGATTGGCTCAACTGTGTGTTTTATAATATATAAGGTAATATATTTATATTCGTATTCTGCAGATATGCAGAAGTAGAAAGAATACGTACTTGGCCTTGATGCATAACTGCGGATGTATTAGCACTGCTCGCATGTGAAGCAGAATGTCCACACCTTACCCGGACTGATACGGTCATGTATCTTGCATACAACCGCATTATACTAGTATTCACGCAATCTATGACACATTTTTTGTCAATATATTTCATTTTATTTCACTGAACGAACACACACACAATATTTACATTAATTCCGTGAAAAACATCAAAATATACGAGTTTAAGAATGGTATGTACATGTTTTGCGCTCTTTGAGAATAAATATTAAACTTGAAAAGGTAATTTTCTAGAACTTTGGGATATGCAAAACATATTCTTATATATAACTTCTTATAAAGTATTGACACATCAACATTATTGGATGACAGTTGTAGCCATTTAATTATAGTACACGGTAAGTCTGTCATAACGATGTCAATATAAAATAGTGAATATGTCTGTTTATTTCTAGACACTCAAAAAAGGTAAAGGTTTTATTTTTAAAAAACGCTATTTTGTTACTTACTGGTTTGGGACTTTCAGAATTGTCTCATCATAGTGGTATTAGCGTCAGTATACATAACGTAAAAAAGTAATTGCTCCTAAAAGCTTATTTTAGTGTACAGATTTTAAAAATTGTCCCATTAAGCACAAAATTGGATGAAAAGTGTGTACACTATTTATTTGTTATTTTACTCTCCGAAAAAATTATATTTAGGCGTGGATAATTGAATGACTTGCTTAACAATATTATTGATAAACTGAAATAGCTATATTTCTGAAGATGTCTAACCTGGCTTAAATTACATTTTGCTCAGCGATCAGTTTATTCATAAAATCAATATTATAAAATGATTTATAAGACCGGTACAATGCATCACTTTAGGACGACATAAATATTGATCAAATATAATATTACCTCAATTACAGGACTTGCAATTTTTCACGCAGAAAAATTCTCTAAAAGCATTGCAGTTGTTACCGCTATTATCACACAAAACCACTGGAATTGACGCTTGACATCAGAGTGTTCCATCAATAACACATTCGTCTAGTTTGTTATGTATATTGATTTACTCAATTTTATACCACTGTAATTACTAAGAAAAATTACAGAGATCTTATTTCAAGACTCATTGAGTTAAGTAACTTTTTTCGGGGCTTGTGATAGGAATAATGTGACAGGTAGTCTCCATCATTACCCCCACACGTTAAGCCAAGAGTGGAACATGCTTATCCTGTTTGTTTTAGGCTGCATACACACTTAAGGTGATGAAATGAGAATCTCCACCAGACAAGTACACTATTAAAATCCTTTACCCAGAACAAATCTGAAAGAATAAAATAAAATGGCATTAATATTCATAAAAATAAAATAAATGTGAGGTATATTGTCAAAACTGCCTGTATTACCTTGTTTATTTCTCAGCCTGTAGAGTGAGTCTGTGTTTGTGGCACACCAGTGAGACGGACATGATGATGCCAACACGCAGCATTGCGCAAGTTATTATTTTTAATAAGTTATTCGTTTAAGCCGATGGAAACTCATGTATTATCCCATTAATAAATTATATACATTACTTGTGTTGTAAATATCCTCATAAACATGAACAGATTTGAATCTTGTGGAGGGGTACACTTAGAAAAATAATTAACAACAGACATTGAACACTGTGAGATGTTTGTCGCGGATATTCAAAACAAAATGGCGATGGCGATATGATATGTGAGAATTTGCTTCTACTGAGCTACTGTTCCAATGATGATATTAGTTAAACCAACTAGCACAATTAGGCTGTGTTTACATTTATGTTCGAGTCTTAAGTATTATATCTGGGAATTTGTTATTTGGACTTACTGCAGTTTTCATTCGTCAAATTTCTGTTGACCAACGCTTTCTCAGATGGTATTGCTCATTTTTGCCCAGCACCGATAATATATAATTTCAACGTTCACACATTTTGCTCACCAACAGCGAAAGAAATTGACAATAGCCGTGAGTTTGTGGCAATTTTTCAGCTTCTGTCAGAACTTTGCTTAATCTTACCAAGAAAATAGTGTGATTGTCATGCACTATATCCGCCATTGTAAGTTTTTTTAACAAAATCTGTACAGTATAATATACATCTATGTCTGCACAGTATTATGCCCATTTATACAAGTTATTTAACATTTTTTCTACTTAAATAACTCAACTAATTACAATAAATTATGCTAATTTGATAACTAATAAGAAAATATTTAGAACGAAGCAATAAACAAAAGCAAAACAGATACAACAAAAGTCCATTGTCAAAAATCGAATAATTATATTTGCAAAACGTTTTTTATTAGTATAACATCATAGCTACACAGTAACTCGTCATGGCCTTCAATAACCGTTTACAAATATTGGAATCGAGTCGGTGGAAGTATTGCTAATATATGTCATCGGTAGGACCAGTGTGTACATTCCGTAGTTCATGTCTTCCAGTATTGATAAAACACTTCACAATTTGAAGGTGTCTATGTTCTACAAATTAATACTCAAAAATGTCATTGCTATATTACGAAATAATCCTGCCCAAATGTATGCGATCGCCACTCATGTTAGATAGTCAATGTAATAACAGGTATTGTCCAATACAGAAAGTAATTGAATTGATTCCTACGTATTTATCACGAGTTAGGACATATTAGCTATATCTCCGTCACTACGGTTTGCAGCTGCCGTGGGTATATATTGTATACAAGAGTTCAATATCGTGGTATTTTGCTTCGCTGTTGCTGTTGTTTTTCAAATCCAAATTGCACGGTATGTCCCTCTATAGGGGGTCTTTCGAGTTAACTCAGTGAGCACGATCCGTTAAAAGCGTATAAAGGTGACTGGGCGTCTAGGGGACATTAAAAACACTACACTGTCAAAGTGCCGCCGTTGTGGTTACCTAGGCGATGCTAGAGCATCTTTCGTTCCCGTATCTATATTAAGTATACAAGGCGGCGTTTTTGAAGAATTGTTTTATATCAACATTGGTGTCCTTCCTCATTTCAACAGAGCGAGGTTGCTCCGCTCGAACGCATCATGTGGTGAATCTATAGTACATGGCAAATGTCAGAATTGCATGGTCGCCCCGCAAACCTGCATAAAACAGCACAAATTCAGATTCACAGCTTTTCATATATCAACCCACTCCACACTCCTAAAATATAATTCAATTTGCACAAGCTGGTATGATGAGTTTGAATATTAATATCATACGTCAGACATGCGTGATATGATGACGTCATGTAACATGTATGTTTCCCGTCGCTTGCTAGGTTGACACCTGTTGTGGTGTTGCTGGTCAGAAACTGGTACTCGGTGAGCTCTGTCATGGCAGCCAGCCTAGTCACCAAATGTTATATTCCTATTACATAATGATGCATTTATTAGTTTTTCCCGAAACCTAATTTTTACGAGGAAAAATAAAGCGAATTATCGACACGCTGAGTATGGTTTATCCCAAACACCACAAGTCTCTGTCGATTTGAAAATGAAATTTGAATATTAGCCCTGCGCTCTATAAGACTTATACTTCATCTCCAAATCTCTAGGATCTGTATCAGTATTTTTTATTTATTTTTTATTTATTCATATATCTAATTATTTCACTTGAAAGAAGCGAAGTTTAGTGTTTATGAGTTGGTGGCATTGGCACATCCATTCGGAGATCGAATAATAATAGGAATAAATGCAGTATGAATTAGAAAACTAGGGGTTCCAGGTTTTTTAGATACTGCTTGAGATGCGTGTCTGAAAATTGTATCGCCAACTTAGAATACAAGGTGTTTGCCTCCTTGTATCTAAGTCATGTCTAATTGGTCAACTTAGTAAAGTGACATCTACTCATGTGTCACGTTAGCCAAATATCCCCTCCGCCTCTTCCATTCTGCATCTAGCAATATTGTCACTACGGGTCGATTTTAAAAGCATCTTTTTGAGATTATATAACTCTCGTTAACATAAAATAACATAACATAAAACATATTTCAATAACTTAAATGGAAACGTCAATTAAGTGCTGGGGAAACGTTTGGCCCAGATACGATGACGAGGTGAATGTATTTGGTGTTTCAGCGTAATTCGCGTGTAAATACGTATGAAGTGTGGCTCGTTGATTGACTGTTTGATGTTTGCGTAACTGTGAATTCATCTGCATCTGTACGGAATGTAGTCGCCGATGTTAGTGAGCGTGGCCTTCACGTTGAACAATGAAAATATTACAAGTATGGAATGTTTATTGATCCAGTCATTATTGTTTACAATAAATGAGAATGAAAACAAATGTGAGTTTCTTGCCGTAGATTCTTGATGGCGCGCTCCATGGCGTGTTTGCCCGACGCTGTTCGGAATGACTTGTTTCCAGGGCGATCTGAATCCACATAAGACTTTGTAAACAGGTTGGCTTAGTGGCAAGTATCTTTAGGTGTCTTACACACGCCCTCCGAAATGGGTCATCAAATTATGTCGGCCGGCGTACTTTGTGTGTCTTTGGGAAAGATAGCAACAATTGGCGGCATGTATTTCTAGGGTTTTACTATCAGTAGCGATCTTGTTCCCGATCTCAGAGCAGACAGGCGCGTCTATACAAAACAGATTGAGCTATCAAACTTCGTTGCTTAGTTACTGAAATTCGACAAAAAATGGCACAAAAGGTTGTGAATGTTCCAGTTTTTGGGAGTGGTGAATCGCAAAAAAATGAGCTCGTAACACTTTATGAAGTTACTAAATTGTTCATTTGCGTGAAATAATTGAACAAAAACAAAAAAACACGGTGAATTCAAAGCGTGTTTATCAACGTCTTTATCTGTTATATCTTGATGGCCGTGTATACCACATGGACGATTGTGGTTATCACATGAACGTCATTCGCGAAGGTCGGTACATTTTTTGGTAAGAATCCATGTCTATACTGTAATATTGTAAACAACGCGAACCGATAGTTAGGGCATGCCGGGCATTCGACGGGAGAGGTCAAACAACAGCAATGTTGACTAGAGATGTACAGTCAATATGTATATTCAAGGCTATTTAATTAGTACGTGTTCAACATGACGGGTACAAGATACGATTTGTTGATAATATGATTGAGTTCTGATAACATTTATAATAAATATATCGGGGTGTTATAAAGAGAAAATTGTAAATTATTTCAGATCATTTTTATATTATTTATGTTACTCTCCGTGGCAAAACTGTTAGAATATGCTGATAACACTTGCAAATGTAAGTCGTATATCTCAAGCTTTCAGACATTAGAGAAAAAGTAATAAAATACGTTTTAATAAATCAATCGAGACGGGATCCCTACATGTTGACACATTAATTCCTGTCAAGGGATTTATTCTCGTTTAGTGGGGCCCTAGAATTCAGGCTCCTCTTAGAATGAGAAATTGTAAACATAATATATGTGTCTGAAGTAATAAAATAATCTGAATAGAAAATCGAACTCGCTTTTCTTATCAGTACAGGGGGGAATGAAGTACATTTTAAAAGTTGTGTTCATTTCCCGGCCGAATTTTTATTGACATTTACAGAACATGTGGTGCGAAATGCGTGCGAGCACTGCCCTATTTTTTATTCCAAAACATCAACAAGTATTTATGTTCCGTTGATAATTTAATGCTTGTTTCGTTATATAAATTATAGATACAAAATGTATAAAGTTAGTTCTAGCGAATCGCGTAACTGCTTGCATATTGTTTGTTTGTTTGCGTTTATCTGTTGCTCAACTCGTCGGTGACAACGGTGGAAGCCGCAGTGGTCATGTGACTCTTTGGTTCAATTATAAGCCAAATGACAATGATTGATAGGCATATATAGTGGTGTCTATTCTATAACTCTAATTTACCTGGATATTTTCAACATGGACAACTCAAATCCATTTTATTCCCCGGCTATGTTCTCAAAAGAGCAGTACGTTCCGCAACAGGGCGTTGTTAACTACGCCACTTCGCCACCGGCTTGTATTTACGCCAAGCCGCATATCCAAAACAACTATGGTGGTCATACCATGTCGGTGGTGGAAATGGACGGGCATTTGCGTATGGAACACGCACAGGTGGCAGTGACGGAGCCGTGTCAAATCGGCCAACAGATGCAACACCAAGTTTCTCGGGTAGCGGTATCTTTGCCGGTGAATTCGCCGGCTTCTTCGATAGCTGTTCACCACCAACCACAGAATCATCAACAGATGGGTCATACCGGACATCAGATACATAACGCGGACGGACGACCCCAAAACCTGCAGTTTCCGTGGATGAAGACGACCAAGTCCCACGCACACACGTGGAAGGCGCAGTGGCCAGGTAAGAACACAAACTGAACCATCCACAAGTCCATCTTCTCATAGCCCCGCATAACTACAATAAAACGAGATCCCTTCACCATCGCGACGTTTATAGCAATAAACACTACAACTGAACAGTACTTAATGACTGTACGAAGAGATCCCTCATAATGAGGTGATATTAGTAGATAAATCTTTGGGCAGGAAACGATTTGGCTGTGTGTTGGTAACTCGTTAATGACATTTGATTTGTTTAACCGAATTTGTTTTCCTTGCTGGTGATTTACGAAGAAGCAAATTACACCGACTTAACTATGCGTAGAGACGGCCCACACATTAGGGTAGATTGTCGACATCCCCAATATAATCTCCTGCTTCAAATGTTGTAAATCAATCTACTATTTTTGTAATAAAAACTCAGTTTGGCGAGGTTCTTATATTTCGGAATTTCGAGGACGAAATTATCAATAATCAGTTGAGTTTTTACCTAATTAGTCTTTTGTTTGCTGTATGTTTTCTTTATTTATTTAATATAATAGAATTTGAATTAAAATTGTTTTTTATGGTTCAATTGGTGTTGGGGTGATTCCAATTACGTTATCGGACGAGGGCTCGTGTAGAAAGTTATTTATATTTATTTAATTCAAAATTTACGTTTTTGTTGCGCATTCCCGTCCTAGTATTCGCCTAATATTCATATTATTATCACCATGTATGCGGTGATTGTAAAAAAATCACAGTCGGACTTAGTTATCCCAGCCGTGTTGTTGGTGAATTGCTTTGCAAGTTAAATCATTCCTCCTTGGCTTCAATTGGAAGTAACGATCTGTTTTTTTAAACCTGAAGTTGTCTCGTACTATATATAGTGCGTGGCTGGGACGGAAAAGACATACAAAGTGCATTAAGTCTGCCATGAACTCTAAACTCTGAAATTTCGATAATCCACACAAAGCAAAACTCGTTCGGCGCAAACTGTGATGAACACACTAATCGGTGATGTGAGTTTATGTCAAATTACAGAAACAAACACACATTTGATTTAAAACAACTAAACAATAAAACTGTTAATTTAATGGTATGACCCAATCAGCCTGCTTGATACAAGACCCGGTTGAAATATCTCCTCCATTTAAGTTGAAGTATTTATAATGTTGTAGAAATTAATTGTTTGAAGTAGGCTCGTTACTTTATATGACATAATCTCATTTTATTCTTCACGTTTGGTTGGCCTTCACTCTATGGAGACAAACAAATTTCAAGTTTAACGACTGTAATAAAAGTTTCCGAGAAGGGAATCAGATTAAAACAAGTAAATTCTGAGACAGAGAAAAAAGTGGCAGGTCACCAAGTTTACCGATCTTACTGATAATTCATGTTTTGTCCGCCGCCCCTAGCGAGGTATTTTATAAATATATTTTTTTCAACAACACAAGGTGAATTATGTTAAACGTCTGGTATGTAAATATGCTGGTACGCGCTGTCTATTTTCTGTACAATAAAATCAAATCTTTTATTCAACATGCAAGTGTACGGCCATGCTATGCCGATCGTGTCTAAGACAGAGTTGTTAAATGAAATATATTTAGAAATACTATAGTGACAAAAACTTCGGATAAATAACAGTTTGAATTTGTAACATGCGATGGTATCTGGTGATTTTCTTTTGTTAGTGAAAAATATAAAGAATAATGAATTCTTTTTTAGATAATAAGCTTATAGTTTTCTATAAATAACCCGAAGTTAAAACTAGTTATTTACTGATTACAATCAGCCGTAGTAATTAGTAGCGATTTCTTATCAAATATGGTAGTGAAAAAGTAAGATATTAGGTGAAAAGACTAGTCACCGTGTTACACCGTACTTATTCCAGTCGTAAAAATGTCAACCACGTTAGGACAAATCAGTGATAAAACTGTAGTTCTGGCATATTGCTGATAAATGAAATGGTGTAAATCATATCGTCTATCGTCTTTAATGTTCACTGAAAACAACACCTTTACTTCTCCATCATCTGAAAGTAAAATAAAACTATTGATATGTTTGTTAATAATATGCTTACAAAAATAATAATAAATAAAAGGGCGAAACACTTGTCAATAACCTCGACAGGAAATTGCCGTCTACAAATGTTGTCAGTACGAAAAGTAATTGGAACAACAGAAACATGAATCGTGAAGGTAATGCGTAGAGCCTTTTTTGTTTTTATAATCGCAGATTTTCCGAATAGTTTAGTACCTGGTGTTTGAGATAAGAAGCCCAGGTATTTTTATCCCTCTTGGTAGTGTCCAAGCACACAGTAGTCCTGTCTACATAGCGTTATGTGAGACATGGCGACATCCCGTACTGCTACGAACTATTTTTATAGTTCTGGTAAATTATCATATATTTTGATTCGATGTTTTTGTTTCTTTTTCTTCAAGAAAACGAATAAATAAGTAATGTAATTTTCGTAATATAGTAGGCGTTTTTTTCTGATTCTGACAATACTGTAGTTTTAATGCATATTGGATGTGAATAGAATTTGGTGCACATTTTATACAGTTTATACAATGAACATACAACGAAATTTGCTAAATCTCGTCTACTCGTAATCATAATTAAAGGCAAGATAGTATGACATATACATAGCATTGACGTATCTGGGATTTCTAGCACACTCATACCAACCCATCATTGAATTAGGACATAGACAACAAATTATCAGGGAATAAAACGGCTATCATTTAACTACAACTCATTCGAAGGTTTTTGTAAATGCTCTGTCTACCAGGAAAAGGGCCAGATTATCTCCCGATATTGTTCCCAGGGACTGAATTTTACTGACCGATATTTCGCCCATTATCCCTGGATTTTAGTCCCTGTATATATTTGTTGTTGTCTGGAATTCTGTCTTTTACAGATGTAAGTAAGAAGTTGTTTGTACATTTATTCATGCCTTCCGAATATATGATACAATAAAACAACCATGACAAAACTATTTATGGCACCGTGTTTCTGACACGAATCTGGAGTAGGTCGTTCTTTTTAAAAGAAACTATGTGTATAATATTACCTTTTGAGATGTACGAGTATATCCCGTGTTTCTAATATAAACTAATGTATTACGTTTGTATTTCTTCTAAGCGAAGCATTCCGCTTCCCGCTGTTCTTGAAACGAATACCGCTGTTCCTGGAACAAAAAACATAAAATGTTGTTTTCAATTCAGATAAGGTGGTTGCCACTGTTTCTGGGCCTAGTGTTTGCCGTGTTTTAAGGTGAACCCGGTGATTTCTGTTATTTCTAAAATGTTGACTATTGTTTTGTCATGTTTCTAATCGGAACAGGGTACACGCTGTTGTTCTGTTTCTTTTAACCTGGACCAGGTGGTACGTTTCTCGATGAACAAGGTGACCGCAATTGTTTTAATCCAAACCAGATACGGATTGTTTACGGTGCTTGTAAAACCTCCCCTAGGCTCTATAATGTTTTCAGCTATTCTAAACGGGGCATCTTTTTTTTAAATAACTTGGATACTGTTACATTTTTAATTCTATTAATTGTTTGTTTGTACTAGTTTCTTTTTTTTCACGAAAGAAGTGCATCGATTAGGTCTTTGCTACTTTTCTTAATGAAAATAGATGTATGTTATTATTTCCAAACGACGTTTTACTCATAAACGTTTACATTAGGTAACAGCGCAGTACAGTTTGTTTTATGGACCAGTGAAATATGATACATAATTACCGATAAATTAGACATAAATATGCTGCTTATTATTCTTATTTATTATTTAATGTGGGTAAATTGGTGAAGATTTACCACGTTATATTAATATTAAATACTGACTGTATGTTCTGTTTTGCGAGTGTCAACTATCAATGCATTGCAAATCACCTGATTTCCAGGAGTTTACAACACTAGTCTGCATCGACGTTCCACTGTGAGCGTCCAATATATTGCCGCTGCTTTTATTTGTGAGTCATCAGCTTCCGCCAATGCCGCTGCCGGCTCTGATCTGTGGGGTATACATTGCCGCTACTCCACTGTTAAGATCTGCGAGACATCGGATCGCCCTATATAGCTGTTCAAATCTGTGAGACGTCCAATCCCCCTACTGCCGTTGCTCTGATTTGTGAGACATCTGATCGCCTTATTGCCGTTGCTCAAATTTTGTGGGACGTCCAATCCCCTTACTGCCGCTGCTCGAATTTTGTGAGACGTCCAATCCCCTTACTGCCGCTGCTCGAATTTTGTGAGACGTCCAATCCCCCCACTGCCGCTGCTCTGATTTGTGAGACGTCCAATCCCCTTACTGCCGCTGCCCGAATTTTGTGAGACGTCCAATCCCCCCACTGCCGCTGCTCAGATTTGTGAGACGTCCAATCCCCTTACTGCCGCTGCTCGAATTTTGTGAGACATCCAATCCCCTTACTGCCGCTGCTCGAATTTTGTGAGACTTTTAATCCCTCCACTGCCGCTGCTCTGATTTGTGAGACGTCCAATCCCCCACTGCCGCTGCCCGAATTTTGTGAGACGTCCAATCCCCCCACTGCCGCTGCTCTGATTTGTGAGACGTCCAATCCCCTTACTGCCGCTGCCCGAATTTTGTGAGACATCCAATCGCCCTATTGCCGCTAGTCAGATCTGTGAGAGTTCCAATCGCCCTATTGCTACTGCTCAGATCTGTGAGACATCCAATCCCCCTACTGCCGCTGCTCAGATCTGTGAGACATCCAATCGCCCTATTGCCGCTGCTCAGATATGTGAGACATCCAATCGCTCTATTGATGCTGCTCAGATCTGTGAGACATCCAATCCCCTTACTGCCGCTGCTCAGATCTGTGAGACATCCAATCTCCCTACTGCCGCTGCTAAGATCTGCAAGACATTCAATCGCCCTATTGCCGCTGCTCAGATCTGTGAGACATCCAATCGCCCTATTGCCGCTGCTCAGATCTGTGAGACATCCAATCGTCCTAATGTCGCTGCTCAGATCTGTGAGACATCCAATCGCCCTATTGCCGCTGCTCAGATCTGTGAGACATCCAATCACCCTATTGCCGCTGCTCAGATCTGTGAGACATCCAATCGTCGTAATGTCGCTGCTCAGATCTGTGAGACATCCAATCGCCCTATTGCCGCTGCTCAGATCTGTGAGACATCCAATCACCCTATTGCCGCTGCTCAGATCTGTGAGACATCCAATCACCCTATTGCCGCTGCTCAGATCTGTGAGACATCCAATCGCTCTATTACCTCTACTCAGACCTGTGAGACATCGGATCACCCTATTCCGCCGCTCCAATTCCTGAGACAATCGATCGCCTTACTACCGCTGCTCTGATTTGTGAGACAATATTGCCGCTGCTCTGATTTGTGAGACACCCGATCGCCCTATTGCCGCTGCTCTGATTTGTAAGACTTTCCGTTCGCCTTTTTTCAATTCCCTGATTTGCAGAACATACGATTCGCCCTGTCGCCCAAGGACTATTACCGCGGCCAAATAAGGGAATGTCATAATACTCGTGCAACATTTCGCATTATAGTCTATTGCATTTCCACGGCTTGTTTCTTGTACTGTAACGTAATCGGAACGCCATATCACCGAATCTTCTACCCCAAAATCTTACATTAATGATCAAAAATGAAAATTCACACACACGGGAGTCAATTTTTTTACCACTAAGCGTCATAAATGACGCAATTTGACTACAATCTGGTTTTTCTTCTGTCAAATTTCGAACTCACGACTACGGCAAATAAAAATGAGCCTCGACACTGTAAGCGGGAGAAACCATGATGCTCACGTAAACCTTATTTTTCTACCCTAAATTGTAGTGCGTCGTTTTGCATATTGCGTTTTTTTTTTGTTTTTTTTTGTATATTTATCTTTTTTTAATTTTGGATTAAATTGGCATAATTGCCCGTTAACTACAGAATTTGGTCAGATGAAAAGATTTTACAGATTTATTTATTTGAAATAATGGCAAAAGTTTGTGGTACTTATGGTTAACGTAGATACTTAAAACAAGCAGCCTCTCAACTGAGATAGATCCGCTGTTAGCAATGCACATTTCACTTAAAGAACTCGAGATATCTACCTGAGCTACCTATCTATATAGTATTAAATCAATGGGATTGCTGTTTTCAACAAGAAGCCAAAAATATTTTTACTAACAATTACAAAAATAGTCATAAAAAATAGAACATTGAAGATATCATCACAAAATGAACAAATCTGAGAGAGGTACCTACATGCACAACATCAAAGCAATCGGACTCGCGGTTTTAACAAGTTGAAAATATCACTTTTTACCAAAAATTGCAAAAATATTCAGCAAAATTATAAAATTGAAGATATCATCATGAAATAAACAAATCTAAGAGAGGTCTACCTGTATATGTATAATTTCAAAGCAGTCGAACTTGCGATTTATAACAAGAATTCGAAAATATCACTTTTTACCAAAAAAAACAAAAATATTCTTCCAAATTAGAGAGCTGAAGATATCATCACGAAATTGGCAAATCTGAGAAAGTTCACCTGTAGTATCTATATATAAAATATAAAAGCATTTGAACTTTGTTTTTCAACAATAAGTGACAAAAATATTCATCAAAATTAGAAAATTAAATTTTCACCACGAAATGAACAGATCTAAGAGATGTCTACCTGAGGTACCTATATGTATAATATCATAGCTATTGGACCTGCTGTCGAAAATATCACTTTTTACCAAAAATAACAAAAATATTCATAAACATTAGAGATTTGAAAATATCATCAAAAATGAACAAATCTGAGAGAGGTCTGTCTACATATACACCAAGTATAAAAACATTCAAACTAGTAGTTTTCAAGAAGTCGAAAAAGTAAAAAGTTGACGCGGACGACGGACAATCGACAGCGGGGCTAAAATGTATACATGCTAAATCTATATCTAATAGAGATACAATGCTCTGCTATGCAGCATACATCAGACATAAACTCGAGCCTAATGAAATCGTAGTGCTCACCACATTCTTGTTCAAGTTTTCACCCAAATAATTACTGAAAATACAGATTTTTTGAGCCAAAATTGATATTGGATTCAAAGAAAATTACAGAAATTGTGAGAAAGATTGATCACAATTTATTGGGCGGGATTGCCGACGTGTAAAATAACGTCGTTCATACATGTGAAGGAGTGACTGCGCGTCGCATTATCTTAAAATTAACGACAATATACGACCTCAATCAAGAGCCGTCATAAATTCACACGCTGCATTTATAGTACATGATAGTAATTACAACGACTGATTTATAATTTGAACCTCAACGACGAATAGTTTAGATGATAAATAGTCGACACTTATATAAATAAAACAAAATAACATCAATTAATTAAATAATGTCCGTGCGCTTTTAACAATGTACACAAGATTCGTTTCACCAATGTGACATATTCACTTTCATGGTGCCACATTACTTGTTAAGATATCGTTTAGTTTTCGGCGTTTCTTTTTCCACTATTATGCACGGCAGTTGCATACGAATTACTGCATCCATGGCATGATAATGAAGTTATTGTATATAGTTCATCTAAGATAATTGAAATTTTGTTCGTTTTCGAGATCGTTTTTAATTTGCTTGCGTTTCAGGCATTATAACGCTATCACAATACTCGTGCGTTGTTTCATTTTTGCCTAAACCACGTAGAGTGGGTCGACAGGGACCAGAAACAAATATGAGTCGGCATTTATGCTGTCCACACACTCGTTTGACGTGTGTTTAAAACTGCATCAGCACAGAGAGGCGAGGGAAATTGAGAACGACTTTATGTTGGATAACGTGCTCATGTAATGATAATCACATGTCACTTTGTAAGTGGCCCCAACCGTGTTTGGAGTCTGTCTTATTACAGCGTCACCGTAAACACATATGTCAATTGCAGATGTGAGTTTATTTTATAACATCAAAACATTATAGTCACATTACGAGTCAGCAACTAATAACTGAACACTGTATGGACGAAACGTACTGATTTACCAGTGATCATAAGGACTAGTCGCAAATTAGTTTACTTTTAAAGTTGTGTACGTGTTTTACTCTGCGCTAGCTTAGGGATATCGGTTCCGAGGTCCGTTAGATTGCGTTCTTGGGTTTGGATTTGGCGTCTACGACAACAAGAGAAAAAAACACATTAATGTATTAGTTTTCACAGCAACTTGGATCATGTCTGAAATTTCGGGTATAATTAGTTGTTGTGCTATGTTAGATCAAATACACCCGACTAAACATGTTACCATGGCAATTGTGTCTAGCTTTATTGTAACAACACAACCAAACACAGATTATGTAAACGAATCCAACGGGTCTTGGAGGCTTACTTTCAATAGATCGTAGCGAAGCGGCTGCTCTGCTAAGTACGATACCCCGATCCAAGTGATTCGGCGCCCCTTTCACGGAGGGGATGATCACCACTTTCTTCTTATAATATAAGGCAATATCGTAGGTCCCTGAAACATAAATTAGGGTTTGTCCAATCCCTTAAGTCAGGTGCTTCAGCATTTTTTTTTTTTTTGAACTTCGTGTGAATATACATATGACATATGACGGGTTTAATTTGCCGGTCGAGATCCTGACTTTTAGTCGTATTCTTTTATTTAAATTACTTATAGCAATACTTTGTTTTATGTATCAATTGTTATGTCATGTATTATATAATGTACAACGCGGGGATTTCACAGAAAATGTTTTTGCATGTTTTCTTCAATTTAAGTATGGAGATAGAATATAAGGCTACACCAATTCATTACGTTGACATCATGATCGTGTAACAGAAATCAATACAAATGGGTTTCGACGCGTATGTCAGTGTGATGACGTGTCAGAATATTAGGCAATGGACGGACATTACAGAAATAGAAAATCGGTTTGACCATTTATGATTTTGGGCATTTTATAATTAACAATGGTCACCGGAGTGAGATAGAACGCTACCATGTGAAACTAGCATCTTGTTTATTTGTTATATTTTGGAGGGTTAGTGTGTGTATAATTCAGCTTGGTGGTTACTTTTTAACATTTGCATACTCACACGTTTTTAAAATCAAAACCTCGCTCTCGTCACAAACTACCGAGATTATAACAGTGAATTGGCTCACAAATATCGAGAGAGAAATTAAGTGAAACAAATACTGGTTTTCTTTGTGTGCATACGATGGGAAGATTGGGTTAAGGTAGAGATGCAGTTTACCTGACAGGTGTTTTAATCAGTTAAATTAAGAAACCAAGATGACCTCCCTTGTCCACAAAACTATATATTTTCGGAAAGCTTATTGTATGAATTTCAACATTTTGTAAGTATTTTTTTATGGACATTGTAGTTTGAAATATGCACAAAAATGTGTTTTTGGTCAAAAATGATTTTAAAAAATTAGCTTCTAAACCATGCCTCTGTGTCCTGTCAAAATTGGTTTACAGGTACATCTGTTTACTATGAAGCAAGTGCCGTCTTGAAAACTGTATACCAGTTGTCAATTTTGATGGGCAGCAGCTCAAATTTCACTAATTCAAGTTTATGCATAAATTAACACCCAGGCTAGTTGTCTGTACGATTGTTTTAACACTATTCACCAAAATGCCCCGACGTTTTGAAGATAAATACATTGTCAATCATTTGTGAAAATTTCAAAAAAAAGGTCAAAGCGTCTAGAAGCTATTTGTTCTGGGACGTGCACTAAAAGAAGCTGAGATAATTGCTAATTTGCATATTTTAAAGTTAAGTAAAAATATATGCTGATTTACATCGCCATTGGATTTAACAGAGTTCCACTAATGATTTTAATTTCAAATTTTCAAAGAATACAGATGTTCATACAATGCCATTAAAATAAAAAAAAGTGAAATTTGTCAAAATTTGCAAAATAAACTGCATCTCTACTTTAAAACCTAAACATCTCCTTTGAACAGAGCGTAATACTAGCATACGCAATCAAGGTGAATTAGTAATACATATGTAATATTGTTGACGACATTTTGCAGTCATTACTCAATCGCCACTGCATGTTCCTCTTAAAACATTCACTATACACAATATCATTAGGGAAACAAGAGTAGGTGTGTAAACTTAAATTAAGTCGCTCGACCAATCAAACACGTAAGGTGTCGTCATTTTTGACTCGATCTAAGAATAGTGATGTGCCCTGCTGTTCAGTCTGGAAATCATGTGAAATCTCGTCAGTGCAATATCTGTTATCCCATTCATTGCAACTCAATAACGATCAATGCGGCAACTGGTTTACAGTGAGGGAGGTACCAGATTATCACGTTGAATGTATGAATAAATCATATTTTGATGTCGGAATATGTCTCCACTTGTAATTGTTTTAAATGTATTTGATTCATTTGATATTTGAAATAACGCGTGGACCATTCTAGCGGACTGATCTGAATGCACCGACAATAACGTCTGTGCCATTCTGTTCCACTGTCTTGTGAAAATTACATAATGCGTGATGTTCGGTAAACAAAAAATCAAATCTGCGGGGACGGATTACTAATTTTCGCACGGTACCTTTTCTCTTGTACTTTTTCATTATTTCCATGAAAAGTGAAAGTAGTTCCGATCCAAAACGAGTTGAAATTTGTCCTTAAATAAATCACACAATTTAATTTAATCTGTAATTTTTGTGTAAACTGGTAAAATATACAACATATTTTTATGTTTGACAACATAATACTGGGACTCTTTCTAGGGAAAACCTATCAAAGTCAAGTCGTTTTCATGTTGATATCATATCAACGGACGGACCTCTTTGAAATCAATGAGACCAGACTTTATTTACATGATTAGAGCTAGGATTGTATAAAATACTAGTACAATCATAGACTATACAGCACACTGGAAATATATTCAAATAAACAATAGTTTTTTTTATATAAAATTCATGCAATGTGGAATGCTTCCCGCATCAAGATCATAGCATCAATCATTGTGATGACAATTTGCATACAAAACCGGCATTATGAATGCTAACTTGCTGTTTCTAACAATTAATTCAAACAACAATGTCACACTAAAATTAATTTTAACAAAAATATAATATTTGTAAACAAGCTGCATTTTATTCTAAATATGCGTATATACAGGGATCAGTAGATTTTTAAAAGTCCCACGATCATAGACGGTATGTAGTCTACATTCCAATATACAGCTTCGTTATTTCTTCAGCCGCGATCAGCAAGGTGTGCTACTGTAGCATTTTACGAATGACTCTAAAAAATTCTTCCTTATAGTGTATTTGATTTAACAGAAGTAAATTTGCGACACGATTTCATCTTAACAACAATGACCACATATAAGGTCACTGAAGTTACATAGCAAGAATAAAATAAGGGCAACGAAACAAAAAAGAACAAATAATAACATTTTTAAAAATATAGCTTCCTCTTTCTATATAATGATTTGATGTTTCTGCCTTGTAGAAAGGTTCCATTACACTGTAATAAATGTATCGTCATGATTAATAAAGCCAGGGGTGGATTTTGAAACTTCTTCATATAACCGTCTTTGCTGATCAATACATAAATAAATGTATAATGAAGAGTAATTCATCTTCGATTTCCTACTTATCACATAGGTTTTGCTTTTGTGCGTTTACCTGTTGAAATTTTCAATGAATGGATGCTTAATCTAAATCTGCTTGATTGATCACGTTCATCTTTTCTTTATCTCATTATTCATCGGTTTCCCAATATATCGTGAGCTATTCTCTAAATTTGTATTTATTTCTTTTATCTGTTCACCTGTAAAAGCACAAGTAAAAGAATCAACTGCATTGTACCATTTGGTGTTAATCCGCAGCATGCCTTAGGAGTGAGTTATTAATAATGAATATGCGGTTATAATATTTATTTGGCTGTCTTTAATAAAGATAGCTAGTTGAAATCGGCCTAGCCCCCGATAGATACCCATTATGGGTGTAATTTTAGAAACTTGAAAGAACCGATAATAGTTTAGGTGCATCTCTTCTACAGCTGTCTTATAGGCATTATCCCATATTTCACAACCATGTCATAAAATTGGGCGAATGAATTTTTCAAACCGAGAAAGAAAAGTTGTAATTTCTATATTTTGCTTATAACCAATTTTCTCTTTTGTAGTTTTGGGCCTTTTTTCTTCACGTTTGTCGTGTCCTTTTTAATTGTTTTTGGTAAGAGTTCTTTGGGCCCCTCACCCATAACTCTAATCCTAACCCTGCCCTCCAGTACCCCTTCTGCATTTCTATTGTATATACCCCTTATTGAGTCACTTGGGTGGCTGGAGTGTTAAGGTTAGGGTTTAAGAGTGAGGAAGCTATAAAGTATTTTTTCCTTTTTTTATTTATGCTCAATACCACATCTAGATATTAGAAATATCTAACAAGAGATAAATTCAAATAATGTCATATTTTTGTGTGTTTTGTGTGTGTGTGTGTGTGTGTTCACTGAGAGCTTTACCTGTTTTGTTTATTTTGTGAGATAGTCCCAACTGCTTTAAAAGCTGGATTTTGTTTCCGGGAGAATAACAAGGGCATCAGCATATATGAGATAACTGGCCTAATTGTGGGACATGCAATAGACAGCATCATTGTAGCTCCATTCGCGATCAGCACGGTGTGCTACTGTAGCATTTTACAAATGACTCAAATTCATTTTGTTTTTCAGTTTGATCGTTATTAATGTGTATTTGATATTTAGTAGTCTATTTAACAGAAATAAATATTGTATACGATTGTAAACGCTCGGACAACAACGGCAGCTTCAGTAATGGTCGGCGCAAATCATACATACAGCACCCCCAGCGTCATAACAGAGTAACGAAAATATCCATGCATTTTTATTTCTCGCTTTTTGATTTTCCGCGGATTACGTTTTCACAAAGGTCCGGAAATTCTGCCTAGGTCGCATATATAAACATTTGTTACGATTTCTAGGTTTCTAGGTTATGGGGAAAAGTTGAATTATATGGTTGTATTGGTAAATTAGAATATTGTTTTTGTCCGATTATTCACATGTGTTATATTGCGATTAAGACAAAGCTATTATCTAGTATTATGTTCATGTTGTGGAGTTAATTCAGTTTTGACTAATGTTACGTACTTGCTGATTTAACAAGGTACAATATTGTCAAGTAGTTTAAAACTTAAGCTGTGTGAAAGTGTTCTCTGCCATCTGTACTTATCCATTTAATTTTTAGGTTGTAATAAAATGTCTCTTCATAATGTTATTATTATTATTTATATTTATTCACTGTACCTGTGAATGGCCTCGATATTAACCAGTTAAATACAAAAGAATAACTATAAACATGTAAACATATAGAAATAAAATAAATGTATGGAAAAATGTGCCAATATTGCACCAACATTGGAGGTGGGGAATAAAACTTATTCAAATGGTTTTGATAGTTCTACTGTAAACATTCAGCTTTTCTGTTCTAACTAAAGTATTCAATTTTATTTGAATATCATATCATATCATATCATTCAGCTTTTCTGTTTTAACTAAAGTATTCAATTTTATTTGAATAACATATCAATGTTAATGTGCAATACAGAATTTATTGTAGGTATGTAGTGTACATGTGATTGACGTAACTGTGTATGTAATCTTATAACTTATGGCGTGATGTGATAAAATGTGATTACCATCAATGATTGTATGGATCCGTGCCCCCTTACACCCGTCTCTATTTGCGCTAAACGACAAGTAAATAAACGTATCAACCGAAAACAGAGAAATTAACAATGATTTGTACTGAATGTATACTATGCAAATTAGAATTCAAAAATACCTTATGAAATGAAGTTTAATGACAATAATTCTCATACATCAGTCGCGATCACAAGGTGTGCCACTGTAGCATTTTACGAATGACTCTAAAAAATTCGGATGGATACTCAGTATGATCGTTCTTAAAGTGTATTTGATTTAACAGAAGTGAATTATCGACGCGATTTCATCTTCACTACAATGACCACATACACAAAAAATATTCATACAACCGTCTTTGCTGATTATACATATGTATTAAGTGTAGGTAAGCCTAATTCTTTGGGCACTTGAGCAATAATTGATGTAGGTTGTAACAGTAGTATACGTTCACGAAGATTGTTTTAGGGAATGATATCAACAATTGTTAGAACAATGTATAATCTTGCATGCTGTCCGATGTATTTGATAGAGTGGGTATATATGTCTCAATTGATTGACGGTGTATTCAAATTGACAGTCTGGACAGCTGCGTCACAATGATTTTATCAACGATTTGTCTGTGTCATGATTAATACAAACGTCTTTTGTATTGTTATTACCTAGTCATTCAGAGTACATGTGATTGATGTGACTGTGTGTGTACGGAGCACGCTTGCAACTTATGACATGATTTGATATGATGTGATTACCATCAATGTTTGTATCCAATCAGAGTTCTTTACATTGATAGTTATAGCGGGCGATCATAAACCCCTTTTGTATTTTTTTTTATAAAATGCGTTGAGAGGCATCAATCCAAAAAGAAATATATAAAAATATGTGTACAGGGGGAGATAAATTGAACGGTAGGTGCATTTGTTACGGTGACAATTAAGTTATTTAACATTCTAACTAGTTGTCAGATTGCCTAATACATTGATTTATACGGCACACTGGTTGTATCAATGATAATTCCCAACATTGACATGTAATCGGATTAGGGTTAGGTTAGGGTTAGGTGTGCGTCAGATAAGAGGCTAGGACATTGACATAGATTATGTATGAAAATGTATACGATTTACGCAATGATGAGAAGTGTGAAACTCTCAATAATAAGTTATTATGAGTTCGGGTCAAATAAAGCAAGCCTGTGTGATTTTGTATTATATTGGACATAATTTATAATACATTGCTTTCTTTAATCAAGATGTAAAATAAAACACACGTTAGCATACGTTATCTGGGGGTAGATAAGGACAAAGCATTCCTTTCATTTACTATCTTTTAATTTTATCACGACTGTTTTTCGTGATACTTGTACGAAAATAATGTTTTAAACATAAATAGTGTAATGAAAAGAATTTTAGCTGATTTAGATATCATAATTGAGTTATGTCCAGCTGACCAGATTTCGCTGAAATTCATATTTTATCAAAATTGAAATGCGACATCAGTGTGGTTAGTAATTGTTATGACGAATATCTTGATTAGCATAAATACAGTTTATTTTGGTTCATTTTTAAGAAGCGAAACCTGATAAAATTAGAAAGTTGGATATCAAATATTATATATAAACACGTTTGTAAACACCATATTCAGGCAAGCGATTATTAACCCTTAACTGGCATGAAACGCTGAACTGACCCCTATATGTATATTAGTCTTGTTAATCTGGTTTATTTAAACTCAAATTAACTTCAATACTAATTAATACCAGTCAATATAAATACCAGTAATGACTAACTTCACACCCTGTTAAACTGTTGTCAATATCACTAAAGACAAGAATTGTTCTTGACTGGTAGAAAACCGGAATCTGGGCTTAGTTATTGAAGTGTTTTGACCACAGGATTTAAGTGTAAATAAGTAATAATATTGAAGATATTTGTTCCTGGAATGTTCTCAAGCAGGACAACTTGTAACTGAAAATAAAATCCAGCATTAAATTCTGAATTGCAAATAGAGCATAGTCTTAAATTCTAATCTGTTAATTCTTGCATGTCTAACCTTTTCTGTTGCCAAATGTGTAGTTTGAATATCCCAAACAGGCGTAAGCCCGCATCCGGGTGTATGCACTATTCTGAAATATCTGAAACAGATATTCTAACATTGGCGCAGTTAAATAACATTAATTATTAAAATATAAAATATATGTGACTATAGCTGAAACAAAAATTCAAGAATATGCAGGAAAAAGGCACAAACAAAAGACAATATTTGGTTCAGTTCCAGTATCAGTCACACACGCTTATTTATATTGGTGACACTATGGTAACTTATTTAACATATATTTAAAAACGTAGTATTTTCAAAGAAACCACATTCTGAATTCAAGCAGTCTAACAATAATAAAATAAATCAAATGTTCAATACAATCAGTCTGCCTTCACTTCTCTTTTTATAGACTGGCATCACGGCCGCTTTCCTAAAGTAGAAGTTGAAGTGCCTCCGAGCAAAGGTATGGAGATATCATACACCAATCCTCTTATTTGGAATCACCCTTGGTATTCGGGATTCATTACTGTCACTTTAATTGGAATCTGTGTCCACTTATGTAATTATTCATAGCATCGTGTCCTTTTTAAATACTGTCACTTCTTGTGCTCTGTTCTCCTTTTATCAATATCTCATTTGAAATATCATATTAACGTATTATGTCTATATTGAAATACCATGGTTTCTGCAAATGGGTCATGGAAAGCAATGGAAACATGTGTTCTGAATAAACTGTGCACCATTTGTCTGCAAGAACATAGATTAGTTGTTTGAATGTGTTGTCTATCTTTGAAAGTCAAACGTTATTGGCACACAACAGAAACTTGACCTTGACATCGGTAATTGATTACAATAATGACAACAATAATTGCCTATCAGTCTTGAATACAACTAGTGTCAGTGAGCACATAGGTGATTCAAGTCAACAGCTGACAAAACTCGCTCAGAAGTCATTCACATTCCCCTATCCTTACATTTACGCGTAACACTTATGTAAACATAATTATAAATGTGATCATATCTCTATGAACAACTTTATTTTCTGTACAGGTATTGCTTTCATGTCAACATTTGCAATGTTGATAATACACTTACTAAGATGTAGAGCAGTGTAAACAGTAGAGACAGTGACGATCTATGCAATATGACACAACCAGTGTTAATTATTCAATGTCTTAAGTTTATTGCGACACAGGGTAGGAATTCTAAATACGAGCGCAATTATTGATATCAATACACATGGTATTGGAGACATTGCTAAATAGTACACGTCTCATTCTATGTACACTTGGTATTGGAGACATTACTAAATAGACCATGTCTTATGCCCTATACACTTGGTATTGGAGACATTGCTAAATAGTCAATTTCTTATTCCTTATACACTTGGTATTGGAGACATAGCTAAATAGTCCATGTCTTATTCCCTATACATTTGGTATTGGAGACATAGCTAAATAGTCCATGTTTTATTCCCTATACACTTGGTATTGGAGACATTGCTAAATAGTCCATGTCTTATTCCATATACACTTGGTATTGGAGACATTGCTAAATAGTCCATGTCTTATTCCCTATACACTTGGTATTGGAGACATTGCTAAATAGTCCATGTCTTATTCCCTATACACTTGGTATTGGAGACATTGCTAAATTGTCCATGTCTTATTCCCTATACACTTGGTATTGGAGACATTGCTAAATAGTCCATGTCTTATTCCCTATACACTTGGTATTGGAGACATAGCTAAATAGTCCATGTCTTATTCCCTATACATTTGGTATTGGAAACATAGCTAAATAGTCCATGTCTTATTCCCTATACACTTGGTATTGGAGACATTGCTAAATAGTCCATGTCTTATTCCCTATACACTTGGTATTGGAGACATTGCTAAATAGTCCATGTCTTATTCCATATACACTTGGTATTGGAGACATTGCTAAATAGTCCATGTCTTATTCCCTATACACTTGGTATTGGAGACATTGCTAAATAGTCCATGTCTTATTCCCTATACACTTGGTATTGGAGACATTGCTAAATTGTCCATGTCTTATTCCCTATACACTTGGTATTGGAGACATTGCTAAATAGTCCATGTCTTATTCCCTATACACTTGGTATTGGAGACATAGCTAAATAGTCCATGTCTTATTCCCTATACATTTGGTATTGGAAACATAGCTAAATAGTCCATGTCTTATTCCCTATACACTTGGTATTGGAGACATTGCTAAATAGTCCATGTCTTATTCCCTATACACTTGGTATTGGAGACATAGCTAAATAGTCCATGTCTTATTCCCTATAAACTTGGTTTTGGAGACATTGCTAAATAGTCCATGTCTTATTCCCTATACACTTGGTATTGGAGGCATTGCTAAACAGACCATGTCTTATTCCCTATACATTTGGTACTGGAGACATAGCTAAATAGTCCATGTCTTATTCCCTATACACTTGGTATTTGAGACATTGCTAAATAGATCATGTCTTATTCTCTATACACTTGGTATTGGAGACATTGCTAAATAGTCCATGTCTTATTCCCTATAAACTTGGTTTTGGAGACATTGCTAAATAGTCCATGTCTTATTCCCTATACACTTGGTATTGGAGGCATTGCTAAACAGACCATGTCTTATTCCCTATACATTTGGTACTGGAGACATAGCTAAATAGTCCATGTCTTATTCCCTATACACTTGGTATTGGTGACATTGCTAAATAGATCATGTCTTATTCCCTATACACTTGGTATTGGAGACATTGCTAAATAGATCATGTCTTATTCTCTATACACTTGGTATTGGAGACATTGCTAAATAGACCATGTCTTATTATACATTTGGTATTGGAGACATAGCTAAACAGTCCATGTCTTATTCCCTATACACTTGGTATTGGAGACATTGCTAAATAGTCCATGTCTTATTCCCTATACACTTGGTATTGGAGACATTGCTAAATAGACCATGTCTTATTCCTTATACATTTGGTATTGGAGACATAGCTAAATAGTCCATGTCTTATTCCCTATACACTTGGTATTGGAGACATTGCTAAATAGATCATGTCTTATTCCCTATACACTTGGTATTGGAGACATTGCTAAATAGACCATGTCTTATTCCCTATACATTTGGTATTGGAGACATAGCTAAATAGTCCATGTCTTATTCCCTATACACTTGGTATTGAAGACATTGCTAAATAGTCCATGTCTTATTCTCTATACACTTGGTATTGGAGACATAGCTAAATAGTCCATGTCTTATTCCCTATACACTTGGTATTGGAGACATTGCTAAATAGACCATGTCTTATTCCCCATACATTTGGTATTGGAGACATAGCTAAATAGTCCATGTCTTATTCCCTATACACTTGGTATTGAAGACATTGCTAAATAGATCATGTCTTATTCTCTATACACTTGGTATTGGAGACATTGCTAAATAGACCATGTCTTATTCCCTGTACACTTGGTATTGGAGACATTGCTAAATAGTCCATGTCTTATTCCCTATACACTTGGTATTGGAGACATTGCTAAATAGACCATGTCTTATTCCCTGTACATTTGGTATTGGAGACATTGCTAAATAGACCATGTCTTATTCCCTATACATTTGGTATTGGAGACATAGCTAAATAGTCCATGTCTTATTCCCTATACACTTGGTATTGGAGACATTGCTAAATAGATCATGTCTTATTCTCTATACACTTGGTATTGGAGACATTGCTAAATAGACCATGTCTTATTCTCTATACACTTGGTATTGGAGACATAGCTAAATAGTCCATGTCTTATTCCCTATACACTTGGTATTGGAGACATTGCTAAATAGACCATGTCTTATTCCCTATACATTTGGTATTGGAGACATAGCTAAATAGTCCATGTCTCATTCCCTATACACTTGGTATTGGAGACATTGCTAAATAGTCCATGTCTTATTCCCTATACACTTGGTATTGGAGACATTGCTAAATAGACCATGTCTTATTCCCTATACACTTGGTATTGGAGACATAGCTAAATAGTCCATGTCTTATTCCCTATACACTTGGTATTGGAGACATAGCTAAATAGTCCATGTCTTATTCCCTATACATTTGGTATTGGTGACATAGCTAAATAGTCCATGTCTTATTCCCTATACACTTGGTATTGGAGACATTGCTAAATAGTCCATGTCTTATTCCATATACACTTGGTATTGGAGACATTGCTAAATAGTCCATGTCTTATTCCCTATACACTTGGTATTGGAGACATTGCTAAATAGTCATGTCTTATTCCCTATACACTTGGTATTGGAGACATTGCTAAATAGTCCATGTCTTATTCCCTATACACTTGGTATTGGAGACATTGCTAAATAGTCCATGTCTTATTCCCTATACACTTGGTATTGGAGACATAGCTAAATAGTCCATGTCTTATTCCCTATACATTTGGTATTGGAGACATAGCTAAATAGTCCATGTCTTATTCCCTATACGCTTGGTATTGGAGACATTGCTAAATAGTCCATGTCTTATTCCCTATACACTTGGTATTGGAGACATAGCTAAATAGTCCATGTCCTATTCCCTATAAACTTGGTTTTGGAGACATTGCTAAATAGTCCATGTCTTATTCCCTATACACTTGGTATTGGAGACATTGCTAAATAGACCATGTCTTATTCCCTATACATTTGGTATTGGAGACATAGCTAAATAGTCCATGTCTTATTCCCTATACACTTGGTATTGGAGACATTGCTAAATAGACCATGTCTTATTCCCTATATATTTGGTATTGGAGACATTGCTAAATAGTCCATGTCTTATTCCCTATACACTTGGTATTGGAGACATTGCTAAATAGACCATGTCTTATTCCCTATACATTTGGTATTGGAGACATTGCTAAATAGTCCATGTCTTATTCCCTATACACTTGGTATTGGAGACATTGCTAAATAGACCATGTCTTATTCCCTATACATTTGGTATTGGAGACATTGCTAAATAGTCCATGTCTTATTCCCTATACATTTGGTATTGGAGACATTGCTAAATAGTCCATGTCTTATTCCCTATACACTTGGTATTGGAGACATTGCTAAATAGTCCATGTCTTATTCCCTATACACTTGGTATTGGAGACATTGCTAAATAGTCCATGGCTTATTCCCTATACACTTGGTATTGGAGACATTGCTAAATAGACCATGTCTTATTCCCTGTACACTTGGTATTGGAGACATTGCTAAATAGTTCATGTCTTATTCTCTATACACATGGTATTGGAGACATTGCTAAATAGTCAATGTCTTATTCCCTATACACTTGGTATTGGAGACATTGCTAAATAGTTCATGTCTTATTCTCTATACATTTGGTATTGGAGACATTGCTAAATAGTCCATGTCTTATTCCCTATACACTTGGTATTGGAGACATTGCTAAATAGACCATGTCTTATTCCCCATACATTTGGTATTGGAGACATAGCTAAATAGTCCATGTCTTATTCCCTATACACTTGGTATTGAAGACATTGCTAAATAGATCATGTCTTATTCTCTATACACTTGGTATTGGAGACATTGCTAAATAGACCATGTCTTATTCTCTATACACTTGGTATTGGAGACATAGCTAAATAGTCCATGTCTTATTCCCTATACACTTGGTATTGGAGACATTGCTAAATAGACCATGTCTTATTCCCCATACATTTGGTATTGGAGACATAGCTAAATAGTCCATGTCTTATTCCCTATACACTTGGTATTGAAGACATTGCTAAATAGATCATGTCTTATTCTCTATACACTTGGTATTGGAGACATTGCTAAATAGACCATGTCTTATTCTCTATACACTTGGTATTGGAGACATAGCTAAATAGTCCATGTCTTATTCCCTATACACTTGGTATTGGAGACATTGCTAAATAGACCATGTCTTATTCCCTATACATTTGGTATTGGAGACATAGCTAAATAGTCCATGTCTTATTCCCTATACACTTGGTATTGGAGACATTGCTAAATAGTCCATGTCTTATTCCCTATACACTTGGTATTGGAGACATTGCTAAATAGACCATGTCTTATTCCCTATACACTTGGTATTGGAGACATAGTTAAATAGTCCATGTCTTATTCCCTATACACTTGGTATTGGAGACATTGCTAAATAGACCATGTCTTATTCCCTATACATTTGGTATTGGAGACATTGCTAAATAGTCCATGTCTTATTCCCTGTACACTTGGTATTGGAGACATAGCTAAATAGTCCATTTCTTATTCCCTATACACTTGGTTTTGGAGACATTGCTAAATAGACCATGTCTTATTCCCTATACACTTGGTATTGGAGACATTACTAAATAGACCATGTCTTATTCCCTATACACTTGGTATTGGAGACATAGCTAAATAGTCCATGTCTTATTCCCTATACACTTGGTATTGGAGACATAGCTAAATAGTCCATGTCTTATTCCCTATATACTTGGTATTGGAGACATAGCTAAATAGTCCATGTCTTATTCCCTATACACTTGGTATTGGAGACATTGCTAAATAGTCCATGTCTTATTCCCTGTACACTTGGTATTGGAGACATTGCTAAATAGTCCATGTCTTATTCCCTATACACTTGGTATTGGAGACATTGCTAAATAGTCCATGTCTTATTCTCTATACACTTGGTATTGGAGACATTGCTAAATAGTCATGTCTTATTCCCTATACACTTGGTATTGCAGACATTGCTAAATAGTCCATGTCTTATTCCCTGTACACTTGGTATTGGAGACATTGCTAAATAGTCCATGTCTTATTCCCTATACACTTGGTATTGGAGACATTGCTAAATAGACCATGTCTTATTCCCTATACACTTGGTATTGGAGACATAGCTAAATAGTCCATGTCTTATTCCCTATACACTTGGTATTGGAGACATTGCTAAATAGTCCATGTCTTATTCCCTATACACTTGGTATTGGAGACATTACTAAATAGTCCATGTCTTATTCCCTATACACTTGGTATTGGAGACATTGCTAAATAGTCAATGTCTTATTCCCTGTACACTTGGTATTGGAGACATAGCTAAATAGTCCATGTCTTATTCCCTATACACTTGGTATTGGAGACATTGCTAAATAGTCCATGTCTTATTCCCTATACACTTGGTATTGGAGACGTAGCTAAATAGTCCATGTCTTATTCCCTATACACATGGTATTGGAGACATTGCTAAATAGTGCATGTCTTATTCCCTATACACTTGGTATTGGAGACATTGCTAAATAGTCCATGTCTTATTCCCTGTACACTTGGTATTGGAGACATTGCTAAATAGTCCATGTCTTATTCCCTATACACTTGGTATTGGAGACATTACTAAATAGTCCATGTCTTATTCCCTATACACTTGGTATTGGAGACATTGCTAAATAGTCAATGTCTTATTCCCTGTACACTTGGTATTGGAGACATAGCTAAATAGTCCATGTCTTATTCTCTATACACTTGGTATTGGAGACATTGCTAAATAGTCCATGTCTTATTCCCTATACACTTGGTATTGGAGACGTAGCTAAATAGTCCATGTCTTATTCCCTATACACATGGTATTGGAGACATTGCTAAATAGTCCATGTCTTATTCCCTGTACACTTGGTATTGGAGACATTGCTAAATAGTCAATGTCTTATTCCATATACACTTGGTATTGGAGACATGGCTAAATAGTTCATGTCTTATTCTCTATACACATGGTATTGGAGACATTGCTAAATAGTCAATGTCTTATTCCCTATACACTTGGTATTGGAGACATTGCTAAATAGTTCATGTCTTATTCTCTATACATTTGGTATTGGAGACATTGCTAAATTGTCCATGTCTTATTCCATATACACTTGGTATTGGAGACATTGCTAAATAGTCAATGTCTTATTCCCTATACACTTGGTATTGGAGACATTGCTAAATAGTCCATGTCTTATTCCCTGTACACTTGGTATTGGAGACATTGCTAAATAGTCAATGTCTTATTCCCTATACACTTGGTATTGGAGACATTGCTAAATAGTTCATGTCTTATTCTCTATACACTTGGTATTGGAGACATTGCTAAATAGTCCATGTCTTATTCCCTGTACACTTGGTATTGGAGACATTGCTAAATAGTCCATGTCTTATTCTCTATACACATGGTATTGGAGACATTGCTAAATAGTCCTTGTCTTATTCCCTGTACACTTGGTATTGGAGACATTGCTAAATAGTCCATGTCTTATTCCCAATACACTTGGTATTGGAGACATTGCTAAATAGTCCATGTCTTATTCCCTATACACTTGGTATTGGAGACATTGCTAAATAGTCCATGTCTTATTCCATATACACTTGGTATTGGAGACATTGCTAAATAGTCCATGTCTTATTCCCTATACACTTGGTATTGGAGACATTGCTAAATAGTCCATGTCTTATTCCCTATACACTTGGTATTGGAGACATTGCTAAATAGTCCATGTCTTATTCCCTATACATTTGGTAGTGGAGACATCGCTAAATAGTCCATGTCTTATTCCCTATACACTTGGTATTGGAGACATTGCTAAATAGTCCATGTCTTATTTCCTATACATTTGGTAGTGGAGACATAGCTAAATAGTCCATGTCCTATTCTCTATACACTTGGTATTGGAGACATTGCTAAATAGTCCATGTCTTATTCCCTATACATTTGGTATTGGAGACATTGCTAAATAGTCCATGTCTTATTCCCTATACACTTGGTATTGGAGACATAGCTAAATAGTCCATGTCTTATTCCCTATACACTTGGTATTGGAGACATTGCTAAATAGTCCATGTCTTATTCCCTATACACTTGGTATTGGAGACATTGCTAAATAGTCCATGTCTTATTCCCTATACACTTGGTATTGGAGACATTGCTAAATAGTCCATGTCTTATTCCCTATACACTTGGTATTGGAGACATTGCTAAATAGTCCATGTCTTATTCCCTATACACTTGGTATTGGAGACATTGCTAAATAGACCATGTCTTATTCTCTATACACTTGGTATTGGAGACATTGCTAAATAGTCCATGTCTTATTCCCTATACACTTGGTATTGGAGACATTGCAAAATAGACCATGTCTTATTCCCTGTACATTTGGTATTGGAGACATTGCTAAATAGACCATGTCTTATTCCCTGTACACTTGGTATTGGAGACATTGCTAAATAGTCCATGTCTTATTCCCTATACACTTGGTATTGGAGACATTGCTAAATAGACCATGTCTTATTCCCTGTACATTTGGTATTGGTGACATTGCTAAATAGACCATGTCTTATTCCCTGTACACTTGGTATTGGAGACATTGCTAAATAGTCCATGTCTTATTCCCTATACACTTGGTATTGGAGACATTGCTAAATAGTCCATGGCTTATTCCCTATACACTTGGTATTGGAGACATTGCTAAATAGACCATGTCTTATTCCCTGTACACTTGGTATTGGAGACATTGCTAAATAGTCCATGTCTTATTCCCTATACACTTGGTATTGGAGACATAGCTAAATAGTCCATGTCTTATTCCCTATATACTTGGTATTGGAGACATAGCTAAATAGTCAATGTCTTATTCCCTATACACTTGGTATTGGAGACATTGCTAAATAGTCCATGTCTTATTCCCTATACACTTGGTATTGGAGACATTGCTAAATAGTCAATGTCTTATTCCCTATACACTTGGTATTGGAGACATTGCTAAATAGTCCATGTCTTATTCCCTGTACACTTGGTATTGGAGACATTGCTAAATAGTCCATGTCTTATTCCCTATACACTTGGTATTCGAGACATTACTAAATAGTCCATGTCTTATTCCCTATACACTTGGTATTGGAGACATAGCTAAATAGTCCATGTCTTATTCCCTATACATTTGGTATTGGAGACATTGCTAAATAGTCCATGTCTTATTCCCTATACACTTGGTATTGGAGACATTGCTAAATAGACCATGTCTTATTCCCAGTACACTTGGTATTGGAGACATTGCTAAATAGTCCATGTCTTATTCCCTATACACTTGGTATTGGAGACATAGCTAAATAGTCCATGTCTTATTCCCTATACACTTGGTATTGGAGACATTGCTAAATAGTCCATGTCTTATTCCATATACACTTGGTATTGGAGACATTGCTAAATAGTCAATGTCTTATTCCCTATACACTTGGTATTGGAGACATAGCTAAATAGTCCATGTCTTATTCCCTATACACTTGGTATTGGAGACATAGCTAAATAGTCAATGTCTTATTCCCTATACACTTGGTATTGGAGACATTGCTAAATAGTCAATGTCTTATTCCCTATACACTTGGTATTGGAGACATAGCTAAATAGTCAATGTCTTATTCCCTATACACTTGGTATTAGAGACATCCAAATGGAGGCAATCGCTCTGTCGCTTAGTTTCACCCATGGGTCCCAGACACGGATGTATATTATAGTACATCCAATTAAATTGCGCTCGCAGAGAATCCCGTGAATACACTGATGGCAGCCTGCTTCTTCGCATGAGATTGGTCAATATTTATCTTACGTCACGTGATAATAACCAATTCAAATAATCAATAACACGGCGCCTCGTTTATTTGTCTGAGAGAGTGGGGGCAATAGTTAGTAGCTAAGACGTTCAATGTCGTTTCTGGACGACTCTCACATTAGATTTGCTACATCACAATATATCTACATTTTGTGTCTTTCAGGGGCATCCTTCCAAGATCTCGACGAAAATAAACGCACCAGAACAGCCTACACGAGAAGTCAACTACTGGAATTAGAGAAAGAGTTTCATTTTAATAAATACATCTCTAGGCCTCGTCGGATAGAGCTGGCGGCCATGTTGAATCTCACAGAGCGACACATCAAAATATGGTTTCAGAATCGGCGAATGAAGTACAAGAAGGAGGAAGCAAAACGAAAACCGAGCAGCGGTTCTGAATCTCCGACCGGAGAAACGTCGCAAACAGAAACGAGTGAAAGTCTTTCGCCGCGAAAAACGATCGTGGACATCCCTTCCCCGCGCAGTGCAAGTGAATCTACGCCTCCATTGACACCGACGTCGCAGACAGCGCCCTCTGTGATCACAACAGGTATTCTCTTGTCCCCGACTCAAAGTCGAGCAGTTAATATGAGTACAACAAACAACAACATCGTCGACAGCAAACACGGTCTGCAAATATACAACTCAACAAATGTCGGACAAATCATCGACGCAAGCAGGTTTTAAACCTCGCAACTTAGTTCGCAACTTATTTCCTGGGTAGTATGAACTTGAGGAAGTACTGCTCTGGGATGCTCTCATATGAGCTTGGATACAATTCTAGAAAATTCATTGCAGTATATTCACACATTTCATCGATTGAAATACAAGATTTGTTTTGGAGGTGGTAATCGGAACTCACTACCTCAGTCTGAAAACAACGTAACACAAGTTATCGATGTCATTCCAAACAGTTGACGAATGTTGCTAGAAATTAAAAGGGACACTAGCTGCTGTTATTTTTGTTTGTTTTTTCAGATGTGTTCTTTTGAATAAAATATGTCCATGTTCAGGTAAATACAGTGAACGATGACCTGTCGAAATGTTGATGCTACTAGTTCCCGATCAATTGGAGCACCACAGCCGTACGCCCATCATCAGTAGGGTAAAACTAACCTGTCTCTCCTGCAATACTATATCGGATTTCGTGAAAACAATGTATTTTGCACGCGTTATATACGCTTTATGTTACACAGCTCAAACACGACGCGGTGATACGACTGTGGCGCTTCACAGCTAGTTCAATGCGAAATACGTTGAACGCATGCGTACGGAAAAAGATGTCCATACACAGAAAACGACCGCAATGTCAAAGTTACAATTAATGTGATTCATTCTGAAATTCAAGTTATTGTTTTGTGTAATCAATACTAAGCTGATAAAATTTACATTTATATTTTGCTGCAAGAGAAATATTGTGGTCATGAAAAAAGTGGAAATGAGCATAGAATAACAAAATCTTTCAGATTTTAAATGTTAATCAGCACGACACCTTCCTGAATTCGGAGGCCATTTTGTTAAAAAAAAACAGTTTGTCGCAAAATAAGGGTACATATTGAAATGTGTGAGTTGTTATTTGAAAATTAGTGTCAGATTTGTTTGTAGAAGTGAAATTGAACTGACAGCAAGATTTTATTTGTAAACTTTTCACATGATGGCAGGAAATAGGCTAACATTTCGTTCATTGTTCTAGTTGAAACCACGATCCACATTTGCTAACGCGTTGGTAGCGATTTGAAATCAGACGTTTCGACCATTTTATGAAAATGTATTTACACACATAGAATGATAGTTCCTACCTCTATTGTAAACAATACGATATAATAAATGATTATATCGTGCACATTTAATATAATTATGACATCTTCACTACTTAATCACAGTTACTAATAAGTACGCATGTTACATTTCCTTACACGTAAATAATCATTTAGTGTTAAATCAATCACTTTTGATAATTAATTAATGCCCTATTGTTGATAATATATTCGTGTTTTTTTAGACTCAAATCATTGTACAACAGTCGGTGAATATCTTAAATTATTTAAATGGCACGATTCCGTATCGCTTAATAAATTGAACAGTTAAGCTTTTTGTAGAGTCCTTAATTATTACAGTATTTAACCCATGATGCCAGAACGCTTGCCATTTTACTTTTTTCCTATTTTATTGTTAGTTTTCCGAAACAATTAACTTATATCTTTTGCTCACTCACTCACTGATAGGATATTTGATAACTGAAGAAGTTATTGTGACTACAAGAAACTCTCTTCATGATTGCGGATCTCACTGTTCATCATAATTTACTCTCCCCGCTCCCCTCCCTCGCCTCATTCTTGTCAGTGTGATAGTGTCCTTTGTGGACTTTGTCAGACCTTTGGACCCATATGGTCACGTGATTTGATCACCAACGTTGAGGGCGCTAATCAAAAACGTTGACAGTGTCTTCTAGTATGAAAACCAGTTTCGGATTCATCAAACTGCAATTGATTTTTTCGTACATAATGTTGGCATTATTTAGAAATTACCTTGTTATCCAGTCATTCTGAATATGTCCGTTATCTGGTGATACATGATTTGATAGTTTGAAATCGTGCTTTGTCTAAACTCCGATAATTTCATATGAATGAGTTAATAAATGTTACTAATGTGTTTGAATCACTCTGTGTCGTTTTAATGTCGTGAATATTCTTGTGTTTCACCACCTGGCACCACTGGGCATTGGTCGGGCATTTGAGGAGTTCCACACTCAATCTAACATGCAATAAATAAATAATCTTATTCATACTAGTTCAACAATTAATAATATTATCTCATCGAGGTATCTATGACAACTACATGAAAAATAATTAGAAAAAATGAGTCATACTACGGCTGTTAAATCACTATAAGTCATAAGATGCGAGCTGATAAAAACAAAGTGCATTTCCGGGCTCTTTAATGTCAATGATTTCATTGTCATTCACGTCATACATAAATTGTCGTGTCGTAATGACATGCTTATCTCGCTCGTGGCGATCTTCCTAACCATTTACTTGTGTAGTTATCTTGGTTAATTATGTTCATGTAGAAACATGGTTCTATTTACAGACGTTGGGTACTAGACAATGATGAACGTTTCCCGTATAATGCATATATTTATCAAATTCTCGTCATTATTACGACTGAGGGGAAATATTTTGAGATGTTTAGGACACTTTCAGAGAACGATTACCTCGGTTTTATCTACGCCTCGAATGTTTCCGACAAAAATGTTTATTGAAATGTGTTTTTTGTCACTGTCTCTAAATTCTAGTGAGTTTCGGGATTAGGGACTCAAGCTCTCCCGTCCGACACACATATTCTGTCGTGTACGCGCAACTTCAAATCGAATGTGACAACTAGCACGGTAAGCATATTGACAACCTGCTGTGGGGTCGATTTCCACTTTTTATCAGCTGGTGGTGTTTTTCATTAAATTATTATAAGCTTGGCAAACGAATATTTGTTTTACTGTTGTATCATCGTGCTATGGTCGTCGTTCAGCGTTACTGTTTCGGATTATGTTTCAATTGAATTCAATAAAGCCTGGTAGCTGGCATGGTGACGCGGACTTCGTACGTGTTATGATGTCGGCGCCTGCACGCATGGTGTGACAACTGAGCTCACACACACACACACACACACACACACACACACATACACACACACACACACACACACACACACACACACACACACACACACACACACACACACACACACACACACACACACACATACACCTAGATCTGCGGATTTTTCCCTGTTCAGTATTTTTTTTTTAAGTTCGGTTTGTTCAAACGTCCATGTGTCAATTCTGCTAATTGGTGTCAGAAATAGTTACGGTTCGAGTCGTTTGCCAAAGTTGTAAAATATTCAGTAAGTATGTACACAGCGACTATAACTCATATTAACGTAGCCAGTAAATCTGACTAGCCATGACAGATTCATCATACGAAGAGTGATTTAAGAGCCGCATATCAACCAAATTAATGTTACAGCTTACCGACAAAGCCATCAAATTTTTACCGGCCCACTTCTCGATTTTCTGTTTGTTCGGACAAAATGCAGAGACTTTTCTTTGTCGTGCAGCTGGGGTGATTTCAATGTTAGCACATGTCAGTCGTTTCCCATGTGCAATTATTAAAATAAACGGTTTGTTCGGTACTTCTAATCTCTATCCACCCAGAATTTGCGCTATATTGTTTTTAATTTATTCTCAAACGGCTTATTCCCGTCTGGATCAAGAGACACGCAAATTATGAGACAGAATGACAATGTATTTCAAATGTATTGATACTTGGTATCCCGAAAGTTTGATAACACAGAATCAATTTGGTAAGGATCAATCTGCTCGACAATCTGCGCTTTTAATTAAATCAGGATGTGCTTTAACACCCGTTCCAATACTAGTACTAAAAACACCCGTCCCATTCCACTCGGTCAAACACCCACTAGGTAAATAAAAGGTACCACTGCGTCCCAAACAACAGCCGTTTAAAACATGATGCCTGCTTGTCTGTCTCACTAACACCCGCTTCATTTTCCCCCTCCGCGGCTCGTACACCTGTCAAGGTGCATTACAATGTCGCATAAAATATTCACTGTAGCAGAGCTTTCACCATAAAGGTGCTACGTTTTATTTATGACTGGACACAAATATTCCAGGCCATATAGTTTGTTTGACGGAATCTACGGTTTTATACTATCTATAATTTGGTGAACTGTTCAGGAAATGTGTGACTTCTATAATTCTATGCCATCACATGAGAGGGGTATACAATTAAATAAATCGTGTTTTGAAATAGATCATATCCTAGGGTCCGTCAAATGTGAAACTCGTACAGACACTGTTCGTTGTCGAATGGGAGACTCGTACAGACATTGTTCGAACAGGGGATGGTCCGTCAAATGAGAAAACGACGGGAAATGAGAGATTCGCACAAAAATTCTTCAAACAAGGGGGTCCGTCAACTGCTAGAATCGCACGGAAATTGTTTAAACGGGTGAAGAGGGTCCGTCAAAAGTTGGATTCGCACAGAATTTGTATAAACAAGGGGAAGAGAGTCCTGCGAATGCGAGATTCGTAAAAATATACATGTAGTTCGAACGAGGGGGTATAGTTTATCGAATCAGAGAATAGAACAAATGTTGTTTGAGCGAGAAGACGAGAGACCGTCAAAATGCGATATTCGCACAGAAATTGCTCGAACGAGTGAAAGGGTTCCGGTAAATGCTAATCAGTCTTGAACGGAAATTGTTTGAACAAGGGAGGGAGACCATCAACGAAGAAAATCACACAGAATGTTGTTAAATGACGGAATGAAGGTCCGTCAAACGGGAGAATAGAGCGGAATTTGTTTATTACACGAGGAAAAGAGGCTCCGTCAAAAGTTGAACTCGTACAGATATTTTTTAAACGAATGTGGGACGTCAAAATATGTTTCCATCCCGGCATGTTACAGACGAGAGATGGTGCAGTTTTAAAACCATGGAATCACAATGGTAAATTAAACAGTAATCAGTTAATGCATCATGACAATACCGTAGTTTTAAAGTTTGCTTTATCTCAATCATATTTTGACATTACAAAACAAAATATATATAAATTATTATAAACATATAACTGATTTGAAGTACTCGTGTCGAAAATACCTTTCAACAATTAAAAATGTAATTGTGTCTCTGGATAATATCGGAATATGTGTTTTCTTAAAATGTGAAAAATAAAAAAAAACCTTGATCCCAAGGAATAAAATCTACGGAAATAATCGATCAGTTTAAGTTACAGAGAAAATGATCAGCCATGCAAATTATAGTGTGAGGTAAAACGAAGTTGCAACTATTGAAGTCTGTCTGTTTTTTTGTTGTTGTGTGTGTGTCTGAATACATAAAATGTCAAATAAACACGGAGGTACTATATACGAAAAAAAATAATATAAAATTGAAATATTCGTGATGTAACCAGCTAAAGAGCCGAGGTAGTTGCGTCGGCGGCTTTGCACTTCACAGTGGCGAGCGTCGAACCACTAGAGATAACCGGTAAACCGCCTACATTGCCATTATAAATATGTGATCAATGAATTAGAATCGGCTGCATTGCAGTTTTGTCGATCGTCAATATAACATTCTGTTAGTATTTTTGTGAACAAATCAGGTATAAATAACATACACAAAAATCACCAGAATGCCGTCACAAGCAGCAGTGTTTTTGGGGACCTGCGTGAATAATTCAATTAAAGCAGGGTATACAAACACGCGGCGGGCAAGAGACAATTTCAATTGCTCACTGAAAATTACTGAACAGAGTGTGTAAATTACAGCGTAGTCTTAATTTAGTTATCACATATCGGCTCGGGCATCTGTAGGAGCGGATTTACTAATGAGCTAAATGAATTAAAGCACACTACACGCCGCTCGATATCAGTGGCAACACCGCCTTGGCAACAACGCCTTATATGTTCAATACATACACGCGGTTAATATATACTCTGAACACGCTGATTTTCGAAAATACAATAATTTATAACAAAAAGTCTATCACATAAAATACACAATAGACATTTCATTTAAAAATAAAAGAAAGCTGGTATGATACTATTATAATAGAATTCAGTGTGATGCCACAAATTTATTTTGAATGATCGAAGGGACTTGGGCTTCGGCAAATTTAAGATTACATAATTACTGGTTCTGTCCCAAAGTAAGCGTTTTCGGCGTTGGCCATTGCCATCACAATTCAAACACTACTAGTGGTAATGCTCGGCCGTTGAAAACAAAATAATTGAAATGAAAAAATAAGCCTCTCTTCAGAAAATATGACTACAATAAGATAATTCTGTATTATTACTATTATTAAATTTCGCATTCATAACAAGATAACGTTAAATAAAATTGCTGTTATGTTCGACTTTTACAGAGTGTAATATACACATGTCGAGTGGGTTTTCAAAATGACTGACGGACAACAAGAATACAATAATTCGTAACTTAAGCACTGACCAGAACTTGATATCAAATTAAGGCGATTGGAGAAAAACGGAGTGTTCGTGTTAAAAAATTGTGCTCATCTTTTCTTCAACAAATATTATTCATACTAAAATGTTGGACATACGTAAACATACAGCTAGCTAAAATGACCAGTGTAATAGCAATACGATAGAAAGGTACTCACTATTTCGCAGATAATGGAAACAGTTGAACCATCTAGTCACAAGTAGACGATGTAATGAAAAGTGTACGGGAGTTACTGTATTAAATGGTTTCCATGGGTAGTAAAACTATACTTGTGATAAAATAAATTGCCGGGAAGCAATGATGGAGGTGGAGCTTGTGACCAATAAAGGAACGCGTTAATGGGAATTAATTCCGCCATAAATGTAGAAAAGTCATTATGATTACGATTCACCAAGGGCACCGAAATGGTGATGGTTTTAACGATTGGGGTATGTCAGGGGTTGTCATCCAAAAGGGAGTGTCGCCTTGTCTTTCGGAAAAAATAGTGGTAAGGTAATTTGTTATATTAAATTGTACATATAAATGAGGACATTGTAGTAAAGAAAAATAGCATCCATTTTATTTCTTTAAAGATGCCAAGTTCGATGGTTGTGATTGCTTATTTTTGTTTTCGTTATTTGTGTGTTCGGTAATTTTCAGCATTTGTATTTATATCAATGTGCGTACACACCAGGCTGTGCTATGAACAGAAGCTCGGCAATATACGCAGCAAATTCAATACTTGTTTGTATTGTATAGCATTGCTAGGACTTAGGCTGTAAACCACATGTAATGTTACATGGTTGTGCTATATTTTATACAACAATATTTATTTATTACAGTCTATTTAAGTCCATTTCTACAGTTATCGTTGATTGTCGGAAGTTGAACTCGTCTTCTGCTTCGTGGTAATTTCTTGTTTTACTATATGCGGATGGTTTGGCTGAATAATTGTTGTGGTCAACGCCGTCGGTTCTGTTGATGTTGTTGTTGGTGTGCTTTGGCGTCGTTGCAGTTGTGGCTGTTGTCGTTGGTGGTGATGTTGTTGTTGTTGTTCTTGTTGTTGTTGATGCTGCTGGTGTGTTTGAGGCTGTAGTTGATGGTGATGTATAATAGGCTCAAGCTGATTTATGTGTGTTTGTTGTTGTTGTTGCGGTGGTGGTGGTTGATGTTGTTGTTGTTGTTGTTGTTGCTGCGGATGTTGTTGTTGTTGTTGCTGCTGCTGCTGTATTGGCGGTTGTTGTTGATGTCCTTGGGCCATGACCTTTTTTTTGTTCTGTTTTCGTTCTTTGGCACGTCTGTTCTGAAACCATATTTTGACTTGTCTTTCCGATAGTCCCAGTGCGTGCGCGAGCTCAGCTTTACGGCGTATGGTGATGTATCGACTGTAATGGAATTCTTTCTCTAGCTCCAGTCTCTGGTGGTCGGTGTACACGACTCGGTATTTGTCTTTAGTGCGAGTTTTACCTGCAAATAAAAAGGACACCACTATTCTTTACTATATTCACCTATATTGGGTGGGTTTTTATTCATTATAACGAACGTAATCTGTTACACAGTATAAACGACTTTCTCGCATATTTAGTCTGAGACGTTTGTTTGAATGGTATGTCTTATCTCCAGTATATTTTACCGTGTTATCCTTTACCCCTGCTTTCCCTGCAAATTTGAGCTTATAATAATAAGGCACTTATTACAAATTTAACTCGAATACGAATGGTGCTAACAACGCATTTATTTCATTGGTATTCGACCTATTTTTGGAAGAGAACGAATTTTAGATCGAAATAGCGGGAAAATAATAAAAGTTTAGTATTGTTATTTGAAAGATATTAGAAATAAAAACTCATTACGTGTGTAACTATCAATATAACTCGTGTATGTTCCTCAATTGATCTGACCATCGTAAAAGTTCAGAAGAAAGTTTTCTATTAAAAACACAACCACTACGAACACATCAATTCCAAATAGAATACATGAATCAAAGTCGTCTTCTATTCTCGCTGGTTTAACTCAAAGTTAAGTCGTCGCCGTTTGACATGAAACGACCTCTTTTACCACTAACAACTAACATCGGTGCTAACGTGAAAAGCCGGAGAATCAGAGACTTGTAATCATATCTACACGGCGAGAACCAGAAACACACACAACAGCGTTATCAATCATGGCAGAGTCACAAGACAGTGCACAACGGCATCAACAATACCCACACTCGCACCGGAGAATCTCGCTTCGCAATGGAGTCTGAATTTCCAGGGAGATAAATTTGAACACAACCGAGTTAAGGACAACCTTTTTCCAACAGAATATATTAAGGGGAAACGGCGTCTCTATTTGAGGGGTGCTAACTAGCCAATCCGGGAGATCGTAACACAAGTCTTCTCCGACTACATCTTGCGCCAAGGGTGTGGGACATTCTCCACGATAAGTTTGTGAGCACTATATCCTTGCTGGTTTTAAAGAAATCAAATTCTCAGTATATATTCCAAAATATTATTCTGAGCTTCCAAATACTTGATAATTATTGAATGTATTTCATACTATTGCATATTTATTATTATTTTTATTGTATTTATGACTCTTTGTAAAACAACATTTTGCTGACAGGATTCCAAATGAACTAACTCAATCTATCCATCGCAAGTTCACAATTTTTACGATATCTTTTCTATGATTGACTCGTTTCGGAAACACGTCATTTTAAAGTATAAGAAGATCATAATCCTAGAATCATATATATTTTCATAAACTCGTCAGTTACTTTTAATAATTGCCAAATAATGAATAAAATCTCCGAATTACTATGGATTATAAACAAAATATATCTAAAAGCACAAAACGAGCCACTGGTCTGGAAAGAATTTTTTGCGATAGATGTAGAACTCGGCATCAGCACGGAGGCCGGACGGCGAAATGTATTCGTTCATACGCGTCAGATATTAGCCAAATGAGAACGAAAAATATTTCAATTTTCGAACTAATAGCGCTCATTGGTAGATTCACTGACCTGTAAGCATACCACCATCCACAACTTGGGAGCCAGATATTAACTGAGAGACATCTCCTAGTAGCAAAGAACGAAAACATTACTACCCTCAGGCTCTACACACTATGACGGGTGGCATACAGGTGGATGGATGGCGGTTGAGGTGCTGAATTGCTACATAACAGTGACAATGGAGTGACTCATTTTAACTTTCCAAACAACTATTACCCAACAGCTAGACGACAAGATGACAACATTGATTTTAAAAGTTGAATTTTATAAGAAAAAAAATATGGGGGTGACTATACTGAGACAGAACAACACAAAACAATTGTGACAAAAACCAGTCTCCAGAAAATGAATTGAACAGACGTATTAATGGATGTGATAACCATTGCTAAAATGAAGACAGATTTATGTGTGAAGACTGTATACACAAATTGTATGAGTAAGTGTAGGGTGATCATATGTGAAAAAATAATTATTACAATACTGTTCATAAGTAGATGAATCTAACAATAATACGGTGTAAATCGAATATATGCTTTCCCAATCGGCGGTATTATGTCAAAGGATGTTGTAATTCCATGACACCAGGCCGTTTTAGTTATGCGGCTACATACTACGGTGAAATGGGGCCTTTCTTTACTACTGGTCTTACATAGCCGGTTGATATCATCCGCAAATTAATAGTTTTGGAGCAAAATGAGTATATACCACAGACTTTTTCAGTTAAGATTGGCTTTCCGTAATTTAATTTTTCAATGATATCGATCATCTCACGTCTTTGTTTTACGTTGGAGCACTGTTTTATTTTATGGTAGTTCAAAAAGTAGCGAGTAATTGTAGCATTTGGCAGTGAGGCAAAACATGCGGTGATGTGAATCTCTTGGGGAGTTGATTAGAGGAGCAGTGGGGATCTGTGTACAAATACATGTAGTGGTGGGCCTTGTCGGGCGAATAGCACATTCAGAACATAAACGGGTTAACGTTCTATAGTAAAATGAAATTTATATATATATATATTTATTTATCAGAATTAACTCGACTAAAGCAGTTGTTCAGAAATTTAAAACGGTCAGGTGTTATATGACTAATATTCATGTTGAAAATTGTTTTAAGCATCGGCGAAGTCGAAAAGTATTAACGAAATGTATCTTTTATATATAAAATGTATTATATATCAACCTTTGTTATATTAGTTATAAAAATAAGTTAACATTTTTCTTAAAGTCGTTGTTACATGTATATGTTTGTTTGTTTGTTAGGTTTATATTCGTATTTTGTATAATATTTGCGACATTCCATATATACGGAAAGAGTCTGGTATGGTTGATATGAAAGAGTCTGGTATGGTTGATATGAAAGAGTCTGGTATGGTTGATATGAAAGAGTCTGGTATGGTTGATATGAAAGAGAAAAGTAGTTGGCATTTATTTTAGTTTGGATTTCGCGTAGGTGTTTTTCCTAATACATACTGAATTGTGTTCACGTGTAATTGCGTACCTGAAATATATTAGTAATTTTGAATGAAGTTTCTTTTTACTCTAGAAATTATTCCAGTACTGTGAACGAGAAACTATACCTATAATTGAAATATACTTATCGACTGTGGTTTCTTTAACTCGTGTAGCTTTTAGTGGCATGATTTTAGTCGCAAGACTTTTTCGCTATCGGGCCAAAAATAAAAAATAAAAAAATTTACTAACGTCAGACACAGTTTCAACTGAATTTCGCTGTATTCTCATCTTGGAAATCATGAGCGACAACCCAGCCGCTACACTGAGAACTGCCGTGGATTGTTGTACAGACGTCTCGCCACGTGCTGACAATAAACCCTTTTCGCAGTCAAGCACACCTTTATAAGTCGAAGTCGTAAAATAGAAATTTACTTTTCTTTAATTTAATTGCTTTATTTAACGTCCATATAGCGAAGAAATCAGTGAAAGTCCCATTGTAAAAACTGTAGTAGTTTATTACCCATTACAACGATAGTTGCGTTGCGTGTACATGTACTGTCAAGACGAGAGCTGTATGTAGTATTATGTTATTGTTGGACAGCCGGTTGACTCTTATGGTCTACGGTCTTAGTCATGAAAACGTATATTTTGCTCGTTATACTCAAATTTTGGAAACGTGTTTATGGCAGTACCTGCAGCCATTGCGCTGGTCAGCATAACACTACTATTGTTTTTCAAATTTCTATCGAACGCCATTTAGAAATTAATACGAGAAATGTTAAAAAAGCTCTATGCATCACTAACTACGATCACTACATGCATATTGTGTTGAAATAGCTAATACCATACGAATTGCCGTTATAGTGGTTTTCAATATTTAAAATATAAATATAGTATTTTTGTGGCGGATATTTTTTATTATACACAGCAGCCGTGAGTAGAGTTGGTACTGGTGTAAATCCGATTCAAATGTTGATTATGTAATCGGTTATGCCAAGTTTAGTAATTGTCGGCTTGTTTCAAACAGACTTAGTCGCGGTGTCGATTTCAAAGCCTTTATTCCGGGGCGTTCATCGGAACAATTTGATTGCCTAAGACAATGAGTGTTGAACAATTCTCTCTCATCGGCAACACTTCTAACATTACACAGTATATCGAATTAAACTTGTCGAATGTCCACGACTACGATAGAGTATACGAATTGAATGTTACTATATAACCAAAATCCAATTTAATAATAACAACAACAAACCAATAATTGACCCGGTGGTTTACCTTGGCTTATGTGAGTCATTTTATGTTGAAGGGAAACACGTAGACTTCGTACACGTGACAACTCACCGGAAGCTCCAGAGAGACTTCGTTTCCGTTGAAATCTCCACGTTTAAACGCAGAACTTTTTTAATTATGTGTCTTGTAAAATGTTGCATTTGTCAAAATCTTTGTGTGGGGTGTTTACATTCTACGAGTTATAACGTTTTACCGTATGTATCCGCTATCTGACTGCATCCCTGGGTGTGTTTAATGGCTCGAATTGTCGACCCCTAGCTCATTAAGAAGTTTATACTATAGTTAGGATTGCCCCCTACTAAAATCGCGGGATGAGAACGAAAAGTCACAATAAAACATCATTACATAGTTGTCGTCATCACAGTAATGACCGTAAAGACCTATGTAGAGGTCAGATCGTTTTATTTTAATTTAGTATTGGATTTTGAACTTACCGGTTTGTTGGTTCTTGTTGTACGTTGCCGGTCTCATCCATGCGTAAGGGTCCAGGCTGGTGTGAGGTGTGGATGACGCTGATCGCTGTTGACTAAGGTTGCTCATTACTGCCGAGGTCGGGGAAGCTACCGCCAATGGCTCTGAACATGTACTGCTGGGCGATGCTGTTCCATTAGTTGTGTAATCTCCTGATGTCGATGTAGCTGTCGTTAGATGAGCGGTGGTCGGTGTATTCGTCGCTGCGCTAAATGCCTGCCAGTCGCTGGGTGTCGCATACTGCCCAGTCCATGGCTGGGTGAAATTTTCTGCGTTGACCCCTGATAAAGAAAAATGCGTATAATCATTTGTATTTGGACTATACTGGTTAGTTTGCTGTCCGTAGTTGTAAGACGGGAACTGGTAGTTGGTGGTGACGCCAGGTCGGTACATGGTGGTGGCTGGTTCGTTGCAATATTCCAAGTAGTCGAGATACATGGTGTTTCAGTGTTCCAGCTCGATCAAATATGATGGCAATAATTCTTGCTGAGATATTGACGAGACACTATATACGAGTGGTGTATGCTCCTGATAGATAACTCTCTTTTGAAGTGATTGACGACTATTTATTTAAATTGTACCCGTGTCACTGTGACGTCATCGTTCATTCGCTTACTGGCCGCTGATTATGCAAATTGAATCACTTTTCCCCCCGGCCGTCCCACTTTTTTGTTGGCAAATCTCAAAGCAACGAATACACACGAATTGCTGGCAAGGTGTAGAACAGACAGCCATTCACACCATTCTCGCCTCAGCTCGTTAGGTTGTTAAAGACGCCGAACACATGGCGGTACTTTGAAGGCGTTGATATAGGGGTGAATTAGTCAATCGGTCTTTTTTTACGTTGATTGGATTAACTAAGCTGATAGATAATAGTGGAGATGTTTGATTTCACATTTTTTGACGAGGTGCGAATTATCCATCGCCAGGTTCAGTGATAGCCAATGAGAAGTGATAACCGCTAACTGGAAACGACTGTCACTGGCCTGTCTGGATCGAATTGTTAGACTCGCACTAGCGTAAACCTAAAAGTAGAAACTGCCTTGCTTAGAGACCAGATATATTTGTGTAGAGAAGGATAATAAACACAGTGCTGGTCTTATGAGAAGCAACCCCGACTGTTTTTGTCTTGGAGTGTAGCTTGCCAGTGTTTGTTTTTCAGATGACAACACAAAGGCATCAAAAAGAGCTGTGCTGTGCCGCTAAGATGCTATATCAGATTTCACGCGCAAACACAAATCAACTGATCATTTCCGTCTTAAACTATACAAAATAAACATAATTGCCAAGATAGTGATGTAATTGTTAAAACTATTTGTTAATAATTAAAACTGGATATGGCATAAATTCTAACGCGGGGTGGGGTGGAAGATTTCTTATATAGCTTCATACTGTTATGAACACTTGTGTTTTATTTTCGCCTGTGATGGGTCGTCGTTTGTGTGTTTAATTTCTAATGGCGTAATAATTGCCGTTATATGGCGCAAAATAAGTGTAATAGAGTATGCGATATACGATCTCATCAGCATCTATAATAAACGCCATAAAATTAGTATATGGTTCAACATTGATAGTTAGTGTTTTTTTCTTCTATTCACAAGTAGTCTATAAACTGTGAGTTGCTTTGCAATGAATTGTTAGGCTGTTTGCGTTAATTGCAGGTGACCGTGTGCCACTGTTTAACAACTTGAATATTACCGAGGATGACAACTTCGCGGGTTTCGCAACTTCGTGAGACGTCTAGCCCGTTGAGAAGCGAGGTGAATGTGTGCTAGACGACCCCTGGTAAGGATCTGTCTAACTTTCTGTATGTCTGATACCCCGAGGAGCTTGATGATAATAGAACGTACTGAAGGTGGCAAACGAAAGTTGTCTGGTTTCCCACCATGATTATTCATATCACGATATTTGGAATGGTTCGATATTTGATCGAAGAAAGGAAGTGTATTTCGTTTTTTGTTTGGGAGGACCGTTAACGCCTTCAAAAACATTTAAACATATAAACATATAAACCCTGCGGTTCCATGTGCAATATAAATAGTTAATTAGTAAGATAAAATACTATTCACAAAAATAGTGTAGTATCCATTTGTATCGACCGAAAAACAAAGATATTTTCGTGTCATTACAACCGTTTTGTTAACCGTTTTTGGGTGCTTCTTGGCAAATAGGTCGAATAAAACATCACCGGTGCATTTATAATTTTCTGTTTGTTTGTTTTTGTCTCTTTAAAAATGGTGACATCGTAGCATTCATCAATATATCTAAAACCACATGATTGTTTTCTCATAATCATGACACTTAGTGTAATTTTCAATAAGACCCCGACTAACAGGCAATATATTTCGTTAATTGTATACATGTATATTGTGTAAAGTAAGTGTCGGCAGAATCGTTCTATATATGCAGTGATATTCTGTTTACCGTACGATTAAATATTGTTTGTTTTTTGAAGACACTTTATGGCAACCGATGTGCATGTCGAACAAAGCCGACCAGGTGACCTATGTTGAGCTGGGAAATACGGATTATAACCGTGTGTGTGAGGCAGGAAAGCAGCGACCTGCGTACGCCTTGCTGTTGAATTATAAATCGTACTTGAATTATCTACACTTGTGGGTATTATGAAAACATGAAGCCGAGATTTGGAAAATTGCGTGGTGTGGTTTACTGCTAGCCGTCACAGAGGTGAGAATGACAATTTCTGCCCCCCCCCCATAAGGTGTAAATAACCTATACACAATCCTTCAACAGACGTGTGATTGCCAGGTTTCACTACCTCAGACATGTTTTGGGCGGGAAACCGATGGCAGACGACAAGCGAGAATATAGATGCCGCTATCAGTTTGGATCTACGTAAATCATTAATAAAGATATTTATCTGAATGTCAACACAGATATAGTGCTTCGACATGACAAGAATGTACTCAATCAATAGGACTCGCCTTTGTAGTAGCAATAAGCACTTCTGTACAACATGCAAACTACAAGCTAAAAGCAAACATGGCGGTCTCTCTGGCCGCGTACCTGGGTCAACGACGAGAGTGGTCACCAAACAGAGGGTCAGATAACCGACAGATTCGCAACGGGTCATGACGATTGAAATCATTTGATTATTTTCGTTAATTGATTTATGGGTGGAAGACGAGTGGGTCAAGTGCAGGCCCAATCGGAGAGTGTGCTCATCCTTTTGTTAAATGCAATACGTTTATGATTTCATTGTGTCATAATACGCATCATCCTTCTCATGTTCTTCATGGTTTCTAAACAGCCACACTTGGTATATAAACCCGTTGTTAAGGTGCAAAATCAAAACAACGGCGCGCCTTTCGGTGCTGTTTTATTGTGGTTCTGGCGGCTATACTGGCGGTTTGACGGTCGTCCATGGAAGAGGGGGTTGAGAGATATACAAAGGGCGCCGCAGCAAGGTTAATGATGATGATGATGCAGAGGAAATGTGAGATCGGTAAGAGCAACAACAAAACAAGGGAAGGAAATGTGACCCTCCTTCAACTCAACTACCGAGTGGGAAAAAGATTGATTTAGAGAATGTCTTGTTGTGTAATTAGTGTTATCTATCGTGTAGATGCCGATCTATTGGGTCTATTTTGGGCACCTTTATAATCACCACGTAAGATAGCGCCCTTGAGAGGGCAATACTAATGACTCACATAGTAAGTACGCTAACGTGCATGGCCTCTACTGACCGAGTACACAAATATTACCTTATTAAACAAAAATAATTAAAAAAATCCAATGATTTATTTTGTTTCTGGTTTTCAATTTCCGGCAAACACACATGGCTCTGGACTGCGGCTAAGGCTAATATAATGTGCTCTGTTAATATTCAATATTACTGATCCGATGGGAAAAGTTAGAAAAATCACGAATAACTGGTTGCCACGGGTAACGAATAAATAAATAATTTCTCATATAATTCCACTGAAGAGTCACGTCTGTTCCATGCTAACCACGACTAGCTGCAAAAGCATTTGGTGATAAGAAACTGGCTGTTTTGGCATTGTTCCAAATAACCTAAAATTAGACGTGCATTTTTTTTTTTTTGAAGATAGAGAGATAACCCAGTCGGGCTTCCAAACTTTTTTTTTCTTGTCAGGGCTATTTATTGGTTTTGAGGAATGTGCATAGATAATTGTTGTTCTCAAGGTGACACCGTGCACATCTATTTACCTCCCGCCGCTACCTGTATTTGCCCTTCGTCTGATAAAAAGTGCTACTGCAGTTTAGGGACGAGAAATTGACAGCGTGCTGTATGGTTGCCATGGCGAGTAAGAACGACCAGGCATGGAGGTAAAAAGAGACCCCATGGACCAGGTCTGCTCAACTTATCGCTTGCTTCGTTCTTTTTAATAATAATTCTATTGCAAATATATGTCCAATACATGAAACATGGATTTTATGTGATTGTTCGAGCGGTAAGCACACCTAATGCACGACATCCACAGTCCTTACATGTGTTTATGCGTCATTTTCGGTTAACATTGTAATGCATTGTTTTATTTAAGATAACACATAGCTAGTGCAAAAGTTGATTTTAATAGAAATGACACAAATTTGAAAATATTATTGTGACATACAGGATGTTGCAAGATGAATCACGTGTTATCAGTCACGTGGTGTGTTGTCATTGAAATCCCGATGAAGGACACTGGTTGACGCTCCGATAACATGCATAATATATTTTTTAATGCATCCATTTATGAAATTCGTTAAAAAGCATATTTTGTTACATTTAGTTGCGACCATTAGAACATTTTGAAAATGTAACGATCATATGTGGAGGCGGTATGGGGGGAAAATGGCGTTTCTATGTTCAAGTTGGGTGGCAGGCTGGTGGTATCGAAATTGTGTCAATTTTAACGAATACATTTATGTAAACAAGAAAATATTGATAAGACCTTGATCATTAATCAATGAAAGTTCTCTATAATCGTTTTCTACTTTATCTGCGGCAAAATTCGATGCGGGAAGATTTTTCACAGCAAATGAAATTCGCCTGCTCGGTCATTTGGTGCCACCGCCATGATGCTCTTATCTCAACTTAGAGATAGACACATACTTCAGAAAACATTCTCTCTGTGATGCCAAGTGGGTTAAGGTCCACTGATTGGAGATGATATCCACCAGAAATCGCACGTATCGGAATGGCGTAAATGTCAACAGTTTATCGAATATTGATGAATTGAAGCAATAATTATAAAACTCTAATCAAGACTAAATGACAGGACCGTTGTTTCAGGACTGTCATGTGCCATTTTAATGCATAGTTTCGAGTACTCGTTGATTAATTATATATAGTGTGTACGCTCGTTCTCATTTATCACGTTATTCGTTGACAGTAAAAGTCATATGAAGTTTATTTGTAAAACGTCGTGTGCTGTGTGTTAGCTGTTTTATTGTACAAATCTAATTTTTGGAGCATCGTGGCTTTGAATCCAGGAATTTTACAACGAAATAATTATTTCTATTTAATTTGCCTTATTCCCATGGATTTTGCAAAAATGACACAACCCAATTACCAAGTCCGTTGAATACCTAATGAATTTACAGTATATTCAGTGTGTACCCTAGTATAAATTCCTGAGGCCTTTGATTGATATATAGATCACTATTTTGGCTGAGTTTCAGATCGTCAGACAGATCGTTTTATAGTGACCTGGAGTCAAAACGTTGGCCAAAACCATGTCTCTTTCTGTGTTAAGAAGTGTTCTCATAGCAACACATTCCTCCTTTTCTCAAACTGATTTTATATGACTTTTTTTTTACTAAGTTGGCGCCTTCAGGCGATGACAGGACTGGGTAACCAATCAACAGCTTATAACTTATAACTCACTCCGTTTTCCCAGAGGTTGCCACCCATATTCCCCAGCACCGTGAACTACTACATCAAACGAAATGGATAGTTATATTTATATTAAGTAATCATGGGACCTTGAGAAAGGGTTGCCGAAAAAGAAAATGAAAAAACAGGGGATTATGGCAATATTCACGACGATAACACAAACTCCGACGCTTTCAAGCACGGAGCTGCATGTTTGGCATAATCAAGAGTTGATATATATGTACAATTAAATAGTATGCAAAAATGTCAAACAGCCTGACAAAAAGAAAAGAGCACATAGACCAAGCTAAGTCACACCATATACCTTTTCGGCTTTCAATCCAAAAATACATTTTTTTAGAGAAAAAAATCTGTGTACGTGTGACTTTGACCGGCGGATATGTTGTGTTGGGGTTTTGTGTACATGTGTCTTGGTTTATGCGCATGTCCGCTGGATCACGGAATGTATCCCCCCCCCCAAGTCGTGAAAGCTTCTACCATGGGAGGTTCGACTCCTCGCATGAAGTACTATTACAAAATGAGACGTGATACTAGTAAACCAAATGCTTGTTTGGCCAATCAATGGAATGCACATCAATTCTGGTGAAGGCATATACTCTAATCCCTATAGTGAGAGTTGTCATATCACTAGCATTACCATAAAGGGGAGCCCCTCAATCCCAGGCACCAACGAATTACATGGAAACATTTTTGTTGTTTACACCGTTAATCTACTCCAGGGTACAGGTAAACCCGGTCCACATTAAAGTTTATCGGTTTTTCGAAAAACCATGGACGTACTCGTACCGTGTTAGTACATCAATGAACAAACGAATACTGTTATGTTTGCAGCAAAAAATAGTGAAAAATCATGTCCTACTGTTTTTAACAAGATGTATTAACAAAAACAAACACGCTCATAAATAAAGGTTTATTCACATTGCCCCCAGGGGATGTAAACGCTCGTTCGGGAAAAGACGTGTCTCGGCTAGAATCTCGTCTGACACGAGTCTATAGAAAACGATTTATAGACCACTAAACGCGTTAACTTGCATTCACCTTTGGTAAAACTGTTAACTATGACACAATATGCGATATACGAGACTAGACGGGGTACGTCTGGTGAAAGTTGCGTATTGTTTTCATGATTACTCTCATGAGTTAACACTTTACTTTCAGTAATAACACGAGTGTCAAGTTGTTTTTGAGCGCACGTTAGTTCTGAGATGGCTGTAACAACGTGTCGGCTCATGCTGATAATTAGGTTTCATGAAGATAATGGAACTTGTATGTACGTACAGTGTATTGCTTTCATCTCAGTAATTTGAATTTTTAGGGGTTTTACATTTAAAGTTTTATTTTTTAAACAAAATACTTCTGATTGATGGCCTAGCGTGATATATTGGTTAGCTTATGATGCTCTACAAACCCAACACTTGAGTTATTCAGTAGAGATATAACACATCTATTTTTACTTCCATGCATTAACTCCGAGTCGAAAGCCGACGTGAATTCTTTCGTCGCCGTATCGGATAGGAACTCACTTTCTATAATTGACACCTACGATCACAGAACAACTAAAACGATGTAGTCGTCATGCATTCTTGTAAACAAATAATGTATTTTACACGTGTTGTATACGGCGCATGGGACCCATATCCACCACGAGACGACGATTTAAAGCTACCCATTCGCAGTGTTAGTCGGCATCAAATGCAATGTCTTTTTTTTCGTGTCACACGTATACAGACACCAACATTATTTCCTCATATCTGGCTATCACTGGTCTTTCGTGCAAATAACATAATTCTACATTCTTTATTGTCATTGACTGGCAACTTTTCGTATTTGTAAGCGTTCGCGATCAACAGAACGAGCAAACGATCAGTTACACATCGAAAAGATTACATATTTATATTTCAAAACTATTTACATCAATTCTTTTATATTGAAAGCTAGTTAACACCTAAAGTGTATGTCGTGTATTGTTCTGTCATGATAAGAACAGCAATCGCGGACATGTTTTGAGTTTTGTAAAAAAAAAAAAAAAAAAAAAAAAAAAACTCCCAAGGCCAAAACAAGTAATCTTAGCTCAATAAAACATTAGAATATTATTTACAGTTTATAAGAAATAGAAATGTTTGTATTTTTTTTCATTTATTTTATTTATATCGGATAGTTTGGGCTAACATTATTATTATTATACTTTTGATAATTTATATCAAACCATCTAGAAAAACAAAAAAATACTGAAATAAAGACTACTAAACGGGTTAGAAGGCATGCTTTAAACGATAACAGCTATTTTGTTTGTACTCTATTTGTTGTCACTTAATTTCGATTACGTGCAGACGGGAAGGCTGTGCGGTGAACGGAAAAGGATGAGTATAGTCATTAGTCGGTGCACATCACAGGCGATCGCATGTCATCTACGCTGGTAACGGTACATTTCAAAAGGCGTCTAAAATTAGCAAATCTACACTGACCTCGAGAGTGTGCACTAATAAAAGAATTACCGCTGACAAGCCATCTATAACTCTTTATTGGAGTAGCCCGGTCCCTGGCCGGGAGCTGGATACCGCCACTCGACCCAGTTACATAACGCACCCACCCACCCCTCACATTTTCCCCTCCATATTGGTTTGTCCGTTTCAATCAAATGAAAACAGTATATTTTTCGTTTGACGAGATATTATTGTCGAAATGAGCTTGAAGCGATTTTTTGGCGATTTGATTAGTGCTACGTGAGTGGTAGACCAAATCCGATGAAACGATTTTGGTAATATGCGAGAACGTTCTTGTTAACCGATAGAAAACTAACAAAAGCAAGATAAATTAAGACAGTTCATTGGCATTGTACTATGGAAGAAGCGAAAGTATACTTTTATTACAGTGAGTATACCCAACTACACCTCCATCCAAGGTGTGTTACGAAAGAACACTGACAAATATGTATATCATAAGACGAACCCATGTTTAGAATTGGTTAAGTCAACAGTGAAACTTTTGCGGAGAAAGCATACATGGAAACAATTTGTATTCGTTTTTGCTTATTATACATCCATTGCTTTCAACCGGAAATGACGTCGGTTCAACTCTGCGATAACTCAGTGATATTCGGGCACCATGTGTTCAGTTTTCCTAGACAGGCAATTCATAAGCAAATAAGGAATTGTACTCGTTTTTTATCACATTTTCTATTATAAAAATACAGAATAACCATAATAAGTACATTCTACTGTAGCTAAGAAAGAGCTAATATGTTATGAAAAATGGCGTCAACTCAGGAGTAAATAACCAATTTGGATCCCGTTTGGCTTCTAACATTTTGGATTTCTGCAATCATGTTCTCTAAGATTAGGTGCAACTTTAAGAGTTACTGAGGATAACTTAGAGTGCGTTTAAATTATTATATATTTTATTTTGGAAGAAAAAATATCGTAAAATAAAAATGTTGACAGCAAACTTGGCAGTATTTATTAGCTGAAATGATCACGTGACCAGAATTTACCTATGAGTACAGGTTTCACAACACACTTATAATGTACATTTGTATATCAAGGCGTATGTAGTATGTAGTGACCCCTCCCCTCTATTTTGAAATAAGCAAATTTAGGTTTGGGTGGAATTTTAGCAAACCATATGATTTTAAAATAGTGAACTGATATATCTATATTGAACTGTCAGCCAGCCTGAGAGATGGCTCTTTTTCAAAATTGACAATACCAATGTAGCTGAATTGGCTTTATTGTTCAGACTTTCAACATCGAAACAAAACATTGTTGTAATAACGCTTTGCATTATATTAATGTTTACACATTGTATATTTATTTATGTTATATTAATTTATTTATTTATTGGTATTCTATAAGTATTGCTTTATATTTCAAGTTCACTCGTGTAAATCTCACAGATATATCCGCTATTTTGGGTATAACTGGGAACCAATGCACACACACTACTAACAAGCACTGGTGTAAATCTCACAGCAAGTTGGTCAAACCATAGTACAACGCTAATAAACCGTCAATGTCAGGATATACATATAGCAATACTGTTCGTGAAAATAACTGATTGGTCGTTCTAAACAGACAGATTAACACATTTCCCGGATTTAAGACACAATCTCGGCACAAAACAATGTCATAAATTCATAGTAAGGATTATCAATAATTGGACCGCCTAATGTTTGCAGCTATATTGTATTAATGTAGCCTGAGATTTATAAAGTTTCAATATTATTATTTGTTTTGTTTAGACATTATATGTTTTGCCATTCTCCCTCTGTAGAATACTGATAAAAATATCACACCAATGCACCATGACATCATACTACAAGTATAATAAAGATAAATGGAGGTTCATACGAAGATTTATACAAATCAAGAATTTTACATGGGTATGAATTAATAGTATATTTTCTTGGACCCAGCGAACCGATTTACTCAAAAAGTATACGAAACTATCGACGTATGTAGTTAACATTGATTATATATAGTCTATATGGTTCCTACTGGAGTTACTGGATCTATAAAGTTAATGTTACAATTACTACCACTTCATTTGAGATAATTTGGTGTAGTGTTTTATATGTTTCTAATTGAACTCTGAATACATAACTGTACTACTATATCTGGTTGTAAAATGCGAGTCACGTGATGTAGCTGTGTCGTGAAATGCACATATATCAGATTAGACACTCCGTTTATAATTTATAAACATGCATGGATACGGCAGGGATTTGTGGGAATTGGCGACTCTTTCCGATACTGAATGACATTGTTGCAGTGAAATTGTTTGCGGTGTGTATAGTGACAATTTCGTTACTTAAAGATAGGTACAGTTGAGTTTAGTGAGTGCTACTGTTTCCCTCATGATATGTTCAAAATGAGGATAAAATTTATTTGTTATCGCAGTATTTCTCTGTCACTCCAGCAAAGTCACGGTGGTCACTACAGACTTTTTTGAATTCTCTCATTAAAGGGCAAACACGTTAAAATAAAATCACGGATACAAACTAAAACACAACGCATAGTAACATTAACTCTTTTTCGGCGTTTCAAATCCATTTTTCAGTGAATTTCATGATTCATGATAAACGCTACTACATATATATATATATATATATATATATATATATATATATATATATATATATATATATATATATATATATATATATGTGTGTGTGTGTGTGTGTGTGTGTGTGTGTGTTCTGTACATTAACGTTTTCCCAAAACTGAATTAGTTTTTCACTCCGCAACTTAGCATCCAAATTATGCCAAAGCTATTTAAAGAAATTTTATATTTTTCCGAAAATCTGACTAACCCAGAGGCGCTGTGACGTGTAACTAGGCGATTTGGTGTCGTATGCGAGCGTCAATCCAAGTTACGCAATACTCTGCTATGTGTTCGGTCATATTTATTTGAAGCACCTACTTCATCTTAAGATTTGTACCGAGGTGGAAGTTCGTCGTTAATTGACAGAGACTGTTTCTTTCGTTGTTGTCGAAACCTTCATCCACGCAACACCAGTCATAGGACGAAGACTGTTTCATTCCTTCAAAGTTTTTTGCCGTAACCCTATCCCACACAACATCAGTACTAACACCATCACCAAATATTACGTTACTAGTCTTTTGAACGATTAAACTATACTAACGTTCTGAAACTTAAATGTTTGCGAAAAATAACATTATACATGTATAATAAAAATGTAAATGTCAAATCTCAACGATAAAGTCAACTCTCACTCTGATACCATATTTGGTTTGGCAATATCTAAATTAATCCAGATTCAAATAAAAATATTTACGATGAAAAACCCTCGAGTGATCAAAAAGTCAGTTCTGAAAAGCAAGATAAAATATACACGTGACTTGACTTGATTAATTTTTTTTTAACAACTTGTGATCTGCGTCGGCCATCTTTGATTCACTTCGATTAGCCGGCAACGGGATTCGTGTCTGAGACCCTCCTTGTGGTTTATCACGTGATAGGAAAACACTCGTTATCATTGTGATTAATGAAATGTTTTTTTTTTCGTAGTTCGTGATTTTAGAAACATATTTAACGAACTTTGGTTCGGCCTCGTTTCTGAAGTTTGTCTGATAAACTTTCAAGGCTACAGGTTGTAAATTTGCATATACACGCAATATAAACTAATTCAGAATATTGATAAAATGTATACAGCATTGGTGTTCAGTTGAATTCTATTTGAGACATTGTTCAATATGTGTGCAATAAGATCACCTTAACTAGTGAAATATGATAAGAGTCCCACACGAAGAACGAATATCGTTATATTGTTATAGACTATTATATTAATTTTCTTTTAGTAAATGAGTATATCCATTGGCGACAATTGAACATTTAGTGTTGAGCCCAGTAAGGGTTTGTAGGCCCATTTCCAAGCCACTTTATCTGTTATTTCGATGAAGATTGTCACCACCGTGTCACATACATGGTGATGCAGCTTGTGCCGCCCAATTTGACATGAATTAGATAAGTGAACGCCATGTTTATTTTATATAGGCCGATGGTAAATAGGAAGATGTTTTTCTTTATTTCACTGATGATGTTGAGAGGCTTTGACATGAGACTTAATACTCTATCGGGCTCGCGTATTATCGTATATAATTGTCGGGAAAATGTTAGATATGTTTTAGTCTAATGATTTGCCAGAGAGTTAAATCGAATTATTGTCACTGGAAAAAAGCTAAACCAGGCACGTGCATTCAGAATTTGAAGGCGGAGATTGTAATATAGAGCATTACAAATATATTAAATAAAATCATGCTCATTGTGACAAATTTAGGTTTGAACTTAGTGACCGGTAACGGGGTACGAGTCGCCCTTGACCATAGTGTGAGCCCAAATCACCACAGTGTGAATCCGGTTCTCAAAGGAACTCATTCAAATATGTACGCACACAGCATTATATCCAACTCACAGTTGTTGGTTGAGTCACAAACTTAGGCGTATGAAGTCGCCAGACCAAATAAGATTCTGTGATCACCGACTTGAAATATCACCAAATGTATTACATTGTGTAGCAAGGGCGATTTACAACCCAAAATTAACAAGCATTCCAGAATCATAAATAGTAAACGTAAATCACTATCATTTGGTGGGAACTTTATTTCCCCTTGTCAGACTTCTGAGTTCATCATGACTTACATCCAAGTCTTAAACGAATAGTCTGAACATACTCGAAATAGTTCAAGTTTTGGGGAACCCAAAATAAAAATGTAAACTGATGATAATGAAAGCAACAGTCAATTAACAATAAGGTGTGTTTTACTCGTGACAAAACTCAGCCATCTCAGTTGTGAGACATGAGTAGAATACACAGAGTATTCATTCTAGTCACGCAGTTGCTCGCCACTAATTTCCGTCGCCGTCGGCTTCTCCCTCCATTTGATTTACAACTATTACCGTGGTTGAATTTTCACTTTATATACCATGACATTGTGCATGATATCATATTGCACTTCCTTATTCTGAGATACATTGAGATTTGTATGTTTTATTTATGTTTTAATTTATTGAAAATGTTTATTTTATGAGAAAACCCCCGACGAATTATACAGAGGGTATCGATAATTGGGAGGGGGGTATTTCTCACTAGCTGATCATCAACCACCATATATCTGCTTGTACTCGTGATTACAACCTTTATAATGGATTAGCAATGGCGTAGTTTTATGGTTATACTTTTAAGAGACGAGGGTTGGTTCGAATGAAAATCTAATCAAAACAGTGGATTAGCTTTCCTGTCTTAAAACTGACGCCTATAATTTGTCACATTTTTGAAAATAAATGGTCCTCCATTGACGCAAGTAAGGGTGGTTATTCGTACAATCGTAGCAGAAACTGTGCGGTGGGAATGCCCCGGGAATAACACAACTAAAACACAACTTGAAAACACAGGGACATAAGAGAACTAGTCGAAACATTTTTGCCAAAACATCTATTATGCAATAGGGCAAGAATTGAAAATAGTATTATAAAATTGTACATATAAAATAATTGTTTTTCAAAAGAAATACAGCAAATAATTGCAAATATTATTACCATGCATACAAATAACTTAAAACAAAAGACGAACCAAAGTAACATCAGAGCACAGATCGGTTCACAATAATGAAAAGGCTACGAAATAGAACATCTGACCAAAAAAGTTCAAAAACAGACAATCGAAATATTATAGAAGTCAGATTATGTTTTGTAATAGATGTTGATGCCAAAAAGGAAACCAAAAAATATCGTCAAAAAAATAACAAACATTGAGAAAATGATGATGCAATCAAAAAGTTAACATATTCCATAATGTGCATTATTTATCATATCTACGTCAGTGCCAGTTCCCGTCATATCTACCTTCCATGCCAGTTTCCGTCATATCTACCCCTCCGTGCTAGTTTCCGTCATATCTACCCCTCCGTGCTAGTTCCCGTCATATCTACCCCTCCATGCTAGTTACCGTCATATCTACCCCTCCATGCTAGTTTCCGTCATATCTACCCCTCCGTGCTAGTTTCGTCATATCTACCCCTCCATGCTAGTTTCCGTCATATCTACCCCTCCATGCTAGTTCCCGTCATTTCTACCCCTCAATGCTTGTTCACGTCATATCTGCCCCTACATGCCAGTTCCCGTCATTTCTACCCCTCAATGCTTGTTCCCGTCATATCTGACCCTCAAAAGCAGTTCCCGTCATATCTACCCATCAAAGGTAGTTCCCGGCATGTCTGCCCATGAAAGGCAGTTCCCGTCATATCTACCCCTCCGTGCTAGTTTCCGTCATATCTACCCCTCCATGCTTGTTTCCGTCATATCTACCCATCAAAGGCAGTTCCCGTCATATTTACCCCTCAAAGGCAGTTCCCGTCATATCTACCCCTCTATGCTAGTTTCCGTCATATCTACCCCTCTATGCTAGTTTCCGTCATATCTACCCATCAAAGGCAGTTCCCGTCATATTTACCCCTCAAAGGCAGTTCCCGTCATATCTACCCCTCTATGCTAGTTTCCGTCATATCTACCCCTCTATGCTAGTTTCCGTCATATCTACCCATCAAAGGCAGTTCCCGTCATATTTACCCCTCAAAGGCAGTTCCCGTCATATCTACCCCTCTATGCTAGTTTCCGTCATATCTACCCCTCCATGCTAGTTTTCGTCATATCTACCCCTCCATGCTAGTTTCCGTCATATCTACCCCTCCATGCTAGTTTCCGTCATATTTACCCCTCAAAGGCAGTTCCCGTCATATCTACCCCCTTCGTGCTAGTTACCGTCATATTTACCCCTCCAAGCTAGTTCCCATCATGTCTACCCCTCCATGCTAGTTCCCATCATGTCTACCCCTCCATGCTAGTTCCCATCATGTCTACCCCTCCATGCTAGTTCCCATCATGTCTACCCCTCCATGCTAGTTCCCATCATGTCTACCCCTCCATGCTAGTTCCCATCATATCTAACCCCAAGCTAGTCCCCGTCATATCTACCCCTCCATGCTGGTTCCCGTCATGTATCATCAAGCTGTAGGTAGACGCATAAAAAAAACAATATTTTAAAACGTTCGAACGATTTTTCATTTTACAAAACTACACTAGAAATGTTACAAAAAGTAATCCATAAGTTGGTGATCTGTACTTAGAAATCAAATATGTATTGCTAACGAAAACTGCGCGTAGGCCCAAGAAAACGGATATTGCATATATTGACCGATGCTGTTCGCACCGAGTGAACAAAGCTAATACCAAAAATGCCCAGACCAATCAGGACAGGCGGAAATTACTAAAATCTCCGACATCGTCATGGTGAATAACTTTGTACGGTGACTTCAAATCATAATTCGACACTGTTTTACACCAATAAATTAGATCCTGGAACCTGGCTTATTGCGTAATGTCAACAAGAAACTTGAAACATGCACAATTTGCATCAGCTGGTAGAGCGAATTTAATTGTTTAGATTTAATTTTGGATGCGATATCAATGTTTAACGGTTTGAATTTGTTTAAAATATGTGATGCTAAAGTATAAAGTATATTAGCGTGCTTCACATTAATACGAGATAGAAGAAGCCAAAACGCCCCCTAAACGTGTTTACCGGCACTTTGAATGGGTTTGTCATGACGTTGAATCGTTATTCACAGCCATTTCCTAATATTGAATAAACTGGCACTCATAAAATCATCTCAGTGTGTGGATATGAAACAGTTTTCTGATTGGAATCAGGTAAATTCCTGATTATTATACCATTATATTGTCTTTCCGACACAATTTAGGCTGATTTTAAATAGTTGACGCCACAGTCCCTCTATCCAGGGACTGTCCTAGACGCTCACCATGGTACTGACGAATTCAGCTACGGTGGCCATTTTATGTTGTTTTGTTGTATTCTCTTAAGTTTGCATTTTGTAAGCTGTCGCCTACCACAACAAAATTGATCTTCATACGCTAATTTTCAAACGAACAAACACATGGGAACACTTTTAATTGTTTTTAGGACTGGTGACTGCTGACATACTAGTAATTTGCATATTTAGGGATGTTTGTTTTTCCGTGAGAGAGGAAAGCGAACACTTATCGTATTCTTTATTATCGCGATGAATGTAGTATATACATATTTATTTTATTATATTTTTAATATACTAATTAGCAATTAACTCAGGTTTAATTTGGAAAAGTATACACACAAATTACATTAGACGGATATTATTATTATGTCACGTGCATGGAAATTTCCATAGTTTAATCATATTCCAGTCTCCGTGTAAATACTTGTGTTCTTATCAGGCTGCTGAAATGCAGGGAAATTCAATAGTGTATTCAAAATGACGGATTTCAACACGTTGATGTGTTAATGAAACATACAAGTGTAAATCTGTACTGGGGTACTATACGTGTCATACCTTTTAGACAAACTCTAACACCGTCAATCGTTTAGCTTTCGTGGCTACAACTTCCTTCACTGCGATCTTACTAACGAATTTACAATAAACTAAAACGAAAATCAGTATGTATGTAGTAAATACGGCGTGTAAGTTATACTACTCAGTGAACAGATTGAATTGTGGAATCCCAGATAAGAAGCAAATTACAAATAATTTAACTGTTGGTAGAAAAAAATAGAAAATGCACATTTTTTGTGAAAAACTATTCCATATTTCCCATTTTCTACAAAAATCAATATTTTCATATAATTTATATATAGACCTGAAATTCTTGTAAATACTGAAATGAAACAGTGTATACTAGTCATAACTTACGGTGGCCGTATATCAGCGGAGTAGGAACACTGAACGCGTTACGGCGTACAATACGCCCCACACATCATCCCCGCTTCTACTGGAAACCTCGCTGCTACGGATTGCATACTTGTACCACAATTATTTAATGCAATTACGATTTCATTAAATATCGACATTTACCTTCCCGAAAAGGCAGCGGAAACAAAATACGTACGAAACTGGGATACGTGCGAGCTTGCAAAAGTCATGGGAGCCGTCGCCGGTTTTGCAACGCCCATTCATTCACTGTTCATTCATTACTAATTTGCGCCAATCACCTAATTAATACTTCCCGAAAAAAAGCAGGGTTTCGTTACGCTGATAAGAACATTGTTTTGAGCTATGTGATATTTTACATGGAAATATGGCCACATATGGTTCATTATATTGGGTCGTTTGATGACAAAGTGATTACAGAATTTCTCATTACAACTCTATAATCTGCCGTATTAGCGAAAAAACGCACATCAGCACTGTTGATCACTTTGTGCAAATAGGTCAGGTTTTAGTGATGTCTACTAACTGTTTAGATGTTGTACGCAATTGTACCAATATCTGCTGGGTAACTGTAATTTCATGGAAAAGCACCTTTTCTTGGCACATATATATATTTGGTGCAAAACAGCGCTACTTGGCTCTAGTACTGCCGTGTAGGTGTAAATAATTGGATAGTAGCACTGTGTACAAAACACGTTTATGATTTAGTGTAAAGTTTGACAACAGTAGTGCTCTTTCAGGCGGTCTGTATGATACTTTTTTAGGAGGTCTTATACTGAACGATATACCCTTATACTATGTGTTAAGAAATATCGTTGTTATTTTCCTGATGTAGTTTTGCGGGAAAAACTGTGAATGGCAGCCGGCACTCTAATCAGCCAGCGACTCAAACCGGCGCTCGAAACGAACTCGCAGTAATTCGAGACCAAACATAAGTAAATGTAACCGTTAAATAACAAATTCAATTCAGCCTAATTATGCCACTTTTCATTTTAGGTAAATAATTATGTACTTGTACTTGCTACAACAGCCATCGAAAATAAGCGCACGATTCGTTAACAGTCCCGATCTGGTTTTATCATAGATTGTAATACTGTATCTATGGTAACAGATATCACAGCCACGGTCAACTGATGTGTACATATTTGGCAGCGATTCTAGACAAGAAAAAATTACGATTTGTGAAAATTTTCTAATATACCGATAAATTCATATGGGCTGGCGTCCCACCGAATACACATGTATCCTCTATTATTAGTAAAAGTTGCCCCGTCAAGAAACTATGACCCTATAGTAAGAAACGAAAATAGCACACATATATAATTGATTATAACAGTAAACCAAACCATAAAGTTTAACACTTACAAAACTTATGCATCCAAGTCTCCAAATTGTGACAGGTATTGGAAGGTGGCGGCGCTGCGGCCGATAGAAGGGACAGTGTTCTTGGTATGGTGAGTCGATTCGTATCTAAATCTAGTAACTGCATCATACAGCTTCTCGTCCAAAATACAAGCTCTGCGATGAAGGTTGTCACTAAAAGCGCGCCTACCACTGAGCTGAGGTAAGACTCGACAGGTCTGTTTATTTCCCCCACTCTCATCGTAAATTTTATTCTTGTACAAAGAAATGAATATTTGGCACACTTCAGTCACTAAGCACTCTCCGTGAGTCCCTGAGTGTTGGAAAATGAATAAAATAAAAACAGTAGTAATATATGGAGGCTAATGTACAGAACATGTAACGTGTAAAAAATAGAAGAAAAACATTTTTTTTAAATGGAGTATATTGAAAAATATAATACATGTAAACACAACATTGGAAGTCAGCCATGTGGCAAAATATTGAAGGTTTTTTTTTCTCGTTTGAAAAACACATTGAGTTCGTGGTGCAAACAGCAAATAAATTAAAAGATTCAGAAAGACTGAATTAAAATGATACACATCACACGTTTTCTTTTTGTTATGATTGACATATCTAATCTGTTGACTGTTATCAATAGATCTGAAAGCCTATGTGCATGCGGTTTGTATTTGACGATTATGAACAAACCTCGTTTGACATCAATGAATGACACTTTAATGAAAGGCTGCCCTCTCGGGTAATTGTAACAATTACAAAATACCCTCGTTTTTATCAGTGCGTGGCCAGTCAAAGTGAAAGGTGGAGAAAGTATTAAAACAGCAATGTTTTAATAAAATGAAAAGATTTGTTTGTGTGAAAATAGTTATGTAACTTTTCACTGGCAATTATATTTTTCAGAATATTGTTGTTTTTTTCTGTAATAAAAACGCTAAACCACACATGTAAATGTCATGTGTGGGCATGAATCGAGAATATTACACAGATAATCATGTGACGAACACTTGAATACAGAACACCTTGAAGCAAAAATTGAGAGATAATATTAAAACAAATATTACAATTACCATTTTCAAGTACGATTACTAAACGGATGCGTTAAAAGCAAACACTATATCCTACTTACTATCGGTACAGCTTGAGGGCAGCGGTATCCCAAGGCTAAGCGAGCCGTCGATGTAAACAACATTACGTTTTTTATCAATGATATTGTACTAATTAGTTTAAAGTTAACCGTGAATGGCACGAAAGATGGTACGGCGTATTTCCATGCTTTGTTTCATATTTGCCGCCATGTGAAGGTCGGGTCGCGACGCAGTGAGTTTACATGAAGAAAACAACCACAATCACCAACGACTGGTGTGGCTATTAGGGCGTACGATGTAGTGGTCGGCATTATAGAGATTAGAACGTGCCTATAGGTTGGGTACTGGACAGGGACATCACGGTGACTAACAACTGAATCATGTAGACGTTTCATAATATTGCTGAATATCAGTAGAAAAATATGGTTACTAATCTTAGCTAAATGGTTTCTCTGACAATGTTTTTTATCAATATAATGTAGTTACTTGACCGTACTCAGGCTTGACTCGACGCAGTCTGGTCGGAATCTCAATTTGCCACTACTTCGGATTTAAATGTATACATACAAACGCCTTTGCATTTTGCAATGATGTTACTATTATTTGGTGTCATCTACAATTACATTTACAAAGTCAAACAATAACAACAATTGTTCACATAAACCGAAATCAATGTTTGAAGAAGGTAATATGTATATGTAATAATTATGTTATGTTAGACAGTTGTTTCGTATTTATTCTATACGGGATCCAGTGACCTTTACACGTTCAGCTGTTGTTATTATATTCGTTTGATCAGTAAAAACACTTAGTTGTGAAAACAAGAAACTGAAATATGAAAACATGTCTTCGTGATGTCAACATCAGATCACGTGATCGTGCGGCATATCTCGGCATCGGGATCTCTTTGATGCGCCGAGGTATCCATGTCAACACAGGTATCTTCATCAGGCGGTGGGATGAATCGCGGCCAAAAAACGTGAGATAAATGGCAGTATCACGCATGTGCAATAAAACACATCAATAACGATGCCTCTTGTTGACAGCAGCCTGCCGTCTTCCATTGGTTCGTTTGCAGAATCGATAACGGGATGTGGAGAGCTGAGCCGAGCGTTATCGCGACTGACCCAGTTAGCGTCTGACCTGAACGTGGTACGCACGTAGACCCCGGACTGGGTCAAGGCTGCACCAAAGATAAACCTGCCGTATGTCTGGCTTCATGTCTAGGGGGTTAACCATTTGAAATCATAGGGGGTGACTGGAATATTTAAAAAAATAATTACAAACTATGCACTGAGAGAAAAGAAATGCATGTAAAATGTTGCAGGAAAAAATGTTGGCACATTCAAGTAATGTACAGACAAGAAATCACGAAAAAAATGCAATAATCACACTTATCCAGCCGACGCCCCCCCCTCCCGTGTTTTCAAATGTTTTACTTCTTAGTTACATTTCAAATGTTGCATCATAAAACAAAGTGCCACGAAAATGTCATAAGTCAGTCGTTTCGGGTATATATCATTACATGACATAGACTGTCACAAAACGCCCTACTTTACGTCAATGACCGATTGTAAATGCCTAAAATAAATATGTGAATTATTATTATATCTATACTCTGTAGATATAACTGGTGGCGCCCTTTTCAGTGGATGCGATTATTCAGACAAAGAGGGCGCTCTTCAAGCAGTTGGGGACTTCATCAATCTGATTAAAATCTGATGTAGTGTACGGGCTTTAATTATTTTGACTATAAACTTATTTTAATTTTATTTTTTATTATATTTGTTATTAATGCCCTTTTATTTTATTATTTTACTTTGATTTTGAGATTTTTTTTAATTCCGCCCTACCTACATCTGATCCGACGCCTATGTAAGTCCCGTTCAAGTCTCGCGTAAGGACCAGCCAATCACAGCCCCCTTTTATACAGGCTGTCGGTTGCTTACTTTTCAGTGTATACGGGCAATCTTTCTGTACATCATATTTTGCCCACTTGAATAAACCATTAATAGAAAATTGCTCGTATATTTTTATTTGCAAAAGAAATTCCACAGCATTTTACAATTTTTCTCATTACATTGGATATTTTTTTCACTTCCAACAAATGTGTACACTTCCAGATACATCTTCGCCAGCCAAGGTTCGTTCATTCAGTCATCGCTTCAATTTTACATCACTGAGCATAATTATCTAGAATGGAAGCAACAAAAATAAGTAAATCGTAATGATTAGAACACTGTAAACAGCTATAGTAAACAATGCAAACTGATTTTAAATTGTATAACGGTCACCGGCCCACGGCATCGACGCAGAAAATTGGAGCAAACAAATATTTCCTGATCAATTGCGATGTGTTCCAAATAAAAAATATTTTATTCCAGTTCAAATCAGCTCAATTACTTTAATAAAGAGTTATTGTATAATGTACAAAATGTTGATACAATTTGAAGAATATTTACAGCTTCAATACCGTAGACGATTTTGGCCCGATCGTCAAACAAAACATCACCCGTCTCCAGGGCAGGCGACTGGAAAAAGACACTGGTGTTCGGTCGAACCGGTGGAAACAAAATCAACACTCCCAGAATAACTATGCGGAATAACGATCTAAAGTCGAACCATTCGAGTCACAATATTAACATAAAAATGACTTTCGTTGCATTTGACAATGATAAACTTACCGAAAAGCCGTGTTATTCACGGTCGCTAACGTCGGTATAATTCGCCATTTTATTTGAGTGTGTTTGCCACCCGGTGACGTCATCATGTGCGCTATAAAAGGAGGTATGTGATTCGTTGACTAAAATCGTCGATAGTGGGTCTCGTTGAAATCTCGTTACATAGGCGTCGGATCAGATGTAGGTAGGGCGGAATTAAAAAAAATCACAAAATCAAAATCAAAGTAAAATAATGAGATAAAAGGGCATTAATAACATAAGTAATAAAAAATAAAATTAAACTAAGTTTATAGCCAAAATAATTAAAGCCCGTACACTACATCAGATTTTAATCAGATTGGGACTTCATGTAAGTGTTGTCATGAACTTCAGTAATAACGAGCAAGAAGAACAATCATGTACGTATACACGACGCAATTTTACTCACGTAATTCTTTCCTGTCAATTTGTGTGTGTTTGTTCGTCAATTTTATAAAACGAAGTGAATTATTGTTGGGTAATTACTTGTTTTAAATTTAAAATTAGAATAATAAGTAAGTTTTCCCACATTATTTGACCACACCCATAAAATCAACATGTACTAGTAGTTTGTTTTATATTTTTCTAATTACACGATTAAACGGAGAAATTTGTTTTTGGAATTCATTTTAATTTTGTGGCAATGGCTGTAATGTTATTGTGTTTCTGTTATTATTGGTATTAAACTAATAAATAGTTGTCTGAGATTGAATGCAACATCCATAACGTATATCAGTATAAAATCAAATCTTACTATTTTTACTTTTCTCTACGTGTATGTGGGACGCTCTGATCAGTGGATCAGTACGCCCAAGTGCCGAGTCTCTATAATGTGGAGCATAGTACACTGCTAACAAAGTACTGGTACGCCCGACACTGGAGTGACACAACCGTACTTTATTTGTAAATTACGCCGACATTTAATTCTGTTCTCACTCAGGCTCTGCATAAAGTCCCTGTGCATTATTCATACGCGATGTCGTTTCCATGCCCCGAAACTAATGACACAATAACACAGTCTTTCCCGAACTCAAACAAAACAAATGAATACATACTATAAATTACTTGTGGGTTGTTTATGTACATATAAAACAAAGTATATTCGCTGGATTTTATTTCCGCGGAAATAGCAAAAATAAAGTATTTTATAGTAAGGCTTTTATGTCTTTCCGGTATTATAGTTTAGACTGGTCAGTGCCCCACTGCCTTCTTTGGTGTACGCAAAATCTCATATATGCGGGACAGATTTTTCGAAAGTCGTATTTGTTTGCCAGTATTGCTTGTTGGCATGACTACATATTTCATATATATACGAGTATCGGCTTCGGAGAAATGGTACATATATCACTAAACCATGCGCCATAAAGGCAACCAGCATTATAATACCATAAACAAACAAACAAGTCATTCACTACTGAACCTTCGGTCAGTGCACAACACAACCCCTCTCCGACCAACAACAAAAACCCACTCAGCTGACTTTCCACCAAAGAACACAAACTTTTATACACGTACATGCAAGCTAATATGTTCATGGATATGTAGCAGGTGAAAATATCACATAAAACAGTGAGTTACTCCAAAAACTGAGCAAAATGTGAAATTCTGTTTTGGCTTCTCCTCGGCCATGGCGTTAAGCTCAAACATAAGTCCTCATTTCAATATAAAATGCTTTGAAACAAAACTGAATGAATGTGCTTTGAATTATGTGTGTTATAAATTGTAAAATTCTGCACTGAATGGTCCATGGAAGGCGATTTTAAAGTGACTTAGCCATTCATTTTGGTGGCGTTTGAGCACAGTTCACTAGAGATCAGGGGCGGGTCTAGGATTCTGGAAAAGGAGGGCGATAAGTTGGTCATAGGCCGGTGGCGCGAAGCCCTTGTTGGTTGTTAAAAATAGGGGGCGCTGCACCCTCGGCTCCCCTCTAAATCCGCCCCTGGAGATTACCCATAATGCTCTGCTTCATTTTATATTTTGCTATTTCTTTATTATTAACGTTATTTGCGGGGTTGTGTGTAGCATGGAGCTCCATGTGTGTAGCTCGCTGACTTGGCAGTACATAGAATAGAATATAATAGAATCATCGTACCCCATATTTGAGGTTTTGATGAAAAGTTCAATAAAGTAATACATTCTGGAAACATATAAAAAATAACTAACACTAAACAAAAAAATCAAACAAGACGCTCAAATTTCTAAACATAGAAAAAAGTATTTCACTTTTAATTGAATTTTCTGGTATATTAAAACAGTTATAGATGTGTTTCTCCAATCATTTATAAAGTTTTCTTCTTTATTATTTAAAATATCAATTAATAACTGCTCATTGTTTTCTGGCCATGAATAATGTTGTGTATTTTGAACAAACTTTCACTTTCTTTAGAATAAAACTGACATGATAGTAAAAAGTGTTGCTCATTTTCAATTTCTTTAATTTCACAAACTGAACATTTTTTATCAGAGATTGGTACATTATTGTACCTTCCCATTTTAATATGTAAGCGATGGGCACTTATTCTCAGTTTGGTCATTGCAGAGCGATATAGTGGGTTTTTATTATTTGCAAGTATTTTTCTAGTGAAAAATTTGTTTTTAATTTTCTGTGCCTTTATCGTCGCTGTGCATACATTCCTTACATCTTTTTCGACATTGTATTTCAAGTTTTACACAAACGTCTTTTATTAAGGCTTCACTGTGTTTAGCTCATTGTTTTTCCAGATTCATTAATTCATCTAATATTTGAATCACACTATATACCAAATGCTGTGTACTTAAATTGTCCATTTTCAAACCAAGCTTATATACGCTTCGCCGCGGCTCATTGGCGTATTTTCTGGCATATTCAAGTTCCCTATCCTCATCAAATATTTTATCATTTGCCTAGCGCTTTCTATGACAAGGGGGTATCTCCCTAGCTCAAGTAAACAAGCTAGATCGGGAGCCCTGCTATTTGTTTCAGCAAAACCTTGCAAAATTTGGTGTGTTGTTATTTCATTGGAGCTGCAAAGTTGCACAGATCTTTTGTGTGTTTAACTGTGTCACCTGACCAAATTTCGGCACAGCACAGAAGGACTGGTTTAATCACTGCATCAAATATCTTTAGATGAATTCGCAATGGGATACATGATTCCGAAAAAAGTATTTGGTTCATTTTGAAGCAGGATTTGAATGACTTGTCTGTTAATGGTGCTATAATGGACTCGAGTTTTTCGCGAGTTGTGCGGTTAAAAACGAAAGCAAATATATTTGTGTCATAGATGGCGCTGTTGCTAAGGCTCAAATCAGTCAAGTGCGAGTCAGATATTTACAACATGTATATTGTTACATTGTTATATATTGAACTATTGACAAAATTTGCAGAATAATAAAAGAGCAAAATATTGTAATTTGTCTGATATTTTCCAAAAAGATGTGTTGAGACTGGCTAGTTCCCAATATGAAATTACTGAATTTACTTAAGAACAAGCAGGTTTCAGGGCAGGGTATAGTACTGGTACCATAGATAATGTATTTATTATTCACACACTGGTACAAAAATATCTTACAACCAAACGGGGACGTTTTTATTGTGCTTTTATCGACTTCAAAAAAGCATTCGACAGGGTCAATAGGTGATTTTCTATACATTTGCAAGATCTTGCGAGATGCATGAAAGACGCGCGTCGGACCACAGTCACTTGGGGGCGTTGTGTCATCACAGGAAGCGTCAATGACTTGGGGGCTGAAAATCAATAAATACTAATTTTAAAAAAAAATCATCCGCTATACGTATATAAATAAACATTATTTGTATACGTATAGTGGATGATTTTTTTTCAATATCTTCATTAATGATTTTTCTACTGTATTTGGTGAACAAAAAGATAATTCTGTTTTAATTAATGATACACCACTGAATGACATTTTCTATGCTGATGATCAGAAAGTGCTGAAGCCTACAAAACTATTTAAATAAATTTTCAAGTTATTGCTCACAATAAATATAAGGAAATATAAAGAAAACCAAAATTATGCTATTCAATAAAAGTAACCATTTATTTAGTTAAAAATAACTTTATATTGAATAATGAGACTATCACAACAGTAAAATAGTTCTGTTACCTTGGTGTAATCTTCACACCTAACGGAAAATTTAAACTAAATCAACAAATGCTAAAAAAAAGTATGGAAAGCACTGTTCATTATCAGACATACAGTGTTGCATCACAAGATGGTGACCCCTAAGTTATGGCTGAAGTTATTTGATCAATTAATTTCACCAATTCTGTTGTATGGAGCTGAAGTTTGGGCATGTGAAATTTCAAACCATGTTAATAGTCTTGAACAAATATGCAGTCAGTTTTACTGGTTCATACTCGGAGTAAATAAAGTAACCCCAACTATAGGTATTAGGGGGGAATTAGGCAGAATACCAATAAGAATTAAAAGTTGTATTTTACAAATGAAATATTGGTATAGACTTCACATGTTGCCAAATAACCACTTCCTTAAGTCAGCATTAATTGAATCAATGAAAGTAAATACTTCTTGGATACAAAATGTTGAAAACATTTTAGAGCAGTGTGAACTGGAAGATTTAAAGTCTGACAACCCTAAAATAAATAACATAAAACAATTATAAGATTCAATAAATCAAAATTATGCATTAAGTATTCTTTATTCTGGAAAGATCAACTAAATAAATCAAGTGGTAAAAATGGGGAGGGAAATTCAAAAAAATGTTATCAAGATTTCAACTAAGTGATCACACTCTAGAAATAGACTTAGGTTGCCGAAAAAATCCAACTTGAGGATAGAAAGTGTAAATCCATGAGAACCAATGTCTTTTCTATGCAATGTCAGTTTTAGTATTTTATACTACCGGTATATTTTTTCTATTTTGTCCTTTTATTTAGTTAGTTTTATTATTTTAGTCTTTTGTTATTTTTACCATACTAAACCCTCCTATGGTTTTGGTTGTGTAATAAAGTTATTATTAACAAGGAACATCTGTAAACAGATGAATGAATATGTACTCTCTGTGGTTACAACTCATCATAAAGTGATTTCCCATAATCTAGTTTTGTACTGACAACTAAAAACTTCCACTGACCCATGTTCAGAATCTCAGAGTACACAAGTGCAACAAAACTATTTGTCATACATGTATACTTGCTCAAGAAAATGCATTCATAAATCTGAGTGAACCTTGATGTACATGACTTCTTTGTTAATTAAGGTCTTAGTATATTACCAGGACTTGGGTCAAATCTAAGTTCAAATAACTGCATTGTTTTAATTTGCATATTTTTGGGAGGGTGTGGTCATTATTGCCAAAAGCACATCTACTCATTTCAAGGTGTGATCATACCACATATGAACTAAATTGGCCCAATGGTTGCTGGGATAAGAGCAAAAAACTGCATTGATCTAATTTGCATATTTTTGGGAGGGTGTGGCCATTACTGTCAGACGCACATCTACTTGTGTCAAGGTGTAATCATACCAAATATAAATAAAATCGACTCAATGGTTGCTGAGATCAAAGGAAATTTGATAATACAACTGTAACTTGATTTAGCTAATTTGCATATGTTTCGGGTAGCGTGTGGTCATATTAATAATAACCTAAAAGATGACTTCCGATGATAAGGAAGCTATTTTGAAATTGGGTTCTGAGGTTCTGCAAAGTTGGTTCTGATTTCTGAAAAGTATACACTACCGATCGAATACATTTGGTAAAACTTGTGAATCAGAAATCAGGAATTCATGAATCTGAATTTAACAGAATCAATTTATTCTGAGCATGCTCAGTTGCTCTGTCAGTGTAGTAGAGAAAGGTAATTTTGGATGGAAATCTTGAAAAATACCCACTTAGGATTTTCAGATTTGGAAAAAAAAATTACGTGCATATGTAACACAGACTTGTTCATCAACCTGCCAATTTTCCTTGACATCTGCTGCAGAGTCTCTGAGAAAATGTGAGAGATAACTTAAAAATGAGAAAGAAATTAAAACTCGTACTCCCCTTTCAGACTTCACCTGAACGGGGACTAATAAGGGTGTGGTGTTGCATTACTATTTTATTATTAATATTGAAGGCATATTGTCATTGTCACATGCAACGTAATATTACCGTAATTGGTATAGTACAGGTGTGATGGTTCAAATACCAAAATGGCAAAACAACTCCCCTATATATACCCACAGTTTATAAATAGACCATTACATCAGCATACATAATGAGTCTGGAACTTACTACCAATTTCTAGAATGTTCCATTACCTTCTATTGCCTCCTACAGTGTTTTATTACCTATTCAACCAGTTTCTAAACAAAATCTACAATATTCCACCCAGACACAGTACGGTTCTAGAACATTCTCAGTGACACGGAAGTGATACACAAGTCGTATGCGACAGTCATATCTGACATGTGGTACATGCAAAATTCATAGGTGTATATGCTAATAGCTGGCCATAGAAGCCATATTTCATATGACAGGGCAAGGTGACCTTTTTCCTATCATAAGTTATTTCCCTATTTGTAATATGAGGGGCTTTTAGAAGGAATTTGTTGTGGCCAAATATGTTATTTCTCAAATTCATTTTATTTGCCAGAAAACAAAAGTTTTATTCATGTTTTTCCCAATTTTGTTAAATTTTTGTAGTCATGGTGAAAATGTTTTGTTTTCACTTTAACAAAAGACTCAGATTGCACTATATGAGAGCACTTGATCCATTAATCAAGCAATTGATATGATAAGGATTATTAATCAATTTCAATTACGGCAGGTTCACCATTGGAGCAGCCATGACCCAGTCCGAGGTTCTATGTGCATACTACGTTCAGGTTAGACGCTAACTGGTCAGTCGCCATATCGCAAGGGTCAGCTCTTCACATCCACATTTTTGTCCTTTCCCATTCTGTTTTGTTGAATATATAATTCTTATTTTGTCTTTTATTGTGGTTGTGTGTAGTATTACTGTGAGGAAACATCAAAGAAACCAGAGAGCATTCACAATTGACTTACTGATATTCTTTACTTCACTATTATCAAACTATCAGGAACACCAAATGGCACAACTTTTACATATCAATATACTTGAATGATCAGGTGTCATATAACACCATAAAAAAGTATGTAATTTGATGCAGGAAATAAAGTAGTCCCTAAAATGTCACCATGTTAATTGAATACATTATTTTGTTTGCATAATTTACATTTGCATTTACACATTCAAGGAGGACCCACTGCTCTTGGATTACACTGTAAACTGTAAAAGTGGGTTCAACCATTTTCTTTATAGAGTTCTGTCTACTGTACAACTATACTTTTGTAAACATTCATTAGGCGGGGGAAAAAAGTTTCCTTTGTGGTCTGACTAGGGCATAAAAATGTCATAAATGTTTTGCTGTTTAGATTGCTACCGTTAATAATGATATCGAGAAAATAACCGTATTTGTGTAAAATATTCATATTAGTTTATTTTTTAATATAAAAATTAAAATGATTTGTCTAATTATATGTCTATCTCAATCCATAATGATTTTTATAATCTAAGATGGAGGACATCATAAGTGTGAATCCTTGTCAACCAAGTCCAATAGTCGATACCAACCAATTTTCCCTGATACCAGTGTTCAATTCATCAACCATCGAGTTATCTAGCCTTGTTTTAAATCCCTTCATAATAGCGTCCTTTTTGTTCTCCCGAGCACATATGACGAAAGGAAATCCAAATTTGTTTCTGTATTTAGCGTTGCATTGTTGGAGGTAGTTCCGTTCATCTTCTGTTAGGGACAGTAGTCCAGAACCGCTCTGTTCTTTTGTGGATTCGCTTGTCAATGTACCGGCTTGTGACAGCTTACCTGCAAGGTCAGGGTGACATCTTAGAATACCAGCTTTACCTGTGCACAGACAAATGAAACAAACATACTTTTAAAACCTATGTAAAATGAAATACACGAGAATATATACTGCCATCAAATTGATGAATTTCAAAAATTTGTCAGTGCAACAAACAGAAATGACAGTTTACTGTAGGAAAATAAATTGATTTAATTTTAGCCAATTTTAAGTTGCAGGGATATTTGAAAGGTTTTAAAATTCACTGGGTTTTGAAAGAAACATTACAATCTCTTGTTAACTTTGATAGTTTAATTAAGCCTTATGTTGGTATAAACATTTCTTTTCTTTCCCCAGGGGGGGGGGATCTATAACTACAATGAATGCAAAGTTGTATTTACTGTATTTATTGCACACAGAAGTGCACATAAAACAAAAATTGCATTAATTCATACATCATAGATATTTATTATATGACTTATTTTGAACATAGACACAGCAGTTTCATTTATTGTAAAATACTTTATTTTAATTTTCACTGACAAGACATTTTTGGCGTTTTGTATGAAATTTATTTTCACCGATTTTTGACAAGTTGAATGTAAAATATAGGAAAAAAGGTATATTCGCTGGATTTTATTTTCACTGAATCATTCCTTCAGCGAAAATAGCGAAAATTAATTCCAAGCGAAAAAAAAGTAATTTATAGTACATCAGGGATTGAAATAGAATTTTTTACCTGCACTAACTTGTTAAAGTATAAATAAAATTTACGGATTCTCGATCGATGTGATCATGAAAGAATTTGCTTTTTTTATTGAGTTGTCTTACAATGTTGTTAGTGAATATAGTTGTGTTCACGTTACACGAAGTACGGGCTAAGATTTAAGCTGATTTAGGCTTATCTAGCATATTTGCATTTCGGCTAGACCCAATTGCGTCCACGCACAGGGAGGGCCAGTTGTTAGCACGGGCTAAGGGGTGCCATTAGTCGGTGACCTTTGGTGAGCTGCTATTTACGAACGAAAAATGGATGACACGCGCGAGGTTCTATTTCTGCTGCTGGCATGTTTCGTTCCCGGGTTTCGGTCTAATTTTGAAGCGACGTGCACAGGAACACGAGAGGAGACAGACCCAACTTATTTGGATGCACATAAACAGTATACAACGGGCGTAACAGAATACAGAGTTTTATTAATGCATGTCGTAGACAGTGAACCAAATTTATTTTGTCTACGATTGGAGCTGCTGCATCCTGTACACTTTACTACAGTGACTCGATTAGTGTGGCAGCGAGCGCGGAGTAATGACTGGTGGAATAGTGTCGTTATACGAACATGGGACAATTTTTACACCCAAAGGTCGCCGCAGAGGGCGCTTAGCCCTGGGCTAAGCGTTCACGCATACTTCGTTAGCCCGTGCTAAGGTCTAGACCGCGTCTTAAATTCGGATCAGATTTAACCCATACTTAGCATTCCTTAGCCTGTGCTAAGCGTTCACGCACGTTTTCTTAGCACAGGCTAAGGAATTTGACCTCTTAGCCTGTGCTAAGGAGCTGTGCGTGAACGCAACTAATAATTAGCAAATGTTGTGTTAATTTCTACATGCACATTATATTTTGAGTTTATTTGCACAAGCTAATAATCTATGTGCATAGTGCAGTGTGCACCAGAGTATTTCGACCTCTGTTACATGCAGCATGGAAGGTATTAACGTTAATACCTTCCATGCATGCAGCAAATACAGCATATCAAGATGTCTTACAGGAGAGTATTACCAGTATCTCTACTCGATCAGACTCTGCATAGGCCCATAATTAAAAAGTTTATAAAAAAGTCATGTCCCTGTTTGTGTTATTGCATGACTACCAAGGCAATATCGATAATATTGACTAACGTGTAAGAATAAGACTCTGTGTAACTGTATTTGTTAAAATACTAGTAACATTGCCATCTGACAGCCATTTTAAATTTGATGGCGACAAAAATGTGTGATGTGTGTTTGAAGTTTGAACTTGATCGGTCTAGGCATGTTGGATATGTGGATCCAGAACTGCATTTTCTAAAAACAAATCCAAACACAATCTAAAAATAATGACGAGCATCTATGTCCTATTGTGTTCAATGCATGTACTGAGTTTGAAAAAAATCTGTCCACTCCATGCATGCATGACTGAGATCCGGTTCCAATATAGTGAACATGTGTGGTTTTTGTATATTTTTGGCCTTATAATGACTGTCATTTGGCCATCTTGAATCAGATTGTGAAACAAATGCATATGTATACTGTATGTCCAATATGATGTATGATTGGTCAAAAGCAATAGTACTTTTTTTCAGAGAAGACACAATTGAATACTTTATCAAGTTTCCCCAGTCTCACTGCAAGCGACTCACCAGGCACCCTACGGCCGAGTCACAGCAGTGCAGTGGCAGGAAACTGGAACCAAGTCTATAGCTGTGTTCTCAATCTGCGAAAATACTTTATTAGTTCTATAACTGATATTCCAATGTGTGATATTCACAAGATACAAGTTTTGCCTTAGCAACTGGTTCTTAGTCAAGCTTTATAACAAAATGGCATTGTAACTATTGATGCTATGAAAAATGCGCTAAAGTTTGCCGTTTATATACTGGGGGGGGGGGGTAGTCTAATTAGACGTTTTCAAGACTAAGAGTATTTGCAGTATCACAACTGAAGGTTTTTCGTCAAAAGTATGGTGAATGTACGTCCAACTACAGGAAAGATATACAGATCAAACTTTCAAACACTGTGCGTACTCTGGTGTTAGACGAGGATCCAGACTTGGTATGGTATGATCCCAAGACCGATGTTAAGAAATGTCTTTCTGATCTTGGGTGTGATTTCATAGACCTACCGTACTTACCCTAACTTATTATTTTTAACAAAAAGATTGTGAGGTTTTTTGTTTCTGCTAATGATAATATAGTTTAAACGTCATTGTTTCAGAGGTTTAATTACAGTTCTGTGGATGATGACATGCTTTTAAAGTGACAATTCACATTAATAGTAACTAACAAAAATCATACACAAGGCTGAAAAAAAAAACTCTGTTTCTCATTTCCGCGCCCATCATTTCGAACTATGCGCCTCAGACGTTTTTTTTCCTTCTAAAGCATTCCAAAATGCGCTTGTACTTGCACTTGTATCAAATTTCCCCCATTTTAACTCAGTATTCAAAAAAAAAAAAAAAAATTCCATAAAACAAGAAACAGAATTTTTTTTTCCTGGCCTAAGACAACACTGATTTAATTTTATGGATGACATCCTCTGGAGACCCCAAAACTAATGCGAGAGGGCGAAAGAAAAAAATCCTGCTAAAACCACAAGACTACGGAGCTGGTATTATGATTTGAACCACAGAACACAGTGTATCAAGTCTTTATAATTTTGTAGGAGGCACATGTTGATGTACACATCTCGTACTGTATTACTGTCACAGGTATAACCATTTCAGACAAGCTCTAGGTACAGCATGAACACCATTTTCAGTACAAGTCAAGGCGGAATGTACATATCACTACTTTATGACAACAACTAACAAAACATTGCAATGATACAGAAATGTCCTTGCTTGCTCCTCTCTACACATCTGGGGTTAGCTTTAACAGTGTTGTCAGGTGAAATGAAGCCTACATGTTAACCCTGCAAGTATGTCTAGTGTCTCATGCCTAGGGATCTCAAGTATCAAAAAAAAAAAAAAAAAAAAAATGATCTTTTGCACTCCTTTACACCCCACACATTGATCTCTTCAACAATAGGCCTTTTCTTCTTTCTCAGCTATCACATCCCTAGGCCACACCTCCTCCACTCCTATCCCATTTCTCTCATCGTTGCATCGCGGGACAGCCACGCTGGACAATATGTCCTTATAGCTGTGTAAACGTCACATCTCCCTGGCCATCATCAATTGCGTATCAGTCTACAACAATCCCTCAGTTTTCCCTCTGAACTTTTATGCTCACGTATTTTGGTGGCGTGGTCGCCATGTTGGAATTCCCGGCAACACAGTTTGCATGTGCAGAAGATCATTTACGACATAACTGACACGTTTTGAGATAGTCCAAAACGAGTTTTATGACAAGCCGGCGTTCTGTGGAGACTTGTCGTAGGAGATTTTTTTTTTTTTGAGAACAGGTGAAAACTAATGCGTGCGCGGATGTCATCCATAAAATTAAGTCGGTGTGGCCTAATGAAATATATGCGATGAAATGGGCAAACTATTTTTTGATTACAGATAGGTAAGTATGTTATTACCAGGAAAACAACACAATTTGTATGATCATTAATTAAGTGACATCAATATCTATGAGGTATTGCTATCTAGATTCAAAACAGATTTGTAAATATTGGTCTAAAGGAATTGACAGGGATTATTGCTCAAGATAAATCTGAATTTATTTTCAGGGTGTTGTGTTGCGTATAGACAGAGCAAGACATATTCCATCTGATTTGTGTTACAGAGAAGAGGAATCCTTTCTTCTGCTGGCAACTCAGTGAATGTAATTTACTTATACAAGACTTTTTCCAGACTCAGAGTTAAATATTTTTAATGTGTATCAAGTAATCCTTAAACTAATCCTTTTTTTAGTTTATTTGTTACTCTTTTGTAGTCATGTATTTTATTTTTCCAATGTACGCTAAAGGAATTTTTTAGTTTTTCATCAATGTTTTTCAATTTTGCTGATGTTTATTTTTTATTTTGCATCATTAGAAATTACGGCATTATTTGCTCAACAGGTTTTCAATAACCAAGAAGTGATGAGCAAAATTAGGAGAGTAAAACTTTGCTCACCAAATCAGAAAAGTAATCCTTGTCACTAAGAGTGAGCAGATGGAAACAGAAAAAGGGTTGACCATTTGAAATCTTGAGGGGGTTGTTTCAAGTACATGTGTACAATGTATCCAAAACGTTTTATAAATTTATTTTATTTATTTCAGCATAAAGTTTATATGTATTACAATACCACGTTTTAAAAAACTTACTTACTTACTTTTAAGTATAAACATTTAGTTCAAAGAGCAGGCCCTTATCTAGCTCAAGATCAAATGTTGCCTTATCTGATTTGCAGAGCAAAATTTTCAGCACCAATTTTTTTTTTTGGCCTAAAATTGTATTCATTACCATTTACCCCTGGAACAATTTGCTAGGTGGTAATCACTGGTCACCATGGTGTCAGACATCGTCATTTCAACATTGAGTAAACACACACAAATTGAACTTGTATATTTATTTTCGGTGTACTATGTATCTATTGAATTATTTGGTTGTTTTTAACCATTTCCAGGTCCGTATTTTGCACACAAGATGCATTTTGTGACGCTGTGAACATTTAGGAATCAATATTGATTATTGAAACACTTAAAATTCTTCAGAAAGAATTAAAATGGTTACACTAAGTATTAGAACACATATTTAAAACATACAAATTCTACAAAAATTATAAATTAATAAAACATGGAAAACAAAATGAAAAAATAAAGTATTAAAGATGAAACATTCAAAATCATGGGGGTGGCTTGAATAGTTTGATCTGCACATTTTTTCGCTGTGTCACAGCAGTGCAGTGGCAAAAAACTGCATGGAACAGAGTCTATAGCCGTGTTCTCAATCTGCGAAAAACTTCTATAACTGATATTCCAATGTGTGATATTCCAATTTACAACAAAATCACGAGGGTGGCTGGAATAGTTTGATCTGTGCATTTTTTCGCAGTGTTACTGTTAGTGTCTGTACATTTTTATTTTCTTCAATGTGGCATCACTTTGCACGCATTTGTTTCTCCTTACGTGTCTAGCTTGCATTTGTTATTCCCTTGCCCATTATTTTAAACAGTCAAACCCCCTTACCTGTGTCTGGCAACGTGTCAATAAATTTACAGATCTCGTCGTGTAGATGAGTCAACGACCTGAACGGCCTTTCTGACCATACAGCGGCGGTAATGAGAGTTGCATGTTCGATGACGTTTCCGAATTTAGAAGTAAATTCGTCAAATTCTAGCTGGTTAACATCGGATATACGCATGTCTTAGTCCAATCACAGTTCAATCGTCGACTGACCGTGAAAGCACCTAGACGAGAACAAAGTTCGAAAAGGGAGGACACTCTACCACCAGAGTGACGTCATAGCTTCACAATTATTCGAATTTAAACAGTAATCAATCATTTACCCTAGAAAAAACAACACACAAACTGAATACAGTTAAGTGCTAATCTGTTCAAACTACCATCACGATCAAATTAGCGACAAAATACACGTTTTCCCCTAGTCTGCATGACGTCAGTCATTGTTGGGTTGTTTCTAATTGGTTAATAAAGTGGGACTGTAAAAGACCCCTTAACTCACTGTTGATTTTAAACAACATGGCCACTGCAGAGGAAAACATCGTGACTGCAGTAAATGAAAATGGGGGCCACAACCTTCTTATTTTGGGCCAAGCAGGCACGGGCAAAACTAAATTGATTACAGGAATCAACGAAAGATTAATGCGATTCAAAAAGGTTGCCATGACCGCATTAACAGGCAGAATTCGCCGACTCCATAGGGCTGACAGCAATAGTATACGGAATTTTGAAATAAGTGGTCTTAGACACGCCCACATTATAAGCCAATCAGAACCAAGCATGCATTTATAATAATATTTATTAGGCGCATAAAATCCTTAGGAAAGGTTAAAAGGGTCTTACAAAAAAAAATTTTAAAACTATAATCTAAAAAGAAAAAAAAAACTATTCTAAAAATATAAAACAAATCAAAAACAAATATGAATAAACAATTTGCAACCAACGGTCAATACAGAATATAGAATGATCACAAATTGTAACCTAATACACTGATTATAATTTGTCCCTATGATGGCTGTAAGCTGGACATTTCATTTCAAAATGTTGCTCATCCTCAATTATATTTGGCTGCACATATCACATGTTCTTTTATCTAATTACTATGTCTGCATATTGATTAAGAAATTTTCAATTTTTAAATCTTGTTTAAAAAGTCTGTATGTTCTTAGTTTGTTTTTAGCCAAGGTTTGTTTTCTATTATCATTATGCATGTCTAAAATCCATTGGTTCTCAAATGATTTGTTTATTTGTTTATGAATAAAGTCTAAATTTTTCTTATTTATTATTTCACTTGAGTTTACAATGGTGACAACATCTATATCTTGCATGAGGGTTTCTACACTTGTAAAAACCATTTACTTTTTACATTCTTATTTACTAAGTAGGATTCTCTTAATAATGTGTTATCAGAGTTTGTTACTCGGCTGAAGTACTTAAGTCGTTGTTTCTTGATAAAACAGTCAATGGGGTACCTTCCTAGCTCACAATAAACAGCCATTTTTGGTGTGAATTTGGAGAGACCAAGAATAAAACAACGAAATGAAACATGGACATCCTCAATTGCAGACTTAGTTGTGCTTTCATCACCTCAAACATCACTACTGTATACAATAATGGGTCTTATCAGTTTGTCAAATAAAGAGAGTTGAAAGGGTATGTTTAGTGTGTTGTCATAACCGAGTTTGCATTTCAATGCAAAGAGAGCTTTATTTTTTTAAGTTATTGATACCCTCTTTATGTTTGCCATTAGCACTTAAAGTTATACCCAGTTAATTGATTTGCTTAACAATGGCAATTTCTTTTTCAGCGAAGAAGAATATATTATTGCTCAGGGCTCTGTTTGATTTATTGAATAAAATAACCTTTGTTTTCTCTGTATTAACAGCCAGGCGCCATTTTGACGTATATATTTTTAAGTTGTTTAAACAGTTTTGTAGCCCCTTAGCAGATTTAGATAAAATGACAACATCATCTGCATATAGGAGAAAACTTACTTTTAAATTATCAAGAACGGGGGAGTCACAGTTTTCAGAGTTGACTACTGTCAGTCAGTCACGATCAAAATATTGCTGAAACAGCTTGCTAGCAGTTTTAAGTTCATTCCGAATTTCCCAGCACTCTCTATCAAACCATGGAGCTAAAATAAGATTATTTTAGCTCCATGATCAAACCATATTTTGATTTCTCTTTTTTTCTTTTTTTTTAATTTTGGGTGTCATTATTTTGACAGTTTTGTACGCGACTGATGACAACAAAGCACTAAATTTAAGATGGCTGTGCCCGGCAATTGACATACAGTGGGACTTAAAGGGCGGATTCGTCGTGCCGTGCCCTCTTCAATATAGGACTCATAGGGATGTATACAATGCGTGTAAAATACATTGTTTATTTACATGAAATTCGAACACGCGCACTTTAACAATGAATCTGGGTTATTGTTCTTTGTCAAAAAATGTCATGATTATTCATGAGTGGGTGTGTGGAAGTAAACATGACCTTTTAAAGGTTGGGACTAGTGGTGGTAACATGTGAATGTTTTGCTGCTCGACATATCTGGTAGTTTAGAACTGAAAATGTAGTACTAATTTTGAATTATGAATCTCTATTGTAAAAAGGACTAATGAGCTATAGTATAGGGATCATGAAGTTTCCGGCTGTCTGTGGGCGATTTCTCCTATCAAAAAATCTGGAAATTGGGTCAAAAATGCTGAAAATAGCTATAGTATCGGGATCATGAAGTTTCTTAGATCAGTATATAAGAAGAGAAAACCTTGTCATTAGTGGTGTGCCACAAACAGAAAGTGAAAATACAGATGCAATAGCTCTGAAAATCGCTCAGATCGCGGACAAAAACATCACCATGTCGGACATAGATGTCTCGCATCGTATCGGAAAACGAAAGCCGTCGGTTGGTCAGCGCATGGAACTATAGTTCTATGGTCAGCGTTACAATTCCCCCTCTCAAATTATTATCAGATTCACAAGTAGAAGAGCTCGCGATGCTGTGTACAAGGCCCGCAAAAACCTGTCAACCGTTAAAACATCGAGTCTCGGTTACGAAGTTACAAATGATATATATATAAATGAGAACTTAACGCCTATTGGAAAAGCTTTATTTACTAAGGTAAACATCAAAAGGAAACAGTGTGGCTGGAAATTTCTATGGACACATTATGGCAAAGTTTTAACAAAGAAAGACGAGAATTCACCAGTTGTCTACATTCCAAACGAAGACAGTCTTTGCAAAATATGTTAATGTGACTAATTGCAGCGTGAAAAGCTGAATTATTCATGGCCTGACGTAACAGACTCATTGCTATCCAGTAATTACAACTGTGAATCTTATTCAATCGAGCAATTTAACAACAGTGAGTCATTGTCAGTAAATTCCTTTTCTGCCTTACATTTGAATGTTAGATTCCTTAGTGCACATTTTGACGACCTTTCAACTCTTTTACACCTTCTGAAAATGAAATTTTCAGTCATTGGTCTCAGTGAGACGTGGTTGCACAGTAATTTTGACATATCAATTTATAATCTGCCATCTTACAATTTTATTTCAAATTGCCGCACATCTACTTCAGGAGGTGGTGTTGGTCTCTATATACACGAATCATTGCTTTATACTGTTATTGACTCAGTTATTCTAAGTCATTGTGAGTGTTTATTTGTTGACACTACAATGGACAACAAACAAGTTATAATAGATGTAATTTACCGTAAGTCCAATACCTCTGTGCAAGATTTCCTTGATAGTTTTGAGCATTGTCTTGAAACTTTTTGTGCCAATAAAAAATGTATTTTTCTTGGTGATGTCAACATTAATGTTGCTAGCAGCAATAATGCGCATGCTGCCTATGACACAGTTCTTAATGCCAATAATTTTCAACAAATTATACACTCTCCAACTAGAGTAACCGAATCAACATCTACAACAATAGATCACTGTCTTATGATTTTTTTGATTATTTTATTGAAGCCGGTAACCCTAGAGGCGGATCTTAGTGATCATTTTCCAATTTTTGCTGTTTTTAAAAATTTACGTCATATATTTAACACAAATCCAACAAATAGTTACAAACATGACTTTTCTTTGTTTAATCCTGAATCATTCAAAGCGGATGTTGCAAAAACGTCATGGATGTCAATTTATGAAATATCAGATCCAAATTTGGCCTACGACGCCTTTTACAAACTGTTTAACAACATTGTCGCTAAACATGTCCCAAGGATTAAAACTCGTTTTTCGCCCAAATCACTCAAAAAGCCCTGGATTACTAAGGGACTGTTTGTCTCTATTAAAAATAAACACAAACTATTTTCTAAAACAAAACGACATTCTGTCAGCTCAACAGTACATAATCAGTATAAAAAGTACCGTAATATTCTCTGTAAACTGTTGAAAGCTGCCAAAAAGTCGTATTTTCGTGACAGATTTTGCACCTCCGCTGGCAATAATAATAAAACATGGCAGGCCATTAATGAAATAATGAATGGAAACATGTGCAAAGCTGGGATCCCTCAAAAATTAAAATCAACCACCAAACCAGATGAATTTGTTACAAACAGTAAGGATATTGCACATTTGTTCAATTCTTATTTTGTTAACATTGGCCCAAAGCTTGCTTCGGAGATTACCTGTAACACCAATTTTAATGACTACCTTGGCAACAGACAATCAGAGTCATTTTTCTTTCGCCCTGTCTGTGCACACGATTTCTTAAATGAAATTGGCAAATTTGACATTCGTAAATCCGTTGGTTATGACGGTATTCACCCAAAACTTGTGAAAGTGGCTGCTGAATATATTGCCGAACAAATCGCCTATATTATAAATTGTTCCTTGTCGAAAGGCGTATTCCCTGACAAACTGAAAAAAGCACGAGTGACTCCCATTTTCAAGAAAGGGTGTGCTTATGAAGTTGGAAACTACAGGACGATCTCAGTTTTACCTGTCTTCAGCGCGGCAAACTATTCGAATCATTCGCCAATAAACAGTTGTGTGCCTTTATGGACAAATTTAAAATTCTTTCAGAAAATCAGTACGGGTTCCGAAAGCAATATAGCACTAAACTCGCCTTAGCTGATCTCACAGCTAAAATCTCAAAAAGAATTGATGAAGGTTTTGTCACACTTGGTGCTTTTATAGACTTGAGAAAAGCTTTCGATACCATTGATCACAGTATTTTGCTAGCTAAACTACAACAATATGGGATTAGAGGGTCAACTTTGAACTGGTTTAAAACTTTTTTGGACGGTCGGCAACAATATGTCAGTACTAAAAACAATGATTCTGACTGTGAAACTATTTCCACAGGGGTACCACATAGGTCAATCGTAGGCCCTCTTCTTTTTTTAGTTTATATTAATGACATTTCTCGATCATCCCCCCTTTTTTTCATTCAGACTATTTGCTGATGACACTAGTCTAATTTAATCCGTAAAAGACCGTTTTGTAAACCTTCACACACTCAATATTGAATTAAATAAAGTTGCTATCTGGTGTAAATCAAATAAATTAACGATAAACATTGACAAAACAAATTTCATGATTTTTCAGACAGCTCAAAGAAAAACAACTATTGAGGGCGTATTGTCAATTGATGATTTGTCATTAAGAATGGTGTCGTCAGCTATTTATTTAGGTGTCACGCTTGACTCAACACTTTGTTGGAGACCCCATATCGAAAACATTGTTAAACAAATCAGTAAAACAATTGGGATAATCTCATACTTGAGGCATTATTTACCAAAATCCATTATGATATTACTTTACAACTCGTTGATTCTCCCACACATTGCTTATTGTATAGAAATATGGGGACACACTTTTAGCACATGTTTATTTGCATACGATTTGAAAAATGGCCGCCATGCACACTCTCTGGATCATTACGCCTTATCAATATCACATCCATATCATACACGATCTGTAACCTCTGAGAAACTTGCCACACCACAAATTAATTTAAGTTCAACTAAGAAAAGTCTGACATTTTCTCTTGTAAAACATTGAAACGAGCTCCCAACTTCGTTAAAAACATTAACTTTACGAAACTCGTTCAAAACGGCATTAAAAAAATATCTTTTAACTAATGTATAAATACTTGCATTATTGCAGTATATGTATTAGTATTGTCTATTTTTGTTTTCTTCATTATTATTATTTATGAGAGTTTGTAGTCTCTTTACTTACTTAATTATGTATTTATTTTTAACTTAACAATATAATTTGTTTTGTGTATCACTATTCACAACAACGTATATTTTAACAGTTGAGTATGGTTTTGGGGCCAGGGACTAGATTAGTTCTGCTAGAACTACCTCTCTGGTCCCCACCAGGAATAATATATATATTTAATATTCATTCAGATAACGTTCCCTGTACAATTGTCTCTTTTTTCTGGTGAAATAAATCTATTCTAATTCTAATTCTTGCTGTCTGTGGACGATTTCTTCCATCAAAAAATCTGGAAATTGGGTCAAAAATGCTGAAAATCGTTACTAGTGTTTTCGTCAATTTCTCAAACAATTTCAGTCTGATTGACCTGCTATTTAGCATGTAGATACCATGGCTGGTCCTCTGTGTGGCCAGTTGATGTGGTAGTATTATCTTCAAATTCGTATTTTAAGTGAATCTTTTTCATGATTATTTTTTAATATTTTTAGTTAAAAGTGTTATTTTCTACCTCTTCCCCCAAACCACCAAATTGCTTCATATTTAGTATGTAGTGATCTGGATTGACCTCTCTCAAGGCTGTTTATCTCGTAATGATATTTTCAATTTGGTGCAATTGATGAATTTTTTTTTGATTTATTTTTCATTTCCTATGCATTCACAGAATGCATACTCCTAAGTGTAAACAGTGACCATCAGCTTTAATTTTGGTGTGAAGGTACCCTGTGGGGTAGAGATTGTCGATTAGATTAGACATTTTTGTCAATTTGTCAAAAACCATCAGTCTGATTAACTTTATATTTTGCATTTTATTTTTTTTAAACTTTTTTTGTCCAAATCATATTTTTTGTGAAATTTCTCTCCAATAGTCACACAGGTTGCTTTCATGTCAACCATGACGTTACCTGATGTAACCCTTAATTTTAGATGCTATTTTGTTGGATTTTTTTTGGCAGCAATGCTATTCTCATAAACTTTTTCAGACTGCTAAATTGCTAGTTTTTATTTTAGGTGTGAAGGTACTATATTGGTTGAAGATCGTAATTTGTTCAAGAGGTGTAGATTTACTAATGAATTTGCAAAATGAATCAGAAATGCTATACAACATCTCAATTTTTCTTTTCAACAATTACTATTATAGACAATTTCTTAGGATCTGCAGTGCCCTCTCATGAAACTGCTTTTTTTAAAACTGCATTTTCAACAGGTAGCACTTGGCAATGTAACGTGATCATACAGTGATCACCCACATATAGCATTGCTTAAATGATGGTAGTCGTTGCACCACACATGCGCAAGATAATGGGTCTTGTATAAACAAAGATGGCAGCTTTGACTGTTGCGCAAATCAACGAGTACAAACTGGGATGTTACCAAGCTTTATTTAGGTGATTGCAAGGTATTGAAGTAGTCACCAGCAGTATTTAGTGCAAGGCGGTAATTAATGACCTAATTTGCATAACAGCCAATGTTAAGCATTTTCACTTTTTGTTTCACAATCAACAGATTTGAATGAAACATGGTACATAGATGCTCTCAAATAATGCACAAACCTGATTTTTGGTTGAGATCCATGTATATTAATTAACTAATTTGCATATAAATTAGCCAATATTTAACTTTTCCACCAATATCTCAACCACTCATCAGACTCGTTGAAACTTGGTACAAGTATTGTTAAGACTAAACCTTCAACAACTGTCAAATAACAGATTGGGTCTGAAAGTTTGTTGGCTCCCAACTCAAAGATTGGAAGGTTACCTGGGAAGTGAAATTAGGTAATCCTCCACTTTAACATATCCGTTGACTTTTTCATGAACTGAACTAACCAGTTATACTGTGATGCAAGTACTCTTGCACAGATTCAAACAAAAAACTCAATATTCGATATTTACATAGGATTTTTATTGCAGTGTAACAGATTGGAACCAGCCAATTCAATCACATAATATACATTGCTTTTATATTTTGTTACTTATAATTTTGCTATGCATAGATAATATGGGGAAAAAATATAAAAATAATCTTTTTATTGAATTTAGATATTGATTTTCAGTACTACTTCAGTACTAATATTTCAAGTTTACAGAACATGGGCAAAATCCATGTTCTAAGGAATTTACATTCTAAGGAATTTTGTTACTTGATTGTCACCACAGTCCTTCAGGTGTTGAGGGACTGTGTTGTCTTTAATGGAAACATAAAATGTTTACTAGCAATTAAACACAAAGATACATGTCAATACTTTATCATGAACTTTGCCATGTAACCTTTGACAACAAATGTCATATACCCTCAGACCTCTCACAGATAAGACTCAATACTTTTTTGACACTATGAACCATGCCATATAGCCTTGACCATGTAGCTGACAAACTTTGACCTACTACACACAAACTTACTTGAACCCAAGTCCTTGTTTAGCTTCAACATATAACTGAGTCATGTTTTTTTAGCATGGTATATCTAAGCTAAAGCTATTGGTATATTGCATATGGAAGACATTTTTTTTCCACTCATTTTTAAAAAGTATTAGAAAAGTACAAAACACTCAAAACAGGTTAAAAATACAAAAATATTGATGCTTGGCAGTGACAATATAGAGCAATTTCCACTAAAGCACAAACCTACACACAAAAAGGAATGGTTTGGTCAAAGAATATACGGAATGTATTGTAATGTATATTTCTATATTTCATAGAACAAGTTTATCTTCTAACTGAATACAAAGTAGAAGATGAAAATTTCTTTTAACAAAAAAAAAAGAAAGTCACACAAATAGTATTAATTGGTATTGTGAATTTTAGTCAAAACCATTTTCATAGCCTACCAATTTTTGAATTTATATGGCTCTTTTTATTTAATAATTCATAAATAAGGCTTAATTAAAAATAAAAAAGACTATTTTCTGTTCACTTATGCATAAAAATTGAATATAAAAACTAAGGTAATAAAATCGTAGTGACATCAAAATATCATGTAGGATTTGATAAACACAAAAGTATTATGGAGGCATTTGCACAAATAACGTGTATACATATTTGAGATAATGGTCAATTTTGCTGAAATAAGTGCCTCTAAATGCAATATTCCCTTTTCGAATCAATTTTTGCAACAGACATTTGGTCTGCATCTTTCATATAATATGCAAGATCTTTTTGGTGAACCAAAAAATCCATCTACGCTCATACAGTAGAAATTTAGAAATTTCAACCAAACACCTTTCTATGAGAATCGAAAGAGATGGGTGTACTTATCAAATGATAGGAGTGATATATTTTATTAGCTTATTTATTATTTTACAATTACATATGGCTCTGAAAATATATTTCAAGTCGTACTTGACATGCATGTATCAAATGCTGGTAACCTTTTTAAAGGTGGCAGTATTCACAACTTTAGCTCAGTGATGATTCTATATCTTGACACTGATTGCAGCAATTTTTAATTTCATAAATATTAATATATTCTATAATATAAAATTCTGGTTCTAGTTTCACTTGAAACTATGTAAGTTCTCTTCATTGGAATTGTATCAGCATTTTCTATGCTGTCTTTCAATAAAATTCTGTATAAACGTGTTAAAAAATAAAGACGTCTCAGAATCGTATGGCAATTGGGATTACAGTTCTGGCAAGTAATGGACGTTCTTAAAATAATGCTGTATTGTCATAGATTCAACCACAAAGGTTTCACATTGCATTTGCATCAAGATAACTCCACATACCGAATGCCATATACTATCAGTTTTTTACTTTAGGTTTCAGTGAATCCAGTCAGCATATTTTCTCCTTGATCTCACAGTAAATTATGTTGTAAAACTCGTCTCTGCATCTATGACTTTACTATAATCTGGCGGTTCATCCATTGTATCCTCGGCAACACTATTAGGAGATTTAGGCTCATGAGGATACCCTTCTGAATGAAAACCGCTTGACAAATCTGATGACACAGACTCCTCGCTTTTGCTGCTGCTTTTATGCGAAGTCAATGGATGACACTCCTCATCGTTGGCACCGACAGGAAATGTTGTTTCAGAGCTACCGTTGACTCTCCTTGTGACTGGCTCAAGATACTTGTCTGAATCTGCACCACTTTTACTCATCAATGGCTGGTACTCAGTTGGAATGGAATCATGTATAAGTTCAGCGTAACCACCTATCAGCCGTGAGTTTCTCTTTTCATAAGGTTCATTCAGATCGATGTATTCCTAAAATGGTTATTACCCAAAATATATGCAACATTAATAAATCAGAGATACAATATAATGCATGGTATTAAAATATGAAATCAACCTAGATCATTTTGTAACCTTTTGAATGTCAAATTCCACTTTTGTCACCTTTCACAAAATCAAAATAAAGATATTTTTATATAATTTTTTTTTCAAAAATGTTCACTAATTTCTGTATTCAATGGCAAAATAGGACCAATTGGACTAAAATATTAAAAAAAATGCATTGAAATTGTACAAAATGTGAAATAAAAAAATATATCATTAACAGATGACATATCTTTTGACTAAAGAGTTAAAAATATCCTAGTATGTGACAATACACATAGCAGTGACAATAGTAAGTGATAAATAATTGTGTGTTTACCTGTCTTACAGTTGCCTCTAGGTGGCTCCCTAACTTTTGTGCTAATTGATGAAAACTTGGTCTATTTCTGGGTATAGCATTCCAGCATTGAAGCATTATTTGATAGCTGCAAAAAAAAATTAATTAAAACAATTATAATTAATATAAATTATTATATATGTTCATGAATAGCAAATTTGTTAGACCTAATAATATGTTTGTTGAATGCAATAGGCCATCACCAGTCTACAAATATGCACCCAAACATAAGACAAACAAGTTTACTAAAAATATTTTTAAAAACATTACTATCAAATCTGCTCAGAAAAAGTACATTTTGAGATTTTCACTTCATAATATTGTTATTTTTTAAGATACTGGGAAAAATGAGTAATTTGTTACAAATTCATCAGATAGTTTGAACAAAATTACAAAATTATTTCACAATATCAAAATAAACATTGTCAGACTCTTGCTACTCTGACAAATAACAGTGTAGTTGAAAATATGTATTTGTACCCTGTACAGAAAACCTAGCAACTTAGGGAAACTTGTTGATGACCATTGATTAATTGTGAACTCCCTATCTCACAAATGTTTATTACAATACATCAAAAATATTATCAAGAAAAACGTGTGAATAGAAAAACTGAACATTTTCTAGGGTTGACATTCTTTGGAGTACATGGTTGTTAAATACTCACATTTCTTGAGGAGCTAACTCAGGACACCGCATTCGATAACCACTTCGAATTTTCTGGTAGAATTCTTCATTAATGGGCAGACCAGGATAAGGTGTACCACCAAGAGAAAATATCTCCCAAATCAAGACACCAAACGACCACCTAGAGTAAACACAAACATCACATGCAAACTGTAGGGTTACTTTTGCTGGCAAACTACAATTTTAGCCTTGTAAAATGCATCTTACAAGAAATTCATCTTAGCAAACCACAGGGCTGTGTGGCACCAATGTATACGCATATGAAAACTAGACATCTTTCCTCAAAATAAAGTTACTAATATTCTCACAATGAAATATTATCTATTTGTCATGATTATTGTTGTTGTTACAATGTTCTTGGCTCTTTAAAACTAAGGTAGTTTATATGGTTGTTACAATTGCAATTTTTATTTACAATTAAATTTGCTAAAAGTAGACAGATGACAGACAGCAGCGGACAATTAGTAAGAAGCTAAACAGATGTAACTGGAAACTATCACAGAAACAAAATTTATTTTCTCCACTGTGGCAAATAAAACCATTTTTCAGTCACATAAAACAGATACAACTGAGCCAGACCAGACTGCCATATAGATATGGTGAATTTCACTATTCAAGTGCAATACACAGGTTCAATTTTGGCCAATTAGACCTTCAGTGAAAAATTCAAAGAAAGGGCATACTTGTCCTACCTCAACAAAACATTTTGTTTTTCATTAAAATTATGAAGTAATTCAAAGTTCTACAGTCATCATGGTTACTGTGCAACATGTTGAATTCAGTCAAATGAATAATTTTGTCTAAGATTTTACTACCATATTTCTGACATTTTTTTAATTACAAAATTGTGTAAAAATATCAATGTCTAGACAACCATAAATACTTACACATCACTTTCTGTTGTAAACACTTTATCATCGCAAATAGACTCAGGAGCCATCCATTTTATTGGCAGGCGACACTAGTCAGAAGAAGACAAAATTGTAAGTGATTAAAACCCAATAAAAATAACTGAGTACAATGATATCTGTGAACAGACATGTGTGATTTCGTTTCTCTAACATTATGGGACCACCACTAAACTGTGATTTGCGATTTAATTAATATTTAATTCAAGTTTGCATAGCTTAAGGTTATAGAAATGAATAAGGCTTGATAACCTGTACCAATCCATATCCCTTTCCTTAACACAAGCTAACGTTAAAACATGGAATTTAATTCAATGAAACTCAACCATATATACAATTTTATGGAGTTAATTAAATTGCTTTCCGATATAGGATTACTATTTAATTTAAAATCACAATTCACAGTTTTGTGATAGCCACAATATGAAACATGCAACATAAACTCTCTGTGTAACACTATTCCACAAAACACTCAATAAAGTAAAAGCATTATTGCAAATTTAAGTCCAATGTTAGTGAACACTAATTTAATATCATTGAATTCTATAGGTTAGGCTCATCCAAATTGAACTTAATTTAGATTCTGTACTGATGATTGTTTACTTTTTTTTATTATTATTACTATTTTTGTATCAGACATTCAACATAATACCTGGAGGGAACACTGTTTACAACTGACAACCAAACATACCCATTATGCAGATGATTTGTTCACCATATGTTACCTAGACTAAATTTTGAGATGATACCACAGGAACTGATGGTAAATGGCTACTGTTTTGGGTGAAAATTTGTTTGATGACAATACAATTTTATCTTTGTTTTATCAAAAGCATAATATATACTGTAAACTTTAAAGAAATCTGGTGATCTGTATTAACGTTAGCCAACTAATATTAACCAATGTTAATCTAAAGACCCATTGATTAGTAAACAATTCTCGTCCGATGGCTTTGACCTCCCCATTGAGTCTGTGGCACCAACCCTTTTTGGTGTTCAACCCCGGGTGGAATAAACAGAGTGAATAAACAAATGATAGTTGAATCTACAAGGAAACAAAACAATACTTACCGAACTACTTGTGATGTAGTTAGGATCTGTATAAACATCTCTCGCCAATCCAAAGTCGCAAATTTTAACAACATTATCTTCAGATAATAAAACATTACGAGCCGCTAAATCACGATGTATAACCTGTCGGTGAACAATAAAAATTAGTCTAGACTGATTGATCTTAATTCGGGCGCGGGGATAGCAATCACTGCCAACACTTGTTGGAACTGGTGTAGAAATCACTTTATTAAAAAAGAATATGAAGAGAAAACGGGCCTTTCTAAAATGATTTATCGGTAATAAATATGAAGAAATTTAAAGACTTTTCAAGGATTTTTTTTATTTTTCCTGTAATTTAAAGACAACTCAAAGACTTTCCAGACCTCAAATAACCCAAAGACTTTCAAAGGATTTTTCTAACGCGCATATAGAACTTGCCAATTATATTTACACAACAAAAAGATTTATTTAACATTTAAATACTAGTCAAGTCCTTTTGTATTGTTTTTTTTTTGTACAATTCTTATATATATCTTGTTATTATTTTAAAACTATTTTTTGCTGTACTTATCCTATGTAAATCTTTTTACACGGAGGCAATAAAGTTATTATTATTATATATATAAAAACCAAAATGCTTAAAATACCTTCTTTGATGACAAAAATTCCATCCCTCTAGCAACTTGAAATACAAAACATGCCAAGTCATGTAAACTAAGAGAGTCTTCCCCATATTCAAAGACGTCCTCATAACTCTCAGAAGATTGAGCGGAACTGGTCGGAGTCTTTGGTTCAAGTACAAAGCTTTCACGTCTGGTACGTAGATAATCGCACAGATTACCGTATTTACAGAACTCTATAATGATGAATAAACCTAAATGGAACAAAAAAAAACTTATTAACATTTTGTTTTCACAAGTTAAACAGATCCACAGTTTGTCGACAATGATAATACATCTTAATTTATATCAAATTATATTTATAAATACCATGACAACAACATCAATTAGACCACTGTAATTATTTTGATTTAATTGAAAAATTCAATGATGGGCTTTTGACAGAGTACCACTACCTTTTTATTAGCAGTGTCAATGCAAATAAGTGATTTCAATGCGTCAGCGTTAATACTAGTTTTTACTGATAGGAGTATTGATTAGAAAGTGACAAGTTTTTTTTAATGTACACTATGTAAAAATAAAATGGATGAACTGGAGGTAAGTGGGCTATGTAATATTTTGATTTATGTATGTATATTCACAGTTGTCAAGTTTTCATATTGGGTTGCCCCACAAAACAAAAGTGGTTGTCCAGGACTACCATCAAATTACAATCCCTGGATGAGGTTGTCATGGCATCATTTCATTATCTTGGCTACACAAGATTTCCACTTACAGTCCTTAGTACAAGCTCCTAGTAAGTTGACGATATTTAAATGCTGACCAATATGACAGAGCATCTTTAGTTCACTGGTTAATGCTTTCTTTTCACTTTCACTGCCATCCTCTAAGTAAACAAACAAACGCATGTAATAAATCTCTTATGCATATCATAGAAAAATATCTTGTTAGAATATGAACCAACCAATTGGAGAATTTGTTACGAAATACGCATGTTTATACAAGACACACTCTGATTGGTCGACACATACAAATGAACAAATATCCAGAAACCACAGCTTTGTATTTAATTGTTAATACAGGATTAGAGGAGCAAGAATTGGAAATTATTTTGGAATAATAATATCCTGTTCACACAAACCTTTTAACATTTTCACCGCTACCGTGGTTACTGTGGAGGTATTATCGATGCCCCATGCTGCAGCTTTGTAAACACGACCAAAGGCGCCTCTGCCAATCGTCTGTCCAATGCGCAATTTTTCCTTTGGGAACTCCCAGCTGCTGTCATACGGAGTCTTCTCAAATGCTTCGTCAATGTCAATTTCTACCCCATCCTCTATCACGGTAGGAAATATTACACCTTTGATATCGCTATGACGATACACAGGTCTCTGTAATTAAAAAAAATGAGATTGAATTTGGATTTGTTTTACAAGGCTATGAAAACATTTTTTTTTTATATGTTTTATGATTCTGCCTGATTTTCAAACAAGGCAGTGTCAACGACTGGCAAACATATTTGGCTGCAAAGTTAGGGACACACTTTTTTCTGTTATGATTGGTGGCATAATCTGTATTGGTAATTTTTTCTCAAGACGTTTGTCTATATAACTGTATTAGCTATTAGTATGCTGAATGTGGTAATGTTGTAACATTTACTCTTGAAATAAAGGAAATGTATCAGTTTGAACATCCAGTGTGTGTCAGTGAGATGCAAATCTGAAGATGTTATTGGGATATTTTTAACATTAACCTGGATTCCTTGTTTTGTAAACACACCATCATGCATCTTCAATATAAAATTCTAACAGAGATGTGCAGCAGTGGTTTTAAAGACACTGATGTGATTAAAAAGAAGTATTCAACAGGTCAGTGTGTGTAACCAAATATCACATGCATATTGGCTATATGTAGTATGGAACTTAGAATTATGACGACACTCGCTCTTTAGAAGAGATGACAGAACAGAGCACATGCCATCACAATCATAATAATTTGGCAAAATAAATCATTTTAATACCAAATATGCAATAGAATTTGTTTTTGTTTCTCACCTTTCGGTGTCTTCTTAAAGTCAATATAATAATTATAAAGATAATAAGACAGAGTCCAATTCCACCACCAGCCAGTGCAAACATACGTATCTGAGTTTCTGACAAAGCTGCTGACATCTGTCCAGCAGAAGTCTTTGGTGCTGGAAAATAAATATATATAAGATTACATCAAAAGAACTTGGTGAATAAATGACGGAATTTTAGTTGACCAACAACTTAGTTCACAAATTAATGAAGACGTTGAGTTTGCTGGATAAGTAAGTAAATAGTAGAATACGGTAGTAACAGACATATTTTAAGTGTTTTGATGAATAAATAAGTTTGCAATGCCTTTTTAGTTCAAGGGCTTCAAAACAACTCACTCAACAGAGAAGCACAGTCAAGATGAAAAGTTCCAATATACATAATCCCATTCTTCATGATGTTGCATCAATTTAAGGTTATTGAATGTAATATTACCAGTAAGTCCGGACTGCAGTAGAGAGTGGGTAACTAGCGAAGAGTAATCAAGTACCAGTAGCCAAGCTAGGGTAATATTGACAATCATTAAAACCTCACTTGACATGCATGTTTTACATTCAAGGGTACTTACCAACTTTGATATCACCCTCTGCAAAGTCTAAAGCAAGGACATTGCTGGCAATACATCGATATGTTCCAATATCCTTCAGTTTAATATTCCTAAGGTTGAGTATACTCTCTACTCCATATGCAGATTTCTTCACAGTCATATAATAATGCTTCATGACAGGCAAGGCATAGCTAGCATTGACTTTCTTGGCCCATTCAACGATGGGCACTGGGTTGCCATCAGCTATACAGCGAAGTGTTGCATTGTCATTTTCAGTTACGTAGTCTGTTTCCGGACTCACCATTACTGTGGGTTTTGCTGTAAACAATAAGTGAATAGTAATGAGAAATTACTGTACTGGATACAAAGCAATTAAACAAAGTTGAACCAAAATTGTAATGTTGCACTGACAACACAGGTCTGGATTAAATTTTTTTTAAATGTATGAAATTAACACTGTAAAATTTTTTATTTTAGCTGGAATTAATTTTAACTGAAAAGACTTTTTGGGTGTTTTGTATGGAATTTATTTTCACTGATTTTTGATGAGTTGAATGTAAAAAAAAGAATTTTTGCTGGATTTTATTTTCACTGAATTATTCCTTCAGCGAAAATAGTGAAAATTAGTTGCAAGCGAAAATAAAATATTTTACAGTAATTGTAATAGTCAACAAAATTCGAATTTGGCAGGCTTAGCTGATTCATTTTGTTTGTAATATTACTAGTCACAAGCAAACATAAAATGCATGCAAACATTGGGATCACTGGATTTTCCAAAACATGATTGGTGCTATTGTTATACATACCCCATATTGCTATAGTAGCATTACTATACACATTGCCTCCATCACTGCTAGCTTTACAGGAATACAATCCAGTATCCGTCATAGCTATTCTTTGCACAGTCAGCGTAGAAGCTATGGTGCCTTTTGTGGTTCTACTGATAATGTTGTTTTCCATCAACACACCATCTTTATACCATGTGATTGTTGGAGTAGGAATGCCACTTGCTTCACAATGTAAATCAAAATTCAGTTTAGTGGTTTCTATGCGGAGTTGCGTCAATCCGACTTCAATTGTAGGAGGTCTGAGAGCTGGAAATTGACAAGAAGCAATACACAATATTATATACTAGCAAAATCCAACAGGAAATCCAGTACACAATGAAATACAACATAACAGTTCTGCATTCTTAGCAATTTAATTTAATGGGAACAATAAGTAAAGGTAAATACTGTAAAATACTTTATTTTTGCTTGGAATTAATTTTCGCTATTTTTGCTGAAGGAACGATTCCGTGAAAATAAAATCCAGCGAATATAGCTTTTTTCTTATATTTTACATTCAACTGGTCAAAAATCAGTAAAAATATATTCCATACAAAACAGCCAAATAGTCTTTCTAGCGAAAATTAATTCCAGCTAAAATAAGTATTTTACAGTAAAGTGTCCAGTTGCAACAGACATCCACTTTTATCATGACACAATCAAATATAAAAACTGGTTGGATAAAATTAATATAGAAATCACAATTTTACATATTATTATCATAGCACAGATACATTTTCATTGAAAATACTACAGTTGCTTAAAAAAGAAAATGACTGACATTGTAGGACCAACAAAATTATTCAGGTTTATTTTGCAGAATGTCACAAAAGTTGAAAAAATTTGCAGGTTGATTTGATTTGAATGGAATCAGCTTTCCTATTTGAATTGTAATGAAGGAATTGAATAAAATGAAGGCCCACCTTGAACTTCTAGATTATATCTTTTCTCTTTTCGTTCCCTGACATTATCATCACCTCTTCTCTTGACGACGATACAGGTATACATGCCAGAGTCAGCTAGTGTAAGGTTGGAAAAGTTTATCACTGATAAATGAGAGTACTGAGTCTGTTGACGGAAGATCATATCCGTGGGTACAGCCTCTGTGGTGTTCTCGTTTAACGATCTTGTCCACTCTATGTTTCTGTAGGCGTACTTGTTAGCTTTGCATGTCAGGTTAAATGGTGTCGTTTCTATGGCGATCTCACTGGTTGTTTCTATCTGCAGACCATTTCTCACATCTATATAACAGAGATTAAAATAAGTTCTCAAAATAAGAACAATTGTTGGAGAAATATTATGACATATTGTTTTGGATAGCAACATGGATCAAACCATTTTCATGAGAATGCGTTATTTGGCTAAATACACACACTAGATGCACACCAGAGACTTTGTCCTGTCTAAAATTGGTTTAACCCGATTCGAGTAACTATCCTGAGACGCATAGCAAACCAGCTGGCAATGCTGTTATTGTTGTTGGTAAATTAACAACATGTCATAATGCCAAATATATATTTTATATTGGCCAATATATGCATTGAAAAACTGTTCCAAAACAGTTAATTATTCTTATTAACCAAGTTCATTATCATCAAAATGAATCAATGTTTAAAAATCAGCAAAAACAGGGAACTTCTAAAAAGTGTATAGTAATTATAGACATATATCATATTGATGTCTGCAATAGATTTTACAATGAATGAGAGAATATTCACCTGTAAGCTTGAATTCAATGTCTTCAGTGACATTTTCTGCAAATGATGAAGAAAAAGCAACACATCTATACCAACCAGGTACCATAGCAGCGGGTACATGTAGTTTTTTTTCCCAGGGTCTATCAACTGTTCCTTCAACACCATGCATGGGAGACGTCACGTCTGATATTTGCTCCCATTGGTTCACATTAGGAAATGGACGTTTACAATCATCCATTTCGGTACATTGTTGCCAGTGCCAGGTGACTATTGGCAGAGGTTTGCCAGTAGCTTTGCAATCAAATGTATAGGATTGACCGATTGTGTACAATGGTGGCGATGTTTTATGTGATGGACCGGGATCTTGCGTGATCGTCACCACTGGTTTATCTATCAAAAAATACACAGAAAGTTACAATCAAAATGCTTCACATTTCACTTGAGTTTTTAAAATTTGAATTTTGAAATTCAACCAATTTGACCAGTGAAAATGAGTTTTAACAGTCTGAACCAATGATAACAAGTTTAATGATGAGAGTCCACAAAATAAAATGTGTACTGACCTATAACAACAAGTTTAACACTATTCCTCTGAGATACATAATCATTTGTACCGACTAGTGTATAATTTCCTTCATGACCTAAAGTAACACCATTAATAATCAATCGTCTTTGATCGTCTAATCTTCGTAATGAGTACGTTGCATTGTTGTCGTCAACAATTTGGTTTCCTTTATACCATTTATATTCAGCTTTTGGATTTGACTTGGTAGTAAAAAATATTTTTGCCTTAGAGCCGATTTCTGATTCTATGATGTATTGGTTTTTCACTGGGTTTATTTCAACATAACCGATTTCTGTGAAAAGAACAGAAAATCAATTAGACATGAATAATCAGAATTATTTTGTACATCATATCAATAATATCATATAATCTTTGCTTTTAATACATTGTACAAAATATATGGTTTCCATTTATATTTAACTCTCCATATGATACCAAACTTAGCGTTCCATAAAGTGCATTTTTTGCACTTGTACAAAATTTCCTTTAGGGTAAACTCATCATCATTAAACACATTCAAATATTTATTGACGTCACTTTCTTTTGTTGTACACATTAGATACAGAGACAATAAATATATTGTGTGACGAAAATGTGTGATATGCGACTAGAATCTCAATTTGCAGTAATGTGAATTGTTAATAAATAGAAATACTACGGTAATACAAACAAGTTAGTCTTTGAAAAGACTGGTGGCTGTTCATCTGATGTTAGTGTTGCTTATTCACTAAGCATATATTTTGCATCTGTTGCTCATTGTAAACACAGTCAAACTTTTCCTTCAAGTGCTCACTCCGTGATGTCACTAGACAGATATTGTTTGACTGACGTATATTTCACAGACTTTTACCGCATATCACTGCACATTGATATCTAAGCTGCAAACTACTACCTTATAAACTTCACACAATATTTTCTGTGACAACTTGCTAATATTTCAGAATGTTTCATTGTACTTACCTAAGACCACAACTGATGTAGATACGGTAGTACGATCTCTGTAGTTTATAGCGGTGCATGAGTAGTCCCCGCTATCAGCTAACTCAGAATTCTTCAACTCTAACTCAATATAGAATCGACGGAAGGTACGAAATGATTGTTTGATTTCTTGCGATTCAGAATTCACGGTCACTGTGCTATTTGAAATCTAGAAATAACAGATATTACAATATTATTATTATTCATTTATCCATCCATGTGAGAAGGCCAGGGTGTACTAAGGTGAACTCATTCAGTGTAATCATAAGACAGTCGTCAGTTTATATACAGTCATCTTAGGGTAATGCAGTATTTCTTTAACATTCTCATCAACAGAATGCCATTTCATATACTGGGAGTATAGTAATTGGAAAAAATAAACTCACAATCCCACAATCTCCCTCAATTTATAGCAGACACATGCCTACAGCATGACTCATACATATTAAAGACTATATTTGTCAGTATAAATATTTTTATAGCGTCTCAAAAATTTACAACCTATATAAACTTTCTTTAATTCTTTAATAATCTATTGTTGCCAATTAATTATGAACTGCAACCAATTATGACAAATTGTTTTTTTAATCTACAAGGAACAGTGAGCAGCTGTATTGAAGACTTCTTTCTGAATTAGCTGTATCATGAATTTGCATAATTAGAGGGTAGTTATATTAGCTAAAGTAATGTATTTTTTTTTTACTACAATCAAAATCTGATTACTAATTATTAATCACAATCATTTTGAGTTACAAGAGAACACTGATAATATTTATGACATAAAAATGAGAAATACAAATATTCACCTTACTAATGGTATCTAGGGTTTACCCAATTTACCAAAAAAATGTATTCAATAGAAACAGCATCAACCAACTTCCAGAGCAAGCTGAACAAGCTGAAATCGTCTGTACACACACCAAGCCAAACCAGTTGACAATTTCATTGTATTGGCAATCTGTCTTTGAGTTGGCAGCGTTGAGTGGAAACCCCGGAAAACACTAAACCTGTCGAAAAACACTAAACCTGTCGAAAAACACTAAACCTGACAATAAAAACACTAAACCCGAGGTAAAGGGTGTATTATGGGTGTACCATAATCGTCCAGTGAATATTTGATTAAAAGAAAGCGAAAACATGAAATAGAACCCACGACGGCAGCTGATTTCTAGAGGGCGTCCTGCTGCCAAATCAGCTGCGGCCCTGGCCTCGATCATAAAGGGATTTTTCTTTAGCTTTCTTTTCATAAATACTCAACTGAACGATCATGGTATATCCATAATTCGCCCTTTACGAAGGGTTTAGTGTTTTTTCAACAGGTTTAGTCTTTTTCAATAGGTTTAGTGTTTTTCAACTGGTTTAGTGTTTTCCGGGGTTTCCACTCAACGAATTGGCAGGAATTTTTGTTTTCCAAACTGAATTTATTGTTACTTAAACTGTATTTAGATCATGAATGAATAATTCCCATTCTTTTTTACTTTGATTTGTTTGTTTGATTTGTGGAATGTTCAGTTTCAACTCACCATATGTGTGCATTACATACTGCACCTGACTTTTGTGATTTTGAACTAATTTTCCAAATAAGACAAGTCCTAGTTAGTAATAAGATTTGATTGGTGCTTTATTTTATGCATTAGAATACATACTGTTCAAATAGTATTATGTCACCTGAGTCAATTGATATATATTGCAGATGGTGTGGCTAAATATAAACTACTGAATCATGAAAGCTCTCTGGTTTCTGTGATGTTTTTTGTATTCCTAAGTCATCACATCACAGTAATTATACCATAGCTAAAAACATGTCCATCTAAAACAATTTTGTCTAAAGAGTTCACAGAGTCAAATATTTAGGTGATATTGGTAAGCAGTTTGAGGGTATTCCAGGTGAAATAGAAACATCATGTTCAACACACTTGAATCAACACAGTCATAAAGACACAGTATCATTATATTTACTCCACCAGTAGCGCATGGTATTTCTGTGGTCAAAATGAGTTTTATTTTAATGGTTCAGCAATATTTTATTACAGAGTACTTCTAATAGAGCAAGAACTGGAGTTGAAGAAAAATAAATTTTAAGGTTTATTTGTGTGTGAAAAATTGGAAGTTGAAATGTACAAGTACTTACATCTTTTCCTGGATACTCCCACTCAAAGACCATCGTAGTACTCAATGGGGCATCTACAATACACGTTATGGTAAAATGACTTCCAACTACTACTTCATTGTGGCTGCTAGTAATTCTTGGTTGCGGCTTTGGAGCACTACCTATTTATAGAAACAGAGAAAACATTAAAGCTGCTGCTTTAAAGCATCTGATTATAATTTAGCCTCAGTTTTTGAGAAACCCAATTTCAAGAACAGTCTAAAAATGACTTGGATGGATTGAAATTATGAAGAAAAAATCAAAATACGATACTTTGAAAAAGCATCAAGAAATTCCGGTGAATTTTAATGATGAAAACATTTTTGTTTTGCAAACTTTTATTTGACACCTTCAATGGGTAATGAACTGATCTGTTAAAAAATAAAAGATTACCAATTCATTATACTTGAGCCAATAATCTGGGACCTATACAAAAACTGCAAACATGCAAAACGTATTCAAACATCATGTACTACAAGATGTGTGTTTTCAAACCAAGGAAGGCAGTAGAGCAGTTTAGATGTTGTATGCAGAAACCACTCTTTATGTTGACATCATTTACAATCAAATTTATGGTCGATAGCAAAATGTGATAGAGTTCATTGGGCTTCTATGTTATGAATATTGACTTTTGAAATATTTATTGTGAAACAAACAATATTTTATCAATTTATTAAAGATTGCTTTAAGCATGTGGTTATATTTTACGAAATTTTTTTTTTTCAGAATGTCTATTTCTACATACGAGTAAAAATTACTTACTTTCATAAAACAAAATAAAACGAGCAGTTTCCTCCATGTCATTCAGTGTTGCAGTACAGACGACCGGTCCTTGAAACCGAGCATGGTTCTCGTACACATTGAATCCTCTCTCAGGATCGTAGCTAACAGCAGTACCATCAACATCAACAAGTTCACCAGTATTAATGCCCAATGTCACACTGGCTTCTTTATTCGTAACACGGCACGGAATAGTGAACGTCCAGTCCGCGAATATCCTGTATGTGATTTGTTCTGGCTGCACAAACAATTCATCTTCATCTGTAAAAAGCGATTACTGGTGTTACACTATACACAGGGATTTTTTTAACAAGGGAACAGGGGCACAGCGCCTTCATGCCATGGCCATGCACCCCCTTACCCTGGGGAGCAGATCCTCTGGCAACTATAAAATTCTGATTGACCAGGGATCACATGTGGCCACAGTCTTCAACTGTGACCTGTCTGATAGTATATTTGACCCCAAGAAAGCCATAGAATGCTCTATTTTAACTTAGAATTATCAAAAACACATCCTGGTAGGGAGAACCCTATTTCCCCCACTTGGTGGCGCCGCTGAATTGCAGTGCTCCCTCTTGCATTTTTTTTTAGAAAAACGTATGATACAATATTTACCGTACTCTACCGCGTTAGCGCCCATGCCCAGTCAAGCGCCCACCCCCCACTTTTGCGCAATTTTTATATTCGGGGTCACTATCCGACACATTCGTCAGTGGGGATAATGATTTAGATTTTAACTGTGTTCCAACAAACTCAAATATTTTCAATCTCGTAAATTCAGGTGGTACATATTAATATTGTAATAAAATGTGCATATTTGACCATTTCTGTTTCTTCAGTGTAAGAGTCAATGACGATGCACCTAATTTCGTAATTTTATTTTCCCTCAAATTTTCAAAGAATTAATATCCATCTCAATCTGTCACACAGTGAATTAAAATTGTCCGTTGCACTCTTTTCCGAGGGGGGTGCTCGGGTAAGCGCCCACCCCTAAAAAATCCTGATTTTAAGAGTTGAGGACCCTAGGCGCTGACGCGGTTGAGTTCGGTACAACATGTTTGTTGTAGAGATTAATCAGAATCAGAGATGGAAGTTGGGAGGGAGTTAAAGTAGCACTGTCATTAAAAATTGTGGATGTGTAAAGGAAAAACTTGCACAACAATGTACATTAATATTTTGATATCTGACAGTTTTAAAATATTGCACATTTACATTCAAGCTTATAAATTCAACCAATTACATGTGTTTATTTTTATTTAAAGATTTTTTTGAGATAAGTATTAATGTGTATGTTTTGAACTACTTTTCAGCAGGTGACGTGTTCATAAAACTTACTATTGCTGTTAACAAAGACGTAAACACTGTCAGATGTCTGGTTGTTAATCCTCTCCAATGAGTTTTTCAATATACACTGATATAACCCAGTGTCTAAATAATTGGTCCTGTTCACGGTTAGTACATTAGTGTATTCGTTTTCATTGTCCGAGTTGATCTGCATGGTTGTTAAAAACGTCAACCGTTCGTTGATTTCACTGTCTCGGTGCCTGGGATATATCCACTCAATAACAGACTTGCTGTAGCATGTTATCCTCAATTCTTGACCGGTCTGGATTGATATGTCCTCTTCAATATAGTTAAGTTGCGGGACATCGTGATGTCTACTGGATTTGGCTACAGAAATAAACAGAAAATACTACCATCAAGTTAAAGATACATATAAAATTCATGCTATGAATATTTTGGTTTTATATTACATAGCTAGAACAGGTTTATATGATAAGCGTACTCCCATAATGCATTGTGCCATATTTGTGCTACTCCTGGGGGGGGGTGTTACTCACATTGAAGTGCTATATGTATATGTGCCGCCAAAAGGGATCCCAAATTCACCACTTCTGTCTGAAAAGGGGTATGTTATTTTACCTTGTCTGTCTGAAAAGGGGTATACTTTTTTCATTATTTGTGTCTGAAAAGGGGTCCATATTTTCCAAAGACTGTCTCTAGAGCTTGAGTGATTCAACAATCAGGAGAATGAAGCTGATTTTTAACTTCATTTTGATCATCAAAGTCCATCCCAGAGAGTCCACCTGCTTTTCCCATGGTACCATTTATGCTTACTGTCTGGAAAGGGGTGTCAAATATCCTGTTTGTCTGAAAAGGGGGTAGGCAATTTGAGTTTATCTCTGTCTGATAGGGGGTAGGGGTTTCAAACAACCAGCTACACACCCCTGTCAGTATAAGTATAAGCTTAGCATTAGGAATCCATCATAGCAGTTTAAAAGATGGCAGTAAACACTTATTTACACCATGGACCCTCTAAAATCTTTTAGAGGGTCTATGTTTACACGTATTACATGAATTAAAATAAACAAGCCAGTCAAGTCAAGTCACTTTAATTGCTGTCAAATAGTATTATTCGAGCACTCCTTAATTTTGATATTTAATTTTATGTCAGTATGAGTTATTTACTTCAGCTCTTTGAAGTATGAGTGATAATTTAAAACATACCAATATATTGTACAGCCGCCCTCACCATTAAATGTAACAGGAAGTACACACTATTAGCATTGTTGTTGTTTTCATATAAGGTCACAGGGTCAGCTAAAAGGCTTTATATGCACCGGATGTAAGCCATTGATAACTAACAAGTGGTTCAGTTTCTTGCCAAAATGCTCAAAAAAAACATGTGTGAAAACCTAGGAATGAATGTAATTTAAAAAAAAAAAAAAAACATTTTCATTCAACAAGTTGAGTGTGAGAAAATTTTATAACACTTTGACACATGTAGACATAAATAGGCACCATCCAATTGGCACATAATTGCATACATTTGCATATTATTTGCATTAACATTCAAATGTTGAATCCCATACCATAACATGTGAAACTGCTTACAGTTCATTTAAATGCAAAACAGCTGCAAGTGACATTGTCCACCTTTATATCTACTAGTAGTAAATTATCTTCACAATCATTGAGATATATTCCCCCCATTACATCAGTAAAATTCTATCCTGGTTGCTAAGTTAATACTACTGTTGGGTGGGACTCACAAACAAAAGTTCAATACTGAAAAAGAATATCAATTGTTTCAAATGACGAAGGGCATTATAATATAATTAATTACTCTTGAAGTTGTGTGATTTGGACAAAACAAAGAAAAGAAACATAATTAAGATTGAATCTGTTGCTGTCTGCGTACATGGTAATATGATTATGTCAGTTCTATATTTAGCAACATTTCGTAATTGTTTGTCACGATCACAAAGACCTGTGCGATCACAAAGACCTGTGCGAGTGGTCAGTGTGTTTATTTGCATCAGGAAGGTTGTGGGTCCAATTCCCTAAGCAGTACAAAACAGAGTACAGTCTTTTCTGCCTTCCAAACATGTGGTATTAGATTTCATTTGGGAGACTGGTTTGCACACAAGCATTAGCAATTAGCATCATGAACACAAAACATCAGGAAAGACAAAAGTTACTCCAATGTCCTTATATATTGCTTCAAAAAATGAAAACTAATTCCAATTTTTATTCAAAAATACAGTAGCAACACATGCATAGGATCTATGATAAGATTATTGTGGAGTCAGAGACAAAGTATCCATCAAACGAAAAATAAGTACGTTGACCTGATAAAACAACTACGGAGAGACTGCACTCAGACTGCACTTATCTAATAGCAAACTATAAAGTCGGCAACATAGTAAATATGAAGATTACAAAGCACATAAAACTCATGGTGGTGTAATAGTTATCAGACTATACTGTATATAAGTCTGCATAGTTGGAGATTTTAAAGGGCCTCACACTGAGAAAAGTATTGGTGTCTCAGCCTGAAAAATATCTGAACTTTAAAACTTTTAAAAGCAGTGTAGTGGCTAGGATAAAGTAATTTGTTATTTTTATACATGAAAATAGTTTCCTTCATCATGAACAGCCCAATTAATATTTTTTAAACTAAAAAAATACTGATTTTCAACAATTAACAAATTTGTTAATCAGTGAATAAAAATAAATCAATAAGTAGTTAATTTCCAAAAGATTTATGACAAATTTGGCTGTCAAACCATGTTTACTTGGGCCAATTGAAGCACCAACACAATAACACCTACAATGACATTAAAACATCAAATTATGCATTCAGAACATCCATATTCAATTTAACACAGGCTTGATAAATATAGCCATTAGTAATACGACTTTTAGAAATTACAACTATATTATAAGTCAGTTTTCAGAAGGGAAGCAAGAGAGACTCTCTTATATAGATTCCAGTACAATGTTCTTCACAGGAAACACACACATGGAGATCTTGGAAGTTGGGAAGTGGTTTTATTACCGGAAATGGTTTAACACAGAGGTGCAGAAACTGTAAATTTTCCAAATTTTTAAGATCAAACAAAGAATTCACACATTCATTCTATTAGAAGCAGCATGCTCACATTGAGAGTAATTTTTTGTTTATTTGTGAGTTTTTTGAAATTAATTAAAATAATTATTTATGAGACAACGCTAATACTTTTTTATGGTTGTGTCTCTAATAGAGAAAAAAACACTTTCTGCTATATACTATTAGAGATGAACCTCTAATAAAGAAAATACAGTACAGTGGAGAAAGTATATCACTTACAAGCACCTGGAGGTGCTCGCTACCAACACTTCCTGTATTGAGCGTGACAATATGAAACTAAAAATAGACTACATGGAGAGGAGAGATAAGAACTCCCCCATTTTCACACATCCCTTATATGGACAAGTCTTTTCAGAGAATTCATATTCTATAGCAACAAAGGTACATTGATCTATTCATCCGGAATTCAACCTATCATCCATTCAACCACACACTCTAGAAATCCAAGGCAGAACGAATGGATGGACAAACATGGTTATAGGTTGTACACAAATTCCTAAGCATCTATTCATCATGCAATAACTTATCTTTTTCTTATGAAATGTAAACTTTGTTTATTTTGCTTCTTAAGTGAAAAAAAAACAATTTCACTAGAAAGATATTGAATGACTTGTATACAGATGGTGATCCACTTTCAAAAGAGACAGTGCTCGAAATGTCTAGCTATTTTTAATAGTTACTCAGGACAATGACCAAATAGTATCTCCTATATATCATTCAAAATTGTCAGAGAACAAAAAACGCTAGTGTTGACACTGTTTTTTTGTTGTGCAAATATTAGATAATCTGCTGAATTGTCTGCTCGCGTTCTCACTTAGTAAAAACATCGTTGTTTGAGGATTAAATGCTGGCCTTCACCTAATATTTTCGTTCGTTCATTCCAAAATGGCATAGTTTTCTCTACCGCTTCTTTATACTTTATACGTAAAGTTTAGATCTTCCGTTGACATTGTAATGACGTCCTGTCCAACCCCTTTTCAGCCACTTTCTCTGCAATCACAGCATATACTCTAGCATCCCTAGACGTCCATCATTCTTTGAATATTCGATTCTCTCCATACAGATATCAGTAATCTCGTTTCTTCGTCTGACAAGTTCGACATTTGACCCTAAACTCTGACGCAGTGTTCTCCCCAGGATGTAAACAGCGTGGCGGTCCCGCCACAGTGCTTCGATTTGCCGCCACACCGGTCTGACACCGCCACGGTGATTAGCAAGACCGCCACAGTGCTTTTTTCATTATGGGCCTCGTCACACTGGTCGGCCCGACGGCACTCAAAATTAGCGACCACCACGGAAACGTGTCCGACTATTGTCATATTGTTATTATACTTACGTACCGACCGACAAGCATCCTGCCAGTCGTGGATATTAATTTGTAAACAATAGACATAGTCGTGCGATGTGGTATCGGCTTTGAACAATACAAGTCAATTTTGTAAAATTAGCACCTCTTTGTTTGTAAGTAAATATTTTCTGACGGTAGACGCAGTCTTTAGATTGATAGCTAAAATTTATTCAAAATCAATTCCACCTGATGTAACATGGGCAAAGCGGAGTTTACGATCAGTTTACGCTACTCAAGAAAAAACGTGTTTATTGCGTGATTGGGTAAAATACATTTGAACTGTTATCATCGTGAATCATGTAAAAATTCTTCTTTCAAGACTTCTTTTACCTTTCAAAAATTGCTAATCACCTCTTTCGAAAACCATCATGCAGTTTTCATCTGAAATCCATACCAACACATCGTGCTACGACATCGCTTTACTTCCGCAATGTAATTTTTATGATCACGATCATTCGGAAAACGTCGGGTTCTACCGGCATTATCATGCGGCATTCTGATTGGTTAATGGCGTTTTTGACCCACTGGGTCATAGGACACATGCAGTCAACTAACGCGTCACAGCTATCATGGCGGTTCTGTGTTTTTCACGAAGTGATCGAGTGATAATTTCTCCCGATAAAAGTAGTTCAAATTTTACGTTTTTTTCATATAAAAAAAGAAGTATTTAATTTTTGCATGGCATCATGACTGAGTAAGAAAAATTATTGGTATAACTGGTGTATAACATCGCGAAGTAAGTTATGTCACGTCGTAACTTTGATGATTGTTTGGAAGTGTTATTTGTTCGTTCATTTACTGTAAATGTAAACGTTGTAGAAGCTGATGGTCGAAATAATAACCAGCAATCCGCCAAATAATTACGTGGTCGATTTTTGAAGGAGAATTTTGTAGTAAATAAGATCATGAACATAATCCTGGCTGGAACGCTTCAGATGAGTTTCATTTAACCTTTTACAATTTATTTGTTTCTTTTTAGTCTGCAGCATTTGCATTTCGAGAATGTTTCATTTTTAAATTCAAACTCTTCTAAGTTGTGAAACGTAATTTTTTGACTCCAAAAAAAATATTTGCACTGTGACGGAGCTCATTAATATTAATATTAAAGCAAATAAATATCTGCCACTTTGTTTTTGAAAATATATCTTGTTTATTGTGTGTGTGTGCTTTGGTCAATTTCTATTAATATGTAAATGATATGCAAATTATATGCAAATTAGGCCGCCACAGTGGTTTAAATTCCTGGGGAGAACACTGTGACGGCATCTTGTGTAAAGACAAGCACAAATAAGTCGGCGATAGAAGGCGTTTGGCCGTCGTATTGTGCACGAGCCGGTGTGACAACAGCGTTTAGGATCTGGTCCACCCCTTTTACAACAGTGTCAAAAATGCCGTAGCCACAACAGCATATTCTGTTCACACACGCATTTTAACAACGTTCTCAAATAAAGGCGTTGTGACAACGGATTATTTCGTCCAGTGAGAACAACACTAATGACTTAGAACATAATTATGCATATTTACATTCTTATAACCAAGAACCCTCATTTAGAAATTGTAGGAATCCGCAGAAATGTGTCAGTATAGAAAGATCAGGTACGACTAATTAAAAGTAAAAATTCAACAAATTACAATCTTTTCACAGTCAATACAATTTATAATTGATTATTTTATTTCACTATAGGTACCAGTAGCAATGTGCTGTTATAAGGATATGGTGAAGATATTGCTGATCGTCCCTTCTTATGTTATATTATATATTATATTGTTATATTTCATTTTATGCAAAATAAAATATTTTGTTCTATTCTAACGCAGAGTGAAGTAAGCATTCAGGACTCCAGGAGCATTAGGCTCCCCCTTCATGAATGAAACTTGGATCACTTTGATTTATTATTGTTTACAAATTTGGGCTACTTTAAAATACTTTATTTTGGCTGGAATTAATTTTCGCTGAAAAGCATTTTGGGGTGTTATGTATGGAATTTATTTTCACTGATTTTCGATGAGTTGAATGTGAAATATATTTTATTTTCACTGACTCATTTCTTCAGCGAAAATAAATTCCAAGCGGAAATAGGTATTTTACAGTACTGCAAAAAAGAATGTAACAGAGATCACATTTATAATGAGATTAACACAATAGAAAAGTGGATTAAAACTTGTAAGCCTATTAAAAGAATGTATATTTTTGTTGCCACTAGTGATGATAAACAATTATAGTTTGGGGCTAAATGGAATGTTAAGTTTTAATTTGCATATGAATAGTGTTGCTAATTCTTGTTGTTTGGTTTAATTTAAAGACCCTGGGAAACCAAACACTATGGAGCAAATTATTGTTTACATTTAATTAAATTACATTTAAATTTGTACCTCATTTTACAATTATTTTGTATCCACTATGTAGTAGTTTAGGGACGATTGATGTGGGATAAAAAACTTATTTGCTTTAGTTTGGGGGTGGGGGTTTTGACCTCAAAAAGTTTCTATCCTACAAAAACGATTTTATTTTTTAATGAAGTCAAAAAAATCTTGGAGTATTTGTAGTTCGTTTTGTTTCTATCCAATCATGGACAGAAATTTCAGAAAATGAAAAAAAACAAACATCCAAGACAAGAAAATGGTTTGGTCCGAGTGTAAATATGCGTGTCAAATGAGGTGCATTTGTAAAGTCTTTTTACACCCACCCGACAACCAACTGCTATGCCATACTACTGTCTGATTATCCATTTGTATTTAATGGTGAATATAGTCTGACGCCATGACCAATATTTATCAATTAAGTTTAAGTGGGGAGTGGGGGGTTTTGAAAAAAACTACAAAAATTTAGTTTTTTATCCGACATCGATCTTTTGACGTCGTCCCTTACTGAGAGTAGTTGTAATAAGTAAAGTCTGTGGTAAAGTGTAGTTTTTTTTTCAATTACATCATAACACGTGTTACGAGGTAGGAGTTCCATAGGGCTCCCTCCCTCACCTATAACTCATACGATATAGACGCCAAGCCCCAGTGGGCAAAACATGACAATATTTATGTAACAAAAGTACACTGTATGAGATATGTACGTGACTGAAGATAGCATCGAATACCAACTATTTGACGGCCAGTCAGCTATGACAATATTATTCCGACAACTCGATGCCAAGCGGAAAACGACATTAACATGTAGAATACATATAGATTTCGTCATGGCCGCACCCCTGTATGCATGATTGTACGTACACATAGATTGGCCAAGTTGAAGTATAAGTAGATAATATTTGGTAATCGTTGTTTCAACTTCTAAGCAACTATTAAAAATAGTTAGACGTAGTTCAAGATCGCTACAGCCCGACATTGGTTTAAATAAAGTACACATGAACGCCAGGGACCCTCAAACGATAACATTCAATTCACTTACCCATGCAAGTATTGTGAGAAACGAAAACGAACGTGAGCAGCGTCAATAAAAGTCGGCAATGACACTTCTTAGGCGTGAAAACTATCGCCATCTTGACTTGGTTCAACAGTTTGTAAATATGCAGTCACTTGTTGTTGCCGTGGTCTGTCCGACAGGTCAACCACGCTTGTTATACGGTGAACGGAAAGTTGAAACTGTCGATCTTTCTTGCGGACTAGTAAAACATACCATCGGAGAACACATTCAGTCCTTCAATGAATCCGTCGATCAATTGGCTTCTCTTCTTACCCCACTCGGTACTCCTCAATCACGTCCCATAGCGTTGCTGTTCCAACAAACATGGTCACTCCAGCTCATACCTAAAGCCACAGACATTCTTTCGGAGAAAGACCGCTCCACGGTTTGGGGAGTGGGCTCACAGAATGGAAGATTGAGGCGGAGTATAAGTTTGTTGATTGAAGAGAGCAACTTCCTGTCTGACGTATCAATTGTCTCAATCTTGATTTTTCAACGAAAAATGTCCCAGTTCCGGATTCAAGATTATGCACGAAAACACAATGTGGTGGTGCACAGAATATTGCTGTAAATCAAAAGGAGGTACTTAAAAGTGTGTAAAAGACAACTGAACAAGGACCTACTTCCCGTATGGTTTACATGTAGCTATCGTGTCGGTGATTTAGGCAGGGGCACGTACTCCCATTCTATCCGAGGAGCTAAAAAAAGGGGAGGAGCAAGCACTAAACACGTTTATATTTACTCTCTTAGAGGAACTGTGCTTCAACTACAAGTTATCTGTTTTATTCCAGACTTAGCCGCACAAATGTGATAAAGATAACAGTGTTTAGTAGTCAAATACTAGTATGATGTCGTAGTAGTGCAAATGAAGTCAGTAACTTTATTGGGGAACGTGAATATTGTGACGGCGACTTACATGTATCCACTAATAAATTACAAGTATTCAAACTTTGGCGTCGGCCAGTCATCTAGATATGTATTTAAGTATGACCAGTTCCATGGTATGACGAACGGTTCATGACGAACATTCTTACTAGCAATTGTATTTTTTTTTGCAACGCTTTATTACTTCTAAAACGATGTGTTTTTCTCTTCTCATTTGTGAATATCGTTCTGACAGTTTTCTAGCCCAGGAGCTGAGCCTCAGCGTTGAGTGAAGTGAGCAACTGAAGTAGATAGGCCCGATAAGTTGGTCGAAATCGGATCCCCGTCATAACTAATCGCCTGGCTAGTATCCGCACACACACACGCGTCAGGGGTAAAACATGCATTATCTGACATTTGGGACTGTGCCCCTAGTAACAGTCCCTTTAGACGTACCGACGCTTGGCGCTATGGCCAGGCTCATTCAAAATTAAATCACAACCCAAGACATAGTAAAAATAACACCATGAACCATATTATAAAACTCGTGTTATCCATAACTAGTTACCTGCTTGTGTCATAGATAGTAAAATGTAGTTTGCACTCGTATTGATGCGTGCAACAGTTGGCTATTAATCACTAACACACGTGCCAACACGAATATCTGTTTGGAAGCTTTGGAAAGATGATAACTCTGACGTGAAATAGGCGTATTTTTGTTAGTGGCGTCTGGAAGACATCGGTCGGGAGAGGTCATCACAGCGTCGGTAGCGTGTAACTCGAGATCCCAAGAGCACGCTTTTTCTATAATTTTTCGGGAATGAATATTCACAAGCGTCCTCCTCCAAATCTTTTAACTTGGCTACTTGCCAAAAAACATAGAAATGAATTGTGATTGCCATGGTTACAGTGTAAACGATATGAGCATGTTTCTCATATGCTGAACTGGTTCTGAAGTTGAACCCCACGTGTATGACATTACAGACTGTAAACAATATCGACTGGTCACGACTTTAATAGAATCCAAACATCTTTTTCACGACGGATCATGGCCATCCTCGATGGATTCGTGATGTAGCAGTTTTCACAGATAATAAACCCAGTTCGCAACGATACACCGACCAATTCAACTTCCGTAATAATGGTCTCGAAAAATAAAATTATGACATGTCATATGCTATGATTTCTATCTAAATATCAAATTTTAATAAATATGCCAAATACTAGTAGTGAATCATGGTTGTATAAATAATAACACTTGTATGTACTGTGAACAATAAAATACTGTTATTCTTGCTATATAATTTTTGATTAGCCAGTGTCTTTTGCATGTAGTTTGTTTTTCTCAGTTTTGTTGTCCTGAATTTTCAAAATCCTTGTTATTTATAACCAATTTAATTTCTTCCGAGAATTTTACGTGTTTCAATAAACATATAAAGTTGTAAACAGTAAAAAAAATTCGTCCAACTTTGAAGTTGCGTAGTGCATCATGGGACTCCTAGGACGCCGACAATAGCGCATGCGCATTCCAGCTAAACAAAATGGTTGGTATTACTTCACGTTTTTCTTATTTTCATGTGAATTAAGATAGTTTTCATGTTTTGTGGAGGTAATGTGGTTACCGACATCATTCTAATAAGCTCACGGCAACACATGTATGCGAAAACCCACCAGAACTCAAATACAGACTGAATTATGGCTCACTATTCTGGCTCACCGTTACTTGCACATTTTGAGTACTGACTACTGTACTTTACGTTGGTTTGTGCTGAGCCGGGCAGCCAGAATCATACGTCAAACTATTTAAACTGATTTTTTTTTCGTGGCCCGACTCTTAAACTTTTTTTTTAGAAAATGCTAGTAACTTGTGTTTGACCTGTAATTATCATTTCGTGCTCAGCTTTTCTGAAAACGAAGTTAAGTTTAGCTGCAGATTGGTTTTGCTGTGGGGTATTGCATTGAGTTTCAAAATGATTTGTCTTGTATCTTAAGGATGTTGTGAAACTGGTGGATTATATCATAAAATGATATAGGTTGTGTATGAAACCGTATACAATTTAAGTTCTCAAAGAGCATTCAGTCTTCAGAAGTCACTTCACTTTATTACTAGCATGTATTCTGCTGTTATAATTATTATTTCCGACCGTTTTGCTATTGTATTTTCTAGATTCGTTGATTGAATGCAGCATTTACAGTTCATTCAAAGTTGTGTTGGGATTATGTTGATACAGTGTAAAAATGTCAGCGCCAGTGATCTATGTCGGTGTGCAACTTAGCCAAAATAAAAATCATGATCATTTGAACACTGCTATTACAGGAGGTGTAATACATTTGGGGCAAAAGTATTCAAAAATGAGTTATTTGGCTGTTGCTATGGCAGCAATAGGCAAGAATTTTGTTTCCATTTAGTGACGGTTTGATTTGCCTGCCAATATGAAGAAAATCAGCCTCGCCAAACAAATCACAGAAGAGTTAAAAAGCTGTTACTGGTGAAAAGTTACCCCAACTTTGAGGTCAAATTTATTGATGATGAAAAATCACATAAAAAAAACAAATAGTAACATTATGCCCACACTCAAGCTAAGTAGAATAAGCCATGTTTGAGCTTTTTAATCCTAGAATTATAGGATGAAATGCATTTGGCACGAAGGTAATCAAAAAATCAAAGCAATTTTTTAGATTTTACCACCTAATTAGAGTGAAGATGCGACTTGGGGTGCTGAGTTTAACCAAATCAGCCCAGCCAAAAAAATCACAGAAGACTTAAAAGTGACTGTATTCATTGTGTTCATGATGTGAACAACCAATGCATTCAGGAGGTCAGAATAAATTTGCGTTGTGTTAATATAATTTATGTTATGACGTCGGCATCAACTAGAAACCTGCAGACGGGGACAGTCTCCCGGGACTAAAGTCCCTCGCGTGAAATACTTTGCCTTTCCATTCAAATGCCTTTGGTGTTTGAATGTCTAGGATCCACAATTACATGAGGCACAAGGACTGCCGGCAGTCTAAATTAATATGTGAAAATTACACGTACAAAAGTGATTTTAAGGGCAATCCTAGCGGAGCAAAGTGGATCGCCAACATTGAAGGATCTCTGGCGAACCAATTATGAAATATGATATTCAGTATGTGGGGATTATTCATAAAGTTATGTTTATTAACTACCTTATTTACTTAGTTGTTTTTTTCAGTATAGACTAGTTCTTTATCTACATGGTTGGTTATGGTGATTTTTGTGTGTGCAAATGTATGCTCGATGAATTGATTGAGGAATATTTCAATCCCGCTTGTTGCAGTTGTATCACAGGCACCAGTTTCTTTTTTCTTGACAATAATTACTGGTTAACTTGTTGTGTAATCAACTCACTTATGTAATTAACTAGATTTATTCAACTATTTGGAAAACGTGATTCAACTTTGTCAAACCAATGATTGATCTTGTTTCTGAATGATGCATACACAATATAAAGTAAATAGGCTAATGATATTTCTGAAAACTTCAAACTGACTTCAATCCTCTTGACATACACAGTTTTGTGTAAGCTTTCTTTGATATTTTCAAGTTATATAGTTTATTGCCAATTTAAATGTCTTCTATAGTTTGCTATGCATAACCTAATTGTGCTACATGATACCCACTCTCACAGCATAAACAGCAAGTTTTGCTGATTGGTTGTAAATGGGTAACTTGGAAGCTTTGATTTGCAATGGCTGTTATGGCATTCTGCCAAAGTGTACCTTCTGATGTAATTATATGTTATTAACACATATGGTTTTTGACCCTTTAACCCTTGACTCACTACTCATTTGCATTCAGTACATGTACCATCAGCGTCTAGAGTATAAAATTCTTTATGTGAATTCTCAGTGATTTGTCTGGAAAAATTAGTTATTGTCATTTTGTGTTTTGTTTAAAGTGGAGTTATGTTATTTGAAAACTGTAGATTTGATTCATGAAGGCATGCGGAATATTTTATTGTGAATGTTTTGGGACTTATTCAGATTGCTAAAGTTCTTTCTGTGTGTGCGTGTACTTGTACTCAATAATATTTTTTTGTTTTATTATGGTAACCAGTTTTTAGTTTTGAATAAATACAAAAAGAAATTTTCAGGCTAAAAAGTTACCGCTTCAGAGCTAGACCAGAGTGCATTTACTGCTACCTCTACTGGTATGCTGGTTCATTAAAATATAAGAGCATGTGGTGCAAATATAGTAGACTAGGTTAGAAATAAGGAATGAATGAAGTTCATTACTCGTGGGTGAAAGTAAGTCAGGGAGATTTAGATTGCCGTGACTGACTGCATACAATGTCTTATTGAAAAATGATACTAATTCAAAAATCACTGAGCTCTTAAGAACACTTCCTTTTAATTCATTAGTTTCTAAGTAAAACTCAGGTCTATGGGCAGGCAGGCAAGTGTTTGTGTTCTAAAGAACTTGTGGAAACTGGTCTAAATCAAACATTTTTCAGGTCATCATCACTTTACTACCTCCTATAAAAGACCTTAAATAAACCAATCTCCTTTTATTGCTTAGTTTAGGCTTCACTGTACAATTGTGGTGACCCTATTGACATAATAGATGCAGGTCATTGCTCATCAATGGATACATTGTGTTGTCAAGTGTTCAGTTAATTATATTCTCCACATGAGCAATTAGCAGTGCATATTCTGGTAATGCTGTGCTGTATTGTTTTGTATGTGTCTATTAACAAAGGTAAAACTCTTTCTGTGCCAAACTAGTGAGGATTTTTATTAATTTTGTCCAAAACTCTCATGAAAAAAGTGTTGTGAAAATAAAGTTGAACAATTTCATATGCAAGTTTACCTTATCATTTTCAGTAATACATGTCTACCATGTACAACAATGCTGAGTACTGTAAATCATATAATTTTCAATGCTAGAAATTTTCACAATTTTACATGTCTACTGCGGACAACAATGCTGAGTACTGTAAATCATATATTTTTCAATGCTAGAAATTTTCACAATTTTACATGTCTACTGCGGACAACAATGCTAAGTACTGTAAATCATATATTTTTCAATGCTAGAAATTTTCACAATTTTACATGTCTATTGCGGACAACAATGCTGAGTACTGTAAATCATATATTTTTCAATGCTAGAAATTTTCGCAATTTTACATGTCTACTGCGGACAACAATGCTGAGTACTGTAAATCATATATTTTTCAATGCTAGAAATTTTCACAATTTTACATGTCTACTGCGGACAACAATGCTGAGTACTGTAAATCATATATTTTTCAATGCTAGAAATTTTCACAATTTCTTGACTTTATGGACTTTGTGAAGACACTAAAACCCCATGGCACAAGACCCCAAATTTTCACTGCTACAAAATTTCACCATTTTATGGTATGTATACACTTAATGTACACTGCCGTAATATTACAGAATCACTACTACCACATGTAATAAAACAAACATACCTTCAGTGGCTATAACTTATACTTATACTTTATTAAACACATAAAATTCCCCAGGAGGAATTTAAATGGTTACATTTACACTAAACAAAACTAGAATAATACAAAACATTAAGACTAAAGTAATTATTAAAAAAAAAATAATAATAATAATCGAAATAAAAAACATGAATAGTAATATATCTCACTAACAGCAATAATAAAGGTAGAAGAAACTAATGTCTGCTGTTGATCAATCAACAAGAATTGTGAAATTATAAAAATTCACAAAAACTAGAATTTGCAATTAGTTAATAAGTTAGATTTTCAATAGTAAATGAACAAAATCGTTGTGGGTAAAACATGGCTACTGCGTGTAAACTGTGTTAAAATACAATTTTTTTTCCCCAAGCCTAAGCTATGACAGGAAACTTTTCTTGGAATCATGCATTGTGAATAAGTGGTATTACTTGTGACAGGATTGTTGGCATTTTCAACTAAATTAAGGTCATTAACCTTATTCAGTGTTTTCGACTAACGTCAAAAAGTTGATGACCTGCTTGAAGGTTGGTGGCCTGAAATAAACATATACTGGTAATAAACTATGTTGACCCCGAATACACAAAATAGAAACAGATTTTGTTATTAAAAAATTCAGTTTTGATGACACAAAGAGAAATTAGTTGCTATAAAAGTTTGTCATACTCAATAGTTTTCATCTTTTTATCTATTGCTGAAAAGAAGCAGAATTGGTGGGTAGGCATGTCCCAAGGAACTTCTTTTGGTTTGACCCAAATTTCTCAAAATTATATGTGGCTCACAGTATTCCATAAGCAGCTATAGCTTTTACGTCATAGCTATAGCAAGGGTGTTTGTAAAGTGTGACAGCTTTGAATGGGGTTTATTTCAGCATGATTATTAATCCTTCAAATCTTATCTAATCATGACAGAGTCTTGGTTATCCATCAATCGTTCCTCAGAAGAAAGGAGACACCAGTATCTCACCACCACAGGGTAATTATGGTGTACAAGATACCATGGTCAAAGGGTAAGTTATTATATTATCTTGTATTAAATCTAACCCTTCTACAAAATATTGTTTAACCTTATGTTCATGTAATGTAATATTTTGTTTCTGCATCATATCAGTTCATTTTGCTGCTTTCATATATATATACTGTCACAACAGTTGTGTGTTAACTTTCAACTCAGTAAAAGGGGTCAGTTTTAAGATATTTGTCTGTCGGTAAAACAAATCTGATTTCCTTCACTAGTTTTGCAGTGTTATTTTATGCTGCTGCTCACAACTTAAAAAATATTTTCACAAAAAGTGGGCTCACAAACGTTCACAGAAATGGTTATTCACCATTGGTTTCACCATTGGATTTTGTATCTCAAAATTTAATAAGCATATGTAACTATAATATCGGTATTTAAAATGTAAAAACTCTTAGTAGCCATTTTTAGCACCCCTACTGATGTGCCCTGAACCACTCCAAGACTTATAACTTCATCAATTTCATTCCAACTGCACAAATAGATAATAAACAATACATTATGTAACATGCATTGATAAGACTCTTTTTCACAATCCAAGTGTATTAAGAGTGTTTTCCCGAGCCCTACACATGTAATTTTTGGTAAAAAAATAGTGTTTTTGCCTGTTGAAAATACTAGGTAATACACAATACATGACATATGTTGATAGATGCAATTTCCCAATCAAATCCTACTAAAGAGGTGTCTTTGGGTCTGAATTTGTTAATTTTGGTCAAAAAATGTATACACTCTACTGATTCAAATTCTGAGAGCATACACTACTACATGTAAAAGGGTAAATACAGTATTTTGATTTGACACAATAAATTTACACATATTTGTTTAATTTTACTACCATTTAGTATAGCCTTTCAAACATGTGATTTAGTATTGAAAGTAAACCTCCAAGACCTGATTTGCACACACTTGTACATTGTACCAAATACAAAAAAACATCAGAAGAAACAGCAGTGATTTCAATGTTTGGAAATGTTGTCTGACACCAAAATATTTTTCAAATTTTGTCACACAATGATTTGAGTCCTGACAAATTTGTGTGCAAGTTTAAACAAACATTCAGTGCTTTCTTATTGGCCATTTGTCACAGATTATAGAGGAATGTCATGAAATTTATTTTGATATTGACATTTAACTGAGACTGAAACTGAAATCCCAGGAAATGGAGTCTGAGATTGCATCAGAATAAATCAGAAGATTCAGAGAAAAGATCAGTTTACTGGAAAAACACATGTGCAAACTTTGCAAACCAGTGAGGTACCATCTGTTGATCAATATGTACACCATCAAATGTTTGGATTTTGGATTGTGATGAACAAGCAAGTGGCACCTAAAATTGAGTTAGATTGGTAAATACTAGACACTTGCAAGTTAAAGTAAACAATTAGAAAATTAGATCAATCATTAAAATAGAACAAAAATAAAACAATACAAGAAATGTAAAATCAAATAATTATTCTGTATATATATATATACTTTGTATAAGAGACAAGACCCTCCATTTCACTTAAAATGAAGTAAGTGGGAAAGTATGGCCAGGATATCTACTTTTATATTTTCATATTTTTAAATGAACTCATCTTAACATGTTTTATGATTTTACGTTATTCTGGGAGTGATTTTACACTTATTTGCAAAGTGGGAATGCAACTTAAACATTGAAATAACAAAAGATGATGTGCACAACATGGTTTCAGCTGTACCACTGTAACCTTCAAATGGAACCTATCACTGAAATTCTGTGTTTCTTATCACTATGGTACGAATATAGATGGTTTTGTAAGTTGCTCCTAGCCACAGGAATAAAAAAACAAAACTAACACATGTAGATTGTTTTAGTTGAAATGGTTATTGAAATTAATACAACCCATAATTTTATCAGCCTTGAACTACATTTTAAGAAAGCATGTCAACATTGCCACCTATGATAGTACAGATTATTCGTGAAGTTTCATTTTCAAATCACTGTACCCTGCTGATTAACAGTGATGTAAACATTTCTCACAGCATCACAATCTCTGTAAGTAGCAAAGGTGATTTAGGGGAGAGTAGGAAATCAAACGGGCGGTGCACCGCGGTCATTACTGCGGTGGTGGTGGGTGCTCACCGGTAGACCGCATTTTATGCAAATTTATGCATAGATTCCATGTGGACCGCGGTCTTCCGCGGTGGGCTCGCACAGCAATTCACACTTATTGTCAAGACCATTAATGAACACAAGGAACTGGGAAATTAAAAGGATCACAAAGTTCTAATGAAAAATTAAACCAATTTGGCTGAGCCAAAAGCTAGGAAACTAGTCTATAATAGTTGACATTATTTTATTTGCCTGAGCCTTGGAATAAAATCACAAAACGATCCAGAAAGAAGTAGAGATCAACATAATATAAAATATGATCGCATTATTTTGTGAATATATATCATGCATGGTCTCAGAAAATGTTTAGAAAGATTAATGTTTCGCGTAGATCAAATATAATCACGCATAAGTATAAATTCAAAGTGTTTTAATACATTGGTGAGAGTTCGCATTTACGTGAACAAGAACATGCACTCAGAAGCAAGCCAAAGTCGAAACGGGGTGTATCATGGACTTGGTACAACATGCGCTGCGACAATTGAGTGATCATCGACATCATTTTGGGGCGTAATTGAACTTCAAGTACGTTGCGAAACTTGCTACGCGGCGATGCTGACATCAAGTGTGTGTTGACCGAAGTTTGACCCCAAGTCACGCACTGAACTGGAGCGTTACCTTAGCAACCCTTTTCTTTTTTGGTCCGCGCTTCGATCTCGTAAATTTGTTATTATATCCGGCGGTACTGTAATAACACAACTTGTATCCAACTCTGTATTGGCTTTGAATATTTCAACATCGTTTACTTAGTGTGCTGCTTTTCTAATAACGCAAATATGTTTACAGTATTGCATGGGCTCTAAGTATTTCAACTTTGCAATGTATTGCTTTTATAATAATTACGCAAACTAAGTTATTTTTATTATTGTTGGGAAACTAACCCGGGCTATTGGGTCTGTGAATATTTCAATATTACCGACTTGATAATGCGTTGCATTCGTAATTATTACGCAAATATAAACATGGGCGCATTTAAATCATTGAAAAAGATAGTCAGGTCCCGGAGTCAGGTGTCTAACGAAAGTCGAGAAAATATTTTAAATACTTGTGACTCATCGGTGAATTATTTTATTCGAAATAAAGTGAATATGTAATATTAACCATACAATAACATACAGTATCATGCGTAATGTTAAATTTTTCAATAATAAACTCGCTGCACACTTCGATCGCATTATTCGCGTACATTTCGACTGAACTCTTATAACCACGTGTTTGAATTACGTGCGGCAATGGGCAATGACCTCAATGAGTTTACGCACTGACATTTAAATTCGGGCCACCCAGTTTGACGCAAAACAATATAGTTACTTAACATTGTTCAACAAATCGGTAAACTCTCGCGAAGAGTTAACTGAAAGGCAACATCGTTTTTGACCAAAAAAAACCCCAAAAAACGTCAATACAAGATTATGTGTGCGAGGTTGGATTTATAGAACGTACATGACCGCTTAACTGCTTTTTTTTAATAATCATGTCGCACGTGAAACACAGGAGACATTTTAGTTCGTCCATTTCTTGTTTATCGATCTTGAACTTTTTGTCTGGAATGTGATACAGGCAAAGAATAAACATTAATGATACCCACCGTTGTCAAATCAAGAAGAGGATCGAATCAGGAAGGCTCGGCTATTTAAAAATTCGCAAATAACATTCTTTTCATGTGGTAGACTTTATTCAAGTGTAACAAACGTAAGTGAAATGTATGCACGAGTCATAATACTTGTACCTTCGAAAGTTACGACTTTTACTTCTTGGAATTGATGATAAATACATGCATAAAATACAACATTGTTTCACGCAACAACAATTTGTATACAGCATTGGACTTATGGATTTTTATATTAATAAAATACGTGGGCCGATAATATTACCATATGATTAGTATTTAAATGCCAGCGATGCTCGTAACCTGCTTGATTTAAAAACAGCTATTTGAATCAAAGACTCGTGGAATCACAAAGGAAACTGTTAAGTACGTATTTCACACCTTTCCTACGACAGAGGTTGCAACTGGTTCCGGTGGCCACCACGGTAGAGACCCCTAATTATAAGCAGTCCGCGGGTCTCCCCGGTGTACCGCGGAGAGCCGCGGTGAACCGCCCGTTTGATTTCCTACTCTCCCCTTACTTGTCTTGTTGCCTTAATTGAATAAATAGAAATTGAATTTTCAATGCCTGAATTAAAGTTTCACTTGTCCCAGAGTACTGAACCATTGTGGATAATGGTAGGGCCTAAATTTCTGTATTCTGGGGGCATTTTCACAATTTCTAAAGAAAGTGGTGTTCCTGTTAGAGATCTTGGCAAGTGCCGAAACTCGGGACCGAGTCGGCATGTGCAAAAGCGTGTATGTGTATTTCTTAACCGTTCATGAGCGTGATGACTAAATACCATAACAGCAAATGGATATAATTTCAATATAGCAATTATTATTATCATCATATATGATAAGATAATTCTTTATTACAACCGTATAGAATGAATTACATATCTATTTTGGCTTGATATGCATATCGTTTTCCACGTTTTGGTCAAATAACAGATCGAAGAATCGAACGTAGCAAATGTTTCAAAATGATCTGATCTGAATTGTAAAGTAAATATTTGACTATTTTTGAAGGACATCAAAGTATTTAGGTTGGGTATCTAAACAATCACCTCTCTAGCCTGTGTGAACTTTAATTAACATTATTTAACAATTATAATGGGGTAAATAACAGCACTTAACAGGAAAATTGCCTCAAATGGCTGTAAACCAGAACACATGTTTAATGTTGGCAAAATGCCAAAAACAAGGAGGCGAAAGTAGCTCTACTTTTTCACTTTCTCACAGGTGGTTTTTATATGCTATATGTAAATGGTCCTCAGTTGCATTCATCATCCTGTTTGTTGCTGCAGGCCAACATATTGGTGCTTAACGTGATCTTTTCAGTTCATGAAGCACCATTTGGGGTAACTCAGACCCAGATGTCCAGCTGATCAGCGCGTGTCCCACACCACCATGTAGAGACATTCTAGACTTGTTTGCTTCATCTTGCGTCATGTCTGTACAATGCATCAGTTTTCATTTACTTATGAACTGTGCGGTTTAGAATTTAATTAAAAGTTGTGAAAACATTTCACTGTTATTGATAGATCAAAGTATTAGATGTTGGAAAAAGTTAGTCTAAAAACAAGAAGATTGTATTGTTCTTTTGTTCAATTGTTATTACTGTGTATTGTTATATTTTTCCCACTATGCTCAATTTACGCAGCCTGAATGACATGGTTGATGACCCAAACTGTTCAAAAGATCCTTTATTTTGGTCACTGGAATTGAATATTTTTATTAAAGGGTGATGGCCAAACACACATCTCACCCATAATGTTTTCACAGATTTCAATTTTGGTTTCCATGTATTTGTGCATAGTGAATTTCTTGAACTCATCATCACTTGCATGAGCATACCGGGAAGGCTATTTTTTAGGAATCAATGATTGATAACCGTTTTGAACACTTCAATGCTTTATCACTAGATTTTAGATAAGAATTCTGCTTGAATTCCATTTTGTGTAGTGTACAAGGCATGTTCTAAACGTAGAGAAAAAGAAATTTTGTGAAACATGGATGTGTCGTTCTTGATTAAGATTATCATACTAAAATGCCCTCTTCTTTTATGGTTGACAAACGTTGCTTTGCAGATTTGTTTGTGTTGAATGAAAATGTTTATTCTGTGTGTAATACTAGTAAAACAAAAATTAAATGCTAGTAAAGTAAAAGAATAAAAACAAAAATATAGCTGTTCATCACAACCTCAACATCGTAATGCATTGTGGGATACTGTAACACTCTGAAATAGCTACATGCAAATTTAACTCGGTCCATGAATTACAGAGTCTTAATTTAGCTAGTGTCAACTATTTTTAATGTGTGAAAATACTTATTTTAAATCAGTGATGTCTTGAATTATCAAAATTATGGATCAGTTAAATTAGGTAAAATAACATGCTAGCTAAAAAGACTTGTTTACAGTTGTCTCAGATTCATTGCGAGCTTGTTCAGTTTTGATAAGATCATTTTGTTGAAAAACAACACATACAATTTAATGCAAGAAAACATTGAAAGTAGTAGCTTCTACTTTTCATGTTGTTTTGTTTGTGATCATGAATAAAATGCAAAATGATCTTTACTATATTTTGCCTATGCTGGAAAGCTTTATATGGAATTAGCCACACAAATTGTGGTAGAAGCAGTGTTTGAAGTTCTTTCCTCAAGTGGGTGCTTTAAAAATGGTTATAATAAAATGACATGTTGTTAAATATGATTGTTTTGGGTATACATACATTGTATACAATTCAACAATTTAAATAAATAATACATGTAATAACTTTATTGCCTCTGTGTAAAAAGATTTACATAGGATAAGTTTTAAAATAATAACAAGATATATGTAAAAATATTATAAAGAAAACAAAAGAACGTAACTAGTATTTAAATGTTTGTGTTGAATAAATAGAATTTGCAAGTTCTTTATTTATGCCGGGTACTTTGCTTGAGAGCATGATGTACATTGTACTCTTTACAGAAATGCAAGACTTTGTGTCTATCTACTTTTCCTTTTCCCAAACTACACGATGGTCCCATTGGATTTATTTCACAGCCAAGGAATTATCTTGTTTCACATGAATCTCCCTACAGTTTCGTAAACATGATCTCACAGAACGAAAGTGGTAATATAATACAATGCCAACAGATTTTATGCATTCTGCAGTTTCGAATACTCTGTCATTTCACCAATGAATTCTTGATAACCTTGATAATTTATTTCTTGTCCTTCATCCTGTTATATTTCATAAAAGGAATTGGCATTACAATGTTTGTCTTGGAGCAGTTTAACTTTTGCATCCTCTTGTAAACTGCTCTATCTTCTCCAGATGTTTCTACCTGTTATGTAAAATGTTAGTGCAGGGACTGATGTCCTGCTGTGTTTTTTACTACAGTGATTACAACTGCAGGTCTAATCTTAAAATAGCATCACTACAGGATGCAGGGGGTAGCGTGTAGGGCTGGTGTTCTTTTTATCGCAAGGAAGCATGCATCCATTGGGTATAAGTTTCCAGGATATGTGGACAAAATTGACAAGAGACTCGTGAAAATACAAGAGTCGGGTCAAGAAGGTCAGGGAATGTCAAACAGATTCATGATGGTTATTTGTATATTCAATCCAGATTTGGCTTGAAATGTGAGATGGCTTGGCTCGATCTTTGCAGTAAACATGATCCAATCTGATTCGCTTGTCTGTCTGGGAGGGAAGCGTCCTCTATTTTACATGGAGACGCGGCTGCAAAACATGTTCAGACATGCTACAGATGGATTGCTTATATGTTATTGGCTGTATCAGTGATTTGTGTATTTAACCTTGTCTCTCAGCTTTCTGGAGGTTGTAGAATGTCTATAGAAAGACTTTCACATAGTGTTGGGGAAAAAAACAAAGCATAAACAAAATACGATTCTGTTATTTTGCTTGGAGCAAAAGGACAGAATCGTATTTTGTTTATGCTTATAATGTTTGAGTAAATCTACAGAAAAAAAGGAAAAATATTATTTTTCAAGTAAAAGAAATCAGACAAATAGGCTCATGTCATTTATTCCTCCGTCCTACAATATTTTAATTTTTCATAGTGATTATCCTTTATCTCTAAAGTAATGTTAAATTGTTTACATATTTTTCGTCTTTTGTTTTACATTGTTGTACGGTACTTTACTCGAATATATTTATTGTTTAGATATTCATCAGCTGAAGCAAACTAACTCTCTCTGTAGTATCCTTTTATAAGTAAGCTCGATCATTCAGCATCTTGAAGCCTGTGATTTGCTTCAACAAGTCAGTATTCAAGCTCATTCTGTGATCAACAGATGAGATAATAGCCAACAGTTGGTAGGAATCAATGAGTAAATAATGGTGCTGTAAACCTAACATGATAAGGAACATTTAAAGAAGAGAATAAACAAGGCAGACTAATAGCCTAGCTTCCCTGTTCACACAATTTGATACTGAGTCTGAAACGTCATTTCTTCAAGGGAAACTAGGCCAGACTGATGTATTTTGTCAACACTGGGTTTTTATGTATGTGTGAGCATAAAATGCTGATGAGAACAAACCTTTGCTGAACTACTAGTTGGGTATGTTTGTGTGTGTGTGCAAGTAAAAACAGATGTGATATCTCAAAGAAAGAGTAAGTAGTTGAACATTTTACGAGATCACCATATGATGCTTACTGCAAATAAAACTAAAAGCTAAAGACCTGTTGATACAATCAGATTAGTCGTGAGATGCTCATGTTTCAAGTGCTAGATTTCAAAGTTGGTGATAGTGTGGTTAGCAATATTTAGATCATTGTTATTATTGAGTGGTCCTGCTACAGAGATTTGAACTGCACACTGTTTCTATTTGTTCCACCCCATGTCCTGTAGCAACTAATATTGAAATATAATAAATGTTGTGGGGTTGTTATCTATCCCTGCAGACCTTTGCCCGTATGTCACTTTAAGCGCCATGAGCAACTTTGTTCCATGCAATGTCACATGCCCCTTATATTGAACTAATAAAGGTGTCTCAGTGGGGGCTTTTTTTTCAAGGGCATTACGACCAGTGTTCTCCTCCAGACCTCAAAATTAACAGAACATTTTATGGTAGCTAAGGCCAATAACACCTTTAGCCATTGTAATATTTTAAGGTCTAAGTGCAATGGTTGTAAAAAAAACAAATGTTAGTGCTAGGTAGTCATCTCACATGATTTTTCATGCTTAAAATCCGGCAATGTGATCCAGGATTTGTATGAATGGCTCATATTTTCCTACCATCCTAGCTTATCGTCTGCCAAACATGTACATCTTAAATTACATCAGTTACTGCAGCGAGCACTAATTCTCTTTAATGATTTTGACTCTTGACATCATGAAAATCATAGTATCGGTATTAGAATTTACGAGCAGAAATTGTTGCATGTGCATATACAAGGATCACAAATTTTTTTCTTTAAATGTTCGATTCTGTTGTGCAAGGGTGCTGCAAATATGTTATTCGCATAATTCAAACTGTTCGGAATTTGCATACAGTGGGGTCAAAAATCAATATTGCGGCGACTATGTTGTGAATTAAGGTTGAAACCTACTCATAATTTTGGAAGATAATTGGTCATAAATTGCGCGACAATTTTCATTGGTTAACTATCGTTTCAGTCATTCTTTGAAGGATTATGTTTAACTAAATATTGCTACACTACAGCAAGTTATTATCAACATTGTCGGTAAATGTACAGCAATTGATTCCAATGTTGTTGAAGTTGTTTTGCTACAATCAAGTTTGTTTTGATACATTCGCGACACACCCAGACTTCAAGTCGCCGCTCCACTGTCCAATCATGCACTCGCTGACTGTCACATTCACAGCGCAGTAAACAGGGATTCCCGACTCCACCTGCGATTCGCGAAAAGATAGTTGTGCTGTATTTGGAAGGAATATCTTTTGCTGGCATAGTGAAAAGGGTTGGTGTGACAAAATCTACTGCGTATAATATATGCAAAAAGTGTCTGAGTCCATAGCGGATCTAGCAACCGTGTGTCCAAGTGAAAGTCTAGTTTTATTCGCTTTGATTTTTTACCGGCTTCAGTAGATAAGCCGCCAGTCGGTTCACACGGTTGATTTTCATTCTGTTTCATCATAGGTGATGACCCATTCAGAATGAATAGTTTTGCCTTAATTATGCCTCCTGGTGTAGTTGAACGAAGATTGTCGATGACCAACTGTTTGAATCAATGGTTTGTCGCTAAATCCAATTTCTGATTTTCTTCGTCCATAATTTGAATGCGAAGTGCGTTCATTTGCCGTAAAAATGGTATCTCGCTAGTTAGGCGGTCGATAAAACTGTTGTAATCAAAGTCATCACTATGAAACTCAGCTTGTGATATATATATATTGGTATAATTCTTGTATCCCGATAATAAACAAACTCTATAAGTATTCCGGCATGACTGTCAGTCCGATCAGGTCCGAGTTGAAATGCGTTGTGGGTCCAATGAGGGCGACTAGAAGTCTGGGTGCGTCGCAAATGTATCAAAACAAACTTTATTGTAGCAAAACAACTTCAACAACATTGGAAGCAGTTGCTGTATATTTACCGACAATGTTGATAATAACTTGCTGTAGTGTAGCAATATTTAGTTAAACATAATCGTTCAAAGAATGACTGAAACAATAGTAATATGTAAAATCGCAGCGCTATTCAAATAGCATTCGCTGATTCTGTTTCAAACTTTTTTAAATTTCGGCATTCGCATGATGTATGGATGGAAGGAAAACAGTACTCAGACAGTACGCCATCGCATCGACCTCCGCTACGCGTTTGTCGATAATTTCGCTGTACTGTCGTTATACATACTTTGATGTAATAACCTCATAATATGATTTTTTTCAGCATTTGTCACCAGCCTACAATTTGACATGTCACATAATATCTCTGCCATAGGAAAATACATTATAATACTGCCAAAATGGCCACTATCAACTTAAATACAACCATCATTTTCTCAAAAATTAGGCTGGTGACCCAAACTTTTTTTATGTTAATATCCTTATATTGCTCTGGAGTACAAGGCTTCTACCTTAAATGAATCGCAACATCATTGATTAAAAGACTTCTTCATTTGACACTTTCACAAAGAGCCGTCAAAAATCAATGTGTATGGTGTCAAGACTTGCTATCACATTTTGTGAAAAATTGAACATTTTCAAAAATATTGCACAAGTATGACATGATTTCCCATCTTCAGAAGCTGCACAATGTTAACAAGCATTAATATTTCCATGAGAGTTAAAACGACAAATTTTGTTGTTCGTCAGTGTTGAATTTTACTAGGATGGTAGAGTAAGCATGTTTTGATAATTTAATTCATGGAAATGTATTAAAGTAACAGCCTTTACAATGATACTTGCTTAGTATATAATGTTCTCTGAGTACGTACAAGAATATTTAACTGGTCAACGGGTCAAACCAGATTTTTAATATATAAATTAATAGTTTTTACTAACTGGTCAATTGGAGTGCTAAGTTGCTAATAATAACAAAAATGGCTTCCAGATTTTATAAAAACCTACCAACATGAAATAAACATGATAAACCAAGAATGAAATTTTTAATTTAAAAAAAACGTAATTTATCTTGTTCAAGAAAGGTTCATCGTCAATTGGGCAGGCAATTTTGATTTCTAATTTCAACCCTTGATTTACTAGGTATTGGAATACTGTGCTTGTCAAAGTCTCTTAACATATGGAATAAGTGATGCCCCATAACATATGGTATAAAACTTATCTTTTGCAATGTGTTAACATTTATCCCAGCAGTTAAATCAAAAGTCCAGTTTGCCAGTTAGATCTCTCACTAGAAGTACCATTTAATTGCCTTTGAGTTGTATTACTTTTCAAACCAAATTGTTCCACTATAAGTGTATGTATATCACACTGCATGATACATCATCTACTAATATATTATTTGTACAATACTATGGTAATGTTTGTTACTGGGGCCAACAGGTTGTTGAGCTAGTAGTGCACATCATTAGACTAATGGCTTTTCTGTCAGATGCTCATTCACAATAGTGTGTATGTGACTAGTGTATACATTTTGTGTTTTGCATTGTAATGATTAAATGAAGAAAAAAGTCATGTATCTGTCGAAAGCTTTGTTGGGTGACTTAATTCTGGAACAAGTTCACCCCTCCCTCATACTTGTAGGTGTTCTTAATTCCTGCGGTGTGCCGTTCGTTTCTGTCATGCTGTTGAATGCTCCACTTTGCAAAAATGGCTTGCCTTTTAAAAATTGTGTATCACCAGAATTTAAAAAAAAAAAAAATATTGTATTTTCGTCAAAAGCAGTTCCAACAGATGATTGGTAATTTACTTGTGAAAAATTCCATCATCAATATTTGTGAATTCCTGGAAAATTGCATCAGTACAATACAGCATTCTAATGATGTAATAAGAGAATTGATCTGTCATGTCAGAGGGTGTTGTTGCTGGTCAAATAGTGCAATAAAACTTTGTGGCAGAAATTTCTTTGCATTAGTGTTCATACAATCTAAAATATTCAATGAAGATAATGATGAAGCTCTTGATTTAGACCATTTTCCTCCACAGACCCTAATAATCTTTACATGTTAAATTCTGATGATATGTAAATAATATTGTAATGTACATATTTTGTTTCAGATTCATATTTGTAAAAGTGTAATTGTGTAAATAAATGATGGCGAAATTTTATTTTCTCCAAAATGCAATACTCACTCCTAATTGTCCAGGTGGGTGCTGCACCCATCCTCTAAAAAAACATGATTTTTGGAGCAGAGTGCCCTGGTGTTGAGTGAAGAAAATGATTTATGACAGAGATTCAAATACAAAAAATAGCATATGGAACTAGTTTACCGTTTTATACAAATCTCAAGGTACCCCAAAACATTGATCTAAATATTTTACTATTATAGTAGAATGCAACCCATGTGTGCATATTTTAGCAGTAACAATATTTGATGTCAAAATCTGTCTCTGATTATCAATCATTCTAGCATTATTAATCAACAATACTTTTTTGGGTTCACTGTCAATCTGTTTTTGAAAAAAAAATTCCATTTTAGCAGCAGTTTACACAATGAAATCACATTTCCTTATAAAAACCCACTAACAATAATTTTATATTTTATTTTTAAATAGGACACTATCTTTTTCACAATATGTCACAGAACATAATTTTGAGATACATGTATATCCATTCCATAGGAAACAATGGTAAAAATGGTCCTAAAACAGACAAAGCATGCTTTTTTTTCACTCCATTTGGTACATCATACTTTTATTCCATTTTTTTCATCCTCGTGACATGAAAAATCAAAAAATATAAAAATGAAAAAATGACAATATTTTTACTTCTGTATAGCATTCTGCCTTAACAGTATGTAGGTTGTATTCACCATGCATGTATATGAACCAACCACTTTGAGGTACCATTCACACCCAACGCAATTGGACTGGTCTACAGAGGTTACAGCATTGACTTTGATTGACACTGTAAACTCCTTTGTTTTTTAGATTAGGTCAAGTGAGAAGTGACCTGACTCCTTCGCATCCTTTGGAGTTTTCTGAATCCCATGTAAGTAAACTCTATTTCTATCCTTTTTATTTGTTTTTGTTTACATTATTAAGCGTGCTGAGTTCAGATGTGTTTAATCCCTGTCAAGTAAAGTTGGGGCTATGTTTGTTAATTTAAGACACTGCCACTTGAGTCTAATGTGTTCTTGATTGTTCTTTGTCACGATTTAAGCTTGTGGCTTTTAGGGCCAGTTTACACGATCCTGTTTATCTGATCAGATTAATTTGTTTTGATACATCTGACCATGTAAAAATTTGACATGTTCAATTTCATCTGATCAGATAAATCTGATCATGTAAACACCTGTTTTGCCATCAGATGCAATTTGGTCTTATACATGTGAACATATAAACAGACATTTAGGCATAGATAAAATGTTCTATTAAATGTTGAAATCCTGGTTTAGTTTTTTGTTGTTGACATCTCAACATAAAAATGTTAATTACATTGTAGTCCAAAATTAACATAAATTCTATTCTAAACTTTGCATCTGTCCTAATTTGATATTCTAATTTTTAGATTTAGTTTTCAGTTTTCTAGCACAAACCTATGTCACCCCCCCCCCCCCCTCCACTGACTTCCAGGCTGTCACTCCTCAGAAGTGATGACAAATCTCCACAGTCTGCTGTGTACATTTGTCAGGGTTTCCCCTTGATAATTGTATAGTATGACAGTATAAATCACACATGATTATACACCACAACAGACACTGTTAGTCAAAAATAATAAATGATTTGTTTCTGGTCAATGTACATGCAGGTTGAAAAGGAGCTATTCACAACTGTTTATTGTTTCTGCCAACATAGTTTTTCAACCTTATCTAATTATCAAGTTCAGCAAATAGCGCCCTCGTACCACCATAAATAAATTTGTGACTTTAGTTACCAATAGATGGCAGTATTCATTGAAACACAAAGGAACTCTTGATACCAAGAGATGGCAGCTGCTCAAAAGTTAATTATTAAATTGAACATTTATTTATTGAATATTGCTCTGTAAGAGTTGAGTCTGGTTGAATAATACTTCTCACTGTCTAGTTGTTAACTGTTGCTATGAAAGCAGTGCTCACCATTATGGTGTAACTGATAGAATGTTCTGAATATAATAAGAGTATTCATCAGATTATTATTGGATGTGTTTCAGCACCACGACAAACATGACAACCTTTGAAGAGATTCACCGTAACTCATCACCTGCCCCATATACACACATTGGAAAAGTAATGTGCTTGGGCGTAATGTGTGCTTCATTTATTGAATTTAATAGTGTGCCCTACTATAAGCAAGGGGGTATAAGCCAGTACTGAACCCAAAATGACTCTTGTGGTACTATATAAACACACACGAGGTAAATGTTGGGGTGTTCATACTATACTTGTGTGCAAACAGTACCTGGACAGGTGGAAATGATGTTTTAACATGTTCTCAGCAATGCATTGACCAATTCCATTCAAATTTCACATATAGGTAATGTGCAATACAAATGTACATTACATATTTTCACAATCAGTATATCAAAGATATCATTTCAAGTCAAAATATGTCATTTTATTCCTGACCGTTTATGTGAAGGCTTTGTCATTGACTTGATCAATATAGTGATATATTTATTAATGATATGATATGATAGATTCATTCATTTTACATCACTATATTTCCTGGCTTGCTGTAATGCCTCAACAAATCTATTGGACATGTCTCATGATACCATCATTTAGAAAATGTAATGTAACTGCAAAAGATGGTTTTGGTTTTTTTTTCCAATAATCAGTTTTTCACAAAATATGTATGCAGTATATATTCTTAACTTTTGTTTTGGACTCCATATTTGTCACCATGCGTCACCAATAATCTAATATCTCTTCCCTGTCAGTTTTATCCAAATAAGAACTTAAAATGGCATTAGATGTGGATATTTCTTTTTGTATAATGCCAGGTATGTATGTTCCTCATTACAGTTTGGTTCAAATGAGACACAGCGGGAATACTCTATGCTGAGAAATACTCAAGGTCTGCATGCACCACTTCGATTACAAATGGAAAGAAATGCTACAAAACAGGTAAGGCGGTTATTAGCATCTTGACATTACAGAAACAGGTGTATAGATTATTAGTACTTCTTAGTAACACTAATTGTTTTTGAAGCAGCCATTGGTATCAAGTGATATGATGCTAAGTTTCGAAAACGCGGGAATCAAGTCCAAAGTAATGCTAACAAGGCAAGCTAAAAATGCAATGGCTCATGTAAGTCACTTATTTGTAAGCAACATGCTAAGGCCATCTAATGTATGAAATATCATTTTAAAACAAAATGATCATATATATCAGGAAAACTTTAATTTGGTTTTGGAAATATAAAAAATTATCATGATATTTCATGTTATTTTCTTTCCATATATTATGTGGCTGAAAAGGATTGAAAATTGATTGAGGTAAACAATGTGGTATTAGCCACTATGATGATTTTAGCTCAAATATTGTTCCATTACTGACACCATAAATAGATGATAATTATGACAAACACAATCACACATGGTTGTTAATTACTCTAAAACCTTTTTGATTGGTAACACTATTGGTACTAATCATTTAAATATCAGAAGTACACTTTGAAAGAATAACAATATGTTACCTGCCAGGTATAAGTACAACAATAATAGATTTGCAGATTTGCAGCATTTTAAGAACCTGATCTAAATAATTTGAAAATTATGACTGCAGAGTGTGAGTCGGAGTGTGCAAATCTTATTCTAGGTCATTTTCACTGCTCTACACCAAAATGCCAAGAATGCCAGAGATGTATCTGTGATACAAATAATTTGAATGATTCTGTATACAATAAATGCAATTATTCATTTGCATGTACTATTAAAAATGTGTTTCTAATAGAACAAATAAACTACTGTAGTTGTCCAGGTAAGCGCCCAGGGTCCTGAAAATGGAAAATTGCCAAAAAATAGGGGTGGCCATATGCCCGGACATCCCCTGCAAAAAACAAAATTTTGCGAAAATTGACAGATCGAACTGCGGCAGGGAATGGCAAATGAAAACATACAATGGAAATAAAAGAACAATATGTAACATTAGAAGTATAACAAAAATAATTTATTGCTTTAATGTGACAAATAAACCAGGAATAATAAAAATCAACAGTTGCCCGCCGCAAACATAGCCAATACGCATGAACTCAAAATGAACTAAAATGTCAAAATGCGTAAAATTATTTCCGATTTTGACAAATACCGATTCAACTGGCATACACAAACAATAATTATTTACGAATTGACACAGTAAAAATTACGAAACTTCATGACATGATCTCAATTTCTTTATTGTATCAAAGTTGAGGGGTTGGCCTTTGCCCGGGCATAGCCGCTTACCCGGACAATTACGGTACAGAACAAAGTAATCTCACAAGCAAAAAAAATGCAATTCCATACATTAAGATGCTGATCATTTTTGTGCCAAAGATGTTTATTTTGTATTGTGGGCATCCAAATTGCTTTTCAAAGTTTACAAAATATTTTCCATAAATAGTTTCCATTCGTAGATTACAAATCACCTCTGAGGGGTAACAGTAAAAGAAATGTATAAAAATGCAACAAACTGTGTGGCGCGTATCGCGTGGACGGGTTTCATGCTCTCTGCACGTAATAAGCTCGGTTATTAAGCATCCTTTTTTGGGGATGCCCGGTAGCCGAGGGGAAGACGTGTAGTGGCATGAAGCTAGGCGATTTGGTGCCGTACGCGAGCGCCGGTTCGAGTCACGCACGCAGTACGTATTTACTATAATTAGACATAGTCTTTACCTTGCCGTTTATTCGGTGTTATTTGCCACGAACAACTGGCTTATATAAAATCAATCCTCTTATCGCACACTCAGTAATTTAACCACCTGAGAACTTGAAACACATCTATTACATGAATTGGGATCTGCACATACTGCCATACAATGTATCTAATTGTGTATGATTCTTGTCTCCATCAGATTCAGAGGTTACCATTCCTACCAAGTTCTAACATAGCTTACAATACTTTGATTGGTAGAGATGAAACAATTGATTTTGAAGATATATTAAATGGTATGGTTTTTTTTTTATTAACTTTTAAGAGAAAGTGCTGTAAAACCATTTATTTTCACTGGCATTTAATTTCGCTATTTTAATGCTTCACTGGGTTCACAAATTTGGCTTGGAAACAGAGATTTCTAGTGTTATTTTAGATTAATTTAGGGGATTTTACTTGTCAGCGAAAATAGCAAAATTGAAAACAATTAATGCTTTTACAGTACCACAACATGTGCGATATGGAACCCATAACAATGTACACAATCAGACATTGTTTGTTTACACAAATTTTGAACATGCAGGGAGAAAATGCATGGGAACTACACTACCCTTAATCTAGAATAGTGTAGCTTTTTGGTGTTGCTTCTTAGATATCTAGATTGTTTTTCTCTAATTGAACATTGAGCCTAAGCATAGCAAGGCAGTTAATAGCAACCACCAATAAAAAGCAAACTGTCCACTTAGTCCAGCCTTGCATGTGTATAATATTGAGGTTAAGTCTCCTGTCAGTTTGTGCCCCATGCACTCCTATTGTTCTCAGTGTTTCTACTAAGTGACTCACTGCATTCTGTCATGCAAAGCCACCTGTAACATGCTGAATCTGTGTAGATAAATAGTATTCATGTACAAAATTAGCCTCAGATAAGGAGAGAATTAATGATGTACAATTTTCATTTTACTCACAGTATATTATAATATTCTCTTTCAGCTCCTGGTGATTCAGAAATAGCTGGAGATCCCCATATTGTGATGGAGAAGAGACTTTCTATTCTTTAGTAATGGAAGATCATTCCTCATAGTTGTATCATGGCCCTTCACACAACTCTGACCAATCCTGCAGTAATTTGATCTATTAGAATCCCATCTTGATGAGTTTATGCACTAACAAACACTTCTGATACATTTAAACGAGGATAGTTTATGTTCATATGTAATCCTATTCAGTTTGTCAAACTCAAGAGGCAAACCAGTCTTACATTTACTTAAATCTTGTGTGCTTCTACCAGACCAAATGTTTATGGCGATGATGACCTTAAATGACAGGATGCAGAGTTGTAACAGATTCCACAGAAACCTCCCTATGCAGATAAACAGTTCTGTCATTAATATCTGTATTATTTATGACATTATGGAATAAAATACTGCCTGAATTTTGTAGCATCATAGTCTCGTGGATCACTGTATGTTAAATATATATGTATTATTTATATTTCATTTCAGTTTCTTAGCAAAACACACCCAACTAAAATTCAAAATTTTCATGTTTGATCACATGTTATCAAGTTTGTTTCACTGTTCTTGTTCAAATAAAAAATTTAAATGTACTTCTTCTTGTGTCAGATAGATTGTACAAATGCTGGTGATACAAGGCAATGTAAAGACCTGATTTCCAGTTTACATCCCACCTCACCAGTATTCAAATTTGTGTACTGGAGAAACATATAAATTGAAGCTCTGTTATAAACTGCCAATCATATAAACATATCATGACAGTGTCTGTGATTACCCACAATCCTATTTGGTTTGTACTAACAGATATTGGTCAGTAAAAGACACAAGTACACCAGTCTGTGATGTATGCATCACTTTTTTCTTTTCTTCAAATTGCACAAGTACAAATTGAGTAGTAATTTAATGGAAAAAAAAGAAATGTGCACATTAGTAGCTGCTGGTGATAATGGCTTGTAAAGTGATTATATTCCCAATGATTCACAGCATTTTTAGCCTCTCAAATAAAAAAAAATGTCTCTTGCCAGACTTTGAGGTAAATTTGACATTCTGATCACACATTGTAAAATATGTTTCAAAACAAGTCGTTGAGAATGCCACAGCCCCTTCTGTTCTTTCCTATAATATGAGAAATGTCGGCATTTATTTGCTCCTTTTTGATCAAGTGCATTCAACAACCAAAGCATGTCTGAAGAAGGATTCAGATGTGCACAACCATGAAACAAAATGTTCGTGGGACATACATTAGGCACCCAACATATAAAACCATCATACAAGTACCAAGTTTAAAACAAATCAGCCTAAGCATGTCCAAAAAAAGTGCATTTTAATTAATTAAAAAAAATTTCATTGATGTGCTAAAACACATTCGCCTGTGTACCAAATTGCCTGGGCAGTAAGAATTTGAGATACAAGCAGAATTCAGCAAAAATAGATGAAAACTTTTTATTAAACAGAATGGCTGATAGTCAACCACCATGGGTAGGATTATCTTTCATTGATGTACTAGAATGGCTGATAGTCGACCACCATGGGTAGGATTATCTTTCATTGATGTACTAGAATACAATTGTCTGTGCACTAAGTTCAAACCTGACCAAGCAGCGAGAATCTGGATATAAGCAGAATTGTGTGAAAAGACAAAAAAATGGCTGACAGTCAACCATATTTGATTGGATTGTAATACAAATCAAGCTTTTGTTGATGTGCTAGAACACGATTGTCTTTGAACCAAGTTTGGGCCTAATTGGACTGTTGAACTTGTTTGTAGTCTTTGTTTGAAAGTGCAGACTTGTACACCTGCAACAATTACCTGTCTACCATGTGTATGTCAGTACACAGACTTGAGTTTATTAGTTGGTCATTTCCTTAACCAACTGGTAGTCATTTCTGTCGCATAAAAATCCCAAAAAAACATTTTCTACACGTCTTGACCAATTTTATATCATTCAGACTTTGTATTAACATGAAATTTGGTGGCAAGTGATTTTGTTTCATGATTTGATGTCATTTGGGTTTTTCTCTATTTTTGTTTGTTTCATGATTTGATAAAACTGGCTAAGCAACAGACATTTTTGGTTTTATTTTGAATGTATGTATGCGTTTGTATGTGAAACCACGCATGGACACTAGTAAGATGGTACATCCAAATCATATGAAATCACAATAAGTTTCTATGTGATACCATAGGCACTAGAAAGACGTTCCATTCAAATCACAATAAGTTTGTATGTGATATCGTACACATTGGAAAGTTGATACATTCAAATCCTATCATAGACATACACTCAAATTGTTAAATTCAATTAGAAATTCACAATTTGTATGTAATATCATAGACACTAGAAAGGTCATGTATCCAAATCATATGAAATCGCAATAAGTTTGTATGTAATATCATAGACACTAGAAAGTTTATACATTGAAATCCTATTATGAATTCCTGAGTTTGTATGTGATTTTATCCATACTAGAATGGTGACACCGTAAAATTCTAAAATTCAGCCGCCTAGTTGTTTGGCGAATTTTTGTAATTTATTGGCCTCTAAAATTTTGACCTCACCAGAAATTGCTCACTTATTTTTACTAAAAAGATTTTTTTAGATACGTGACGTTCTATAACTATTCTATTCTGCAACTTTTATATTTGTTTAATTTTCACTCTAAAAACATTCGACTGGCCGAAAATTCATCGTTTTTTTGGACTCTAAACATTTTTGAGTTTTTACGGTACATCCAATTATGGATGGATATTATGAAATCACAATTAGTTTGTGATACCATAGACAGTAGAAAGATGATGTATTCAAATCTCACAGCGGTCCACCCATGGTAATTACATAGAAAGTATCAAAGCAATTGAGCTTATAGTTTTCAAGAAGAAATCTAATTTTTTACCAATAATGGAAACAAATATTTTCTAAAAATAGATATCTTCATGCAGTAAATAAATCTGACAGAGGCTCGCTCAAGGTACATCCATATCAAGTATTAAAATTATTGGGCTATGTCATCTTTGATGACAACGGGCCTAAATAGGGATACATGTAGAGTCAGAAGCACACTGGACATACCATAAAACAAGTTGTTGCATCCACATTTGTTGGCCAGAAAGATGCCATGTATGTCATGTTGCGCAGTGAGGATACAAAATCTTTCTTCCTTCTCAATTGTTAAATTTACTATTTCTATGATAATTTTCCTTGCTATATCACTCAGTACAAATCCGTTAATTTCTCAAGAAATTCTAACATGCAATAATTAAACACGTTTTAGAGGATTTTCTCTAAAATTATCGACATAATTGAGATCTGTGTATAAACCACAGCCAGATGCATCGTATGTGATAGCAATTGATACTGGCTCTTTGGTTGAACAATCTGGGTTTGTACTATGATATTGGTGGTGGCAGTCAGTTTCTATAACACCCAAATTACTATTATAGATTTGGTTGAATGCCTTTATTTAATAAATGAAGACAATGCGAGTCTTCTCATATGGTTTGTAGGGAATTACATGTATTGAGTTCTCCGAGGTCTTCTCATATGGTTTGAAGGGAATTACATGTATTGAGTTCTCTGAGGTCTTCTCATATGGTTTGCATGGAATTGCATGTATTGAGTTCTCCGAGGTCATCTCATATGGTTTGTAGGGAATTACATCTAATGAGTTCTCCGAGGTATTCTCATATGGTTTGAAGGGAATTACATGTATTGAGTTCTCTGAGGTCTTTTCATATGGTTTGAAGGGAATTGCATGTATTGAGTTCTCCGAGGTCTTCTCATATGGTTTGAAGGGAATTACATGTATTGAGTTCTCTGAGGTCTTCTCATATGATTTGTAGGGAATTACATGTATTGTGTTTTCCCGAGGTCTTCTCATATGGTTTGAAGGGAATTACATATATTGAGTTCTTCGAGGTATTCTCATATAGTTTGTAGGGAATTACATCTAATGAGTTCTCCGAGGTATTCTCATATGGTTTGAAGGGAATTACATGTATTGAGTTCTCTGAGGTCTTCTCATATGGTTTGTAGGGAATTACATGTATTGAGTTCTACAAAGTCTTCTCATATGGTTTGAAGGGAATTGTATGTATTGAGTGCTCTGAGGTCTTCTCATATGATTTGTAGGGAATTACATGCATGTATTGAGTTCTCTGAGGTCTTCTCATATGGTTTGCATGGAATTACATGTATTAAGTTCTCCGAGGTATTCTCATATGGTTTGTAGGGAATTACATGTATTGTGTTCTCAAGGTATTCTCATATGGTTTGCATGGAATTACATGTATTGAGTTCTCTGAGGTATTCTCATATGGTTTGCATGGAATTACATGTATTGAGTTCACTGAGGTATTCTCATATGGTTTGCATGGAATTACATGTATTGAGTTCTCCGAGGTCATCTCATATGGTTTGTAGGGAATGACATCTAATGAGTTCTCCGAGGTCTTCACATATGGTTTGTAGGGAATTACATGTATTGAGTTCTCTGAGGTCTTCTCGTACGGTTTGCATGAATTACATGTATTGAGTTCTTCTTGGTATCCTCCTATGGTTTGCATGGAATTACATGTATTGAGTTCTCCGAGGTCTTCTCATATGGTTTGTAGGGAATTACATGTATTGAGTTCTCCATGGTCTTCTCATATGGTTTGTAGGGAATTACATGTATTGAGTTTTCCGAGGTATTCTCATATGGATTTTAGGGAATGACATGTATTGTGTTCTCTGAGGTATTCTCATATGGTTTGAAGTGAATTACATGTATTGAGTTCTACGAAGTCTTCTCATATTGTTTGAAGGGGATTACATGTATTGAGTTCTCCTAGGTCTTCTCATATGGTTTGTAGGGAATTACATGTATTGAGTTCTCCGAGGGTTTCTCATATGGTTTGTAGGGAATTACATGTATTGAGTTCCCTGCGGTCTTCTCATATGGTTTGTAGGGAATTACATGTATTGAGTTCTCCGAGATATTTTCATATGGTTTGCATGGAATAATATGTACTGAGTTTTCCGAGGTATTCTCATATGGTTTGTAGGGAATTACATGTATTGAGTTCTCTGCGGTCTTCTCATATGGTTTGTAGGGAATTACATGTATTGAGTTCTCCGAGGTCTTCTCATATGGTTTGAATGGAATTACATGTATTGAGTTCTCCGAGGTCTTCTCATATGGTTTGTAGGGAATTACATGTATTGAGTTCTCCGAGGTCTTCTCATATGGTTTGTTGGGAATTACATGTATTGAGTTCTCTGCGGTCTTCTCATATGGTTTGTAGGGAATTACATGTATTGAGTTCTCCGAGGTCTTCTCATATGGTTTGCATGGAATTACATGTATTAAGTTCTCCGAGATATTCTCATATGGTTTGCATGGAATTACATGTATTGAGTTCTCCGAGGTATTCTCATATCACTTGTAGGGAATTACATGTATTGTGTTCTTCGAGGTATTCGCATATGGTTTGCTTGAAATTACATGTATTGAGTTCTCCGAGGTCTTCTCATATGATTTGTAGGGAATTACATGTATTGTGTTCTCCGAGGTATTCTCATATGGTTTCTTCATACATACCTCCATGGAATTACATGTATTGAGTTCTCTGACGTATCCTCCTATGGTTTGCATGGAATTACAAATATTGAATTCCCCGAGGTCTTCTCATATGGTTTGTAGGGAATTACATGTAATGAGTTCTCCGAGGTCTTCTCATATCGTTTGAAGGGAATTACATGTATTGAGTTCTCCAAGGTCTTCTCATATGGTTTGCATGGAATTACATGTATTGAGTTCTCCAGGGTCTTCTCATATGGTTTGTAGTGAATTACATGTAATGAGTTCTCCGAGGTCTTCACATATGGTTTGTAGGGAATTACATGTATTGAGTTCTCCGAGGTCTTCTCGTACAGTTTGCATGGAATTACATGTATTGAGTTCTCCGAGGTATCCTCCTATCGTTTGCATGGAATTACATATATTGAGTTCCCTGAGGTCTTCTCATATGGTTTGTAGGGGATTACATGTAATGAGTTCTCCGAGGTCTTCTCATATGGTTTGAAGGGAATTACATGTATTGAGTTCTCCGAGGTCTTCTCATATGGTTTGAAGGGAATTACATGTATTGAGTTCTCTGAGGTCTTCTCATATGGTTTGTAGGGAATTACATGTATTGTGTTTTCCCGAGGTCTTCTCATATGGTTTGAAGGGAATTACATGTATTGAGTTCTCCGAGGTCTTCTCATATGGTTTGTAGGGAATTACATGTATTGAGTTCTCCAAGGTCTTTTCATATGGTTTGTAGGGAATTACATGTATTGAGTTCTCCGGGGTCTTCTCATTTGGTTTGCATGGAATTACATGTATTATGTTCTCCGAGGTCTTCTCTTATGGTTTGTAGGGAATTACATGTATTGTGTTCTTGAGGTATTCTCATATGGTTTGCATGGAATTACATGTATTGAGTTCTCCGAGGTATTCTCATATGGTTTGCATGCAATTACATGTATTGAGTTCTCGGAAGTCTTCTCATATGGTTTGTAGGGAATTACATCTAATGAGTTCTCCGAGGTCTTCACATATGGTTTGTAGGGAATTACATGTATTGAGTTCTCTGAGGCCTTCTCGTACGGTTTGCATGGAATTACATGTATTGAGTTCTCCTTGGTATCCTCCTATGGTTTGCATGGAATTACATGTATTGAGTCCTCCGATGTCTTCTCATATGGTTTGTAGGGAATTACATGTATTGAGTTCTCCATGGTCTTCTCATATGGTTTGTAGGAAATTACATGTCTTAAGTTCTCCGAGATATTCTCATATGGTTTGCATGGAATTACATGTATTGAGTTTTCCGAGGTATTCTCATATGGTTTGAAGTGAATTACATGTATTGAGTTCTCCGAGGTCTTCTCATATCGTTTGTAGGGAATTACATGTATTGAGTTCTCCGAGGTCTTTACATATGGTTTGTAGGGATTTACATATATTGAGTTTTCCGAGATTTTCTCATATGGTTTGTAGGGAATTACATGTATTGTGTTCTCCGAGGTATTCTCATGTGGTTTGAAGTGAATTACATGTATTGAGTTCTCCGAGGTCTTTACATATGGTTTGTAGTGAATTACATGTATTGTGTTTTCCGAGGTATTCTCATATGGTTTGAAGTGAATTACATGTATCGAGTTCTATGAAGTCTTCTCATATGGTTTGTAGGGAATTACATGTATTGAGTTCTCCGAGGTCTTTACATATGGTTTGTAGGGAATTACATGTATTGTGTTCTCCGAGGTATTCTCATATGGTTTGACGGTAATTACATGTATTGTGTTCTCCGAGGTCTTCTCATATGGTTTGTTGGGAATTACATGTATTGAGTTCTCTCCGGTCTTTTCATTTGGTTTGTAGGGAATTACATGTATTGAGTTCTCCGACGTCTTCTCATATGGTTTGAATGGAATTACACGTATTGAGTTCTCTGAGGTCTTCTCATATGGTTTGCATGGAATTACATGTATTAAGTTCTCCGAGATATTCTCAGATGGTTTGCATGGAATTACATGTATTAAGTTTTCCGAGGTATTCTCATATGGTTTTTAGGGAATGACATGTATTGTGTTCTCCGAGGTATTCTCATATGGTTTGCATAGAATTACATGTATTGAGTTCTCCGAGGTATTCTCATATGGTTTGCATTCAATTACATGTATTGAGTTCTCTGAGGTATTCTCATATGGTTTGCGTGGAATTACATGTATTGAGTTCTCTGAGGTCTTCTCATATGGTTTGAAGGGAATTACATCTAATGAGTTCTCCGAGGTCTTCACATATGGTTTGTAGGGAATTACATGTATTGAGTTCTCTGAGGTCTACTCATATGATTTGTAGGGAATTACATGTATTGAGTTCTCCATGGTCTTCTCATATGGTTTGTAGGGAATTACATGTATTGAGTTCTCCAAGGTCTTTTCATATGGTTTGTAGGGAATTACATGTATTGAGTTCTCCGGGGTCTTCTCATATGGTTTGCAAGGAATTACATGTAATGAGTTTTCCGAGGTCTTCTCATATGGTTTGCAGGGAATTACATCCGATGAGTTCTCCAAGGTCTTTACATATGGTTTGTAGGGAATTACATGTATTGAGTTCTCCGAGGTCTTCTGGTACGGTTTGCATGGAATTACATGTATTGAGTTCTCCGAGGTCTTCTCATATGGTTTGAAGTGAATTACATGTATTGAGTTCTCCGAGGTCTTCTCATATGATTTGTAGGGAATTACATGTATTGAGTTCTACGAAGACTTCTCATATTGTTTGAAGGGGATTACATGTATTGAGTTCTTTTAGGTCTTCTCATATGGTTTGTAGGGAATTACATGTATTGAGTTCTCTGAGGTCTTCTCATATGGTTTGCAGGGAATTACATGTATTGAGTTCTCCGAGGTCTTCTCATATGGTTTGCATGGAATTACATGTATTCAGTTCATAGATGTGTTCTCATATGGTTTGCGTGGAATTACATGTATTAAGTTCTCCGAGATATTCTCATATGGTTTGCATGGAATTACATGTATTGAGTTCTCCGAGGTATTCTCATATCGCTTGTAGGGAATTACATGTATTGTGTTCTTCGAGGTATTCGCATATGGTTTGCTTGGAATTACATGTATTGAGTTCTCCGAGGTCTTCTCATATGGTTTGTAGGGAATTACATGTATTGTGTTCTCCGAGGTATTCTCATATAGTTTCTCCATTCATACCTCCAGGGAATTACATGTATTGAGTTCTCCGAGGTCTTCTCATATGGTTTGTAGGGAATTACATGTATTGAGTTCTCCATGGTCTTCTCATATGGTTTGTAGGGAATTACATGTATTAAGTTCTCCGAGATATTCTCATATGGTTTGCATGGAATTACATGTATTGAGTTTTCCGAGGTATTCTCATATGGATTTTAGGGAATGACATGTATTGTGTTCTCCGAGGTATTCTCATATGGTTTGAAGTGAATTACATGTATTGAGTTCTACGAAGTCTTCTCATATTGTTTGAAGGGGATTACATATATTGAGTTCTCCTAGGTCTTCTCATATGGTTTGTAGGGAATTACATGTATTGAGTTCTCCGAGGTCTTCTCATATGGTTTGTAGGGAATTACATGTATTGAGTTCTCCGAGATATTTTCATATGGTTTGCATGGAATAATATGTACTGAGTTTTCCGAGGTATTCTCATATGGTTTGTAGGGAATTACATGTATTGAGTTCTCTGCGGTCTTCTCATATGGTTTGTAGGGAATTACATGTATTGAGTTCTCCGAGGTCTTCTCATATGGTTTGAATGGAATTACATGTATTGAGTTCTCCGAGGTCTTCTCATATGGTTTGTAGGGAATTACATGTATTGAGTTCTCCGAGGTCTTCTCATATGGTTTGTTGGGAATTACATGTATTGAGTTCTCTGCGGTCTTCTCATATGGTTTGTAGGGAATTACATGTATTGAGTTCTCCGAGGTCTTCTCAAATGGTTTGAATGGAATTACACGTATTGAGTTCTCTGAGGTCTTCTCATATGGTTTGCATGGAATTACATGTATTAAGTTCTCCGAGATATTCTCATATGGTTTGCATGGAATTACATGTATTGAGTTCTCCGAGGTATTCTCATATCACTTGTAGGGAATTACATGTATTGTGTTCTTCGAGGTATTCGCATATGGTTTGCTTGAAATTACATGTATTGAGTTCTCCGAGGTCTTCTCATATGATTTGTAGGGAATTACATGTATTGTGTTCTCCGAGGTATTCTCATATGGTTTCTTCATACATACCTCCATGGAATTACATGTATTGAGTTCTCTGACGTATCCTCCTATGGTTTGCATGGAATTACATATATTGAATTCCCCGAGGTCTTCTCATATGGTTTGTAGGGAATTACATGTAATGAGTTCTCCGAGGTCTTCTCATATCGTTTGAAGGGAATTACATGTATTGAGTTCTCCAAGGTCTTCTCATATGGTTTGCATGGAATTACATGTATTGAGTTCTCCAGGGTCTTCTCATATGGTTTGTAGTGAATTACATGTAATGAGTTCTCCGAGGTCTTCACATATGGTTTGTAGGGAATTACATGTATTGAGTTCTCCGAGGTCTTCTCGTACAGTTTGCATGGAATTACATGTATTGAGTTCTCCGAGGTATCCTCCTATCGTTTGCATGGAATTACATATATTGAGTTCCCTGAGGTCTTCTCATATGGTTTGTAGGGGATTACATGTAATGAGTTCTCCGAGGTCTTCTCATATGGTTTGAAGGGAATTACATGTATTGAGTTCTCCGAGGTCTTCTCATATGGTTTGAAGGGAATTACATGTATTGAGTTCTCTGAGGTCTTCTCATATGGTTTGTAGGGAATTACATGTATTGTGTTTTCCCGAGGTCTTCTCATATGGTTTGAAGGGAATTACATGTATTGAGTTCTCCGAGGTCTTCTCATATGGTTTGTAGGGAATTACATGTATTGAGTTCTCCAAGGTCTTTTCATATGGTTTGTAGGGAATTACATGTATTGAGTTCTCCGGGGTCTTCTCATTTGGTTTGCATGGAATTACATGTATTATGTTCTCCGAGGTCTTCTCTTATGGTTTGTAGGGAATTACATGTATTGTGTTCTTGAGGTATTCTCATATGGTTTGCATGGAATTACATGTATTGAGTTCTCCGAGGTATTCTCATATGGTTTGCATGCAATTACATGTATTGAGTTTTCTGAGGTATTCTCATATGGTTTGCAAGGAATTACATGTATTGAGTTCTCCGAAGTCTTCTCATATGGTTTGTAGGGAATTACATCTAATGAGTTCTCCGAGGTCTTCACATATGGTTTGTAGGGAATTACATGTATTGAGTTCTCTGAGGCCTTCTCGTACGGTTTGCATGGAATTACATGTATTGAGTTCTCCTTGGTATCCTCCTATGGTTTGCATGGAATTACATGTATTGAGTCCTCCGATGTCTTCTCATATGGTTTGTAGGGAATTACATGTATTGAGTTCTCCATGGTCTTCTCATATGGTTTGTAGGAAATTACATGTCTTAAGTTCTCCGAGATATTCTCATATGGTTTGCATGGAATTACATGTATTGAGTTTTCCGAGGTATTCTCATATGGTTTGAAGTGAATTACATGTATTGAGTTCTCCGAGGTCTTCTCATATCGTTTGTAGGGAATTACATGTATTGAGTTCTCCGAGGTCTTTACATATGGTTTGTAGGGATTTACATATATTGAGTTTTCCGAGATTTTCTCATATGGTTTGTAGGGAATTACATGTATTGTGTTCTCCGAGGTATTCTCATGTGGTTTGAAGTGAATTACATGTATTGAGTTCTCCGAGGTCTTTACATATGGTTTGTAGTGAATTACATGTATTGTGTTTTCCGAGGTATTCTCATATGGTTTGAAGTGAATTACATGTATCGAGTTCTATGAAGTCTTCTCATATGGTTTGTAGGGAATTACATGTATTGTGTTCTCCGAGGTATTCTCATATGGTTTGACGGTAATTACATGTATTGTGTTCTCCGAGGTCTTCTCATATGGTTTGTTGGGAATTACATGTATTGAGTTCTCTCCGGTCTTCTCATTTGGTTTGTAGGGAATTACATGTATTGAGTTCTCCGACGTCTTCTCATATGGTTTGAATGGAATTACACGTATTGAGTTCTCTGAGGTCTTCTCATATGGTTTGCATCGAATTACATGTATTAAGTTCTCCGAGATATTCTCAGATGGTTTGCATGGAATTACATGTATTAAGTTTTCCGAGGTATTCTCATATGGTTTTTAGGGAATGACATGTATTGTGTTCTCCGAGGTATTCTCATATGGTTTGCATAGAATTACATGTATTGAGTTCTCCGAGGTATTCTCATATGGTTTGCATTCAATTACATGTATTGAGTTCTCTGAGGTATTCTCATATGGTTTGCGTGGAATTACATGTATTGAGTTCTCTGAGGTCTTCTCATATGGTTTGAAGGGAATTACATCTAATGAGTTCTCCGAGGTCTTCACATATGGTTTGTAGGGAATTACATGTATTGAGTTCTCTGAGGTCTACTCATATGATTTGTAGGGAATTACATGTATTGAGTTCTCCATGGTCTTCTCATATGGTTTGTAGGGAATTACATGTATTGAGTTCTCCAAGGTCTTTTCATATGGTTTGTAGGGAATTACATGTATTGAGTTCTCCGGGGTCTTCTCATATGGTTTGCAAGGAATTACATGTAATGAGTTTTCCGAGGTCTTCTCATATGGTTTGCAGGGAATTACATCCGATGAGTTCTCCAAGGTCTTTACATATGGTTTGTAGGGAATTACATGTATTGAGTTCTCCGAGGTCTTCTGGTACGGTTTGCATGGAATTACATGTATTGAGTTCTCCGAGGTCTTCTCATATGGTTTGAAGTGAATTACATGTATTGAGTTCTCCGAGGTCTTCTCATATGATTTGTAGGGAATTACATGTATTGAGTTCTACGAAGTCTTCTCATATTGTTTGAAGGGGATTACATGTATTGAGTTCTTTTAGGTCTTCTCATATGGTTTGTAGGGAATTACATGTATTGAGTTCTCTGAGGTCTTCTCATATGGTTTGCAGGGAATTACATGTATTGAGTTCTCCGAGGTCTTCTCATATGGTTTGCATGGAATTACATGTATTCAGTTCATAGATGTGTTCTCATATGGTTTGCGTGGAATTACATGTATTAAGTTCTCCGAGATATTCTCATATGGTTTGCATGGAATTACATGTATTGAGTTCTCCGAGGTATTCTCATATCGCTTGTAGGGAATTACATGTATTGTGTTCTTCGAGGTATTCGCATATGGTTTGCTTGGAATTACATGTATTGAGTTCTCCGAGGTCTTCTCATATGGTTTGTAGGGAATTACATGTATTGTGTTCTCCTAGGTATTCTCATATAGTTTCTCCATTCATACCTCCAGGGAATTACATGTATTGAGTTCTCCGAGGTCTTCTCATATGGTTTGTAGGGAATTACATGTATTGAGTTCTCCATGGTCTTCTCATATGGTTTGTAGGGAATTACATGTATTAAGTTCTCCGAGATATTCTCATATGGTTTGCATGGAATTACATGTATTGAGTTTTCCGAGGTATTCTCATATGGATTTTAGGGAATGACATGTATTGTGTTCTCCGAGGTATTCTCATATGGTTTGAAGTGAATTACATGTATTGAGTTCTACGAAGTCTTCTCATATTGTTTGAAGGGGATTACATATATTGAGTTCTCCTAGGTCTTCTCATATGGTTTGTAGGGAATTACATGTATTGAGTTCTCCGAGGGTTTCTCATATGTTTTGGAGGGAATTACATGTATTGAGTTCCCTGCGGTCTTCTCATATGGTTTGTAGCGAATTACATGTATTGAGTTCTCCGAGATATTTTCATATGGTTTGCATGGAATAATATGTACTGAGTTTTCCGAGGTATTCTCATATGGTTTGTAGGGAATTACATGTATTGTGTTCTCCAAGGTCTTCTCATATGGTTTGTAGGGAATTACATGTATTGAGTTCTCTGCGGTCTTCTCATATGGTTTGTAGGGAATTACATGTATTGAGTTCTCCGTGGTCTTCTCATATGGTTTGCATGGAATTACATGTATTAAGTTCTCCGAGATATTCTCATATGGTTTGCATGGAATTACATGTATTAAGTTTTCCGATGTATTCTCATATGATTTTTAGGGGATGACATGTATTGTGTTCTCCGAGCTATTCTCATATGGTTTGCATAGAATTACATGTATTGAGTTCTCCCAGGTATTCTCATATGGTTTGCATGCAATTACATGTATTGAGTTCTCTGAGGTATTCTCATATGGTTTGCATGGAATTACATGTATTGAGTTCTCTGAGGTCTTCACATATGGTTTGTAGGGAATTACATCTAATGAGTTCTCCGAGGTCTTCACATATGGTTTGTAGGGAATTACATGTATTGAGTTCTCTGAGGTCTTCTCGTATGGTTTGCATGGAATTACATGTATTGAGTTCTCCTTGGTATCCTCCTATGTTTTGCATGGAATTACATGTATTGAGTTCTCCGAGGTCTTCTCATATGGTTTGTAGGGAATTACATGTATTGAGTTCTCCATGGTCTTCTCATATGGTTCGTAGGGAATTACATGTAATGAGTTCTCCGAGGTCTTCTCATATGGTTTGTAGGGAATTACATCTAATGAGTTCTCCAAGGTCTTTACTTATGGTTTGTAGGGAATTACATGTATTGAGTTCTCCGAGGTCTTCTCGTACGGTTTGCATGGAATTACATGTATTGAGTTCTCCGAGGTCTTCTCATATGGTTTGAAGTGAATTACATGTATTGAGTTCTCCGAGGTCTTCTCATATGGTTTGTAGGGAATTACATGTATTGAGTTCTACGAAGTCTTCTCATATTGTTTGAAGGGGATTACATGTATTGAGTTCTCCTAGGTCTTCTCATATGGTTTGTAGGGAATTACATGTATTGAGTTCTCTGAGGTCTTCTCATATGATTTGTAGGGAATTACATGTATTGAGTTCTCCGAGGTCTTCTCATATGGTTTGCATGGAATTACATGTATTCAGTTCATAGAGGTCTTCTCATATGGTTTGCATGGAATTACATGTATTAAGTTCTCCGAGATATTCTCATATGGTTTGCATGGAATTACATGTATTGAGTTCACCGAGGTATTCTCATATCGCTTGTAGGGAATTACATGTATTGTGTTCTTCGAAGTATTCGCATATGGTTTGCTTGGAATTACATGTATTGAGTTCTCCGACGTATCCTCCTATGGTTTGCATGGAATTACACATATTGAATTCCCCGAGGTCTTCTCATATGGTTTGTAGGGAATTACATGTAATGAGTTCTCCGAGGTCTTCTCATATCGTTTGAAGGGAATTACATGTATTGAGTTTTCCGAGGTATTCTCATATGATTTTTAGGGAATGACATGTATTGTGTTCTCCGAGCTATTCTCATATGGTTTGCATAGAATTACATGTATTGAGTTCTCCGAGGTATTCTCATATCGCTTGTAGGGAATTACATGTATTGTGTTCTTCGAGGTATTCGCATATGGTTTGCTTGGAATTACATGTATTGAGTTCTCCGAGGTCTTCTCATATGATTTGTAGGGAATTACATGTATTGTGTTCTCCGAGGTATTCTCATATGGTTTCTTCATACATACCTCCATGGAATTACATGTATTGAGTTCTCTGACGTATCCTCCTATGGTTTGCATGGAATTACATATATTGAATTCCCCGAGGTCTTCTCATATGGTTTGTAGGGAATTACATGTATTGAGTTCTCCAAGGTCTTCTCATATGGTTTGCATGGAATTACATGTATTGAGTTCTCCAGGGTCTTCTCATATGGTATGTAGTGAATTACATCTAATGAGTTCTCCGAGGTCTTCACATATGGTTTGTAGGGAATTACATGTATTGAGTTCTCCGAGGTCTTCTCGTACAGTTTGCATGGAATTACATGTATTAAGTTCTCCGAGGTATCCTCCTATCGTTTGCATGGAATTACATATATTGAGTTCCCTGAGGTCTTCTCATATGGTTTGTAGGGGATTACATGTAATGAGTTCTCCGAGGTCTTCTCATATGGTTTGAAGGGAATTACATGTATTGAGTTCTCCGAGGTCTTCTCATATGGTTTGAAGGGAATTACATGTATTGAGTTCTCTGAGGTCTTCTCATATGGTTTGTAGGGAATTACATGTATTGTGTTTTCCCGAGGTCTTCTCATATGGTTTGAAGGGAATTACATGTATTGAGTTCTCCGAGGTCTTCTCATATGGTTTGTAGGGAATTACATGTATTGAGTTCTCCAAGGTCTTTTCATATGGTTTGTAGGGAATTACATGTATTGAGTTCTCCGGGGTCTTCTCATTTGGTTTGCATGGAATTACATGTATTAAGTTCTCCGAGGTCTTCTCTTATGGTTTGTAGGGAATTACATGTATTGTGTTCTCGAGGTATTCTCATATGGTTTGCATGGAATTACATGTATTGAGTTCTCCGAGGTCTTCTCATATGGTTTGTAGGGAATTACATGTATTGAGTTCTCCGAGGTCTTCTCATATGGTTTGTAGGGAATTACATGTATTGAGTTCTCCAAGGTCTTTTCATATGGTTTGTAGGGAATTACATGTATTGAGTTCTCCGGGGTCTTCTCATTTGGTTTGCATGGAATTACATGTATTAAGTTCTCCGAGGTCTTCTCTTATGGTTTGTAGGGAATTACATGTATTGTGTTCTCGAGGTATTCTCATATGGTTTGCATGGAATTACATGTATTGAGTTCTCCGAGGTATTCTCATATGGTTTGCATGCAATTACATGTATTGAGTTTTCTGAGGTATTCTCATATGGTTTGTAGGGAATTACATCTAATGAGTTCTCCGAGGTCTTCACATATGGTTTGTAGGGAATTACATGTATTGAGTTCTCTGAGGCCTTCTCGTATGGTTTGCATGGAATTACATGTATTGAGTTCTCCTTGGTATCCTCCTATGGTTTGCATGGAATTACATGTATTGAGTCCTCCGATGTCTTCTCATATGGTTTGTAGGGAATTACATGTATTGAGTTCTCCATGGTCTTCTCATATGGTTTGTAGAAAATTACATGTATTAAGTTCTCCGAGATATTCTCATATGGTTTGCATGGAATTACCTGTATTGTTTTCCGAGGTATTCTTATATGGTTTTTAGGGAATGACATGTATTGTGTTCTCCGAGGTATTCTCATATGGTTTCTTCATACATACCTCCATGGAATTACATGTATTGAGTTCTCTGACGTATCCTCCTATGGTTTGCATGGAATTACATGTATTGAGTTCTCCGAGGTATTCTCATATGGTTTGCATGCAATTACATGTATTGAGTTCTCTGAGGTATTCTCATATGGTTTGCATGAAATTACATGTATTTAGTTCTCTGAGGTCTTCACATATGGTTTGTAGGGAATTACATCTAATGAGTTCTCCGAGGTCTTCACATATGGTTTGTAGGGAATTACATGTATTGAGTTCTCTGAGGTCTTCTCGTACGGTTTGCATGGAATTACATGTATTGAGTTCTCCTTGGTATCCTCCTATGGTTTGCATGGAATTACATGTATTGAGTTCTCCGAGGTCTTCTCATATGGTTTGTAGGGAATTACATGTATTGAGTTCTCCATGGTCTTCTCATATGGTTCGTAGGGAATTACATGTAATGAGTTCTCCGAGGTCTTCTCATATGGTTTGTAGGGAATTACATGTATTGAGTTCTCCGAGGTCTTCTCGTACGGTTTGCATGGAATTACATGTATTGAGTTCTCCGAGGTCTTCTCATATGGTTTGAAGTGAATTACATGTATTGAGTTCTCCGAGGTCTTCTCATATGGTTTGTAGGGAATTACATGTATTGAGTTCCACGAAATCTTCTCATATTGTTTGAAGGGGATTACATGTATTGAGTTCTCCTAGGTCTTCTCATATGGTTTGTAGGGAATTACATGTATTGAGTTCTCTGAGGTCTTCTCATATGCTTTGTAGGGAATTACATGTATTGAGTTCTCCGAGGTCTTCTCATATGGTTTGCATGGAATTACATGTATTCAGTTCATAGAGGTCTTCTCATATGGTTTGCATGGAATTACATGTATTAAGTTCTCCGAGATATTCTCATATGGTTTGCATGGAATTACATGTATTGAGTTCTCCGAGGTATTCTCATATCGCTTGTAGGGAATTACATGTATTGTGTTCTTCGAAGTATTCGCATATGGTTTGCTTGGAATTACATGTATTGAGTTCTCCGACGTATCCTCCTATGGTTTGCATGGAATTACATATATTGAATTCCCCGAGGTCTTCTCATATGTTTTGTAGGGAATTACATGTATTGAGTTTTCCGAGGTATTCTCATATGATTTTTAGGGAATGACATGTATTGTGTTCTCTGAGCTATTCTCATATGGTTTGCATAGAATTACATGTATTGGGTTCTCCGAGGTATTCTCATATCGCTTGTAGGGAATTACATGTATTGTGTTCTTCGAGGTATTCGCATATGGTTTGCTTGGAATTACATGTATTGAGTTCTCCGAGGTCTTCTCATATGATTTGTAGGGAATTACATGTATTGTGTTCTCCGAGGTATTCTCATATGGTTTCTTCATACATACCTCCATGGAATTACATGTATTGAGTTCTCTGACGTATCCTCCTATGGTTTGCATGGAATTACATATATTGAATTCCCCGAGGTCTTCTCATATGGTTTGTAGGGAATTACATGTATTGAGTTCTCCAAGGTCTTCTCATATGGTTTGCATGGAATTACATGTATTGAGTTCTCCAGGGTCTTCTCATATGGTATGTAGTGAATTACATCTAATGAGTTCTCCGAGGTCTTCACATATGGTTTGTAGGGAATTACATGTATTGAGTTCTCCGAGGTCTTCTCGTACAGTTTGCATGGAATTACATGTATTAAGTTCTCCGAGGTATCCTCCTATCGTTTGCATGGAATTACATATATTGAGTTCCCTGAGGTCTTCTCATATGGTTTGTAGGGGATTACATGTAATGAGTTCTCCGAGGTCTTCTCATATGGTTTGAAGGGAATTACATGTATTGAGTTCTCCGAGGTCTTCTCATATGGTTTGAAGGGAATTACATGTATTGAGTTCTCTGAGGTCTTCTCATATGGTTTGTAGGGAATTACATGTATTGTGTTTTCCCGAGGTCTTCTCATATGGTTTGAAGGGAATTACATGTATTGAGTTCTCCGAGGTCTTCTCATATGGTTTGTAGGGAATTACATGTATTGAGTTCTCCGAGGTCTTCTCGTACAGTTTGCATGGAATTACATGTATTAAGTTCTCCGAGGTATCCTCCTATCGTTTGCATGGAATTACATATATTGAGTTCCCTGAGGTCTTCTCATATGGTTTGTAGGGGATTACATGTAATGAGTTCTCCGAGGTCTTCTCATATGGTATGTAGTGAATTACATCTAATGAGTTCTCCGAGGTCTTCACATATGGTTTGTAGGGAATTACATGTATTGAGTTCTCCGAGGTCTTCTCGTACAGTTTGCATGGAATTACATGTATTAAGTTCTCCGAGGTATCCTCCTATCGTTTGCATGGAATTACATATATTGAGTTCCCTGAGGTCTTCTCATATGGTTTGTAGGGGATTACATGTAATGAGTTCTCCGAGGTCTTCTCATATGGTTTGAAGGGAATTACATGTATTGAGTTCTCCGAGGTCTTCTCATATGGTTTGAAGGGAATTACATGTATTGAGTTCTCTGAGGTCTTCTCATATGGTTTGTAGGGAATTACATGTATTGTGTTTTCCCGAGGTCTTCTCATATGGTTTGAAGGGAATTACATGTATTGAGTTCTCCGAGGTCTTCTCATATGGTTTGTAGGGAATTACATGTATTGAGTTCTCCAAGGTCTTTTCATATGGTTTGTAGGGAATTACATGTATTGAGTTCTCCGGGGTCTTCTCATTTGGTTTGCATGGAATTACATGTATTAAGTTCTCCGAGGTCTTCTCTTATGGTTTGTAGGGAATTACATGTATTGTGTTCTCGAGGTATTCTCATATGGTTTGCATGGAATTACATGTATTGAGTTCTCCGAGGTCTTCTCATATGGTTTGTAGGGAATTACATGTATTGAGTTCTCCGAGGTCTTCTCATATGGTTTGTAGGGAATTACATGTATTGAGTTCTCCAAGGTCTTTTCATATGGTTTGTAGGGAATTACATGTATTGAGTTCTCCGGGGTCTTCTCATTTGGTTTGCATGGAATTACATGTATTAAGTTCTCCGAGGTCTTCTCTTATGGTTTGTAGGGAATTACATGTATTGTGTTCTCGAGGTATTCTCATATGGTTTGCATGGAATTACATGTATTGAGTTCTCCGAGGTATTCTCATATGGTTTGCATGCAATTACATGTATTGAGTTTTCTGAGGTATTCTCATATGGTTTGTAGGGAATTACATCTAATGAGTTCTCCGAGGTCTTCACATATGGTTTGTAGGGAATTACATGTATTGAGTTCTCTGAGGCCTTCTCGTATGGTTTGCATGGAATTACATGTATTGAGTTCTCCTTGGTATCCTCCTATGGTTTGCATGGAATTACATGTATTGAGTCCTCCGATGTCTTCTCATATGGTTTGTAGGGAATTACATGTATTGAGTTCTCCATGGTCTTCTCATATGGTTTGTAGAAAATTACATGTATTAAGTTCTCCGAGATATTCTCATATGGTTTGCATGGAATTACCTGTATTGTTTTCCGAGGTATTCTTATATGGTTTTTAGGGAATGACATGTATTGTGTTCTCCGAGGTATTCTCATATGGTTTCTTCATACATACCTCCATGGAATTACATGTATTGAGTTCTCTGACGTATCCTCCTATGGTTTGCATGGAATTACATGTATTGAGTTCTCCGAGGTATTCTCATATGGTTTGCATGCAATTACATGTATTGAGTTCTCTGAGGTATTCTCATATGGTTTGCATGAAATTACATGTATTTAGTTCTCTGAGGTCTTCACATATGGTTTGTAGGGAATTACATCTAATGAGTTCTCCGAGGTCTTCACATATGGTTTGTAGGGAATTACATGTATTGAGTTCTCTGAGGTCTTCTCGTACGGTTTGCATGGAATTACATGTATTGAGTTCTCCTTGGTATCCTCCTATGGTTTGCATGGAATTACATGTATTGAGTTCTCCGAGGTCTTCTCATATGGTTTGTAGGGAATTACATGTATTGAGTTCTCCATGGTCTTCTCATATGGTTCGTAGGGAATTACATGTAATGAGTTCTCCGAGGTCTTCTCATATGGTTTGTAGGGAATTACATGTATTGAGTTCTCCGAGGTCTTCTCGTACGGTTTGCATGGAATTACATGTATTGAGTTCTCCGAGGTCTTCTCATATGGTTTGAAGTGAATTACATGTATTGAGTTCTCCGAGGTCTTCTCATATGGTTTGTAGGGAATTACATGTATTGAGTTCCACGAAGTCTTCTCATATTGTTTGAAGGGGATTACATGTATTGAGTTCTCCTAGGTCTTCTCATATGGTTTGTAGGGAATTACATGTATTGAGTTCTCTGAGGTCTTCTCATATGCTTTGTAGGGAATTACATGTATTGAGTTCTCCGAGGTCTTCTCATATGGTTTGCATGGAATTACATGTATTCAGTTCATAGAGGTCTTCTCATATGGTTTGCATGGAATTACATGTATTAAGTTCTCCGAGATATTCTCATATGGTTTGCATGGAATTACATGTATTGAGTTCTCCGAGGTATTCTCATATCGCTTGTAGGGAATTACATGTATTGTGTTCTTCGAAGTATTCGCATATGGTTTGCTTGGAATTACATGTATTGAGTTCTCCGACGTATCCTCCTATGGTTTGCATGGAATTACATATATTGAATTCCCCGAGGTCTTCTCATATGTTTTGTAGGGAATTACATGTATTGAGTTTTCCGAGGTATTCTCATATGATTTTTAGGGAATGACATGTATTGTGTTCTCTGAGCTATTCTCATATGGTTTGCATAGAATTACATGTATTGGGTTCTCCGAGGTATTCTCATATCGCTTGTAGGGAATTACATGTATTGTGTTCTTCGAGGTATTCGCATATGGTTTGCTTGGAATTACATGTATTGAGTTCTCCGAGGTCTTCTCATATGATTTGTAGGGAATTACATGTATTGTGTTCTCCGAGGTATTCTCATATGGTTTCTTCATACATACCTCCATGGAATTACATGTATTGAGTTCTCTGACGTATCCTCCTATGGTTTGCATGGAATTACATATATTGAATTCCCCGAGGTCTTCTCATATGGTTTGTAGGGAATTACATGTAATGAGTTCTCCGAGGTCTTTACATATGATTTGTAGGGAATTACATGTATTGAGTTCTCCGAGGTCTTTACATATGGTTTGTAGGGAATTACATCTAATGAGTTCTCCGAGGTCTTCTCATATGGTTTGAAGGGAATTATATGTAATGAGTTCTCCGAGGTCTTCTCATATGGTTTGAAGGGAATTATATGTATTGAGTTCTCCGAGTTCTTCTCATATGGTTCGAAGGGAATTACATGTATTGAGTTCTCTGAGGTCTTCTCATATGGTTTGTAGGGAATTACATGTATTGAGTTCTCCAAGGTCTTCTCATATGGTTTGCATGGAATTACATGTATTGAGTTCTCCAGGGTCTTCTCATATGGTTTGTAGTGAATTACATGTAATGAGTTCTCCGAGGTCTTCACATATGGTTTGTAGGGAATTACATGTATTGAGTTCTCCGAGGTCTTCTCGTACAGTTTGCATGGAATTACATGTATTGAGTTCTCCGAGGTATCCTCCTATCGTTTGCATGGAATTACATATATTGAGTTCCCTGAGGTCTTCTCATATGGTTTGTAGGGGATTACATGTAATGAGTTCTCCGAGGTCTTCTCATATGGTTTGAAGGGAATTACATGTATTGAGTTCTCCGAGGTCTTCTCATATGGTTTGAAGGGAATTACATGTATTGAGTTCTCTGAGGTCTTCTCATATGGTTTGTAGGGAATTACATGTATTGTGTTTTCCCGAGGTCTTCTCATATGGTTTGAAGGGAATTACATGTATTGAGTTCTCCGAGGTCTTCTCATATGGTTTGTAGGGAATTACATGTATTGAGTTCTCCAAGGTCTTTTCATATGGTTTGTAGGGAATTACATGTATTGATTTCTCCGGGGTCTTCTCATTTTGTTTGCATGGAATTACATGTATTAAGTTCTCCGAGGTCTTCTCTTATGGTTTGTAGGGAATTACATGTATTGTGTTCTCGAGGTATTCTCATATGGTTTGCATGGAATTACATGTATTGAGTTCTCCGAAGTATTCTCATATGGTTTGCATGCAATTACATGTATTGAGTTTTCTGAGGTATTCTCATATGGTTTGTAGGGAATTACATGTATTGAGTTCTCTGAGGCCTTCTCGTATGGTTTGCATGGAATTACATGTATTGAGTTCTCCTTGGTATCCTCCTATGGTTTGCATGGAATTACATGTATTGAGTCCTCCGATGTCTTCTCATATGGTTTGTAGGGAATTACATGTATTGAGTTCTCCATGGTCTTCTCATATGGTTTGTAGGAAATTACATGTATTAAGTTCTCCGAGATATTCTCATATGGTTTGCATGGAATTACATGTATTGTTTTCCGAGGTATTCTTATATGGTTTTTAGGGAATGACATGTATTGTGTTCTCCGAGGTATTCTCATATGGTTTGAAGTGAATTACATGTATTGAGTTCTCCGAGGTCTTCTCATATCGTTTGTAGGGAATTACATGTATTGAATTCTCCGAGGTCTTTACATATGGTTTGTAGGGATTTACATGTATTGAGTTTTCCGAGGTCTTCTCATATGGTTTGTAGGGAATTACATGTATTGTGTTCTCCGAGGTATTCTCATATGGTTTGAAGTGAATTACATGTATTGAGTTCTCCGAGGTCTTTACATATGGTTTGTAGTGAATTACATGTATTGTGTTCTCCGAGGTATTCTCATATGGTTTGAAGTGAATTACATGTACTGAGTTCTCCGAGGTCTTCTCATATCGTTTGTAGGGAATTACATGTATTGAGTTCTCCGAGGTCTTTACATATGGTTTGTAGGGATTTACATGCATTGAGTTTTCCGAGGTCTTCTCATATGGTTTGTAGGGAATTACATGTATTGTGTTCTCCGAGGTATTCTCATATGGTTTGAAGTGAATTACATGTATTGAGTTCTCCGAGGTCTTTACATATGGTTTGTAGTGAATTACATGTATTGTGTTCTCCGAGGTATTCTCATATGGTTTGAAGTGAATAACATGTATCGAGTTCTCCGAAGTCTTCTCATATGGTTTGTAGGGAATTACATGTATTGAGTTCTCCGAGGTCTTTACATATGGTTTGTAGGGAATTACATGTATTGTTTTCTCCGAGGTATTCTCATATGGTTTGAAGTGAATTACATGTATCGAGTTCTCCGAAGTCTTCTCATATGGTTTGTAGTGAATTACATGTATTGAGTTCCCTGCGGTCTTCTCATATGGTTTGTAGGGAATTACATGTATTGAGTTCTCCGAGATATTTTCATATGGTTTGCATGGAATAATATGTACTGAGTTTTCCGAGGTATTCTCATATGGTTTGTAGGGAATTACATGTATTGTGTTCTCCAAGGTCTTTTCATATGGTTTGTAGGGAATTACATGTATTGAGTTCTCTGTGGTCTTCTCATATGGTTTGTAGGGAATTACATGTATTGAGTTCTCCGAGGTCTTCTCATATGGTTTGCATGGAATTACATGTATTAAGTTCTCCGAGATATTCTCATATGGTTTGCATGGAATTACATGTATTAAGTTTTCCGAGGTATTCTCATATGGAATTTAGGGAATGACATGTATTGTGTTCTCCGAGCTATTCTCATATAGTTTGCATAGAATTACATGTGTTGAGTTCTCCGAGGTATTCTCATATGGTTTGCATGCAATTACATGTATTGAGTTCTCTGAGGTATTCTCATATGGTTTGCATGGAATTACATGTATTGAGTTCTCTGAGGTCTTCACATATGGTTTGTAGGGAATTACATCTAATGAGTTCTCCGAGGTCTTCACATATGGTTTGTAGGGAATTACATGTATTGAGTTCTCTGAGGTCTTCTCGTACGGTTTGCATGGAATTACATGTATTGAGTTCTCCTTGGTATCCTCCTATGGTTTGCATGGAATTACATGTATTGAGTTCTCCGAGGTCTTCTCATATGGTTTGTAGGGAATTACATGTATTGAGTTCTCCATGGTCTTCTCATATGGTTTGTAGGGAATTACATGTAATGAGTTCTCCGAGGTCTTCTCATATGGTTTGTAGGGAATTACATCTAATGAGTTCTCCAAGGTCTTTACTTATGGTTTGTAGGGAATTACATGTATTGAGTTCTCCGAGGTCTTCTCGTACGGTTTGCATGGAATTACATGTATTGAGTTCTCCGAGGTCTTCTCATATGGTTTGAAGTGAATTACATGTAATGAGTTCTCCGAGGTCTTCTCATATGGTTTGTAGGGAATTACATGTATTGAGTTCTACGAAGTCTTCTCATATTGTTTGAAGGGGATTACATGTATTGAGTTCTCCTAGGTCTTCTCATATGGTTTGTAGGGAATTACATGTATTGAGTTCTCTGAGGTCTTCTCATATGGTTTGTAGGGAATTACATGTATTGAGTTCTCCGAGGTCTTCTCATATGGTTTGCATGGAATTACATGTATTCAGTTCATAGAGGTCTTCTCATATGGTTTGCATGGAATTACATGTATTAAGTTCTCCGAGATATTCTCATATGGTTTGCATGGAATTACATGTATTGAGTTCTCCGAGGTATTCTCATATCGCTTGTAGGGAATTACATGTATTGTGTTCTTCGAAGTATTCGCATATGGTTTGCTTGGAATTACATGTATTGAGTTCTCCGACGTATCCTCCTATGGTTTGCATGGAATTACATATATTGAATTCCCCGAGGTCTTCTCATATGTTTTGTAGGGAATTACATGTATTGAGTTTTCCGAGGTATTCTCATATGATTTTTAGGGAATGACATGTATTGTGTTCTCTGAGCTATTCTCATATGGTTTGCATAGAATTACATGTATTGAGTTCTCCGAGGTATTCTCATATCGCTTGTAGGGAATTACATGTATTGTGTTCTTCGAGGTATTCGCATATGGTTTGCTTGGAATTACATGTATTGAGTTCTCCGAGGTCTTCTCATATGATTTGTAGGGAATTACATGTATTGTGTTCTCCGAGGTATTCTCATATGGTTTCTTCATACATACCTCCATGGAATTACATGTATTGAGTTCTCTGACGTATCCTCCTATGGTTTGCATGGAATTACATATATTGAATTCCCCGAGGTCTTCTCATATGGTTTGTAGGGAATTACATGTAATGAGTTCTCCGAGGTCTTTACATATGATTTGTAGGGAATTACATGTATTGAGTTCTCCGAGGTCTTTACATATGGTTTGTAGGGAATTACATCTAATGAGTTCTCCGAGGTCTTCTCATATGGTTTGAAGGGAATTATATGTAATGAGTTCTCCGAGGTCTTCTCATATGGTTTGAAGGGAATTATATGTATTGAGTTCTCCGAGTTCTTCTCATATGGTTCGAAGGGAATTACATGTATTGAGTTCTCTGAGGTCTTCTCATATGGTTTGCATGGAATTACATGTATTGAGTTCTCCAGGGTCTTCTCATATGGTTTGTAGTGAATTACATGTAATGAGTTCTCCGAGGTCTTCACATATGGTTTGTAGGGAATTACATGTATTGAGTTCTCCGAGGTCTTCTCGTACAGTTTGCATGGAATTACATGTATTGAGTTCTCCGAGGTATCCTCCTATCGTTTGCATGGAATTACATATATTGAGTTCCCTGAGGTCTTCTCATATGGTTTGTAGGGGATTACATGTAATGAGTTCTCCGAGGTCTTCTCATATGGTTTGAAGGGAATTACATGTATTGAGTTCTCCGAGGTCTTCTCATATGGTTTGAAGGGAATTACATGTATTGAGTTCTCTGAGGTCTTCTCATATGGTTTGTAGGGAATTACATGTATTGTGTTTTCCCGAGGTCTTCTCATATGGTTTGAAGGGAATTACATGTATTGAGTTCTCCGAGGTCTTCTCATATGGTTTGTAGGGAATTACATGTATTGAGTTCTCCAAGGTCTTTTCATATGGTTTGTAGGGAATTACATGTATTGAGTTCTCCGGGGTCTTCTCATTTTGTTTGCATGGAATTACATGTATTAAGTTCTCCGAGGTCTTCTCTTATGGTTTGTAGGGAATTACATGTATTGTGTTCTCGAGGTATTCTCATATGGTTTGCATGGAATTACATGTATTGAGTTCTCCGAAGTATTCTCATATGGTTTGCATGCAATTACATGTATTGAGTTTTCTGAGGTATTCTCATATGGTTTGTAGGGAATTACATGTATTGAGTTCTCTGAGGCCTTCTCGTATGGTTTGCATGGAATTACATGTATTGAGTTCTCCTTGGTATCCTCCTATGGTTTGCATGGAATTACATGTATTGAGTCCTCCGATGTCTTCTCATATGGTTTGTAGGGAATTACATGTATTGAGTTCTCCATGGTCTTCTCATATGGTTTGTAGGAAATTACATGTATTAAGTTCTCCGAGATATTCTCATATGGTTTGCATGGAATTACATGTATTGTTTTCCGAGGTATTCTAATATGGTTTTTAGGGAATGACATGTATTGTGTTCTCCGAGGTATTCTCATATGGTTTGAAGTGAATTACATGTATTGAGTTCTCCGAGGTCTTCTCATATCGTTTGTAGGGAATTACATGTATTGAATTCTCCGAGGTCTTTACATATGGTTTGTAGGGATTTACATGTATTGAGTTTTCCGAGGTCTTCTCATATGGTTTGTAGGGAATTACATGTATTGTGTTCTCCGAGGTATTCTCATATGGTTTGAAGTGAATTACATGTATTGAGTTCTCCGAGGTCTTTACATATGGTTTGTAGTGAATTACATGTATTGTGTTCTCCGAGGTATTCTCATATGGTTTGAAGTGAATTACATGTACTGAGTTCTCCGAGGTCTTCTCATATCGTTTGTAGGGAATTACATGTATTGAGTTCTCCGAGGTCTTTACATATGGTTTGTGGGGATTTACATGCATTGAGTTTTCCGAGGTCTTCTCATATGGTTTGTAGGGAATTACATGTATTGTGTTCTCCGAGGTATTCTCATATGGTTTGAAGTGAATTACATGTATTGAGTTCTCCGAGGTCTTTACATATGGTTTGTAGTGAATTACATGTATTGTGTTCTCCGAGGTATTCTCATATGGTTTGAAGTGAATAACATGTATCGAGTTCTCCGAAGTCTTCTCATATGGTTTGTAGGGAATTACTTGTATTGAGTTCTCCGAGGTCTTTACATATGGTTTGTAGGGAATTACATGTATTGTTTTCTCCGAGGTATTCTCATATGGTTTGAAGTGAATTACATGTATCGAGTTCTCCGAAGTCTTCTCATATGGTTTGTAGTGAATTACATGTATTGAGTTCCCTGCGGTCTTCTCATATGGTTTGTAGGGAATTACATGTATTGAGTTCTCCGAGATATTTTCATATGGTTTGCATGGAATAATATGTACTGAGTTTTCCGAGGTATTCTGATATGGTTTGTAGGGAATTACATGTATTGTGTTCTCCAAGGTCTTTTCATATGGTTTGTAGGGAATTACATGTATTGAGTTCTCTGTGGTCTTCTCATATGGTTTGTAGGGAATTACATGTATTGAGTTCTCCGAGGTCTTCTCATATGGTTTGCATGGAATTACATGTATTAAGTTCTCCGAGATATTCTCATATGGTTTGCATGGAATTACATGTATTAAGTTTTCCGAGGTATTCTCATATGGAATTTAGGGAATGACATGTATTGTGTTCTCCGAGCTATTCTCATATAGTTTGCATAGAATTACATGTGTTGAGTTCTCCGAGGTATTCTCATATGGTTTGCATGCAATTACATGTATTGAGTTCTCTGAGGTATTCTCATATGGTTTGCATGGAATTACATGTATTGAGTTCTCTGAGGTCTTCACATATGGTTTGTAGGGAATTACATCTAATGAGTTCTCCGAGGTCTTCACATATGGTTTGTAGGGAATTACATGTATTGAGTTCTCTGAGGTCTTCTCGTACGGTTTGCATGGAATTACATGTATTGAGTTCTCCTTGGTATCCTCCTATGGTTTGCATGGAATTACATGTATTGAGTTCTCCGAGGTCTTCTCATATGGTTTGTAGGGAATTACATGTATTGAGTTCTCCATGGTCTTCTCATATGGTTTGTAGGGAATTACATGTAATGAGTTCTCCGAGGTCTTCTCATATGGTTTGTAGGGAATTACATCTAATGAGTTCTCCAAGGTCTTTACTTATGGTTTGTAGGGAATTACATGTATTGAGTTCTCCGAGGTCTTCTCGTACGGTTTGCATGGAATTACATGTATTGAGTTCTCCGAGGTCTTCTCATATGGTTTGAAGTGAATTACATGTAATGAGTTCTCCGAGGTCTTCTCATATGGTTTGTAGGGAATTACATGTATTGAGTTCTCTGAGGTCTTCTCATATGGTTTGTAGGGAATTACATGTATTGAGTTCTCCGAGGTCTTCTCATATGGTTTGCATGGAATTACATGTATTCAGTTCATAGAGGTCTTCTCATATGGTTTGCACGGAATTACATGTATTAAGTTCTCCGAGATATTCTCATATGGTTTGTAGGGAATTACATGTATTGAGTTCTCCGAGGTCTTCTCATATGGTTTGAAGTGAATTACATGTAATGAGTTCTCCGAGGTCTTCTCATATGGTTTGTAGGGAATTACATGTATTGAGTTCTACGAAGTCTTCTCATATTGTTTGAAGGGGATTACATGTATTGAGTTCTCCTAGGTCTTCTCATATGGTTTGTAGGGAATTACATGTATTGAGTTCTCTGAGGTCTTCTCATATGGTTTGTAGGGAATTACATGTATTGAGTTCTCCGAGGTCTTCTCATATGGTTTGCATGGAATTACATGTATTCAGTTCATAGAGGTCTTCTCATATGGTTTGCATGGAATTACATGTATTAAGTTCTCTGAGATATTCTCATATGGTATGCATGGAATTACATGTATTGAGTTCTCCGAGGTATTCTCATATCGCTTGTAGGGAATTACATGTATTGTGTTCTTCGAAGTATTCGCATATGGTTTGCTTGGAATTACATGTATTGAGTTCTCCGAGGTCTTCTCATATGGTTTGTAGGGAATTACATCTAATGAGTTCTCCGAGATCTTCACATATGGTTTGTAGGGAATTACATGTATTGAGTTCTCTGAGGCCTTCTCGTATGGTTTGCATGGAATTACATGTATTGAGTTCTCCTTGGTATCCTCCTATGGTTTGCATGGAATTACATGTATTGAGTCCTCCGATGTCTTCTCATATGGTTTGTAGGGAATTACATGTATTGAGTTCTCCATGGTCTTCTCATATGGTTTGTAGGAAATTACATGTATTAAGTTCTCCGAGATATTCTCATATGGTTTGCATGGAATTACATGTATTGTTTTCCGAGGTATTCTTATATGGTTTTTAGGGAATGACATGTATTGTGTTCTCCGAGGTATTCTCATATGGTTTGAAGTGAATTACATGTATTGAGGTCTCCGAGGTCTTCTCATATCGTTTGTAGGGAATTACATGTATTGAGTTCTCCGAGGTCTTTACAAATGGTTTGTAGGGATTTACATGTATTGAGTTTTCCGAGGTCTTCTCATATGGTTTGTAGGGAATTACATGTATTGTGTTCTCCGAGGTATTCTCATATGGTTTGAAGTGAATTACATGTATTGAGTTCTCCGAGGTCTTTACATATGGTTTGTAGTGAATTACATGTATTGTGTTCTCCGAAGTATTCTCATATGGTTTGAAGTGAATTACATGTATTGAGTTCTCCGAGGTCTTCTCATATCGTTTGTAGGGAATTACATGTATTGAGTTCTCCGAGGTCTTTACATATGGTTTGTAGGGATTTACATGTATTGAGTTTTCCGAGGTCTTCTCATATGGTTTGTAGGGAATTACATGTATTGTGTTCTCCGAGGTATTCTCATATGGTTTGAAGTGAATTACATGTATTGAGTTCTCCGAGGTCTTTACATATGGTTTGTAGTGAATTACATGTATTGTGTTCTCCGAGGTGTTCTCATACGGTTTGAAGTGAATAACATGTATCGAGTTCTCCGAAGTCTTCTCATATGGTTTGTAGGGAATTACATGTATTGAGTTCTCCGAGGTCTTTACATATGGTTTGTAGGGAATTACATGTATTGTGTTCTCCGAGGTATTCTCATATGGTTTGCATGGAATTACATGTATTGAGTTCTCCGAGGTATTCTCATATCGCTTGTAGGGAATTACATGTATTGTGTTCTTCGAAGTATTCGCATATGGTTTGCTTGGAATTACATGTATTGAGTTCTCCGAGGTCTTCTCATATGGTTTGTAGGGAATTACATGTATTGTGTTCTCCGAGGTATTCTCATATGGTTTCTCCATACATACCTCCATGGAATTACATGTATTGAGTTCTCCGACGTATCCTCCTATGGTTTGCATGGAATTACATATATTGAATTCCCCGAGGTCTTCTCATATGGTTTGTAGGGAATTACATGTAATGAGTTCTCCGAGGTCTTCTCGTATCGTTTGAAGGGAATTACATGTATTGAGTTCTCCAACGTCTTCTCGTACGGTTTGCATGGAATTACATGTATTGAGTTCTCCGAGGTATCCTCCTATGGTTTGCATGGAATTACATGTATTGAGTCCTCCGATGTCTTCTCATATGGTTTGTAGGGAATTACATGTATTGAGTTCTCCATGGTCTTCTCATATGGTTTGTAGGAAATTACATGTATTAAGTTCTCCGAGATATTCTCATATGGTTTGCATGGAATTACATGTATTGTTTTCCGAGGTATTCTTATATGGTTTTTAGGGAATGACATGTATTGTGTTCTCCGAGGTATTCTCATATGGTTTGAAGTGAATTACATGTATTGAGGTCTCCGAGGTCTTCTCATATCGTTTGTAGGAAATTACATGTATTGAGTTCTCCGAGGTCTTTACATATGGTTTGTAGGGATTTACATGTATTGAGTTTTCCGAGGTCTTCTCATATGGTTTGTAGGGAATTACATGTATTGTGTTCTTCGAAGTATTCGCATATGGTTTGCTTGGAATTACATGTATTGAGTTCTCCGAGGTCTTCTCATATGGTTTGTAGGGAATTACATCTAATGAGTTCTCCGAGATCTTCACATATGGTTTGTAGGGAATTACATGTATTGAGTTCTCTGAGGCCTTCTCGTATGGTTTGCATGGAATTACATGTATTGAGTTCTCCTTGGTATCCTCCTATGGTTTGCATGGAATTACATGTATTGAGTCCTCCGATGTCTTCTCATATGGTTTGTAGGGAATTACATGTATTGAGTTCTCCATGGTCTTCTCATATGGTTTGTAGGAAATTACATGTATTAAGTTCTCCGAGATATTCTCATATGGTTTGCATGGAATTACATGTATTGTTTTCCGAGGTATTCTTATATGGTTTTTAGGGAATGACATGTATTGTGTTCTCCGAGGTATTCTCATATGGTTTGAAGTGAATTACATGTATTGAGGTCTCCGAGGTCTTCTCATATCGTTTGTAGGGAATTACATGTATTGAGTTCTCCGAGGTCTTTACAAATGGTTTGTAGGGATTTACATGTATTGAGTTTTCCGAGGTCTTCTCATATGGTTTGTAGGGAATTACATGTATTGTGTTCTCCGAGGTATTCTCATATGGTTTGAAGTGAATTACATGTATTGAGTTCTCCGAGGTCTTTACATATGGTTTGTAGTGAATTACATGTATTGTGTTCTCCGAAGTATTCTCATATGGTTTGAAGTGAATTACATGTATTGAGTTCTCCGAGGTCTTCTCATATCGTTTGTAGGGAATTACATGTATTGAGTTCTCCGAGGTCTTTACATATGGTTTGTAGGGATTTACATGTATTGAGTTTTCCGAGGTCTTCTCATATGGTTTGTAGGGAATTACATGTATTGTGTTCTCCGAGGTATTCTCATATGGTTTGAAGTGAATTACATGTATTGAGTTCTCCGAGGTCTTTACATATGGTTTGTAGTGAATTACATGTATTGTGTTCTCCGAGGTGTTCTCATACGGTTTGAAGTGAATAACATGTATCGAGTTCTCCGAAGTCTTCTCATATGGTTTGTAGGGAATTACATGTATTGAGTTCTCCGAGGTCTTTACATATGGTTTGTAGGGAATTACATGTATTGTGTTCTCCGAGGTATTCTCATATGGTTTGCATGGAATTACATGTATTGAGTTCTCCGAGGTATTCTCATATCGCTTGTAGGGAATTACATGTATTGTGTTCTTCGAAGTATTCGCATATGGTTTGCTTGGAATTACATGTATTGAGTTCTCCGAGGTCTTCTCATATGGTTTGTAGGGAATTACATGTATTGTGTTCTCCGAGGTATTCTCATATGGTTTCTCCATACATACCTCCATGGAATTACATGTATTGAGTTCTCCGACGTATCCTCCTATGGTTTGCATGGAATTACATATATTGAATTCCCCGAGGTCTTCTCATATGGTTTGTAGGGAATTACATGTAATGAGTTCTCCGAGGTCTTCTCGTATCGTTTGAAGGGAATTACATGTATTGAGTTCTCCAACGTCTTCTCGTACGCTTTGCATGGAATTACATGTATTGAGTTCTCCGAGGTATCCTCCTATGGTTTGCATGGAATTACATGTATTGAGTCCTCCGATGTCTTCTCATATGGTTTGTAGGGAATTACATGTATTGAGTTCTCCATGGTCTTCTCATATGGTTTGTAGGAAATTACATGTATTAAGTTCTCCGAGATATTCTCATATGGTTTGCATGGAATTACATGTATTGTTTTCCGAGGTATTCTTATATGGTTTTTAGGGAATGACATGTATTGTGTTCTCCGAGGTATTCTCATATGGTTTGAAGTGAATTACATGTATTGAGGTCTCCGAGGTCTTCTCATATCGTTTGTAGGAAATTACATGTATTGAGTTCTCCGAGGTCTTTACATATGGTTTGTAGGGATTTACATGTATTGAGTTTTCCGAGGTCTTCTCATATGGTTTGTAGGGAATTACATGTATTGTGTTCTCCGAGGTATTCTCATATGGTTTGAAGTGAATTACATGTATTGAGTTCTCCGAGGACTTTACATATGGTTTGTAGTGAATTACATGTATTGTGTTCTCCGAGGTATTCTCATATGGTTTGAAGTGAATTACATGTATTGAGTTCTCCGAGGTCTTCTCATATCGTTTGTAGGGAATTACATGTATTGAGTTCTCCGAGGTCTTTACATATGGTTTGTAGGGATTTACATGTATTGAGTTTTCCGAGGTCTTCTCATATGGTTTGTAGGGAATTACATGTATTGTGTTCTCCGAGGTATTCTCATATGGTTTGAAGTGAATTACATGTATTGAGTTCTCCGAGGTCTTCTCATATCGTTTGTAGGGAATTACATGTATTGAATTCTCCGAGGTCTTTACATATGGTTTGTAGGGATTTACATGTATTGAGTTTTCCGAGGTCTTCTCATATGGTTTGTAGGGAATTACATGTATTGTGTTCTCCGAGGTATTCTCATATGGTTTGAAGTGAATTACGTGTATTGAGTTCTCCGAGGTCTTTACATATGGTTTGTAGTGAATTACATGTATTGTGTTCTCCGAGGTATTCTCATATGGTTTGAAGTGAATTACATGTATTGAGTTCTCCGAGGTATTCTCATATCGCTTGTAGGGAATTACATGTATTGTGTTCTTCGAAGTATTCGCATATGGTTTGCTTGGAATTACATGTATTGAGTTCTCCGAGGTCTTCTCATATGGTTTGTAGGGAATTACATGTATTGTGTTCTCCGAGGTATTCTCATATGGTTTCTCCATACATACCTCCATGGAATTACATGTATTGAGTTCTCCGACGTATCCTCCTATGGTTTGCATGGAATTACATATATTGAATTCCCCGAGGTCTTCTCATATGGTTTGTAGGGAATTACATGTAATGAGTTCTCCGAGGTCTTCTCGTATCGTTTGAAGGGAATTACATGTATTGAGTTCTCCAACGTCTTCTCGTACGGTTTGCATGGAATTACATGTATTGAGTTCTCCGAGGTATCCTCCTATGGTTTGCATGGAATTACATGTATTGAGTCCTCCGATGTCTTCTCATATGGTTTGTAGGGAATTACATGTATTGAGTTCTCCATGGTCTTCTCATATGGTTTGTAGGAAATTACATGTATTAAGTTCTCCGAGATATTCTCATATGGTTTGCATGGAATTACATGTATTGTTTTCCGAGGTATTCTTATATGGTTTTTAGGGAATGACATGTATTGTGTTCTCCGAGGTATTCTCATATGGTTTGAAGTGAATTACATGTATTGAGGTCTCCGAGGTCTTCTCATATCGTTTGTAGGAAATTACATGTATTGAGTTCTCCGAGGTCTTTACATATGGTTTGTAGGGATTTACATGTATTGAGTTTTCCGAGGTCTTCTCATATGGTTTGTAGGGAATTACATGTATTGTGTTCTCCGAGGTATTCTCATATGGTTTGAAGTGAATTACATGTATTGAGTTCTCCGAGGTCTTTACATATGGTTTGTAGTGAATTACATGTATTGTGTTCTCCGAGGTATTCTCATATGGTTTGAAGTGAATTACATGTATTGAGTTCTCCGAGGTCTTCTCATATCGTTTGTAGGGAATTACATGTATTGAGTTCTCCGAGGTCTTTACATATGGTTTGTAGGGATTTACATGTATTGAGTTTTCCGAGGTCTTCTCATATGGTTTGTAGGGAATTACATGTATTGTGTTCTCCGAGGTATTCTCATATGGTTTGAAGTGAATTACATGTATTGAGTTCTCCGAGGTCTTCTCATATCGTTTGTAGGGAATTACATGTATTGAATTCTCCGAGGTCTTTACATATGGTTTGTAGGGATTTACATGTATTGAGTTTTCCGAGGTCTTCTCATATGGTTTGTAGGGAATTACATGTATTGTGTTCTCCGAGGTATTCTCATATGGTTTGAAGTGAATTACGTGTATTGAGTTCTCCGAGGTCTTTACATATGGTTTGTAGTGAATTACATGTATTGTGTTCTCCGAGGTATTCTCATATGGTTTGAAGTGAATTACATGTACTGAGTTCTCCGAGGTCTTCTCATATCGTTTGTAGGGAATTACATGTATTGAGTTCTCCGAGGTCTTTACATATGGTTTGTAGGGATTTACATGTATTGAGTTTTCCGAGGTCTTCTCATATGGTTTGTAGGGAATTACATGTATTGTGTTCTCCGAGGTATTCTCATATGGTTTGAAGTGAATTACATGTATTGAGTTCTCCGAGGTCTTTACATATGGTTTGTAGTGAATTACATGTATTGTGTTCTCCGAGGTATTCTCATATGGTTTGAAGTGAATAACATGTATCGAGTTCTCCGAAGTCTTCTCATATGGTTTGTAGGGAATTACATGTATTGAGTTCTCCGAGGTCTTTACATATGGTTTGTAGGGAATTACATGTATTGTGTTCTCCGAGGTATTCTCATATGGTTTGAAGTGAATTACATGTATCGAGTTCTCCGAAGTCTTCTCATATGGTTTGTAGTTAATTACATGTATTGAGTTCCCTGCGGTCTTCTCATATGGTTTGTAGGGAATTACATGTATTGAGTTCTCCGAGATATTTTCATATGGTTTGCATGGAATAATATGTACTGAGTTTTCCGAGGTATTCTCATATGGTTTGTAGGGAATTACATGTATTGTGTTCTCCAAGGTCTTTTCATATGGTTTGTAGGGAATTACATGTATTGAGTTCTCTGTGGTCTTCTCATATGGTTTGTAGGGAATTACATGTATTGAGTTCTCCGAGGTCTTCTCATATGGTTTGCATGGAATTACATGTATTAAGTTCTCCGAGATATTCTCATATGGTTTGCATGGAATTACATGTATTAAGTTTTCCTAGGTATTCTCATATGGAATTTAGGGAATGACATGTATTGTGTTCTCCGAGCTATTCTCATATGGTTTGCATAGAATTACATGTGTTGAGTTCTCCGAGGTATTCTCATATGGTTTGCATGCAATTACATGTATTGAGTTCTCTGAGGTATTCTCATATGGTTTGCATGGAATTACATGTATTGAGTTCTCTGAGGTCTTCACATATGGTTTGTAGGGAATTACATCTAATGAGTTCTCCGAGGTCTTCACATATGGTTTGTAGGGAATTACATGTATTGAGTTCTCTGAGGTCTTCTCGTACGGTTTGCATGGAATTACATGTATTGAGTTCTCCTTGGTATCCTCCTATGGTTTGCATGGAATTACATGTATTGAGTTCTCCGAGGTCTTCTCATATGGTTTGTAGGGAATTACATGTATTGAGTTCTCCATGGTCTTCTCATATGGTTTGTAGGGAATTACATGTAATGAGTTCTCCGAGGTCTTCTCATATGGTTTGTAGGGAATTACATCTAATGAGTTCTCCAAGGTCTTTACTTATGGTTTGTAGGGAATTACATGTATTGAGTTCTCCGAGGTCTTCTCGTACGGTTTGCATGGAATTACATGTATTGAGTTCTCCGAGGTCTTCTCATATGGTTTGAAGTGAATTACATGTAATGAGTTCTCCGAGGTCTTCTCATATGGTTTGTAGGGAATTACATGTATTGAGTTCTACGAAGTCTTCTCATATTGTTTGAAGGGGATTACATGTATTGAGTTCTCCTAGGTCTTCTCATATGGTTTGTAGGGAATTACATGTATTGAGTTCTCTGAGGTCTTCTCATATGGTTTGTAGGGAATTACATGTATTGAGTTCTCCGAGGTCTTCTCATATGGTTTGCATGGAATTACATGTATTCAGTTCATAGAGGTCTTCTCATATGGTTTGCATGGAATTACATGTATTAAGTTCTCCGAGATATTCTCATATGGTTTGTAGGGAATTACATGTATTGAGTTCTCCGAGGTCTTCTCATATGCTTTGAAGTGAATTACATGTAATGAGTTCTCCGAGGTCTTCTCATATGGTTTGTAGGGAATTACATGTATTGAGTTCTACGAAGTCTTCTCATATTGTTTGAAGGGGATTACATGTATTGAGTTCTCCTAGGTCTTCTCATATGGTTTGTAGGGAATTACATGTATTGAGTTCTCTGAGGTCTTCTCATATGGTTTGTAGGGAATTACATGTATTGAGTTCTCCGAGGTCTTCTCATATGGTTTGCATGGAATTACATGTATTCAGTTCATAGAGGTCTTCTCATATGGTTTGCATGGAATTACATGTATTAAGTTCTCCGAGATATTCTCATATGGTTTGCATGGAATTACATGTATTGAGTTCTCCGAGGTATTCTCATATCGCTTGTAGGGAATTACATGTATTGTGTTCTTCGAAGTATTCGCATATGGTTTGCTTGGAATTACATGTATTGAGTTCTCCGAGGTCTTTACATATGGTTTGTAGGGAATTACATCTCATGAGTTCTCCGAGGTCTTCTCATATGGTTTGTAGGGAATTACATGTATTGAGTTCTCCATGGTCTTCTCATATGGTTTGTATGGAATTACATGTATTGAGTTCTCCGAGATATTCTCACATGGTTTGCATGGAATTACATGTATTGTTTTCCGAGGTATTCTTATATGGTTTTTAGGGAATGACATGTATTGTGTTCTCCGAGGTATTCTCATATGGTTTGAAGTGAATTACATGTATTGAGTTTTCCGAGGTCTTCTCATATGGTTTGTAGGGAATTACATGTATTGTGTTCTCCGAGGTATTCTCATATGGTTTGAAGTGAATTACATGTATTGAGTTCTCCGAGGTCTTCTCATATCGTTTGTAGGGAATTACATGTATTGAGTTCTCCGAGGTCTTTACATATGGTTTGTAGGGATTTACATGTATTGAGTTTTCCGAGGTCTTCTCATATGGTTTGTAGGGAATTACATGTATTGTGTTCTCCGAGGTATTCTCATATGGTTTGAAGTGAATTACATGTATTGAGTTCTCCGAGGTCTTTACATATGGTTTGTAGTGAATTACATGTATTGTGTTCTCCGAGGTGTTCTCATATGGTTTGAAGTGAATAACATGTATCGAGTTCTCCGAAGTCTTCTCATATGGTTTGTAGGGAATTACATGTATTGAGTTCTCCGAGGTCTTTACATATGGTTTGTAGGGAATTACATGTATTGTGTTCTCCGAGGTATTCTCATATGGTTTGAAGTGAATTACATGTATCGAGTTCTCCGAAGTCTTCTCATATGGTTTGTAGTGAATTACATGTATTGAGTTCCCTGCGGTCTTCTCATATGGTTTGTAGGGAATTACATGTATTGAGTTCTCCGAGATATTTTCATATGGTTTGCATGGAATAATACGTACTGAGTTTTCCGAGGTATTCTCATATGGTTTGTAGGGAATTACATGTATTGTGTTCTCCAAGGTCTTTTCATATGGTTTGTAGTGAATTACATGTATTGAGTTCTCTGTGGTCTTCTCATATGGTTTGTAGGGAATTACATGTATTGAGTTCTCCGAGGTCTTCTCATATGGTTTGCATGGAATTACATGTATTAAGTTCTCCGAGATATTCTCATATGGTTTGCATGGAATTACATGTATTAAGTTTTCCGAGGTATTCTCATATGGAATTTAGGGAATGACATGTATTGTGTTCTCCGAGCTATTCTCATATGGTTTGCATAGAATTACATGTGTTGAGTTCTCCGAGGTATTCTCATATGGTTTGCATGCAATTACATGTATTGAGTTCTCTGAGGTATTCTCATATGGTTTGCATGGAATTACATGTATTGAGTTCTCTGAGGTCTTCACATATGGTTTGTAGGGAATTACATTTAATGAGTTCTCCGAGGTCTTCACATATGGTTTGTAGGGAATTACATGTATTGAGTTCTCTGAGGTCTTCTCGTACGGTTTGCATGGAATTACATGTATTGAGTTCTCCTTGGTATCCTCCTATGGTTTGCATGGAATTACATGTATTGAGTTCTCCGAGGTCTTCTCATATGGTTTGTAGGGAATTACATGTATTGAGTTCTCCATGGTCTTCTCATATGGTTTGTAGGGAATTACATGTAATGAGTTCTCCGAGGTCTTCTCATATGGTTTGTAGTGAATTACATGTATTGTGTTCTCCGAGGTATTCTCATATGGTTTGAAGTGAATTACATGTATTGAGTTCTCCGAGGTCTTCTCATATCGTTTGTAGGGAATTACATGTATTGAGTTCTCCGAGGTCTTTACATATGGTTTGTAGGGATTTACATGTATTGAGTTTTCCGAGGTCTTCTCATATGGTTTGTAGCGAATTACATGTATTGTGTTCTCCGAGGTATTCTCATATGGTTTGAAGTGAATTACATGTATTGAGTTCTCCGAGGTCTTTACATATGGTTTGTAGTGAATTACATGTATTGTGTTCTCCGAGGTGTTCTCATATGGTTTGAAGTGAATAACATGTATCGAGTTCTCCGAAGTCTTCTCATATGGTTTGTAGGGAATTACATGTATTGAGTTCTCCGAGGTCTTTACATATGGTTTGTAGGGAATTACATGTATTGTGTTCTCCGAGGTATTCTCATATGGTTTGAAGTGAATTACATGTATCGAGTTCTCCGAAGTCTTCTCATATGGTTTGTAGTGAATTACATGTATTGAGTTCCCTGCGGTCTTCTCATATGGTTTGTAGGGAATTACATGTATTGAGTTCTCCGAGATATTTTCATATGGTTTGCATGGAATAATATGTACTGAGTTTTCCGAGGTATTCTCATATGGTTTGTAGGGAATTACATGTATTGTGTTCTCCAAGGTCTTTTCATATGGTTTGTAGTGAATTACATGTATTGAGTTCTCTGTGGTCTTCTCATATGGTTTGTAGGGAATTACATGTATTGAGTTCTCCGAGGTCTTCTCATATGGTTTGCATGGAATTACATGTATTAAGTTCTCCGAGATATTCTCATATGGTTTGCATGGAATTACATGTATTAAGTTTTCCGAGGTATTCTCATATGGAATTTAGGGAATGACATGTATTGTGTTCTCCGAGCTATTCTCATATGGTTTGCATAGAATTACATGTGTTGAGTTCTCCGAGGTATTCTCATATGGTTTGCATGCAATTACATGTATTGAGTTCTCTGAGGTATTCTCATATGGTTTGCATGGAATTACATGTATTGAGTTCTCTGAGGTCTTCACATATGGTTTGTAGGGAATTACATTTAATGAGTTCTCCGAGGTCTTCACATATGGTTTGTAGGGAATTACATGTATTGAGTTCTCTGAGGTCTTCTCGTACGGTTTGCATGGAATTACATGTATTGAGTTCTCCTTGGTATCCTCCTATGGTTTGCATGGAATTACATGTATTGAGTTCTCCGAGGTCTTCTCATATGGTTTGTAGGGAATTACATGTATTGAGTTCTCCATGGTCTTCTCATATGGTTTGTAGGGAATTACATGTAATGAGTTCTCCGAGGTCTTCTCATATGGTTTGTAGGGAATTACATCTAATGAGTTCTCCAAGGTCTTTACTTATGGTTTGTAGGGAATTACATGTATTGAGTTCTCCGAGGTCTTCTCGTATGGTTTGCATGGAATTACATGTATTGAGTTCTCCGAGGTCTTCTCATATGGTTTGAAGTGAATTACATGTAATGAGTTCTCCGAGGTCTTCTCATATGGTTTGTAGGGAATTACATGTATTGAGTTCTACGAAGTCTTCTCATATTGTTTGAAGGGGATTACATGTATTGAGTTCTCCTAGGTCTTCTCATATGGTTTGTAGGGAATTACATGTATTGAGTTCTCTGAGGTCTTCTCATATGGTTTGTAGGGAATTACATGTATTGAGTTCTCCGAGGTCTTCTCATATGGTTTGCATGGAATTACATGTATTCAGTTCATAGAGGTCTTCTCATATGGTTTGCATGGAATTACATGTATTAAGTTCTCCGAGATATTCTCATATGGTTTGCATGGAATTACATGTATTGTTTTCCGAGGTATTCTAATATGGTTTTTAGGGAATGACATGTATTGTGTTCTCCGAGGTATTCTCATATGGTTTGAAGTGAATTACATGTATTGAGTTCTCTGTGGTCTTCTCATATGGTTTGTAGGGAATTACATGTATTGAGTTCTCCGAGGTCTTCTCATATGGTTTGCATGGAATTACATGTATTAAGTTCTCCGAGATATTCTCATATGGTTTGCATGGAATTACATGTATTAAGTTTTCCGAGGTATTCTCATATGGAATTTAGGGAATGACATGTATTGTGTTCTCCGAGCTATTCTCATATGGTTTGCATAGAATTACATGTGTTGAGTTCTCCGAGGTATTCTCATATGGTTTGCATGCAATTACATGTATTGAGTTCTCTGAGGTATTCTCATATGGTTTGCATGGAATTACATGTATTGAGTTCTCTGAGGTCTTCACATATGGTTTGTAGGGAATTACATTTAATGAGTTCTCCGAGGTCTTCACATATGGTTTGTAGGGAATTACATGTATTGAGTTCTCTGAGGTCTTCTCGTACGGTTTGCATGGAATTACATGTATTGAGTTCTCCTTGGTATCCTCCTATGGTTTGCATGGAATTACATGTATTGAGTTCTCCGAGGTCTTCTCATATGGTTTGTAGGGAATTACATGTATTGAGTTCTCCATGGTCTTCTCATATGGTTTGTAGGGAATTACATGTAATGAGTTCTCCGAGGTCTTCTCATATGGTTTGTAGTGAATTACATGTATTGTGTTCTCCGAGGTATTCTCATATGGTTTGAAGTGAATTACATGTATTGAGTTCTCCGAGGTCTTCTCATATCGTTTGTAGGGAATTACATGTATTGAGTTCTCCGAGGTCTTTACATATGGTTTGTAGGGATTTACATGTATTGAGTTTTCCGAGGTCTTCTCATATGGTTTGTAGCGAATTACATGTATTGTGTTCTCCGAGGTATTCTCATATGGTTTGAAGTGAATTACATGTATTGAGTTCTCCGAGGTCTTTACATATGGTTTGTAGTGAATTACATGTATTGTGTTCTCCGAGGTGTTCTCATATGGTTTGAAGTGAATAACATGTATCGAGTTCTCCGAAGTCTTCTCATATGGTTTGTAGGGAATTACATGTATTGAGTTCTCCGAGGTCTTTACATATGGTTTGTAGGGAATTACATGTATTGTGTTCTCCGAGGTATTCTCATATGGTTTGAAGTGAATTACATGTATCGAGTTCTCCGAAGTCTTCTCATATGGTTTGTAGTGAATTACATGTATTGAGTTCCCTGCGGTCTTCTCATATGGTTTGTAGGGAATTACATGTATTGAGTTCTCCGAGATATTTTCATATGGTTTGCATGGAATAATATGTACTGAGTTTTCCGAGGTATTCTCATATGGTTTGTAGGGAATTACATGTATTGTGTTCTCCAAGGTCTTTTCATATGGTTTGTAGTGAATTACATGTATTGAGTTCTCTGTGGTCTTCTCATATGGTTTGTAGGGAATTACATGTATTGAGTTCTCCGAGGTCTTCTCATATGGTTTGCATGGAATTACATGTATTAAGTTCTCCGAGATATTCTCATATGGTTTGCATGGAATTACATGTATTAAGTTTTCCGAGGTATTCTCATATGGAATTTAGGGAATGACATGTATTGTGTTCTCCGAGCTATTCTCATATGGTTTGCATAGAATTACATGTGTTGAGTTCTCCGAGGTATTCTCATATGGTTTGCATGCAATTACATGTATTGAGTTCTCTGAGGTATTCTCATATGGTTTGCATGGAATTACATGTATTGAGTTCTCTGAGGTCTTCACATATGGTTTGTAGGGAATTACATTTAATGAGTTCTCCGAGGTCTTCACATATGGTTTGTAGGGAATTACATGTATTGAGTTCTCTGAGGTCTTCTCGTACGGTTTGCATGGAATTACATGTATTGAGTTCTCCTTGGTATCCTCCTATGGTTTGCATGGAATTACATGTATTGAGTTCTCCGAGGTCTTCTCATATGGTTTGTAGGGAATTACATGTATTGAGTTCTCCATGGTCTTCTCATATGGTTTGTAGGGAATTACATGTAATGAGTTCTCCGAGGTCTTCTCATATGGTTTGTAGGGAATTACATCTAATGAGTTCTCCAAGGTCTTTACTTATGGTTTGTAGGGAATTACATGTATTGAGTTCTCCGAGGTCTTCTCGTATGGTTTGCATGGAATTACATGTATTGAGTTCTCCGAGGTCTTCTCATATGGTTTGAAGTGAATTACATGTAATGAGTTCTCCGAGGTCTTCTCATATGGTTTGTAGGGAATTACATGTATTGAGTTCTACGAAGTCTTCTCATATTGTTTGAAGGGGATTACATGTATTGAGTTCTCCTAGGTCTTCTCATATGGTTTGTAGGGAATTACATGTATTGAGTTCTCTGAGGTCTTCTCATATGGTTTGTAGGGAATTACATGTATTGAGTTCTCCGAGGTCTTCTCATATGGTTTGCATGGAATTACATGTATTCAGTTCATAGAGGTCTTCTCATATGGTTTGCATGGAATTACATGTATTAAGTTCTCCGAGATATTCTCATATGGTTTGCATGGAATTACATGTATTGAGTTCTCCGAGGTATTCTCATATCGCTTGTAGGGAATTACATGTATTGTGTTCTTCGAAGTATTCGCATATGGTTTGCTTGGAATTACATGTATTGAGTTCTCCGAGGTCTTCTCATATGGTTTGTAGGGAATTACATGTATTGTGTTCTCCGAGGTATTCTCATATGGTTTCTCCATACATACCTCCATGGAATTACATGTATTGAGTTCTCCGACGTATCCTCCTATGGTTTGCATGGAATTACATATATTGAATTCTCCGAGGTCTTCTCATATGGTTTGTAGGGAATTACATGTAATGAGTTCTCCGAGGTCTTCTCATATCGTTTGAAGGGAATTACATGTATTGAGTTCTCCAACGTCTTCTCGTACGGTTTGCATGGAATTACATGTATTGAGTTCTCCGAGGTATCCTCCTATGGTTTGCATGGAATTACATGTATTGAGTCCTCCGATGTCTTCTCATATGGTTTGTAGGGAATTACATGTATTGAGTTCTCCATGGTCTTCTCATATGGTTTGTAGGAAATTACATGTATTAAGTTCTCCGAGATATTCTCATATGGTTTGCATGGAATTACATGTATTGTTTTCCGAGGTATTCTTATATGGTTTTTAGGGAATGACATGTATTGTGTTCTCCGAGGTATTCTCATATGGTTTGAAGTGAATTACATGTATTGAGTTCTCCGAGGTCTTTACATATGGTTTGTAGTGAATTACATGTATTGTGTTCTCCGAGGTGTTCTCATATGGTTTGAAGTGAATAACATGTATCGAGTTCTCCGAAGTCTTCTCATATGGTTTGTAGGGAATTACATGTATTGAGTTCTCCGAGGTCTTTACATATGGTTTGTAGGGAATTACATGTATTGTGTTCTCCGAGGTATTCTCATATGGTTTGAAGTGAATTACATGTATCGAGTTCTCCGAAGTCTTCTCATATGGTTTGTAGTGAATTACATGTATTGAGTTCCCTGCGGTCTTCTCATATGGTTTGTAGGGAATTAATATGTATTGAGTTCTCCGAGATATTTTCATATGGTTTGCATGGAATAATATGTACTGAGTTTTCCGAGGTATTCTCATATGGTTTGTAGGGAATTACATGTATTGTGTTCTCCAAGGTCTTTTCATATGGTTTGTAGTGAATTACATGTATTGAGTTCTCTGTGGTCTTCTCATATGGTTTGTAGGGAATTACATGTATTGAGTTCTCCGAGGTCTTCTCATATGGTTTGCATGGAATTACATGTATTAAGTTCTCCGAGATATTCTCATATGGTTTGCATGGAATTACATGTATTAAGTTTTCCGAGGTATTCTCATATGGAATTTAGGGAATGACATGTATTGTGTTCTCCGAGCTATTCTCATATGGTTTGCATAGAATTACATGTGTTGAGTTCTCCGAGGTATTCTCATATGGTTTGCATGCAATTACATGTATTGAGTTCTCTGAGGTATTCTCATATGGTTTGCATGGAATTACATGTATTGAGTTCTCTGAGGTCTTCACATATGGTTTGTAGGGAATTACATCTAATGAGTTCTCCGAGGTCTTCACATATGGTTTGTAGGGAATTACATGTATTGAGTTCTCTGAGGTCTTCTCGTACGGTTTGCATGGAATTACATGTATTGAGTTCTCCTTGGTATCCTCCTATGGTTTGCATGGAATTACATGTATTGAGTTCTCCGAGGTCTTCTCATATGGTTTGTAGGGAATTACATGTATTGAGTTCTCCATGGTCTTCTCATATGGTTTGTAGGGAATTACATGTAATGAGTTCTCCGAGGTCTTCTCATATGGTTTGTAGGGAATTACATCTAATGAGTTCTCCAAGGTCTTTACTTATGGTTTGTAGGGAATTACATGTATTGAGTTCTCCGAGGTCTTCTCGTATGGTTTGCATGGAATTACATGTATTGAGTTCTCCGAGGTCTTCTCATATGGTTTGAAGTGAATTACATGTAATGAGTTCTCCGAGGTCTTCTCATATGGTTTGTAGGGAATTACATGTATTGAGTTCTACGAAGTCTTCTCATATTGTTTGAAGGGGATTACATGTATTGAGTTCTCCTAGGTCTTCTCATATGGTTTGTAGGGAATTACATGTATTCAGTTCATAGAGGTCTTCTCATATGGTTTGCATGGAATTACATGTATTAAGTTCTCCGAGATATTCTCATATGGTTTGCATGGAATTACATATATTGAGTTCTCCGAGGTATTCTCATATCGCTTGTAGGGAATTACATGTATTGTGTTCTTCGAAGTATTCGCATATGGTTTGCTTGGAATTACATGTATTGAGTTCTCCGAGGTCTTCTCATATGGTTTGTAGGGAATTACATGTATTGTGTTCTCCGAGGTATTCTCATATGGTTTCTCCATACATACCTCCATGGAATTACATGTATTGAGTTCTCCGACGTATCCTCCTATGGTTTGCATGGAATTACATATATTGAATTCCCCGAGGTCTTCTCATATGGTTTGTAGGGAATTACATGTAATGAGTTCTCCGAGGTCTTCTCATATCGTTTGAAGGGAATTACATGTATTGAGTTCTCCAACGTCTTCTCGTACGGTTTGCATGGAATTACATGTATTGAGTTCTCCGAGGTATCCTCCTATGGTTTGCATGGAATTACATGTATTGAGTCCTCCGATGTCTTCTCATATGGTTTGTAGGGAATTACATGTATTGAGTTCTCCATGGTCTTCTCATATGGTTTGTAGGAAATTACATGTATTAAGTTCTCCGAGATATTCTCATATGGTTTGCATGGAATTACATGTATTGTTTTCCGAGGTATTCTTATATGGTTTTTAGGGAATGACATGTATTGTGTTCTCCGAGGTATTCTCATATGGTTTGAAGTGAATTACATGTATTGAGGTCTCCGAGGTCTTCTCATATCGTTTGTAGGGAATTACATGTATTGAGTTCTCCGAGGTCTTTACATATGGTTTGTAGGGATTTACATGTATTGAGTTTTCCGAGGTCTTCTCATATGGTTTGTAGGGAATTACATGTATTGTGTTCTCCGAGGTATTCTCATATGGTTTGAAGTGAATTACATGTATTGAGTTCTCCGAGGTCTTTACATATGGTTTGTAGTGAATTACATGTATTGTGTTCTCCGAGGTATTCTCATATGGTTTGAAGTGAATTACATGTATTGAGTTCTCCGAGGTCTTTACATATGGTTTGTAGGGATTTACATGTATTGAGTTTTCGGAGGTCTTCTCATATGGTTTGTAGGGAATTACATGTATTGTGTTCTCCGAGGTATTCTCATATGGTTTGAAGTGAATTACATGTATTGAGTTCTCCGAGGTCTTTACATATGGTTTGTAGTGAATTACATGTATTGTGTTCTCCGAGGTGTTCTCATATGGTTTGAAGTGAATAACATGTATCGAGTTCTCCGAAGTCTTCTCATATGGTTTGTAGGGAATTACATGTAATGAGTTCTCCGAGGTCTTTACATATGGTTTGTAGGGAATTACATGTATTGTGTTCTCCGAGGTATTCTCATATGGTTTGAAGTGAATTACATGTATCGAGTTCTCCGAAGTCTTCTCATATGGTTTGTAGTGAATTACATGTATTGAGTTCTCCGAAGTCTTCTCATATGGTTTGTAGGGAATTACATGTAATGAGTTCTCCGAGGTCTTTACATATGGTTTGTAGGGAATTACATGTATTGTGTTCTCCGAGGTATTCTCATATGGTTTGAAGTGAATTACATGTATCGAGTTCTCCGAAGTCTTCTCATATGGTTTGTAGGGAATTACATGTATTGAGTTCTCCGAGATATTTTCATATGGTTTGCATGGAATAATATGTACTGAGTTTTCCGAGGTATTCTCATATGGTTTGTAGGGAATTACATGTATTGTGTTCTCCAAGGTCTTTTCATATGGTTTGTAGTGAATTACATGTATTGAGTTCTCTGTGGTCTTCTCATATGGTTTGTAGGGAATTACATGTATTGAGTTCTCCGAGGTCTTCTCATATGGTTTGCATGGAATTACATGTATTAAGTTCTCCGAGATATTCTCATATGGTTTGCATGGAATTACATGTATTAAGTTTTCCGAGGTATTCTCATATGGAATTTAGGGAATGACATGTATTATGTTCTCCGAGCTATTCTCATATGGTTTGCATAGAATTACATGTGTTGAGTTCTCCGAGGTATTCTCATATGGTTTGCATGCAATTACATGTATTGAGTTCTCTGAGGTATTCTCATATGGTTTGCATGGAATTACATGTATTGAGTTCTCTGATGTCTTCACATATGGTTTGTAGGGAATTACATCTAATGAGTTCTCCGAGGTCTTCACATATGGTTTGTAGGGAATTACATGTATTGAGTTCTCTGAGGTCTTCTCGTACGGTTTGCATGGAATTACATGTATTGAGTTCTCCTTGGTATCCTCCTATGGTTTGCATGGAATTACATGTATTGAGTTCTCCGAGGTCTTCTCATATGGTTTGTAGGGAATTACATGTATTGAGTTCTCCATGGTCTTCTCATATGGTTTGTAGGGAATTACATGTAATGAGTTCTCCGAGGTCTTCTCATATGGTTTGTAGGGAATTACATCTAATGAGTTCTCCGAGGTCTTCACATATGGTTTGTAGGGAATTACATGTATTGAGTTCTCTGAGGCCTTCTCGTACGGTTTGCATGGAATTACATGTATTGAGTTCTCCTTGGTATCCTCCTATGGTTTGCATGGAATTACATGTATTGAGTCCTCCGATGTCTTCTCATATGGTTTGTAGGGAATTACATGTATTGAGTTCTCCATGGTCTTCTCATATGGTTTGTAGGAAATTACATGTATTAAGTTCTCCGAGATATTCTCATATGGTTTGCATGGAATTACATGTATTGTTTTCCGAGGTATTCTTATATGGTTTTTAGGGAATGACATGTATTGTGTTCTCCGAGGTATTCTCATATGGTTTGAAGTGAATTACATGTATTGAGTTCTCCGAAGTCTTCTCATATCGTTTGTAGGGAATTACATGTATTGAGTTCTCCGAGATCTTTACATATGGTTTGTAGGGATTTACATGTATTGTGTTCTCCGAGGTATTCTCATATGGTTTGAAGTGAATTACGTGTATCGAGTTCTCCGAAGTCTTCTCATATGGTTTGTAGGGAATTACATGTATTGAGTTCTCCGAGGTCTTTACATATGGTTTGTAGGGAATTACATGTATTGTGTTCTCCGAGGTATTCTCATATGGTTTGAAGAGAATTACATGTATTGAGTTCTCCGAGGACTTCTCATATGGTTTGTTGGGAATTACATGTATTGAGTGTTCTCCGGTCTTCTCATATGGTTTGTAGGGAATTACATGTATTGAGTTCTCCGAGGTCTTCTCATATGGTTTGAATGGAATTACACGTATTGAGTTCTCTGAAGTCTTCTCATATGGTTTGCATGGAATTACATGTATTAAGTTCTCCGAGATATTCTCATATGGTTTGCATGGAATTACATGTATTAAGTTTTCCGAGGTATTTTCATATGGTTTTTAGGGAATGACATGTATTGTGTTCTCCGAGGTATTCTCATATGGTTTGCATAGAATTACATGTATTGAGTTCTCCGAGGTATTCTCATATGGTTTGCATTCAATTACATGTATTGAGTTCTCTGAGGTCTTCACATATGGTTTGTAGGGAATTACATCTAATGAGTTCTCCGAGGTCTTCACATATGGTTTGTAGGGAATTACATGTATTGAGTTCTCTGAGGTCTTCTCGTACGGTTTGCATGGAATTACATGTATTGAGTTCTCCTTGGTATCCTCCTATGGTTTGCATGGAATTACATGTATTGAGTTCTCCGAGGTCTTCTCATATGGTTTGTCGGGAATTACATGTATTGAGTTCTCCAAGGTCTTTTCATATGATTTGTAGGGAATTACATGTATTGAGTTCTCCGGGGTCTTCTCATTTGGTTTGCATGGAATTACATGTATTAAGTTCTCCGAGGTCTTCTCTTATGGTTTGTAGGGAATTACATGTATTGTGTTCTCGAGGTATTCTCATATGGTTTGCATGGAATTACATGTATTGAGTTCTCCGAGGTATTCTCATATGGTTTGCATGCAATTACATGTATTGAGTTTTCTGAGGTATTCTCATATGGTTTGTAGGGAATTACATCTAATGAGTTCTCCGAGGTCTTCACATATGGTTTGTAGGGAATTACATGTATTGAGTTCTCTGAGGCCTTCTCGTATGGTTTGCATGGAATTACATGTATTGAGTTCTCCTTGGTATCCTCCTATGGTTTGCATGGAATTACATGTATTGAGTCCTCCGATGTCTTCTCATATGGTTTGTAGGGAATTACATGTATTGAGTTCTCCATGGTCTTCTCATAAGGTTTGTAGGAAATTACATGTATTAAGTTCTCCGAGATATTCTCATATGTTTTGCATGGAATTACATGTATTGTTTTCCGAGGTATTCTTATATGGTTTTTAGGGAATGACATGTATTGAGTTCTCCGAGGTCTTCTCATATCGTTTGTAGGGAATTACATGTATTGAGTTCTCCGAGGTCTTTACATATGGTTTGTAGGGATTTACATGTATTGAGTTTTCCGAGGTCTTCTCATATGGTTTGTAGGGAATTACATGTATTGTGTTCTCCGAGGTATTCTCATATGGTTTGAAGTGAATTACATGTATTGAGTTCTCCGAGGTCTTTACATATGGTTTGTAGTGAATTACATGTATTGTGTTCTCCGAGGTATTCTCATATGGTTTGAAGTGAATTACATGTATAGAGTTCTCCGAAGTCTTCTCATATGGTTTGTAGGGAATTACATGTATTGAGTTCTCCGAGGTCTTTACATATAGTTTGTAGGGAATTACATGTATTGTGTTGTCCGAGGTATTCTCATATGGTTTGTAGTGAATTACATGTATCGAGTTCTCCGAAGTCTTCTCATATGGTTTGTAGGGAATTACATGTATTGAGTTCCCTGTGGTCTTCTCATATGGTTTGTAGGGAATTACATGTATTGAGTTCTCCGAGATATTTTCATATGGTTTGCATGGAATAATATGTACTGAGTTTTCCGAGGTATTCTCATATGGTTTGTAGGGAATTACATGTATTGTGTTCTCCAAGGTCTTTTCATATGGTTTGTAGGGAATTACATGTATTGAGTTCTCTGCGGTCTTCTTATATGGTTTGTAGGGAATTACATGTATTGAGTTCTCCGAGGTCTTCTCATATGGTTTGCATGGAATTACATGTATTAAGTTCTCCGAGATATTCTCATATGGTTTGCATGGAATTACATGTATTAAGTTTTCCGAGGTATTCTCATATGGAATTTAGGGAATGACATGTATTGTGTTCTCCGAGCTATTCTCATATGGTTTGCATAGAATTACATGTATTGAGTTCTCCGAGGTATTCTCATATGGTTTGCAAGCAATTACATGTATTGAGTTCTCTGAGGTATTCTCATATGGTTTGTAGGGAATTACATGTAATGAGTTCTCCGAGGTATTCTCATATGGTTTGTAGGTAATTGCATGTAATGAGTTCTCCGAGGTATTCTCATATGGTTTGCATGGAATTACATGTATTGAGTTCTCCTTGGTATCCTCCTATGGTTTGCATGGAATTACATGTATTGAGTTCTCCGAGGTCTTCTCATATGGTTTGTAGGGAATTACATGTATTGAGTTCTCCAAGGTCTTTTCATATGATTTGTAGGGAATTACATGTATTGAGTTCTCCGGGGTCTTCTCATTTGGTTTGCATGGAATTACATGTATTAAGTTCTCCGAGGTCTTCTCTTATGGTTTGTAGGGAATTACATGTATTGTGTTCTCGAGGTATTCTCATATGGTTTGCATGGAATTACATGTATTGAGTTCTCCGAGGTATTCTCATATGGTTTGCATGCAATTACATGTATTGAGTTTTCTGAGGTATTCTCATATGGTTTGTAGGGAATTACATCTAATGAGTTCTCCGAGGTCTTCACATATGGTTTGTAGGGAATTACATGTATTGAGTTCTCTGAGGCCTTCTCGTATGGTTTGCACGGAATTACATGTATTGAGTTCTCCTTGGTATCCTCCTATGGTTTGCATGGAATTACATGTATTGAGTCCTCCGATGTCTTCTCATATGGTTTGTAGGGAATTACATGTATTGAGTTCTCCATGGTCTTCTCATATGGTTTGTAGGAAATTACATGTATTAAGTTCTCCGAGATATTCTCATATGTTTTGCATGGAATTACATGTATTGTTTTCCGAGGTATTCTTATATGGTTTTTAGGGAATGACATGTATTGAGTTCTCCGAGGTCTTCTCATATCGTTTGTAGGGAATTACATGTATTGAGTTCTCCGAGGTCTTTACATATGGTTTGTAGGGATTTACATGTATTGAGTTTTCCGAGGTCTTCTCATATGGTTTGTAGGGAATTACATGTATTGTGTTCTCCGAGGTATTCTCATATGGTTTGAAGTGAATTACATGTATTGAGTTCTCCGAGGTCTTTACATATGGTTTGTAGTGAATTACATGTATTGTGTTCTCCGAGGTATTCTCATATGGTTTGAAGTGAATTACATGTATAGAGTTCTCCGAAGTCTTCTCATATGGTTTGTAGGGAATTACATGTATTGAGTTCTCCGAGGTCTTTACATATAGTTTGTAGGGAATTACATGTATTGTGTTGTCCGAGGTATTCTCATATGGTTTGTAGTGAATTACATGTATCGAGTTCTCCGAAGTCTTCTCATATGGTTTGTAGGGAATTACATGTATTGAGTTCCCTGTGGTCTTCTCATATGGTTTGTAGGGAATTACATGTATTGAGTTCTCCGAGATATTTTCATATGGTTTGCATGGAATAATATGTACTGAGTTTTCCGAGGTATTCTCATATGGTTTGTAGGGAATTACATGTATTGTGTTCTCCAAGGTCTTTTCATATGGTTTGTAGGGAATTACATGTATTGAGTTCTCTGCGGTCTTCTCATATGGTTTGTAGGGAATTACATGTATTGAGTTCTCCGAGGTCTTCTCATATGGTTTGCATGGAATTACATGTATTAAGTTCTCCGAGATATTCTCATATGGTTTGCATGGAATTACATGTATTAAGTTTTCCGAGGTATTCTCATATGGAATTTAGGGAATGACATGTATTGTGTTCTCCGAGCTATTCTTATATGGTTTGCATAGAATTACATGTATTGAGTTCTCCGAGGTATTCTCATATGGTTTGCATGCAATTACATGTATTGAGTTCTCTGAGGTATTCTCATATGGTTTGCATGGAATTACATGTACTGAGTTCTCTGAGGTCTTCACATATGGTTTGTAGGGAATTACATCTAATGAGTTCTCCGAGGTCTTTACATATGGATTGTAGGGAATTACATGTATTGAGTTCTCTGAGGTCTTCTCGTACGGTTTGCATGGAATTACATGTATTGAGTTCTTCTTGGTATCCTCCTATGGTTTGCATGGAATTACATGTATTGAGTTCTCCGAGGTCTTCTCATATGGTTTGTAGGGAATTACATGTATTGAGTTCTCCATGGTCTTCTCATATGGTTTGTAGGGAATTACATGTAATGAGTTCTCCGAGGTCTTCTCATATGGTTTGTAGGGAATTACATCTAATGAGTTCTCCAAGGTCTTTACTTATGGTTTGTAGGGAATTACATGTATTGAGTTCTCCGAGGTCTTCTCGTACGGTTTGCATGGAATTACATGTATTGAGTTCTCCGAGGTCTTCTCATATGTTTTGAAGTGAATTACATGTATTGAGTTCTCCGAGGTCTTCTCATATGGTTTGTAGGGAATTACATGTATTGAGTTCTACGAAGTCTTCTCATATTGTTTGAAGGGGATTACATGTATTGAGTTCTCCTAGGTCTTCTCATATGGTTTGTAGGGAATTACATGTATTGAGTTCTCTGAGGTCTTCTCATATGGTTTGTAGGGAATTACATGTATTGAGTTCTCCGAGGTCTTCTCATATGGTTTGCATGGAATTACATGTATTCAGTTCATAGAGGTCTTCTTATATGGTTTGCATTGAATTACATGTATTAAGTTCTCCGAGATATTCTCATATGGTTTGCATGGAATTACATGTATTGAGTTCTCCGAGGTATTCTCATCTCGCTTGTAGGGAATTACATGTATTGTGTTCTTCGAAGTATTCGCATATGGTTTGCTTGGAATTACATGTATTGAGTTCTCCGAGGTCTTCTCATATGGTTTGTAGGGAATTACATGTATTGTGTTCTCCGAGGTATTCTCATATGGTTTCTCCATACATACCTCCATGGAATTACATGTGTTGAGTTCTCCGACGTATCCTCCTATGGTTTGCATGGAATTACATATATTGAATTCCCCGAGGTCTTCTCATATGGTTTGTAGGGAATTACATGTAATGAGTTCTCCGAGGTCTTCTCATATGGTTTGTAGTGAATTACATCTAATGAGTTCTCCGAGGTCTTGACATATGGTTTGTAGGGGATTACATGTAATGAGTTCTCCGAGGTCTTCTCATATGGTTTGAAGGGAATTACATGTATTGAGTTCTCCGACGTCTTCTCATATGGTTTGAAGGGAATTACATGTATTGAGTTCTCTGAGGTCTTCTCATATGGTTTGTAGGGAATTACATGTATTGTGTTTTCCCGAGGTCTTCTCATATGGTTTGAAGGGAATTACATGTATTGAGTTCTCCGAGGTCTTCTCATATGGTTTGTAGGGAATTACATGTATTGAGTTCTCCAAGGTCTTTTCATATGGTTTGTAGGTAATTACATGTATTGAGTTCTCCGGGGTCTTCTCATTTGGTTTGCATGGAATTACATGTATTAAGTTCTCCGAGGTCTTCTCTTAAGGTTGGTAGGGAATTACATGTATTGTGTTCTCGAGGTATTCTCATATGGTTTGCATGGAATTACATGTATTCAGTTCTCCGAGGTATTCTCATATGGTTTGCATGCAATTACATGTATTGAGTTTTCTGAGGTATTCTCATATGGTTTGCAAGGAATTACATGTATTGAGTTCTCCGAAGTCTTCTCATATGGTTTGTAGGGAATTACATCTAATGAGTTCTCCGAGGTCTTCACATATGCTTTGTAGGGAATTACATGTATTGAGTTCTCTGAGGCCTTCTCGTACGGTTTGCATGGAATTACATGTATTGAGTTCTCCTTGGTATCCTCCTATGGTTTGCATGGAATTACATGTATTGAGTCCTCCGATGTCTTCTCATATGGTTTGTAGGGAATTACATGTATTGAGTTCTCCATGGTCTTCTCATATGGTTTGTAGGAAATTACATGTATTAAGTTCTCCGAGATATTCTCATATGGTTTGCATGGAATTACATGTATTGTTTTCCGAGGTATTCTTATATGGTTTTTAGGGAATGACATGTATTGTGTTCTCCGAGGTATTCTCCTATGGTTTGAAGTGAATTACATGTATTGAGTTCTCCGAAGTCTTCTCATATCGTTTGTAGGGAATTACATGTATTGAGTTCTCCGAGGTCTTTACATATGGTTTGTAGGGATTTACATGTATTGACTTTTCCGAGGTCTTCTCATATGGTTTGTAGGGAATTACATGTATTGTGTTCTCCGAGGTATTCTCATATGGTTTGAAGTGAATTACATGTATTGAGTTCTCCGAGGTCTTTACATATGGTTTGTAGTGAATTACATGTATTGTGTTCTCCGAGGTATTCTCATATGGTTTGAAGTGAATTACATGTATCGAGTTCTCCGAAGTCTTCTCATATGGTTTGTAGGGAATTACATGTATTGAGTTCTCCGAGGTCTTTACATATGGTTTGTAGGGAATTACATGTATTGTGTTCTCCGAGGTATTCTGATATGGTTTGAAGTGAATTACATGTATTGAGTTCTCCGAGGTCTTCTCATATGGTTTGTAGGGAATTACATGTATTGAGTTCTCCGAGGTCTTCTCATATGGTTTGAATGGAATTACACGTATTGAGTTCTCTGAAGTCTTCTCATATGGTTTGCATGGAATTACATGTATTAAGTTCTCCGAGATATTCTCATATGGTTTGCATGGAATTACATGTATTAAGTTTTCCGAGGTATTCTCATATGGTTTTTAGGGAATGACATGTATTGTGTTCTCCGAGGTATTCTAATATGGTTTGCATAGAATTACATGTATTGAGTTCTCCGAGGTATTCTCATATGGTTTGCATTCAATTACATGTATTGAGTTCTCTGAGGTCTTCACATATGGTTTGTAGGGAATTACATGTATTGAGTTCTCCGAGGTCTTCTCATATGGTTTGCATGGAATTACATGTATTCTGTTCATAGAGGTCTTCTCATATGGTTTGCATGGAATTACATGTATTAAGTTCTCCGAGATATTATCATATGGTTTGCATGGAATTACATGTATTGAGTTCTCCGAGGTATTCTCATATCGCTTGTAGGGAATTACATGTATTGTGTTCTTCGAAGTATTCGCATATGGTTTGCTTGGAATTACATGTATTGAGTTCTCCGAGGTCTTCTCATATGGTTTGTAGGGAATTACATGTATTGTGTTCTCCGAGGTATTCTCATATGGTTTCTCCATACATACCTCCATGGAATTACATGTATTGAGTTCTCCGACGTATCCTCCTATGGTTTGCATGGAATTACATATATTGAATTCCCCGAGGTCTTCTCATATGGTTTGTAGGGAATTACATGTAATGAGTTCTCCGAGGTCTTCTCATATCGTTTGAAGGGAATTACATGTATTGAGTTCTCCAAGGTCTTCTCATATGGTTTGCATGGAATTACATGTATTGAGTTCTCCAGGGTCTTCTCATATGGTTTGTAGTGAATTACATCTAATGAGTTCTCCGAGGTCTTCACATATGGTTTGTAGGGAATTACATGTATTGAGTTCTCCGAGGTCTTCTCGTACGGTTTGCATGGAATTACATGTATTGAGTTCTCCGAGGTATCCTCCTATCGTTTGCATGGAATTACATATATTGAGTTCCCTGAGGTCTTCTCATATGGTTTGTAGGGGATTACATGTAATGAGTTCTCCGAGGTCTTCTCATATGGTTTGAAGGGAAATACATGTATTGAGTTCTCCGAGGTCTTCTCATATGGCTTGAAGGGAATTACATGTATTGAGTTCTCTGAGGTCTTCTCATATGGTTTGTAGGGAATTACATGTATTGTGTTTTCCCGAGGTCTTCTCATATGCTTTGAAGGGAATTACATGTATTGAGTTCTCCGAGGTCTTCTCATATGGTTTGTAGGGAACTACATGTATTGAGTTCTCCAAGGTCTTTTCATATGGTTTGTAGGGAATTACATGTATTGAGTTCTCCGAGGTATTCTCATATGGTTTGCATGCAATTACATGTATTGAGTTTTCTGAGGTATTCTCATATGGTTTGCAAGGAATTACATGTATTGAGTTCTTCGAAGTCTTCTCATATGGTTTGTAGGGAATTACATCTAATGAGTTCTCCGAGGTCTTCACATATGGTTTGTAGGGAATTACATGTATTGAGTTCTCTGAGGCCTTCTCGTACGGTTTGCATGGAATTACATGTATTGAGTTCTCCTTGGTATCCTCCTATGGTTTGCATGGAATTACATGTATTGAGTCCTCCGATGTCTTCTCATATGGTTTGTAGGGAATTACATGTATTGAGTTCTCCATGGTCTTCTCATATGGTTTGTAGGAAATTACATGTATTAAGTTCTCCGAGATATTCTCATATGGTTTGCATGGAATTACATGTATTGTTTTCCGAGGTATTCTTATATGGTTTTTAGGGAATGACATGTATTGTGTTCTCCGAGGTATTCTCCTATGGTTTGAAGTGAATTACATGTATTGAGTTCTCCGAAGTCTTCTCATATCGTTTGTAGGGAATTACATGTATTGAGTTCTCCGAGGTCTTTACATATGGTTTGTAGGGATTTACATGTATTGACTTTTCCGAGGTCTTCTCATATGGTTTGTAGGGAATTACATGTATTGTGTTCTCCGAGGTATTCTCATATGGTTTGAAGTGAATTACATGTATTGAGTTCTCCGAGGTCTTTACATATGGTTTGTAGTGAATTACATGTATTGTGTTCTCCGAGGTATTCTCATATGGTTTGAAGTGAATTACATGTATCGAGTTCTCCGAAGTCTTCTCATATGGTTTGTAGGGAATTACATGTATTGAGTTCTCCGAGGTCTTTACATATGGTTTGTAGGGAATTACATATATTGTGTTCTCCGAGGTATTCTGATATGGTTTGAAGTGAATTACATGTATTGAGTTCTCCGAGGTCTTCTCATATGGTTTGTTGGGAATTACATGTATTGAGTGCTCTCCGGTCTTCTCATATGGTTTGTAGGGAATTACATGTATTGAGTTCTCCGAGGTCTTCTCATATGGTTTGAATGGAATTACACGTATTGAGTTCTCTGAAGTCTTCTCATATGGTTTGCATGGAATTACATGTATTAAGTTCTCCGAGATATTCTCATATGGTTTGCATGGAATTACATGTATTAAGTTTTCCGAGGTATTCTCATATGGTTTTTAGGGAATGACATGTATTGTGTTCTCCGAGGTATTCTCATATGGTTTGCATAGAATTACATGTATTGAGTTCTCCGAGGTATTCTCATATGGTTTGCATTCAATTACATGTATTGAGTTCTCTGAGGTCTTCACATATGGTTTGTAGGGAATTACATGTATTGAGTTCTCCGAGGTCTTCTCATATGGTTTGCATGGAATTACATGTATTCTGTTCATAGAGGTCTTCTCATATGGTTTGCATGGAATTACATGTATTAAGTTCTCCGAGATATTCTCATATGGTTTGCATGGAATTACATGTATTGAGTTCTCCGAGGTATTCTCATATTGCTTGTAGGGAATTACATGTATTGTGTTCTTCGAAGTATTCGCATATGGTTTGCTTGGAATTACATGTATTGAATTCTCCGAGGTCTTCTCATATGGTTTGTAGGGAATTACATGTATTGTGTTCTCCGAGGTATTCTCATATGGTTTCTCCATACATACCTCCATGGAATTACATGTATTGAGTTCTCCGACGTATCCTCCTATGGTTTGCATGGAATTACATATATTGAATTCCCCGAGGTCTTCTCATATGGTTTGTAGGGAATTACATGTAATGAGTTCTCCGAGGTCTTCTCATATCGTTTTAAGGGAATTACATGTATTGAGTTCTCCGAGGTATCCTCCTATCATTTGCATGGAATTACATATATTGAGTTCCCTGAGGTCTTCTCATATGGTTTGTAGGGGATTACATGTAATGAGTTCTCCGAGGTCTTCTCATATGGTTTGAAGGGAAATACATGTATTGAGTTCTCCGAGGTCTTCTCATATGGCTTGAAGGGAATTACATGTATTGAGTTCTCTGAGGTCTTCTCATATGGTTTGTAGGGAATTACATGTATTGAGTGCTCTCCGGTCTTCTCATATGGTTTGTAGGGAATTACATGTATTGAGTTCTCCGAGGTCTTCTCATATGGTTTGAATGGAATTACACGTATTGAGTTCTCTGAAGTCTTCTCATATGGTTTGCATGGAATTACATGTATTAAGTTCTCCGAGATATTCTCATATGGTTTGCATGGAATTACATGTATTAAGTTTTCCGAGGTATTCTCATATGGTTTTTAGGGAATGACATGTATTGTGTTCTCCGAGGTATTCTCATATGGTTTGCATAGAATTACATGTATTGAGTTCTCCGAGGTATTCTCATATGGTTTGCATTCAATTACATGTATTGAGTTCTCTGAGGTCTTCACATATGGTTTGTAGGGAATTACATGTATTGAGTTCTCCGAGGTCTTCTCATATGGTTTGCATGGAATTACATGTATTCTGTTCATAGAGGTCTTCTCATATGGTTTGCATGGAATTACATGTATTAAGTTCTCCGAGATATTCTCATATGGTTTGCATGGAATTACATGTATTGAGTTCTCCGAGGTATTCTCATATTGCTTGTAGGGAATTACATGTATTGTGTTCTTCGAAGTATTCGCATATGGTTTGCTTGGAATTACATGTATTGAATTCTCCGAGGTCTTCTCATATGGTTTGTAGGGAATTACATGTATTGTGTTCTCCGAGGTATTCTCATATGGTTTCTCCATACATACCTCCATGGAATTACATGTATTGAGTTCTCCGACGTATCCTCCTATGGTTTGCATGGAATTACATATATTGAATTCCCCGAGGTCTTCTCATATGGTTTGTAGGGAATTACATGTAATGAGTTCTCCGAGGTCTTCTCATATCGTTTGAAGGGAATTACATGTATTGAGTTCTCCGAGGTATCCTCCTATCATTTGCATGGAATTACATATATTGAGTTCCCTGAGGTCTTCTCATATGGTTTGTAGGGGATTACATGTAATGAGTTCTCCGAGGTCTTCTCATATGGTTTGAAGGGAAATACATGTATTGAGTTCTCCGAGGTCTTCTCATATGGCTTGAAGGGAATTACATGTATTGAGTTCTCTGAGGTCTTCTCATATGGTTTGTAGGGAATTACATGTATTGTGTTTTCCCGAGGTCTTCTCATATGCTTTGAAGGGAATTACATGTATTGAGTTCTCCGAGGTCTTCTCATATGGTTTGTAGGGAACTACATGTATTGAGTTCTCCAAGGTCTTTTCATATGGTTTGTAGGGAATTACATGTATTGAGTTCTCCGAGGTATTCTCATATGGTTTGCATGCAATTACATGTATTGAGTTTTCTGAGGTATTCTCATATGGTTTGCAAGGAATTACATGTATTGAGTTCTCCGAAGTCTTCTCATATGGTTTGTAGGGAATTACATCTAATGAGTTCTCCAAGGTCTTCACATATGGTTTGTAGGGAATTACATGTATTGAGTTCTCTGAGGCCTTCTCGTACGGTTTGCATGGAATTACATGTATTGAGCTCTCCTTGGTATCCTCCTATGGTTTGCATGGAATTACATGTATTGAGTCCTCCGATGTCTTCTCATATGGTTTGTAGGGAATTACATGTATTGAGTTCTCCATGGTCTTCTCATATGGTTTGTAGGAAATTACATGTATTAAGTTCTCCGAGATATTCTCATATGGTTTGCATGGAATTACATGTATTGTTTTCCGAGGTATTCTTATATGGTTTTTAGGGAATGACATGTATTGTGTTCTCCGAGGTATTCTCATATGGTTTGAAGTGAATTACATGTATTGAGTTCTCCGAAGTCTTCTCATATCGTTTGTAGGGAATTACATGTATTGAGTTCTCCGAGGTCTTTACATATGGTTTGTAGGGATTTACATGTATTGAGTTTTCCGAGGTCTTCTCATATGGTTTGTAGGGAATTACATGTATTGTGTTCTCCGAGGTATTCTCATATGGTTTGAAGTGAATTACATGTATTGAGTTCTCCGAGGTCTTTACATATGGTTTGTAGGGAATTACATGTATTGTGTTCTCCGAGGTATTCTCATATGGTTTGAAGTGAATTACATGTATTGAGTTCTCCGAGGTCTTCTCATATGGTTTGTTGGGAATTACATGTATTGAGTGCTCTCCGGTCTTCTCATATGGTTTGTAGGGAATTACATGTATTGAGTTCTCCGAGGTCTTCTCATATGGTTTGAATGGAATTACACGTATTGAGTTCTCTGAAGTCTTCTCATATGATTTGCATGGAATTACATGTATTAAGTTCTCCGAGATATTCTCATATGGTTTGCATGGAATTACATGTATTAAGTTTTCCGAGGTATTCTCATATGGTTTTTAGGGAATGACATGTATTGTGTTCTCCGAGGTATTCTCATATGGTTTGCATAGAATTACATGTATTGAGTTCTCCGAGGTATTCTCATATGGTTTGCATTCAATTACATGTATTGAGTTCTCTGAGGTATTCTCATATGGTTTGCATGGAATTACATGTATTGAGTTCTCTGAGGTCTTCTCATATGGTTTGTAGGGAATTACATGTAATGAGTTCTCCGAGGTCTTCACATATGGTTTGTAGGGAATTACATGTATTGAGTTCTCTGAGGTCTTCTCGTACGGTTTGCATGGAATTACATGTATTGAGTTCTCCTTGGTATCCTCCTATGGTTTGCATGGAATTACATGTATTGAGTTCTCCGAGGTCTACTCATATGGTTTGTAGAGAATTACATGTATTGAGTTCTCCATGGTCTTCTCATATGGTTTGTAGGGAATTACATGTATTGAGTTCTCCAAGGTCTTTTCATATGGTTTGTAGGGAATTACATGTATTGAGTTCTCCGGGGTCTTCTCATATGGTTTGCAAGGAATTACATGTAATGAGTTCTCCGAGGTCTTCTCATATGGTTTGTAGGGAATTACATCCTATGAGTTCTCCAAGGTCTTTACATATGGTTTGTAGGGAATTACATGTATTGAGTTCTCCGAGGTCTTCTCGTACGGTTTGCATGGAATTACATGTATTGAGCTCTCCGAGGTCTTCTCATATGGTTTGAAGTGAATTACATGTATTGAGTTCTCCGAGGTCTTCTCATATGATTTGTAGGGAATTACATGTATTGAGTTCTACGAAGTCTTCTCATATTGTTTGAAGGGGATTACATGTATTGAGTTCTCCTAGTTCTTCTCATATGGTTTGTAGGAAATTACATGTATTATGTTCTCCGAGATATTCTCATATGGTTTGCATGGAATTACATGTATTGTTTTCCGAGGTATTCTTATATGGTTTTTAGGGAATGACATGTATTGTGTTCTCCGAGGTATTCTCATATGGTTTGAAGTGAATTACATGTATTGAGTTCTCCGAAGTCTTCTCATATCGTTTGTAGGGAATTACATGTATTGAGTTCTCCGAGGTCTTTACATATGGTTTGTAGGGATTTACATGTATTGAGTTTTCCGAGGTCTTCTCATATGGTTTGTAGGGAATTACATGTATTGTGTTCTCCGAGGTATTCTCATATGGTTTGAAGTGAATTACATGTATTGAGTTCTCCGAGGTCTTTACATATGGTTTGTAGTGAATTACATGTATTGTGTTCTCCGAGGTATTCTCATATGGTTTGAAGTGAATTACATGTATCGAGTTCTCCGAAGTCTTCTCATGTGGTTTGTAGGGAATTACATGTATTGAGTTCTCCGAGGTCTTTACATATGGTTTGTAGGGAATTACATGTATTGTGTTCTCCGAGGTATTCTCATATGGTTTGAAGTGAATTACATGTATTGAGTTCTCCGAGGTCTTCTCATATGGTTTGTTGGGAATTACATGTATTGAGTGCTCTCCGGTCTTCTCATATGGTTTGTAGGGAATTACATGTATTGAGTTCTCCGAGGTCTTCTCATATGGTTTGAATGGAATTACACGTATTGAGTTCTCTGAAGTCTTCTCATATGATTTGCATGGAATTACATGTATTAAGTTCTCCGAGATATTCTCATATGGTTTGCATGGAATTACATGTATTAAGTTTTCCGAGGTATTCTCATATGGTTTTTAGGGAATGACATGTATTGTGTTCTCCGAGGTATTCTCATATGGTTTGCATAGAATTACATGTATTGAGTTCTCCGAGGTATTCTCATATGGTTTGCATTCAATTACATGTATTGAGTTCTCTGAGGTATTCTTATATGGTTTGCATGGAATTACATGTATTGAGTTCTCTGAGGTCTTCTCATATGGTTTGTAGGGAATTACATGTAATGAGTTCTCCGAGGTCTTCACATATGGTTTGTAGGGAATTACATGTATTGAGTTCTCTGAGGTCTTCTCGTACGGTTTGCATGGAATTACATGTATTGAGTTCTCCTTGGTATCCTCATATGGTTTGCATGGAATTACATGTATTGAGTTCTCCGAGGTCTACTCATATGCTTTGTAGGGAATTACATGTATTGAGTTCTCCATGGTCTTCTCATATGGTTTGTAGGGAATTACATGTATTGAGTTCTCCAAGGTCTTTTCATATGGTTTGTAGGGAATTACATGTATTGAGTTCTCCGGGGTCTTCTCATATGGTTTGCAAGGAATTACATGTATTGAGTTCTCCATGGTCTTCTCATATGGTTTGTAGGGAATTACATGTATTGAGTTCTCCGGGGTCTTCTCATATGGTTTGTAGGGAATTACATGTATTGAGTTCTCCGAGGTCTTCTCGTACGGTTTGCATGGAATTACATGTATTGAGCTCTCCGAGGTCTTCTCATATGGTTTGAAGTGAATTACATGTATTGAGTTCTCCGAGGTCTTCTCATATGATTTGTAGGGAATTACATGTATTGAGTTCTACGAAGTCTTCTCATATTGTTTGAAGGGGATTACATGTATTGAGTTTTCCTAGGTATTCTCATATGGTTTGTAGGAAATTACATGTATTGAGTTCTCTGAGGTCTTCTCATATGGTTTGCATGGAATTACATGTATTGAGTTCTCCAGGGTCTTCTCATATGGTCTTCTCATATGGTTTGTAGGGAATTACATGTATTGAGTTCTCCGAGGTCTTTACATATGGTTTGTAGGGAATGACATGTATTGAGTTCTCCGAGGTCTTCTCATATGGTTTGTAGGGAATTACATGTATTGAGTTCTCCGAGGTCTTCTCATATGGTTTGAAGGGAATTACATGTATTGAGTTCTGCGAGGTCTTCTCATATGGTTTGAAGGGAATTACATGTATTGAGTTCTCCGAGGTCTTCTCATATGGTTTGAAGTGAATTACATGTATTGAGTTCTCCGAGGTCTTCTCATATGGTTTGTAGGGAATTACATGTATTGAGTTCTACAAAGTCTTCTCATATGGTTTGAAGGGAATTACATGTATTGAGCTCTCCGAGGACTTCTCATATGGTTTGAAGTGAATTACATGTATTGAGTTCTCCGATGTCTTCTCATATGATTTGTAGTGAATTACATGTATTGAGTTCTACGATGTCTTCTCATATTGTTTGAAGGGGATTACATGTATTGAGTTCTCCTAGGTCTTCTCATATGGTTTGTAGGGAATTACATGTATTGAGTTCTCTGAGGTCTTCTCATATGTTTTGCAGGGAATTACATGTATTGAGTTCTCCGAGGTCTTCTCATATGGTTTGCATGGAATTACATGTATTCAGTTCATAGAGGTCTTCTCATATGGTTTGCGTGGAATTACATGTATTAAGTTTTCCGAGATATTCTCATATGGTTTGCATGGAATTACATGTATTGAGTTACCCGAGGTATTCTCATATCGCTTGTAGGGAATTACATGTATTGTGTTCTTCGAGGTATTCGCATATGGTTTGCTTGGAATTACATGTATTGAGTTCTCCGAGGTCTTCTCATATGGTTTGTAGGGAATTACATGTATTGTGTTCTCCGAGGTATTCTCATATAGTTTCTCCATTCATACCTCCAGGGAATTACATGTATTGAGTTCTCCGACGTATCCTCCTATGGTTTGCATGGAATTACATATATTGAATTCCCTGAGGTCTTCTCATATGGTTTGTAGGGAATTACATGTAATGAGTTCTCCGAGGTCTTCTCATATCGTTTGAAATGAATTACATGTATTGAGTTCTCCAAGGTCTTCTCATATGGTTTGCATGGAATTACATGTATTGAGTTCTCCGAGGTATTCTCATATCGCTTGTAGGGAATTACATGTATTGTGTTCTTCGAAGTATTCGCATATGGTTTGCTTGGAATTACATGTATTGAGTTCTCCGAGGTCTTCTCATATGGTTTGTAGGGAATTACATGTATTGTGTTCTCCGAGGTATTCTCATATGGTTTCTCCATACATACCTCTATGGAATTACATGTATTGAGTTCTCCGACGTATCCTCCTATGGTTTGCATGGAATTACATATATTGAATTCCCCGAGGTCTTCTCATATGGTTTGTAGGGAATTACATGTAATGAGTTCTCCGAGGTCTTCTCATATCGTTTGAAGGGAATTACATGTATTGAGTTCTCCAACGTCTTCTCGTACGGTTTGCATAGAATTACATGTATTGAGTTCACCGAGGTATCCTCCTATGGTTTGCATGGAATTACATGTATTGAGTCCTCCGATGTCTTCTCATATGGTTTGTAGGGAATTACATGTATTGAGTTCTCCATGGTCTTCTCATATGGTTTGTAGGAAATTACATGTATTAAGTTCTCCGAGATATTCTCATATGGTTTGCATGGAATTACATGTATTGTTTTCCGAGGTATTCTTATATGGTTTTTAGGGAATGACATGTATTGTGTTCTCCGAGGTATTCTCATATGGTTTGAAGTGAATTACATGTATTGAGGTCTCCGAGGTCTTCTCATATCGTTTGTAGGGAATTACATGTATTGAGTTCTCCGAGGTCTTTACATATGGTTTGTAGGGATTTACATGTATTGAGTTTTCCGAGGTCTTCTCATATGGTTTGTAGGGAATTACATGTATTGTGTTCTCCGAGGTATTCTCATATGGTTTGAAGTGAATTACATGTATTGAGTTCTCCGAGGTCTTTACATATGGTTTGTAGCGAATTACATGTATTGTGTTCTCCGAGGTATTCTCATATGGTTTGAAGTGAATTACATGTATTGAGTTCTCCGAGGTCTTCTCATATCGTTTGTAGGGAATTACATGTATTGTGTTCTCCAAGGTCTTTTCATATGGTTTGTAGTGAATTACATGTATTGAGTTCTCTGTGGTCTTCTCATATGGTTTGTAGGGAATTACATGTATTGAGTTCTCCGAGGTCTTCTCATATGGTTTGCATGTAATTACATGTATTAAGTTCTCCGAGATATTCTCATATGGTTTGCATGGAATTACATGTATTAAGTTTTCCGAGGTATTCTCATATGGAATTTAGGGAATGACATGTATTATGTTCTCCGAGCTATTCTCATATGGTTTGCATAGAATTACATGTGTTGAGTTCTCCGAGGTATTCTCATATGGTTTGCATGCAATTACATGTATTGAGTTCTCTGAGGTATTCTCATATGGTTTGCATGGAATTACATGTATTGAGTTCTCTGAGGTCTTCACATATGGTTTGTAGGGAATTACATCTAATGAGTTCTCCGAGGTCTTCACATATGGTTTGTAGGGTATTACATGTATTGAGTTCTCTGAGGTCTTCTCGTACGGTTTGCATGGAATTACATGTATTGACTTCTCCTTGGTATCCTCCTATGGTTTGCATGGAATTACATGTATTGAGTTCTACGAGGTCTTCTCATATGGTTTGTAGGGAATTACATGTATTGAGTTCTCCATGGTCTTCTCATATGGTTTGTAGGGAATTACATGTAATGAGTTCTCTGAGGTCTTCTCATATGGTTTGTAGGGAATTACATCTAATGAGTTCTCCAAGGTCTTTACTTATGGTTTGTAGGGAATTACATGTATTGAGTTCTCCGAGGTCTTCTCGTACGGTTTGCATGGAATTACATGTATTGAGTTCGCCGAGGTCTTCTCATATGGTTTGAAGTGAATTACATGTAATGAGTTCTCCGAGGTCTTTACATATGGTTTGTAGTGAATTACATGTATTGTGTTCTCCGAGGTGTTCTCATATGGTTTGAAGTGAATAACATGTATCGAGTTCTCCGAAGTCTTCTCATATGGTTTGTAGGGAATTACATGTATTGAGTTCTCCGAGGTCTTTACATATGGTTTGTAGGGAATTACATGTATTGTGTTCTCCGAGGTATTCTCATATGGTTTGAAGTGAATTACATGTATCGAGTTCTCCGACGTCTTCTCATATGGTTTGTAGTGAATTACATGTATTGAGTTCCCTGCGGTCTTCTCATATGGTTTGTAGGGAATTACATGTATTGAGTTCTCCGAGATATTTTCATATGGTTTGCATGGAATAATATGTACTGAGTTTTCCGAGGTATTCTCATATGGTTTGTAGGGAATTACATGTATTGTGTTCTCCAAGGTCTTTTCATATGGTTTGTAGTGAATTACATGTATTGAGTTCTCTGTCGTCTTCTCATATGGTTTGTAGGGAATTACATGTATTGAGTTCTCCGAGGTCTTCTCATATGGTTTGCATGTAATTACATGTATTAAGTTCTCCGAGATATTCTCATATGGTTTGCATGGAATTACATGTATTAAGTTTTCCGAGGTATTCTCATATGGAATTTAGGGAATGACATGTATTATGTTCTCCGAGCTATTCTCATATGGTTTGCATAGAATTACATGTGTTGAGTTCTCCGAGGTATTCTCATATGGTTTGCATGGAATTACATGTATTGAGTTCTCTGAGGTATTCTCATATGGTTTGCATGGAATTACATGTATTGAGTTCTCTGAGGTCTTCACATATGGTTTGTAGGGAATTACATCTAATGAGTTCTCCGAGGTCTTCACATATGGTTTGTAGGGTATTACATGTATTGAGTTCTCTGAGGTCTTCTCGTACGGTTTGCATGGAATTACATGTATTGACTTCTCCTTGGTATCCTCCTATGGTTTGCATGGAATTACATGTATTGAGTTCTACGAGGTCTTCTCATATGGTTTGTAGGGAATTACATGTATTGAGTTCTCCATGGTCTTCTCATATGGTTTGTAGGGAATTACATGTAATGAGTTCTCCGAGGTCTTCTCATATGGTTTGTAGGGAATTACATCTAATGAGTTCTCCAAGGTCTTTACTTATGGTTTGTAGGGAATTACATGTATTGAGTTCTCCGAGGTCTTCTCGTACGGTTTGCATGGAATTACATGTATTGAGTTCTCCGAGGTCTTCTCATATGGTTTGAAGTGAATTACATGTAATGAGTTCTCCGAGGTCTTCTCATATGGTTTGTAGGGAATTACATGTATTGAGTTCTACGAAGTCTTCTCATATTGTTTGAAGGGGATTACATGTATTGAGTTCTCCTAGGTTTTCTCATATGGTTTGTAGGGAATTACATGTATTGAGTTCTCTGAGGTCTTCTCATATGGTTTGTAGGGAATTACATGTATTGAGTTCTCCGAGGTCTTCTCATATGGTTTGCATGGAATTACATGTATTCAGTTCATAGAGGTCTTCTCATATGGTTTGCATGGAATTACATGTATTGAGTTCTCCGAGGTATTCTCATATCGCTTGTAGGGAATTACATGTATTGTGTTCTTCGAAGTATTCGCGTATGGTTTGCTTGGAATTACATGTATTGAGTTCTCCGAGGTCTTCTCATATGGTTTGTAGGGAATTACATGTATTGTGTTCTCCGAGGTATTCTCATATGGTTTCTCCATACATACCTCCATGGAATTACATGTATTGAGTTCTCCGACGTATCCTCCTATGGTTTGCATGGAATTACATATATTGAATTCCCCGAGGTCTTCTCATATGGTTTGTAGGGAATTACATGTAATGAGTTCTCCGAGGTCTTCTCATATCGTTTGAAGGGAATTACATGTATTGAGTTCTCCAACGTCTTCTCGTACGGTTTGCATGGAATTACATGTATTGAGTTCTCCGAGGTATCCTCCTATCTTTTGCATGGAATTACATATATTGAGTTCCCTGAGGTCTTCTCATATGGTTTGTAGGGGATTACATGTAATGAGTTCTCCGAGGTCTTCTCATATGGTTTGTAGTGAATTACATCTAATGAGTTCTCCGAGGTCTTCACATATGGTTTGTAGGGAATTACATGTATTGAGTTCTCCGAGGTCTTCTCGTACGGTTTGCATGGAATTACATGTATTGAGTTCTCCGAGGTATCCTCCTATCTTTTGCATGGAATTACATATATTGAGTTCCCTGAGGTCTTCTCATATGGTTTGTAGGGGATTACATGTATTGAGTTCTCCGAGGTCTTCTCATATGGTTTGAAGGGAATTACATGTATTGAGTTCTCCGAGGTCTTCTCATATGGTTTGAAGGGAATTACATGTATTGAGTTCTCTGAGGTCTTCTCATATGGTTTGTAGGGAATTACATGTATTGTGTTTTCCCGAGGTCTTCTCATATGGTTTGAAGGGAATTACATGTATTGAGTTCTCCGAGGTCTTCTCATATGGTTTGTAGGGAATTACATGTATTGAGTTCTCCAAGGTCTTTTCATATGGTTTGTAGGTAATTACATGTATTGAGTTCTCCGGGGTCTTCTCATTTGGTTTGCATGGAATTACATGTATTAAGTTCTCCGAGGTCTTCTCTTTTGGTTTGTAGGGAATTACATGTATTGTGTTCTCGAGGTATTCTCATATGGTTTGCATGCAATTACATGTATTGAGTTTTCTGAGGTATTCTCATATGGTTTGCAAGGAATTACATGTATTGAGTTCTCCGAAGTCTTCTCATATGGTTTGTAGGGAATTACATCTAATGAGTTCTCCGAGGACTTCACATATGGTTTGTAGGTAATTACATGTATTGAGTTCTCTGAGGCCTTCTCGTACGGTTTGCATGGAATTACATGTATTGAGTTCTCCTTGGTATCCTCCTATGGTTTGCATGGAATTACATGTATTGAGTCCTCCGATGTCTTCTCATATGGTTTGTAGGGAATTACATGTATTGAGTACTCCATGGTCTTCTCATATGGTTTGTAGGAAATTACATGTATTAAGTTCTCCGAGATATTCTCATATGGTTTGCATGGAATTACATGTATTGTTTTCCGAGGTATTCTTATATGGTTTTTAGGGAATGACATGTATTGTGTTCTCCGAGGTATTCTCATATGGTTTGAAGTGAATTACATGTATTGAGTTCTCCGAAGTCTTCTCATATCGTTTGTAGGGAATTACATGTATTGAGTTCTCCGAGATCTTTACATATGGTTTGTAGGGATTTACATGTATTGTGTTCTCCGAGGTATTCTCATATGGTTTGAAGTGAATTACATGTATCGAGTTCTCCGAAGTCTTCTCATATGGTTTGTAGGGAATTACATGTATTGAGTTCTCCGAGGTCTTTACATATGGTTTGTAGGGAATTACATGTATTGTGTTCTCCGAGGTATTCTCATATGGTTTGAAGTGAATTACATGTATTGAGTTCTCCGAGGACTTCTCATATGGTTTGTTGGGAATTACATGTATTGAGTGCTCTCCGGTCTTCTCATATGGTTTGTAGGGAATTACATGTATTGAGTTCTCCGAGGTCTTCTCATATGGTTTGAATGGAATTACACGTATTGAGTTCTCTGAAGTCTTCTCATATGGTTTGCATGGAATTACATGTATTAAGTTCTCCGAGATATTCTCATATGGTTTGCATGGAATTACATGTATTAAGTTTTCCGAGGTATTCTCATATGGTTTTTAGGGAATGACATGTATTGTGTTCTCCGAGGTATTCTCATATGGTTTGCATAGAATTACATGTATTGAGTTCTCCGAGGTATTCTCATATGGTTTGCATTCAATTACATGTATTGAGTTCTCTGAGGTCTTCACATATGGTTTGTAGGGAATTACATCTAATGAGTTCTCCGAGGTCTTCACATATGGTTTGTAGGGAATTACATGTATTGAGTTCTCTGAGGTCTTCTCGTACGGTTTGCATGGAATTACATGTATTGAGTTCTCCTTGGTATCCTCCTATGGTTTGCATGGAATTACATGTATTGAGTTCTCCGAGGTCTTCTCATATGGTTTGTAGGGAATTACATGTATTGAGTTCTCCAAGGTCTTTTCATATGGTTTGTAGGGAATTACATGTATTGAGTTCTCCGGGGTCTTCTCATTTGGTTTGCATGGAATTACATGTATTAAGTTCTCCGAGGTCTTCTCTTATGGTTTGTAGGGAATTACATGTATTGTGTTCTCGAGGTATTCTCATATGGTTTGCATGGAATTACATGTATTGAGTTCTCCGAGGTATTCTCATATGGTTTGCATGCAATTACATGTATTGAGTTTTCTGAGGTATTCTCATATGGTTTGTACGGAATTACATCTAATGAGTTCTCCGAGGTCTTCACATATGGTTTGTAGGGAATTACATGTATTGAGTTCTCTGAGGCCTTCTCGTATGGTTTGCATGGAATTACATGTATTGAGTTCTCCTTGGCATCCTCCTATGGTTTGCATGGAATTACATGTATTGAGTCCTCCGATGTCTTCTCATATGGTTTGTAGGGAATTACATGTATTGAGTTCTCCATGGTCTTCTCATATGGTTTGTAGGAAATTACATGTATTAAGTTCTCCGAGATATTCTCATATGGTTTGCATGGAATTACATGTATTGTTTTCCGAGGTATTCTTATATGGTTTTTAGGGAATGACATGTATTGAGTTCTCCGAGGTCTTCTCATATCGTTTGTAGGGAATTACATGTATTGAGTTCTCCGAGGTCTTTACATATGGTTTGTAGGGATTTACATGTATTGAGTTTTCCGAGGTCTTCTCATATGGTTTGTAGGGAATTACATGTATTGTGTTCTCCGAGGTATTCTCATATGGTTTGAAGTGAATTACATGTATTGAGTTCTCCGAGGTCTTTACATATGGTTTGTAGTGAATTACATGTATTGTGTTCTCCGAGGTATTCTCATATGGTTTGAAGTGAATTGCATGTATCGAGTTCTCCGAAGTCTTCTCATATGGTTTGTAGGGAATTACATGTATTGAGTTCTCCGAGGTCTTTACATATAGTTTGTAGGGAATTACATGTATTGTGTTGTCAGAGGTATTCTCATATGGTTTGTAGTGAATTACATGTATCGAGTTCTCCAAAGTCTTCTCATATGGTTTGTAGGGAATTACATGTATTGAGTTCCCTGTGGTCTTCTCATATGGTTTGTAGGGAATTACATGTATTGAGTTCTCCGAGATATTTTCATATGGTTTGCATGGAATAATATGTACTGAGTTTTCCGAGGTATTCTCATATGGTTTGTAGGGAATTACATGTATTGTGTTCTCCAAGGTCTTTTCATATGGTTTGTAGGGAATTACATGTATTGAGTTCTCTGCGGTCTTCTCATATGGTTTGTAGGGAATTACATGTATTGAGTTCTCCGAGGTCTTCTCATATGGTTTGCATGGAATTACATGTATTAAGTTCTCCGAGATATTCTCATATGGTTTGCATGGAATTACATGTATTAAGTTTTCCGAGGTATTCTCATATGGAATTTAGGGAATGACATGTATTGTGTTCTCCGAGCTATTCTCATATGGTTTGCATAGAATTACATGTATTGAGTTCTCCGAGGTATTCTCATATGGTTTGCATGCAATTACATGTATTGAGTTCTCTGAGGTATTCTCATATGGTTTGCATGGAATTACATGTATTGAGTTCTCTGAGGTCTTCACATATGGTTTGTAGGGAATTACATCTAATGAGTTCTCCGAGGTCTTTACATATGGTTTGTAGGGAATTACATGTATTGAGTTCTCTGAGGTCTTCTCGTACGGTTTGCATGGAATTACATGTATTGAGTTCTTCTTGGTATCCTCCTATGGTTTGCATGGAATTACATGTATTGAGTTCTCCGAGGTCTTCTCATATGGTTTGTAGGGAATTACATGTATTGAGTTCTCCATGGTCTTCTCATATGGTTTGTAGGGAATTACATGTAATGAGTTCTCCGAGGTCTTCTCATATGGTTTGTAGGGAATTACATCTAATGAGTTCTCCAAGGTCTTCTCTTATGGTTTGTAGGGAATTACATGTATTGTGTTCTCGAGGTATTCTCATATGGTTTGCATGGAATTACATGTATTGAGTTCTCCGAGGTATTCTCATATGGTTTGCATGCAATTACATGTATTGAGTTTTCTGAGGTATTCTCATATGGTTTGTACGGAATTACATCTAATGAGTTCTCCGAGGTCTTCACATATGGTTTGTAGGGAATTACATGTATTGAGTTCTCTGAGGTCTTCTCGTACGGTTTGCATGGAATTACATGTATTGAGTTCTCCTTGGTATCCTCCTATGGTTTGCATGGAATTACATGTATTGAGTTCTCCGAGGTCTTCTCATATGGTTTGTAGGGAATTACATGTATTGAGTTCTCCAAGGTCTTTTCATATGGTTTGTAGGGAATTACATGTATTGAGTTCTCCGGGGTCTTCTCATTTGGTTTGCATGGAATTACATGTATTAAGTTCTCCGAGGTCTTCTCTTATGGTTTGTAGGGAATTACATGTATTGTGTTCTCGAGGTATTCTCATATGGTTTGCATGGAATTACATGTATTGAGTTCTCCGAGGTATTCTCATATGGTTTGCATGCAATTACATGTATTGAGTTTTCTGAGGTATTCTCATATGGTTTGTACGGAATTACATCTAATGAGTTCTCCGAGGTCTTCACATATGGTTTGTAGGGAATTACATGTATTGAGTTCTCTGAGGCCTTCTCGTATGGTTTGCATGGAATTACATGTATTGAGTTCTCCTTGGCATCCTCCTATGGTTTGCATGGAATTACATGTATTGAGTCCTCCGATGTCTTCTCATATGGTTTGTAGGGAATTACATGTATTGAGTTCTCCATGGTCTTCTCATATGGTTTGTAGGAAATTACATGTATTAAGTTCTCCGAGATATTCTCATATGGTTTGCATGGAATTACATGTATTGTTTTCCGAGGTATTCTTATATGGTTTTTAGGGAATGACATGTATTGAGTTCTCCGAGGTCTTCTCATATCGTTTGTAGGGAATTACATGTATTGAGTTCTCCGAGGTCTTTACATATGGTTTGTAGGGATTTACATGTATTGAGTTTTCCGAGGTCTTCTCATATGGTTTGTAGGGAATTACATGTATTGTGTTCTCCGAGGTATTCTCATATGGTTTGAAGTGAATTACATGTATTGAGTTCTCCGAGGTCTTTACATATGGTTTGTAGTGAATTACATGTATTGTGTTCTCCGAGGTATTCTCATATGGTTTGAAGTGAATTGCATGTATCGAGTTCTCCGAAGTCTTCTCATATGGTTTGTAGGGAATTACATGTATTGAGTTCTCCGAGGTCTTTACATATAGTTTGTAGGGAATTACATGTATTGTGTTGTCAGAGGTATTCTCATATGGTTTGTAGTGAATTACATGTATCGAGTTCTCCAAAGTCTTCTCATATGGTTTGTAGGGAATTACATGTATTGAGTTCCCTGTGGTCTTCTCATATGGTTTGTAGGGAATTACATGTATTGAGTTCTCCGAGATATTTTCATATGGTTTGCATGGAATAATATGTACTGAGTTTTCCGAGGTATTCTCATATGGTTTGTAGGGAATTACATGTATTGTGTTCTCCAAGGTCTTTTCATATGGTTTGTAGGGAATTACATGTATTGAGTTCTCTGCGGTCTTCTCATATGGTTTGTAGGGAATTACATGTATTGAGTTCTCCGAGGTCTTCTCATATGGTTTGCATGGAATTACATGTATTAAGTTCTCCGAGATATTCTCATATGGTTTGCATGGAATTACATGTATTAAGTTTTCCGAGGTATTCTCATATGGAATTTAGGGAATGACATGTATTGTGTTCTCCGAGCTATTCTCATATGGTTTGCATAGAATTACATGTATTGAGTTCTCCGAGGTATTCTCATATGGTTTGCATGCAATTACATGTATTGAGTTCTCTGAGGTATTCTCATATGGTTTGCATGGAATTACATGTATTGAGTTCTCTGAGGTCTTCACATATGGTTTGTAGGGAATTACATCTAATGAGTTCTCCGAGGTCTTTACATATGGTTTGTAGGGAATTACATGTATTGAGTTCTCTGAGGTCTTCTCGTACGGTTTGCATGGAATTACATGTATTGAGTTCTTCTTGGTATCCTCCTATGGTTTGCATGGAATTACATGTATTGAGTTCTCCGAGGTCTTCTCATATGGTTTGTAGGGAATTACATGTATTGAGTTCTCCATGGTCTTCTCATATGGTTTGTAGGGAATTACATGTAATGAGTTCTCCGAGGTCTTCTCATATGGTTTGTAGGGAATTACATCTAATGAGTTCTCCAAGGTCTTTACTTATGGTTTGTAGGGAATTACATGTATTGAGTTCTCCGAGGTCTTCTCGTACGGTTTGCATGGAATTACATGTATTGAGTTCTCCGAGGTCTTCTCATATGGTTTGAAGTGAATTACATGTAATGAGTTCTCCGAGGTCTTCTCATATGGTTTGTAGGGAATTACATGTATTGTGTTCTACGAAGTCTTCTCATATTGTTTGAAGGGGATGACATGTATTGAGTTCTCCTAGGTCTTCTCATATGGTTTGTAGGGAATTACATGTATTGAGTTCTCTGAGGTCTTCTCATATGGTTTGTAGGGAATTACATGTATTGAGTTCTTCGAGGTCTTCTCATATGGTTTGCATGGAATTACATGTATTCAGTTCATAGAGGTCTTCTCATATGGTTTGCATGGAATTACATGTATTATGTTCTCCGAGATATTCTCATATGGTTTGCATGGAATTACATATATTGAGTTCTCCGAGGTATTCTCATATCGCTTGTAGGGAATTACATGTATTGTGTTCTTCGAAGTATTCGCATATGGTTTGCTTGGAATTACATGTATTGAGTTCTCCGAGGTCTTCTCATATGGTTTGTAGGGAATTACATGTATTGTGTTCTCCGAGGTATTCTCATATGGTTTCTCCATACATACCTCCATGGAATTACATGTATTGAGTTCTCCGACGTATCCTCCTATGGTTTGCATGGAATTACATATATTGAATTCCCCGAGGTCTTCTCATATGGTTTGTAGGGAATTACATGTAATGAGTTCTCCGAGGTCTTCTCATATCGTTTGAAGGGAATTACATGTATTGAGTTCTCCAACATCTTCTCGTACGGTTTGCATGGAATTACATGTATTGAGTTCTCCGAGGTATCCTCCTATCTTTTGCATGGAATTACATATATTGAGTTCCCTGAGGTCTTCTCATATGGTTTGTAGGGGATTACATGTAATGAGTTCTCCGAGGTCTTCTCATATGGTTTGTAGTGAATTACATCTAATGAGTTCTCCGAGGTCTTCACATATGGTTTGTAGGGAATTACATGTATTGAGTTCTCCGAGGTCTTCTCGTATGGTTTGCATGGAATTACATGTATTGAGTTCTCCGAGGTATCCTCCTATCTTTTGCATGGAATTACATATATTGAGTTCCCTGAGGTCTTCTCATATGGTTTGTAGGGGATTACATGTATTGAGTTCTCCGAGGTCTTCTCATATGGTTTGAAGGGAATTACATGTATTGAGTTCTCCGAGGTCTTCTCATATGGTTTGAAGGGAATTACATGTATTGAGTTCTCTGAGGTCTTCTCATATGGTTTGTAGGGAATTACATGTATTGTGTTTTCCCGAGGTCTTCTCATATGGTTTGAAGGGAATTACATGTATTGAGTTCTCCGAGGTCTTCTCATGTGGTTTGTAGGGAATTACATGTATTGAGTTCTCCAAGGTCTTTTCATATGGTTTGTAGGTAATTACATGTATTGTGTTCTCCGGGGTCTTCTCATTTGGTTTGCATGGAATTACATGTATTAAGTTCTCCGAGGTCTTCTCTTATGGTTTGTAGGGAATTACATGTATTGTGTTCTCGAGGTATTCTCATATGGTTTGCATGGAATTACATGTATTGAGTTCTCCGAGGTATTCTCATATGGTTTGCATGCAATTACATGTATTGAGTTTTCTGAGGTATTCTCATATGGTTTGCAAGGAATTACATGTATTGAGTTCTCCGAAGTCTTCTCATATGGTTTGTAGGGAATTACATCTAATGAGTTCTCCGAGGTCTTCACATATGGTTTGTAGGGAATTACATGTATTGAGTTCTCTGAGGCCTTCTCGTACGGTTTGCATGGAATTACATGTATTGAGTTCTCCTTGGTATCCTCCTATGGTTTGCATGGAATTACATGTATTGAGTCCTCCGATGTCTTCTCATATGGTTTGTAGGGAATTACATGTATTGAGTTCTCCATGGTCTTCTCATATGGTTTGTAGGAAATTACATGTATTAAGTTCTCCGAGATATTCTCATATGGTTTGCATGGAATTACATGTATTGTTTTCCGAGGTATTCTTATATGGTTTTTAGGGAATGACATGTATTGTGTTCTCCGAGGTATTCTCATATGGTTTGAAGTGAATTACATGTATTGAGTTCTCCGAAGTCTTCTCATATCGTTTGTAGGGAATTACATGTATTGAGTTCTCCGAGATCTTTACATATGGTTTGTAGGGATTTACATGTATTGTGTTCTCCGAGGTATTCTCATATGGTTTGAAGTGAATTACATGTATCGAGTTCTCCGAAGTCTTCTCATATGGTTTGTAGGGAATTACATGTATTGAGTTCTCCGAGGTCTTTACATATGGTTTGTAGGGAATTACATGTATTGTGTTCTCCGAGGTATTCTCATATGGTTTGAAGTGAATTACATGTATTGAGTTCTCCGAGGACTTCTCATATGGTTTGTAGGGAATTACATGTAATGAGTTCTCCGAGGTCTTCTCATATCGTTTGAAGGGAATTACATGTATTGAGTTCTCCAACATCTTCTCGTACGGTTTGCATGGAATTACATGTATTGAGTTCTCCGAGGTATCCTCCTATCTTTTGCATGGAATTACATATATTGAGTTCCCTGAGGTCTTCTCATATGGTTTGTAGGGGATTACATGTAATGAGTTCTCCGAGGTCTTCTCATATGGTTTGTAGTGAATTACATCTAATGAGTTCTCCGAGGTCTTCACATATGGTTTGTAGGGAATTACATGTATTGAGTTCTCCGAGGTCTTCTCGTATGGTTTGCATGGAATTACATGTATTGAGTTCTCCGAGGTATCCTCCTATCTTTTGCATGGAATTACATATATTGAGTTCCCTGAGGTCTTCTCATATGGTTTGTAGGGGATTACATGTATTGAGTTCTCCGAGGTCTTCTCATATGGTTTGAAGGGAATTACATGTATTGAGTTCTCCGAGGTCTTCTCATATGGTTTGAAGGGAATTACATGTATTGAGTTCTCTGAGGTCTTCTCATATGGTTTGTAGGGAATTACATGTATTGTGTTTTCCCGAGGTCTTCTCATATGGTTTGAAGGGAATTACATGTATTGAGTTCTCCGAGGTCTTCTCATGTGGTTTGTAGGGAATTACATGTATTGAGTTCTCCAAGGTCTTTTCATATGGTTTGTAGGTAATTACATGTATTGTGTTCTCCGGGGTCTTCTCATTTGGTTTGCATGGAATTACATGTATTAAGTTCTCCGAGGTCTTCTCTTATGGTTTGTAGGGAATTACATGTATTGTGTTCTCGAGGTATTCTCATATGGTTTGCATGGAATTACATGTATTGAGTTCTCCGAGGTATTCTCATATGGTTTGCATGCAATTACATGTATTGAGTTTTCTGAGGTATTCTCATATGGTTTGCAAGGAATTACATGTATTGAGTTCTCCGAAGTCTTCTCATATGGTTTGTAGGGAATTACATCTAATGAGTTCTCCGAGGTCTTCACATATGGTTTGTAGGGAATTACATGTATTGAGTTCTCTGAGGCCTTCTCGTACGGTTTGCATGGAATTACATGTATTGAGTTCTCCTTGGTATCCTCCTATGGTTTGCATGGAATTACATGTATTGAGTCCTCCGATGTCTTCTCATATGGTTTGTAGGGAATTACATGTATTGAGTTCTCCATGGTCTTCTCATATGGTTTGTAGGAAATTACATGTATTAAGTTCTCCGAGATATTCTCATATGGTTTGCATGGAATTACATGTATTGTTTTCCGAGGTATTCTTATATGGTTTTTAGGGAATGACATGTATTGTGTTCTCCGAGGTATTCTCATATGGTTTGAAGTGAATTACATGTATTGAGTTCTCCGAAGTCTTCTCATATCGTTTGTAGGGAATTACATGTATTGAGTTCTCCGAGATCTTTACATATGGTTTGTAGGGATTTACATGTATTGTGTTCTCCGAGGTATTCTCATATGGTTTGAAGTGAATTACATGTATCGAGTTCTCCGAAGTCTTCTCATATGGTTTGTAGGGAATTACATGTATTGAGTTCTCCGAGGTCTTTACATATGGTTTGTAGGGAATTACATGTATTGTGTTCTCCGAGGTATTCTCATATGGTTTGAAGTGAATTACATGTATTGAGTTCTCCGAGGACTTCTCATATGGTTTGTTGGGAATTACATGTATTGAGTGCTCTCCGGTCTTCTCATATGGTTTGTAGGGAATTACATGTATTGAGTTCTCCGAGGTCTTCTCATATGGTTTGAATGGAATTACACGTATTGAGTTCTCTGAAGTCTTCTCATATGGTTTGCATGGAATTACATGTATTAAGTTCTCCGAGATATTCTCATATGGTTTGCATGGAATTACATGTATTAAGTTTTCCGAGGTATTCTCATATGGTTTTTAGGGAATGACATGTATTGTGTTCTCCGAGGTATTCTCATATGGTTTGCATAGAATTACATGTATTGAGTTCTCCGAGGTATTCTCATATGGTTTGCATTCAATTACATGTATTGAGTTCTCTGAGGTCTTCACATATGGTTTGTAGGGAATTACATCTAATGAGTTCTCCGAGGTCTTCACATATGGTTTGTAGGGAATTACATGTATTGAGTTCTCTGAGGTCTTCTCGTACGGTTTGCATGGAATTACATGTATTGAGTTCTCCTTGGTATCCTCCTATGGTTTGCATGGAATTACATGTATTGAGTTCTCCGAGGTCTTCTCATATGGTTTGTAGGGAATTACATGTATTGAGTTCTCCAAGGTCTTTTCATATGGTTTGTAGGGAATTACATGTATTGAGTTCTCCGGGGTCTTCTCATTTGGTTTGCATGGAATTACATGTATTAAGTTTTCCGAGGTCTTCTCTTATGGTTTGTAGGGAATTACATGTATTGTGTTCTCGAGGTATTCTCATATGGTTTGCATGGAATTACATGTATTGAGTTCTCCGAGGTATTCTCATATGGTTTGCATGCAATTACATGTATTGAGTTTTCTGAGGTATTCTCATATGGTTTGTAGGGAATTACATCTAATGAGTTCTCCGAGGTCTTCACATATGGTTTGTAGGGAATTACATGTATTGAGTTCTCTGAGGCCTTCTCGTATGGTTTGCATGGAATTACATGTATTGAGTTTTCCTTGGTATCCTCCTATGGTTTACATGGAATTACATGTATTGAGTCCTCCGATGTCTTCTCATATGGTTTGTAGGGAATTACATGTATTGAGTTCTCCATTGTCTTCTCATATGGTTTGTAGGAAATTACATGTATTAAGTTCTCCGAGATATTCTCATATGGTTTGCATGGAATTACATGTATTGTTTTCCGAGGTATTCTTATATGGTTTTTAGGGAATGACATGTATTGAGTTCTCCGAGGTCTTCTCATATCGTTTGTAGGGAATTACAAGTATTGAGTTCTCCGAGGTCTTTACATATGGTTTGTAGGGATTTACATGTATTGAGTTTTCCGAGGTCTTCTCATATGGTTTGTAGGGAATTACATGTATTGTGTTCTCCGAGGTATTCTCATATGGTTTGAAGTGAATTACATGTATTGAGTTCTCCGAGGTCTTTACATATGGTTTGTAGTGAATTACATGTATTGTGTTCTCCGAGGTATTCTCATATGGTTTGAAGTGAATTACATGTATCGAGTTCTCCGAAGTCTTCTCATATGGTTTGTAGGGAATTACATGTATTGAGTTCTCCGAGGTCTTTACATATAGTTTGTAGGGAATTACATGTATTGTGTTGTCCGAGGTATTCACATATGGTTTGTAGTGAATTACATGTATCGAGTTCTCCGAAGTCTTCTCATATGGTTTGTAGGGAATTACATGTATTGAGTTCCCTGTGGTCTTCTCATATGGTTTGTAGGGAATTACATGTATTGAGTTCTCCGAGATATTTTCATATGGTTTGCATGGAATAATATGTACTGAGTTTTCCGAGGTATTCTCATATGGTTTGTAGGGAATTACATGTATTGTGTTCTCCAAGGTCTTTTCATATGGTTTGTAGGGAATTAAATGTATTGAGTTCTCTGCGGTCTTCTCATATGGTTTGTAGGGAATTACATGTATTGAGTTCTCCGAGGTCTTCTCATATGGTTTGCATGGAATTACATGTATTAAGTTCTCCGAGATATTCTCATATGGTTTGCATGGAATTACATGTATTAAGTTTTCCGAGGTATTCTCATATGGAATTTAGGGAATGACATGTATTGTGTTCTCCGAGCTATTCTCATATGGTTTGCATAGAATTACATGTATTGAGTTCTCCGAGGTATTCTCATATGGTTTGCATGCAATTACATGTATTGAGTTCTCTGAGGTATTCTCATATGGTTTGCATGGAATTACATGTATTGAGTTCTCTGAGGTCTTCACATATGGTTTGTAGGGAATTACATCTAATGAGTTCTCCGAGGTCTTTACATATGGTTTGTAGGGAATTACATTTATTGAGTTCTCTGAGGTCTTCTCGTACGGTTTGCATGGAATTACATGTATTGAGTTCTTCTTGGTATCCTCCTATGGTTTGCATGGAATTACATGTATTGAGTTCTCCGAGGTCTTCTCATATGGTTTGTAGGGAATTACATGTATTGAGTTCTCCATGGTCTTCTCATATGGTTTGTAGGGAATTACATGTAATGAGTTCTCCGAGGTCTTCTCATATGGTTTGTAGGGAATTACATCTAATGAGTTCTCCAAGGTCTTTACTTATGGTTTGTAGGGAATTACATGTATTGAGTTCTCCGAGGTCTTCTCGTACGGTTTGCATGGAATTACATGTATTGAGTTCTCCGAGGTCTTCTCATATGTTTTGAAGTGAATTACATGTATTGAGTTCTCCGAGGTCTTCTCATATGGTTTGTAGGGAATTACATGTATTGAGTTCTACGAAGTCTTCTCATATTGTTTGAAGGGGATTACATGTATTGAGTTCTCCTAGGTCTTCTCATATGGTTTGTAGGGAATTACATGTATTGAGTTCTCTGAGGTCTTCTCATATGGTTTGTAGGGAATTACATGTATTGAGTTCTCCGAGGTCTTCTCATATGGTTTGCATGGAATTACATGTATTCAGTTCATAGAGGTCTTCTCATATGGTTTGCATGGAATTACATTTATTAAGTTCTCCGAGATATTCTCATATGGTTTGCATGGAATTACATGTATTGAGTTCTCCGAGGTATTCTCATCTCGCTTGTAGGGAATTACATGTATTGTGTTCTTCGAAGTATTCGCATATGGTTTGCTTGGAATTACATGTATTGAGTTCTCCGAGGTCTTCTCATATGGTTTGTAGGGAATTACATGTATTGTGCTCTCCGAGGTATTCTCATATGGTTTCTCCATACATACCTCCATGGAATTACATGTGTTGAGTACTCCGACGTATCCTCCTATGGTTTGCATGGAATTACATATATTGAATTCCCCGAGGTCTTCTCATATGGTTTGTAGGGAATTACATGTAATGAGTTCTCCGAGGTCTTCTCATATCGTTTGAAGGGAATTACATGTATTGAGTTCTCCAAGGTCTTCTCGTACGGTTTGCATGGAATTACATGTATTGAGTTCTCCGAGGTATCCTCCTATCTTTTGCATGGAATTACATATATTGAGTTCCCTGAGGTCTTCTCATATGGTTTGTAGGGGATTACATGTAATGAGTTCTCCGAGGTCTTCCCATATGGTTTGTAGTGAATTACATCTAATGAGATCTCCGAGGTCTTCACATATGGTTTGTAGGGGATTACATGTAATGAGTTCTCCGAGGTCTTCTCATATGGTTTGAAGGGAATTACATGTATTGAGTTCTCCGAGGTCTTCTCATATGGTTTGAAGGGAATTACATGTATTGAGTTCTCTGAGGTCTTCTCATATGGTTTGTAGGGAATTACATGTATTGTGTTTTCCCGAGGTCTTCTCATATGGTTTGAAGGGAATTACATGTATTGAGTTCTCCGAGGTCTTCTCATATGGTTTGTAGGGAATTACATGTATTGAGTTCTCCAAGGTCTTTTCATATGGTTTGTAGGTAATTACATGTATTGAGTTCTCCGGGGTCTTCTCATTTGGTTTGCATGGAATTACATGTATTAAGTTCTCCGAGGTCTTCTCTTAAGGTTGGTAGGGAATTACATGTATTGTGTTCTCGAGGTATTCTCATATGGTTTGCATGGAATTACATGTATTCAGTTCTCCGAGGTATTCTCATATGGTTTGCATGCAATTACATGTATTGAGTTTTCTGAGGTATTCTCATATGGTTTGCAAGGAATTACATGTATTGAGTTTTCCGAAGTCTTCTCATATGGTTTGTAGGGAATTACATCTAATGAATTCCCCGAGGTCTTCTCATATGGTTTGTAGGGAATTACATGTAATGAGTTCTCCGAGGTCTTCTCATATCGTTTGAAGGGAATTACATGTATTGAGTTCTCCAAGGTCTTCTCGTACGGTTTGCATGGAATTACATGTATTGAGTTCTCCGAGGTATCCTCCTATCTTTTGCATGGAATTACATATATTGAGTTCCCTGAGGTCTTCTCATATGGTTTGTAGGGGATTACATGTAATGAGTTCTCCGAGGTCTTCTCATATGGTTTGTAGTGAATTACATCTAATGAGATCTCCGAGGTCTTCTCATATCGTTTGAAGGGAATTACATGTATTGAGTTCTCCAAGGTCTTCTCGTACGGTTTGCATGGAATTACATGTATTGAGTTCTCCGAGGTATCCTCCTATCTTTTGCATGGAATTACATATATTGAGTTCCCTGAGGTCTTCTCATATGGTTTGTAGGGGATTACATGTAATGAGTTCTCCGAGGTCTTCTCATATGGTTTGTAGTGAATTACATCTAATGAGATCTCCGAGGTCTTCACATATGGTTTGTAGGGGATTACATGTAATGAGTTCTCCGAGGTCTTCTCATATGGTTTGAAGGGAATTACATGTATTGAGTTCTCCGAGGTCTTCTCATATGGTTTGAAGGGAATTACATGTATTGAGTTCTCTGAGGTCTTCTCATATGGTTTGTAGGGAATTACATGTATTGTGTTTTCCCGAGGTCTTCTCATATGGTTTGAAGGGAATTACATGTATTGAGTTCTCCGAGGTCTTCTCATATGGTTTGTAGGGAATTACATGTATTGAGTTCTCCAAGGTCTTTTCATATGGTTTGTAGGTAATTACATGTATTGAGTTCTCCGGGGTCTTCTCATTTGGTTTGCATGGAATTACATGTATTAAGTTCTCCGAGGTCTTCTCTTAAGGTTGGTAGGGAATTACATGTATTGTGTTCTCGAGGTATTCTCATATGGTTTGCATGGAATTACATGTATTCAGTTCTCCGAGGTATTCTCATATGGTTTGCATGCAATTACATGTATTGAGTTTTCTGAGGTATTCTCATATGGTTTGCAAGGAATTACATGTATTGAGTTTTCCGAAGTCTTCTCATATGGTTTGTAGGGAATTACATCTAATGAGTTCTCCGAGGTCTTCACATATGGTTTGTAGGGAATTACATGTATTGAGTTCTCTGAGGCCTTCTCGTACGGTTTGCATGAAATTATATGTATTGAGTTCTCCTTGGTATCCTCCTATGGTTTGCATGGAATTACATGTATTGAGTCCTCCGATGTCTTCTCATATGGTTTGTAGGGAATTACATGTATTGAGTTCTCCATGGTCTTCTCATATGGTTTGTAGGAAATTACATGTATTAAGTTCTCCGAGATATTCTCATATGGTTTGCATGGAATTACATGTATTGTTTTCCGAGGTATTCTTATATGGTTTTTAGGGAATGACATGTATTGTGTTCTCCGACGTATTCTCCTATGGTTTGAAGTGAATTACATGTATTGAGTTCTCCGAAGTCTTCTCATATGGTTTGTAGGGAATTACATGTATTGAGTTCTCCGAGGTCTTTACATATGGTTTGTAGGGATTTACATGTATTGACTTTTCCGAGGTCTTCTCATATGGTTTGTAGGGAATTACATGTATTGTGTTCTCCGAGGTATTCTCATATGGTTTGAAGTGAATTACATGTATTGAGTTCTCTGAGGTCTTTACATATGGTTTGTAGTGAATTACATGTATTGTGTTCTCCGAGGTATTCTCATATGGTTTGAAGTGAATTACATGTATCGAGTTCTCCGAAGTCTTCTCATATGGTTTGTAGGGAATTACATGTATTGAGTTCTCCGAGGTCTTTACATATGGTTTGTAGGGAATTACATGTATTGTGTTCTCCGAGGTATTCTGATATGGTTTGAAGTGAATTACATGTATTGAGTTCTCCGAGGTCTTCTCATATGGTTTGTTGGGAATTACATGTATTGAGTGCTCTCCGGTCTTCTCATATGGTTTGTAGGGAATTACATGTATTGAGTTCTCCGAGGTCTTCTCATATGGTTTGAATGGAATTACACGTATTGAGTTCTCTGAAGTCTTCTCATATGGTTTGCATGGAATTACATGTATTGAGTTCTCCGAGATATTCTCATATGGTTTGCATGGAATTACATGTATTAAGTTTTCCGAGGTATTCTCATATGGTTTTTAGGGAATGACATGTATTGTGTTCTCCGAGGTATTCTCATATGGTTTGCATAGAATTACATGTATTGAGTTCTCCGAGGTATTCTCATATGGTTTGCATTCAATTACATGTATTGAGTTCTCTGAGGTCTTCACATATGGTTTGTAGGGAATTACATGTATTGAGTTCTCCGAGGTCTTCTCATATGGTTTGCATGGAATTACATGTATTCTGTTCATAGAGGTCTTCTCATATGGTTTGCATGGAATTACATGTATTAAGTTCTCCGAGATATTCTCATATGGTTTGCATGGAATTACATGTATTGAGTTCTCCGAGGTATTCTCATATCGCTTGTAGGGAATTACATGTATTGTGTTCTTCGAAGTATTCGCATATGGTTTGCTTGGAATTACATGTATTGAGTTCTCCGAGGTCTTCTCATATGGTTTGTAGGGAATTACATGTATTGTGTTCTCCGAGGTATTCTCATATGGTTTCTCCATACATACCTCCATGGAATTACATGTATTGAGTTCTCCGACGTATCCTCCTATGGTTTGCATGGAATTACATATATTGAATTCCCCGAGGTCTTCTCATATGGTTTGTAGGGAATTACATGTAATGAGTTCTCCGAGGTCCTCTCATATCGTTTGAAGGGAATTACATGTATTGAGTTCTCCAAGGTCTTCTCATATGGTTTGCATGGAATTACATGTATTGAGTTCTCCAGGGTCTTCTCATATGGTTTGTAGTGAATTACATCTAATGAGTTCTCCGAGGTCTTCACATATGGTTTGTAGGGAATTACATGTATTGAGTTCTCTGAGGTCTTCTCGTACGGTTTGTATGGAATTACATGTATTGAGTTCTCCGAGGTATCCCCCTATCGTTTGCATGGAATTACATATATTGAGTTCCCTGAGGTCTTCTCATATGGTTTGTAGGGGATTACATGTAATGAGTTCTCCGAGGTCTTCTCATATGGTTTGAAGGGAAATACATGTATTGAGTTCTCCGAGGTCTTCTCATATGGCTTGAAGGGAATTACATGTATTGAGTTCTCTGAGGTCTTCTCATATGGTTTGTAGGGAATTACATGTATTGTGTTTTCCCGAGGTCTTCTCATATGCTTTGAAGGGAATTACATGTATTGAGTTCTCCGAGGTCTTCTCATATGGTTTGTAGGGAACTACATGTATTGAGTTCTCCAAGGTCTTTTCATATGGTTTGTAGGGAATTACATGTATTGAGTTCTCCGAGGTATTCTCATATGGTTTGCATGCAATTACATGTATTGAGTTTTCTGAGGTATTCTCATATGGTTTGCAAGGAATTACATGTATTGAGTTCTCCGAAGTCTTCTCATATGGTTTGTAGGGAATTACATCTAATGAGTTCTCCGAGGTCTTCACATATGGTTTGTAGGGAATTACATGTATTGAGTTCTCTGAGGCCTTCTCGTACGGTTTGCATGGAATTACATGTATTGAGCTCTCCTTGGTATCCTCCTATGGTTTGCATGGAATTACATGTATTGAGTCCTCCGATGTCTTCTCATATGGCTTGTAGGGAATTACATGTATTGAGTTCTCCATGGTCTTCTCATATGGTTTGTAGGAAATTACATGTATTAAGTTCTCCGAGATATTCTCATATGGTTTGCATGGAATTACATGTATTGTTTTCCGAGGTATTCTTATATGGTTTTTAGGGAATGACATGTATTGTGTTCTCCGAGGTATTCTCATATGGTTTGAAGTGAATTACATGTATTGAGTTCTCCGAAGTCTTCTCATATCGTTTGTAGGGAATTACATGTATTGAGTTCTCCGAGGTCTTTACATACGGTTTGTAGGGATTTACATGTATTGAGTTTTCCGAGGTCTTCTCATATGGTTTGTAGGGAATTACATGTATTGTGTTCTCCGAGGTATTCTCATATGGTTTGAAGTGAATTACATGTATTGAGTTCTCCGAGGTCTTTACATATGGTTTGTAGTGAATTACATGTATTGTGTTCTCCGAGGTATTCTCATATGGTTTGAAGTGAATTACATGTATCGAGTTCTCCGAAGTCTTCTCATATGGTTTGTAGGGAATTTCATGTATTGAGTTCTCCGAGGTCTTTACATATGGTTTGTAGGGAATTACATATATTGTGTTCTCTGAGGTATTCTCATATGGTTTGAAGTGAATTACATGTATTGAGTTCTCCGAGGTCTTCTCATATGGTTTGTTGGGAATTACATGTATTGAGTGCTCTCTGGTCTTCTCATATGGTTTGTAGGGAATTACATGTATTGTGTTCTCCGAGGTCTTCTCATATGGTTTGAATGGAATTACACGTATTGAGTTCTCTGAAGTCTTCTCATATGATTTGCATGGAATTACATGTATTAAGTTCTCCGAGATATTCTCATATGGTTTGCATGGAATTACATGTATTAAGTTTTCCGAGGTATTCTCATATGGTTTTTAGGGAATAACATGTATTGTGTTCTCCGAGGTATTCTCATATGGTTTGCATAGAATTACATGTATTGAGTTCTCCGAGGTATTCTCATATGGTTTGCATTCAATTACATGTATTGAGTTCTCTGAGGTATTCTCATATGGTTTGCATGGAATTACATGTATTGAGTTCTCTGACGTCTTCTCATATGGTTTGTAGGGAATTACATCTAATGAGTTCTCCGAGGTCTTCACATATGGTTTGTAGGGAATTACATGTATTGAGTTCTCTGAGGTCTTCTCGTACGGTTTGCATGGAATTACATGTATTGAGTTCTCCTTGGTATCCTCCTATGGTTTGCATGGAATTACATGTATTGAGTTCTCCGAGGTCTACTCATATGGTTTGTAGGGAATTACATGTATTGAGTTCTCCATGGTCTTCTCATATGGTTTGTAGGGAATTACATGTATTGAGTTCTCCAAGGTCTTTTCATATGGTTTGTAGGGAATTACATGTATTGAGTTCTCCGGGGTCTTCTCATATGGTTTGCAAGGAATTACATGTAATGAGTTCTCCGAGGTCTTCTCATATGGTTTGTAGGGAATTACATCCGATGAGTTCTCCAAGGTCTTTACATATGGTTTGTAGGGAATTACATGTATTGAGTTCTCCGAGGTCTTCTCGTACGGTTTGCATGGAATTACATGTATTGAGCTCTCCGAGGTCTTCTCATATGGTTTGAAGTGAATTACATGTATTGAGTTCTCCGAGGTCTTCTCATATGATTTGTAGGGAATTACATGTATTGAGTTCTACGAAGTCTTCTAATATTGTTTGAAGGGGATTACATGTATTGAGTTCTCCTAGTTCTTCTCATATGGTTTGTAGGAAATTACATGTATTATGTTCTCCGAGATATTCTCATATGGTTTGCATGGAATTACATGTATTGTTTTCCGAGGTATTCTTATATGGTTTTTAGGGAATGACATGTATTGTGTTCTCCGAGGTATTCTCATATGGTTTGAAGTGAATTACATGTATTGAGTTCTCCGAAGTCTTCTCATATCGTTTGTAGGGAATTACATGTATTGAGTTCTCCGAGGTCTTTACATATGGTTTGTAGGGATTTACATGTATTGAGTTTTCCGAGGTCTTCTCATATGGTTTGTAGGGAATTACATGTATTGTGTTCTCCGAGGTATTCTCATATGGTTTGAAGTGAATTACATGTATTGAGTTCTCCGAGGTCTTTACATATGGTTTGTAGTGAATTACATGTATTGTGTTCTCCGAGGTATTCTCATATGGTTTGAAGTGAATTACATGTATCGAGTTCTCTGAAGTCTTCTCATGTGGTTTGTAGGGAATTACATGTATTGAGTTCTCCGAGGTCTTTACATATGGTTTGTAGGGAATTACATGTATTGTGTTCTCCGAGGTATTCTCATATGGTTTGAAGTGAATTACATGTATTGAGTTCTCCGAGGTCTTCTCATATGGTTTGTTGGGAATTACATGTATTGAGTGCTCTCTGGTCTTCTCATATGGTTTGTAGGGAATTACATGTATTGTGTTCTCCGAGGTCTTCTCATATGGTTTGAATGGAATTACACGTATTGAGTTCTCTGAAGTCTTCTCATATGATTTGCATGGAATTACATGTATTAAGTTCTCCGAGATATTCTCATATGGTTTGCATGGAATTACATGTATTAAGTTTTCCGAGGTATTCTCATATGGTTTTTAGGGAATGACATGTATTGTGTTCTCCGAGGTATTCTCATATGGTTTGCATAGAATTACATGTATTGAGTTCTCCGAGGTATTCTCATATGGTTTGCATTCAATTACATGTATTGAGTTCTCTGAGGTATTCTCATATGGTTTGCATGGAATTACATGTATTGAGTTCTCTGAGGTCTTCTCATATGGTTTGTAGGGAATTACATCTAATGAGTTCTCCGAGGTCTTCACATATGGTTTGTAGGGAATTACATGTATTGAGTTCTCTGAGGTCTTCTCGTACGGTTTGCATGGAATTACATGTATTGAGTTTTCCTTGGTATCCTCCTATGGTTTGCATGGAATTACATGTATTGAGTTCTCCGAGGTCTACTCATATGGTTTGTAGGGAATTACATGTATTGAGTTCTCCATGGTCTTCTCATATGGTTTGTAGGGAATTACATGTATTGAGTTCTCCAAGGTCTTTTCATATGGTTTGTAGGGAATTACATGTATTGAGTTCTCCGGGGTCTTCTCATATGGTTTGCAAGGAATTACATGTAATGAGTTCTCTGAGGTCTTCTCATATGGTTTGTAGGGAATTACATCCGATGAGTTCTCCAAGGTCTTTACATATGGTTTGTAGGGAATTACATGTATTGAGTTCTCCGAGGTCTTCTCGTACGGTTTGCATGGAATTACATGTATTGAGCTCTCCGAGGTCTTCTCATATGGTTTGAAGTGAATTACATGTATTGAGTTCTCCGAGGTCTTCTCATATGATTTGTAGGGAATTACATGTATTGAGTTCTACGAAGTCTTCTAATATTGTTTGAAGGGGATTACATGTATTGAGTTCTCCTAGTTCTTCTCATATGGTTTGTAGGAAATTACATGTATTATGTTCTCCGAGATATTCTCATATGGTTTGCATGGAATTACATGTATTGTTTTCCGAGGTATTCTTATATGGTTTTTAGGGAATGACATGTATTGTGTTCTCCGAGGTATTCTCATATGGTTTGAAGTGAATTACATGTATTGAGTTCTCCGAAGTCTTCTCATATCGTTTGTAGGGAATTACATGTATTGAGTTCTCCGAGGTCTTTACATATGGTTTGTAGGGATTTACATGTATTGAGTTTTCCGAGGTCTTCTCATATGGTTTGTAGGGAATTACATGTATTGTGTTCTCCGAGGTATTCTCATATGGTTTGAAGTGAATTACATGTATTGAGTTCTCCGAGGTCTTTACATATGGTTTGTAGTGAATTACATGTATTGTGTTCTCCGAGGTATTCTCATATGGTTTGAAGTGAATTACATGTATCGAGTTCTCTGAAGTCTTCTCATGTGGTTTGTAGGGAATTACATGTATTGAGTTCTGCGAGGTCTTTACATATGGTTTGTAGGGAATTACATGTATTGTGTTCTCCGAGGTATTCTCATATGGTTTGAAGTGAATTACATGTATTGAGTTCTCCGAGGTCTTCTCATATGGTTTGTTGGGAATTACATGTATTGAGTGCTCTCCGGTCTTCTCATATGGTTTGTAGGGAATTACATGTATTGAGTTCTCCGAGGTCTTCTCATATGGTTTGAATGGAATTACACGTATTGAGTTCTCTGAAGTCTTCTCATATGATTTGCATGGAATTACATGTATTAAGTTCTCCGAGATATTCTCATATGGTTTGCATGGAATTACATGTATTAAGTTTTCCGAGGTATTCTCATATGGTTTTTAGGGAATGACATGTATTGTGTTCTCCGAGGTATTCTCATATGGTTTGCATAGAATTACATGTATTGAGTTCTCCGAGGTATTCTCATATGGTTTGCATTCAATTACATGTATTGAGTTCACTGAGGTATTCTCATATGGTTTGCATGGAATTACATGTATTGAGTTCTCTGAGGTCTTCTCATATGGTTTGTAGGGAATTACATCTAATGAGTTCTCCGAGGACTTCACATATGGTTTGTAGGGAATTACATGTATTGAGTTCTCTGACGTCTTCTCGTACGGTTTGCATGGAATTACATGTATTGAGTTCTCCTTGGTATCCTCCTATGGTTTGCATGGAATTACATGTATTGAGTTCTCCGAGGTCTACTCATATGCTTTGTAGGGAATTACATGTATTGAGTTCTCCATGGTCTTCTCATATGGTTTGTAGGGAATTACATGTATTGAGTTCTCCAAGGTCTTTTCATATGGTTTGTAGGGAATTACATGTATTAAGTTCTCCGGGGTCTTCTCATATGGTTTGCAAGGAATTACATGTATTGAGTTCTCCATGGTCTTCTCATATGGTTTGTAGGGAATTACATGTATTGAGTTCTCTGGGGTCTTCTCATATGGTTTGTAGGGAATTACATGTATTGAGTTCTCCGAGGTCTTCTCGTACGGTTTGCATGGAATTACATGTATTGAGCTCTTCGAGGTCTTCTCATATGGTTTGAAGTGAATTACATGTATTGAGTTCTCCGAGGTCTTCTCATATGATTTGTAGGGAATTACATGTATTGAGTTCTACGAAGTCTTCTCATATTGTTTGAAGGGGATTACATGTATTGAGTTTTCCTAGGTATTCTCATATGGTTTGTAGGGAATTACATGTATTGAGTTCTCTGAGGTCTTCTCATATGGTTTGCATGGAATTACATGTATTGAGTTCTCCAGGGTCTTCTCATATGGTCTTCTCATATGGTTTGTAGGGAATTACATGTATTGAGTTCTCCGAGGTCTTTACATATGGTTTGTAGGGAATGACATGTATTGAGTTCTCCGAGGTCTTCTCATATGGTTTGTAGGGAATTACATGTATTGAGTTCTCCGAGGTCTTCTCATATGGTTTGAAGGGAATTACATGTATTGAGTTCTGCGAGGTCTTCTCATATGGTTTGAAGGGAATTACATGTATTGAGTTCTCCGAGGTCTTCTCATATGGTTTGAAGTGAATTACATGTATTGAGTTCTCCGAGCTCTTCTCATATGGTTTGTAGGGAATTACATGTATTGAGTTCTACAAAGTCTTCTCATATGGTTTGAAGGGAATTACATGTATTGAGCTCTCCGAGGTCTTCTCATATGGTTTGAAGTGAATTACATGTATTGAGTTCTCCGATGTCTTCTCATATGATTTGTAGTGAATTACATGTATTGAGTTCTACGATGTCTTCTCATATTGTTTGAAGGGGATTACAAGTATTGAGTTCTCCTAGGTCTTTACATATGGTTTGTAGGGATTTACATGTATTGAGTTTTCCGAGGTCTTCTCATATGGTTTGTAGGGAATTACATGTATTGTGTTCTCCGAGGTATTCTCATATGGTTTGAAGTGAATTACATGTATTGAGTTCTCCGAGGTCTTTACATATGGTTTGTAGTGAATTACATGTATTGTGTTCTCCGAGGTATTCTCATATGGTTTGAAGTGAATTACATGTATCGAGTTCTCTGAAGTCTTCTCATGTGGTTTGTAGGGAATTACATGTATTGAGTTCTCCGAGGTCTTTACATATGGTTTGTAGGGAATTACATGTATTGTGTTCTCCGAGGTATTCTCATATGGTTTGAAGTGAATTACATGTATTGAGTTCTCCGAGGTCTTCTCATATGGTTTGTTGGGAATTACATGTATTGAGTGCTCTCCGGTCTTCTCATATGGTTTGTAGGGAATTACATGTATTGAGTTCTCCGAGGTCTTCTCATATGGTTTGAATGGAATTACACGTATTGAGTTCTCTGAAGTCTTCTCATATGATTTGCATGGAATTACATGTATTAAGTTCTCCGAGATATTCTCATATGGTTTGCATGGAATTACATGTATTAAGTTTTCCGAGGTATTCTCATATGGTTTTTAGGGAATGACATGTATTGTGTTCTCCGAGGTATTCTCATATGGTTTGCATAGAATTACATGTATTGAGTTCTCCGAGGTATTCTCATATGGTTTGCATTCAATTACATGTATTGAGTTCACTGAGGTATTCTCATATGGTTTGCATGGAATTACATGTATTGAGTTCTCTGAGGTCTTCTCATATGGTTTGTAGGGAATTACATCTAATGAGTTCTCCGAGGACTTCACATATGGTTTGTAGGGAATTACATGTATTGAGTTCTCTGAGGTCTTCTCGTACGGTTTGCATGGAATTACATGTATTGAGTTCTCCTTGGTATCCTCCTATGGTTTGCATGGAATTACATGTATTGAGTTCTCCGAGGTCTACTCATATGCTTTGTAGGGAATTACATGTATTGAGTTCTCCATGGTCTTCTCATATGGTTTGTAGGGAATTACATGTATTGAGTTCTCCAAGGTCTTTTCATATGGTTTGTAGGGAATTACATGTATTAAGTTCTCCGGGGTCTTCTCATATGGTTTGCAAGGAATTACATGTATTGAGTTCTCCATGGTCTTCTCATATGGTTTGTAGGGAATTACATGTATTGAGTTCTCTGGGGTCTTCTCATATGGTTTGTAGGGAATTACATGTATTGAGTTCTCCGAGGTCTTCTCGTACGGTTTGCATGGAATTACATGTATTGAGCTCTCCGAGGTCTTCTCATATGGTTTGAAGTGAATTACATGTATTGAGTTCTCCGAGGTCTTCTCATATGATTTGTAGGGAATTACATGTATTGAGTTCTACGAAGTCTTCTCATATTGTTTGAAGGGGATTACATGTATTGAGTTTTCCTAGGTATTCTCATATGGTTTGTAGGGAATTACATGTATTGAGTTCTCTGAAGTCTTCTCATATGGTTTGCATGGAATTACATGTATTGAGTTCTCCAGGGTCTTCTCATATGGTCTTCTCATATGGTTTGTAGGGAATGACATGTATTGAGTTCTCCGAGGTCTTCTCATATGGTTTGTAGGGAATTACATGTATTGAGTTCTCCGAGGTCTTCTCATATGGTTTGAAGGGAATTACATGTATTGAGTTCTGCGAGGTCTTCTCATATGGTTTGAAGGGAATTACATGTATTGAGTTCTCCGAGGTCTTCTCATATGGTTTGAAGTGAATTACATGTATTGAGTTCTCCGAGCTCTTCTCATATGGTTTGTAGGGAATTACATGTATTGAGTTCTACAAAGTCTTCTCATATGGTTTGAAGTGAATTACATGTATTGAGCTCTCCGAGGTCTTCTCATATGGTTTGAAGTGAATTACATGTATTGAGTTCTCCGATGTCTTCTCATATGATTTGTAGTGAATTACATGTATTGAGTTCTACGATGTCTTCTCATATTGTTTGAAGGGGATTACAAGTATTGAGTTCTCCTAGGTCTTCTCATATGGTTTGTAGGGAATTACATGTATTGAGTTCTCTGAAGTCTTCTCATATGGTTTGCAGGGAATTACATGTATTGAGTTCTCCGAGGTCTTCTCATATGGTTTGCATGGAATTACATGTATTCAGTTCATAGAGGTCTTCTCATATGGTTTGCGTGGAATTACATGTATTAAGTTTTCCGAGATATTCTCATATGGTTTGCATGGAATTACATGTATTGAGTTACCCGAGGTATTCTCATATCGCTTGTAGGGAATTACATGTATTGTGTTCTTCGAGGTATTCGCATATGGTTTGCTTGGAATTACATGTATTGAGTTCTCCGAGGTCTTCTCATATGGTTTGTAGGGAATTACATGTATTGAGTTCTCCGAGGTATTCTCATATCGTTTGAAATGAATTACATGTATTGAGTTCTCCAATGTCTTCTCATATGGTTTGCATGGAATTACATGTATTGAGTTCTCCAGGGTCTTCTCATATGGTTTGAAGTGAATTACATGTATTGAGTTCTCCGAGGTCTTCTCATATGGTTTGTAGGGAATTACATGTATTGAGTTCTACAAAGTCTTCTCATATGGTTTGAAGGGAATTACATGTATTGAGTTGTCCGAGGTCTTCTCGTACGGTTTGCATGGAATTACATGTATTGAGCTCTCCGAGGTCTTCTCATATGGTTTGAATTGAATTACATGTATTGAGTTCTCCGAGATCTTCTCATATGATTTGTAGGGAATTACATGTATTGAGTTCTACGAAGTCTTCTCATATTGTTTGAAGGGGATTACATGTATTGAGTTCTCCTAGGTCTTCTCATATGGTTTGTAGGGAATTACATGTATTGAGTTCTCTGAGGTCTTCTCATATGGTTTGCAGGGAATTACATGTATTGAGTTCTCCGAGGTCTTCTCATATGGTTTGCATGGAATTACATGTATTCAGTTCATAGAGGTCTTCTCATATGGTTTGCGTGGAATTACATGTATTAAGTTCTCCGAGATGTTCTCATATGGTTTGCATGGAATTACATGTATTGAGTTATCCGAGGTATTCTCATATCGCTTGTAGGGAATTACATGTATTGTGTTCTTCGAGGTATTCGCATATGGTTTGCATGGAATTACATGTATTCAGTTCATAGAGGTCTTCTCATATGGTTTGCGTGGAATTACATGTATTAAGTTCTCCGAGATATTCTCATATGGTTTGCATGGAATTACATGTATTGAGTTCTCCGAGGTCTTCTCATATGGTTTGTAGGGAATTACATGTATTGTGTTCTCCGAGGTATTCTCATATAGTTTCTCCATTCATACCTCCAGGGAATTACATGTATTGAGTTCTCCGACGTATCCTCCTATGGTTTGCATGGAATTACATATATTGAATTCCCTGAGGTCTTCTCATATGGTTTCTAGGGAATTACATGTAATGAGTTCTCCGAGGTCTTCTCATATCGTTTGAAATGAATTACATGTATTGAGTTCTCCAATGTCTTCTCATATGGTTTGCATGGAATTACATGTATTGAGTTCTCCAGGGTCTTCTCATATGGTTTGAAGTGAATTACATGTATTGAGTTCTCCGAGGTCTTCTCATATGGTTTGTAGGGAATTACATGTATTGAGTTCTACAAAGTCTTCTCATATGGTTTGAAGGGAATTACATGTATTGAGTTGTCCGAGGTCTTCTCGTACGGTTTGCATGGAATTACATGTATTGAGCTCTCCGAGGTCTTCTCATATGGTTTGAATTGAATTACATGTATTGAGTTCTCCGAGATCTTCTCATATGATTTGTAGGGAATTACATGTATTGAGTTCTACGAAGTCTTCTCATATTGTTTGAAGGGGATTACATGTATTGAGTTCTCCTAGGTCTTCTCATATGGTTTGTAGGGAATTACATGTATTGAGTTCTCTAAGGTCTTCTCATATGGTTTGCAGGGAATTACATGTATTGAGTTCTCCGAGGTCTTCTCATATGGTTTGCATGGAATTACATGTATTCAGTTCATAGAGGTCTTCTCATATGGTTTGCGTGGAATTACATGTATTAAGTTCTCCGAGATGTTCTCATATGGTTTGCATGGAATTACATGTATTGAGTTATCCGAGGTATTCTCATATCGCTTGTAGGGAATTACATGTATTGTGTTCTTCGAGGTATTCGCATATGGTTTGCATGGAATTACATGTATTCAGTTCATAGAGGTCTTCTCATATGGTTTGCGTGGAATTACATGTATTAAGTTCTCCGAGATATTCTCATATGGTTTGCATGGAATTACATGTATTGAGTTCTCCGAGGTCTTCTCATATGGTTTGTAGGGAATTACATGTATTGTGTTCTCCGAGGTATTCTCATATAGTTTCTCCATTCATACCTCCAGGGAATTACATGTATTGAGTTCTCCGACGTATCCTCCTATGGTTTGCATGGAATTACATATATTGAATTCCCTGAGGTCTTCTCATATGGTTTGTAGGGAATTACATGTAATGAGTTCTCCGAGGTCTTCTCATATCGTTTGAAATGAATTACATGTATTGAGTTCTCCAAGGTCTTCTCATATGGTTTGCATGGAATTACATGTATTGAGTTTTCCAGGGTCTTCTCATATGGTTTCTATTGAATTACATCTAATGAGTTTTCCGAGGTCTTCACATATGGTTTGTAGGTAATTACATGTATTGAGTTCTCCGAGGTCTTCTCATATGGTTTGTAGAGAATTACATGTATTGAGTTCTCCGAGGTCTTTACATATGGTTTGTAGGGAATTACATGTATTGAGTTCTCCAAGGTCTTCTCATATGGTTTGCATGGAATTACATGTATTGAGTTTTCCAGGGTCTTCTCATATGGTTTCTATTGAATTACATCTAATGAGTTTTCCGAGGTCTTCACATATGGTTTGTAGGTAATTACATGTATTGAGTTCTCCGAGGTCTTCTCATATGGTTTGTAGAGAATTACATGTATTGAGTTCTCCGAGGTCTTTACATATGGTTTGTAGGGAATTACATGTATTGAGTTCTCCGAGGTCTTCTCATATGATTTGTAGGGAATTACATGTATTGAGTTCTCCGAGGTCTTCTCATATGGTTTGTAGGGAATTACATGTATTGAGTTCTCCGAGGTCTTTACATATGGTTTGTAGGGAATTACATGTATTGACTTCTCCGAGGTCTTTACATATGATTTGTAGGGAATTACATCTATGAGTTATCCGAGGTCTTCTCATATGGTTTGTAGGGAATTACATGTATTGAGTTCTCCGAGGTCTTCTCGTACGGTTTGCATGGAATTACATGTATTGAGTTCTTCGAGGTATCCTCCTATCGTTTGCATGGAATTAAATGTATTGAGTTCTCCGAGGTCTTCTCATATGGTTTGTAGGGAATTACATGTAATGAGTTCTCCGAGGTCTTCTCATATGGTTTGAAGGGAATTACATGTATTGAGTTCTCCGAGGTCTTCTCATATGGTTTGAAGGGAATAACATGTATTGAGTTCTCTGAGGTCTTCTCATATGGTTTGTAGGGAATTACATGTATTGTGTTTTCCCGAGGTCTTCTCATATGGTTTGAAGGGAATTAAATGTATTGAGTTCTACAAAGTCTTCTCATATGGTTTGAAGGGAATTACATGTATTGAGTTCTCTGAGGTCTTCTCATATGGTTTGTAGGGAATTACATGTCTTGAGTTCTCCGAGGTCTTCTCATATGGTTTGAATGAAATTACACGTATTGAGTTCTCTGAGGTCTTCTCATATGGTTTGCATGGAATTACATGTATTAAGTTCTCCGAGATATTCTCATATGGTTTGCATGGAATTACATGTATTGAGTTCTCCGAGGTATTCTCATATGGTTTGTAGGGAATTACATGTATTGTGTTCTCGAGGTATTCTCATATGGTTTACATGGAATTACATGTATTGAGTTCTCCGAGGTCTTCTCATGTAGTTTGAAGGGAATTACATGTATTGAGTTCTCCGATGTCTTCTCATATGGTTTGAAGTGAATTACATGTATTGAGTTCTCCGAGGTCTTCTCATATGGTTTGTAGGGAATTACATGTATTGAGTTCTACAAAGTCTTCTCATATGGTTTGAAGGGAATTACATGTATTGAGTTTTCCGAGGTGTTCTCATATAGTTTGAAGGGAATTACATGTATTGAGTTCTCCGAGGTCTTCTCATATGGTTTGATGTGAATTACATGTATTGAGTTCTCCGAGGTCTTCTCATATAGTTTGAAGGGAATTACATGTATTGAGTTCTCCGAGGTCTTCTCATATGGTTTGAAGTGAATTACATGTATTAAGTTCTCCGAGATATTCTCATATGGTTTGCATGGAATTACATGTATTGAGTTCTCCGAGGTATTCTCATATGGTTTGTAGGGAATTACATGTCTTGAGTTCTCCGAGGTCTTCTCATATGGTTTGAATGAAATTACACGTATTGAGTTCTCTGAGGTCTTCTCATATGGTTTGCATGGAATTACATGTATTAAGTTCTCCAAGATATTCTCATATGGTATGCATGGAATTACATGTATTGAGTTCTCCGAGGTATTCTCATATGGTTTGTAGGGAATTACATGTATTGTGTTCTCGAGGTATTCTCATATGGTTTACATGGAATTACATGTATTGAGTTCTCTGAGGTATTCTCATATGGTTTGCATGGAATTACATGTATTGAGTTCTCCGCGGTCTTCTCATATGTTTTGTAGGGAATTACATGTAATGAGTTCTCCAAGGTCTTTAGATATGGTTTGTAGGGAATTACATGTATTGAGTTCTCCGAGGTCTTCTCGTACGGTTTGCATGGAATTACATGTATTGAGTTCTCCGAGGTCTTCTCATATGGTTTGAAATGTATTACATGTATTGAGTTCTCCGTGGTCTTCGCATATGGTTTGTAGGGAATTACATGTATTGAGTTCTACGAAGTCTTCTCATATTGTTTGAAGGGGATTACAGGTATTGAGTTCTCCTAGGTCTTCTCATATGGTTTGTAGGGAATTACATGTATTGAGTTCTCTGAGGTCTTCTCATATGGTTTGTAGGGAATTACATGTATGGAGTTCTCTGAGGTCTTCTCATATGGTTTGCATGGAATTACATGTATTCAGTTCATAGAGTTCTTCTCATACGGTTTGCATGGAATTACATGTATTGAGTTCTCCGAGTTATTCTCTTATCGCTTGTAGGGAATTACATGTATTGTGTTCTTCGAGGTATTCGCATATGGTATGCTTGGAATTACATGTATTGAGTTCTCCAAGGTCTTCTCATATGGTTTGTAGGGAATTACATGTATTGTGTTCTCCGAGGTATTCTCATGTGGTTTCTCCATGCATACCTCCATGTAATTACATGTATTGAGTTCTCCGACATATCCTCCTATGGTTTGCATGGAATTACATATATTGAATTCCCGAGGTCTTCTCATATGGTTTGTAGGGAATTACATGTAATGATTTTTCCGAAGTCTTCTCATATCGTTTGAAGGGAATTACATGTATTTAGTTCTCCGAAGTCTTCTCATATGGTTCGTAGGGAATTACATGTATTGAGTTCTCTGAGGTCTTTACATATGGTTTGTAGGGAGTTACATGTATTGTGTTCTCCGAGGTATTCTCATATGGTTTGAAGTGAATTACGTGTATTGAGTTCTCCAGGGTCTTCTCATACGGTTTCTATTGAATTACATCTAATGAGTTCTCCGAGGTCTTCACATATGGTTTGTAGGGAATTACATCCGATGAGTTCTCCAAGGTCTTTACATATGGTTTGTAGGGAATTACATGTATTGTGTTCTCCGAGGTCTTCTCGTACGGTTTGCATGGAATTACATGTATTGAGCTCTCCGAGGTCTTCTCATATGGTTTGAAGTGAATTACATGTATTGAGTTCTCCGAGGTCTTCTCATAGGATTTGTAGGGAATTACATGTATTGAGTTCTACGAAGTCTTCTCATATTGTTTGAAGGGGATTACATGTATTGAGTTCTCCTAGGTCTTCTCATATGGTTTGTAGGGAATTACATGTATTGAGTTCTCTGAGGTCTTCTCATATGGTTTGCATGGAATTACATGTATTGAGTTCTCCAGCGTCTTCTCATATGGTTTCTATTGAATTACATCTAATGAGTTCTCCGAGGTCTTCACATATGGTTTGTAGGGAATTACATGTATTGAGTTCTCCGAGGTCTTCTCATATGGTTTGTAGGGAATTACATGTATTGAGTTCTCCGAGGTCTTTACATATGGTTTGTAGGGAATTACATGTATTGAGTTCTTCGAGGTCTTCTCATATGGTTTGTAGGGAATTACATGTATTGAGTTCTCCGAGGTCTTCTCATATGGTTTGTAGGGAATTACATGTATTGAGTTCTCCGAGGTCTTTACATATGGTTTGTTGGGAATTACATGTATTGAGTTCTCCGAGGTCTTTACATATGGTTTGTAGGTAATTACATCTAATGTGTTCTCCGAGGTCTTCTCATATGATTTGTAGGGAATTACATGTATTGAGTTCTACGAAGTCTTCTCATATTGTTTGAAGGGGATTACATGTATTGAGTTCTCCGCGGTCTTCTCATATGGTTTGTAGGGAATTAAATGTATTGAGTTCTCCGAGGTCTTCTCGTACGGTTTGCATGGAATTACATGTATTGAGTTCTTCGAGGTATCCTCCTATCGTTTGCATGGAATTACATATATTGAGTTCCCTGAGGTCTTCTCATATGGTTTGTAGGGAATTACATGTAATGAGTTCTCCGAGGTCTTCTCATATGGTTTGAAGGGAATTACATGTATTGAGTTCTCCGAGGTCTTCTCATATGGTTTGAAGGGAATTACATGTATTGAGTTCTCCGAGGTCTTCTCATATGGTTTGTAGGGAATTACATGTATTGAGTTCTCCGAGGTCTTTACATATGGTTTGTAGGGAATTACATGTATTGAGTTCTTCGAGGTCTTCTCATATGGTTTGTAGGGAATTACATGTATTGAGTTCTCCGAGGTCTTCTCATATGGTTTGTAGGGAATTACATGTATTGAGTTCTCCGAGGTCTTTACATATGGTTTGTTGGGAATTACATGTATTGAGTTCTCCGAGGTCTTTACATATGGTTTGTAGGTAATTACATCTAATGTGTTCTCCGAGGTCTTCTCATATGATTTGTAGGGAATTACATGTATTGAGTTCTACGAAGTCTTCTCATATTGTTTGAAGGGGATTACATGTATTGAGTTCTCCGCGGTCTTCTCATATGGTTTGTAGGGAATTAAATGTATTGAGTTCTCCGAGGTCTTCTCGTACGGTTTGCATGGAATTACATGTATTGAGTTCTTCGAGGTATCCTCCTATCGTTTGCATGGAATTACATATATTGAGTTCCCTGAGGTCTTCTCATATGGTTTGTAGGGAATTACATGTAATGAGTTCTCCGAGGTCTTCTCATATGGTTTGAAGGGAATTACATGTATTGAGTTCTCCGAGGTCTTCTCATATGGTTTGAAGGGAATTACATGTATTGAGTTCTCTGAGGTCTTCTCATATGGTTTGTAGGGAATTACATGTATTGTGTTTTCCCGAGGTCATCTCATATGGTTTGAAGGGAATTACATGTATTGAGTTCTCCGAGGTCTTCTCATATGGTTTGAAGGGAATTACATGTATTGAGTTCTGCGAGGTCTTCTCATATGGTTTGAAGGGAATTACATGTATTGAGTTCTCCGAGGTCTTCTCATATAGTTTGAAGGGAATTACATGTATTGAGTTCTCCGAGGTCATCTCATATGGTTTGAAGTGAATTACATGTATTGAGTTCTCCGAGGTCTTCTCATATGGTTTGTAGGGAATTACATGTATTGAGTTCTACAAAGTGTTCTCATATGGTTTGAAGGGAATTACATGTATTGAGTTCTCCGAGGTCTTCTCGTACGGTTTGCATGGAATTACATGTATTGAGCTCACCGAGGTCTTCTCATATGGTTTGAAGTGAATTACATGTATTGAGTTCTCCGAGGTCTTCTCGTATGATTTGTAGGGAATTACATGTATTGAGTTCTACGAAGTCTTCTCATATTGTTTGAAGGGGATTACATGTATTGAGTTCTCCTAGGTCTTCTCATATGGTTTGTAGGGAATTACATGTATTGAGTTCTCTGAGGTCTTCTCATATGGTTTGCAGGGAATTACATGTATTGAGTTCTCCGAGGTCTTCTCATATGGTTTGCATGGAATTACATGTATTCAGTTCATAGGGGTCTTCTCATATGGTTTGCGTGGAATTACATGTATTAAGTTCTCCGAGATATTCTCATATGGTTTGCATGGAATTACATGTATTGAGTTCTCCGAGGTATTCTCATATCGCTTGTAGGGAATTACATGTATTGTGTTCTTCGAGGTATTCGCATATGGTTTGCTTGGAATTACATGTATTGAGTTCTCCGAGGTCTTCTCATATGGTTTGTAGGGAATTACATGTATTGTGTTCTCCGAGGTATTCTCATATAGTTTCTCCATTCATACCTCCAGGGAATTACATGTATTGAGTTCTCCGACGTATCCTCCTATGGTTTGCATGGAATTACATATATTGAATTCCCTGAGGTCTTCTCATATGGTTTGTAGGGAATTACATGTAATGAGTTCTCCGAGGTCTTCTCATATCGTTTGAAATGAATTACATGTATTGAGTTCTCCAAGGTCTTCTCATATGGTTTGCATGGAATTACATGTATTCAGTTCATAGAGGTCTTCTCATATGGTTTGCATGGAATTACATGTATTCAGTTCATAGAGGTCTTCTCATATGGTTTGCGTGGAATTACATGTATTAAGTTTTCCGAGATATTCTCATATGGTTTGCATGGAATTACATGTATTGAGTTACCCGAGGTATTCTCATATCGCTTGTAGGGAATTACATGTATTGTGTTCTTCGAGGTATTCGCATATGGTTTGCTTGGAATTACATGTATTGAGTTCTCCGAGGTCTTCTCATATGGTTTGTAGGGAATTACATGTATTGTGTTCTCCGAGGTATTCTCATATAGTTTCTCCATTCATACCTCCAGGGAATTACATGTATTGAGTTCTCCGACGTATCCTCCTATGGTTTGCATGGAATTACATATATTGAATTCCCTGAGGTCTTCTCATATGGTTTGTAGGGAATAACATGTAATGAGTTCTCCGAGGTCTTCTCATATCGTTTGAAATGAATTACATGTATTGAGTTCTCCAAGGTCTTCTCATATGATTTGCATGGAATTACATGTATTGAGTTCTCCAGGGTCTTCTCATATGGTTTCTATTGAATTACATCTAATGAGTTCTCCGAGGTCTTCACATATGGTTTGTAGGGAATTACATGTATTGAGTTCTCCGAGGTCTTTACATATGGTTTGTAGGGAATTACATGTATTGAGTTCTCCGAGGTCTTCTCATATGGTTTGTAGGGAATTACATGTATTGAGTTCTCCGAGGTCTTTACATATGGTTTGTAGGGAATTACATGCATTGACTTCTCCGAGGTCTTTACATATGGTTTGTAGAGAATTACATCTAATGAGTTCTCCGAGGTCTTCTCATATGGTTTGTAGGGAATTACATGTATTGAGTTCTCCAAGGTCTTCTCGTACGGTTTGCATGGAATTACATGTATTGAGTTCTCCGAGGTCTTCTCATATGGTTTGAAGTGAATTACATGTATTGAGTTCTCCGAGGTCTTCTCATATGGTTTGTAGGGAATTACATGTATTGAGTTCTACAAAGTCTTCTCATATGGTTTGAAGGGAATTACATGTATTGAGTTGTCCGAGGTCTTCTCGTACGGTTTGCATGGAATTACATGTATTGAGCTCTCCGAGGTCTTCTCATATGGTTTGAATTGAATTACATGTATTGAGTTCTCCGAGATCTTCTCATATGATTTGTAGGGAATTACATGTATTGAGTTCTACGAAGTCTTCTCATATTGTTTGAAGGGGATTACATGTATTGAGTTCTCCTAGGTCTTCTCATATGGTTTGTAGGGAATTACATGTATTGAGTTATCCGAGGTATTCTCATATCACTTGTAGGGAATTACATGTATTGTGTTCTTCGAGGTATTCGCATATGGTTTGCATGGAATTACATGTATTCAGTTCATAGAGGTCTTCTCATATGGTTTGCGTGGAATTACATGTATTAAGTTCTCCGAGATATTCTCATATGGTTTGCATGGAATTACATGTATTGAGTTCTCCGAAGTCTTCTCATATGGTTTGTAGGGAATTACATGTATTGTGTTCTCCGAGGTATTCTCATATAGTTTCTCCATTCATACCTCCAGGGAATTACATGTATTGAGTTCTCCGACGTATCCTCCTATGGTTTGCATGGAATTACATATATTGAATTCCCTGAGGTCTTCTCATATGGTTTGTAGGGAATTACATGTAATGAGTTCTCCGAGGTCTTCTCATATCGTTTGAAATGAATTACATGTATTGAGTTCTCCAAGGTCTTCTCATATGGTTTGCATGGAATTACATGTATTGAGTTCTCCAGGGTCTTCTCATATGGTTTCTATTGAATTACATCTAATGAGTTTTCCGAGGTCTTCACATATGGTTTGTAGGTAATTACATGTATTGAGTTCTCCGAGGTCTTCTCATATGGTTTGTAGAGAATTACATGTATTGAGTTCTCCGAGGTCTTTACATATGGTTTGTAGGGAATTACATGTATTGAGTTCTCCGAGGTCTTCTCATATGATTTGTAGGGAATTACATGTATTGAGTTCTCCGAGGTCTTCTCATATGGTTTGTAGGGAATTACATGTATTGAGTTCTCCGAGGTCTTTACATATGATTTGTAGGGAATTACATCTATGAGTTCTCCGAGGTCTTCTCATATGGTTTGTAGGGAATTACATGCATTGAGTTCTCCGAGGTCTTCTCGTACGGTTTGCATGGAATTACATGTATTGAGTTCTTTGAGGTATCCTCCTATCGTTTGCATGGAATTACATATATTGAGTTCCCTGAGGTCTTCTCATATGGTTTGTAGGGAATTACATGTAATGAGTTCTCCGAGGTCTTCTCATATGGTTTGAAGGGAATTACATGTATTGAGTTCTCCGAGGTCTTCTCATATGGTTTGAAGGGAATAACATGTATTGAGTTCTCTGAGGTCTTCTCATATGGTTTGTAGGGAATTACATGTATTGTGTTTTCCCGAGGTCTTCTCATATGGTTTGAAGGGAATTAAATGTATTGAGTTCTCCGAGGTCTTCTCATATGGTTTGAAGGGAATTACATGTATTGAGTTCTGCGAGGTCTTCTCATATGGTTTGAAGGGAATTACATGTATTGAGTTTTCCGAGGTCTTCTCATATAGTTTGAAGGGAATTACATGTATTGAGTTCTCCGAGGTCTTCTCATATGGTTTGATGTGAATTACATGTATTGAGTTCTCCGAGGTCTTCTCATATGGTTTGTTAGGAATTACATGTATTGAGTTCTACAAAGTCTTCTCATATGGTTTGAAGGGAATTACATGTATTGAGTTCTCTGAGGTCTTCTCATATGGTTTGTAGGGAATTACATGTCTTGAGTTCTCCGAGGTCTTCACATATGGTTTGAATGAAATTACACGTATTGAGTTCTCTGAGGTCTTCTCATATGGTTTGCATGGAATTACATGTATTAAGTTGTTCTCGAGGTATTCTCATATGGTTTACATGGAATTACATGTATTGAGTTCTCCGAGGTCTTCTCATATAGTTTGAAGGGAATTACATGTATTGAGTTCTCCGATGTCTTCTCATATGGTTTGAAGTGAATTACATGTATTGAGTTCTCCGAGGTCTTCTCATATGGTTTGTAGGGAATTACATGTATTGAGTTCTACAAAGTCTTCTCATATGGTTTGAAGGGAATTACATGTATTGAGTTTTCCGAGGTCTTCTCATATAGTTTGAAGGGAATTACATGTATTGAGTTCTCCGAGGTCTTCTCATATGGTTTGATGTGAATTACATGTATTGAGTTCTCCGAGGTCTTCTCATATAGTTTGAAGGGAATTACATGTATTGAGTTCTCCGAGGTCTTCTCATATGGTTTGAAGTGAATTACATGTATTAAGTTCTCCGAGATATTCTCATATGGTTTGCATGGAATTACATGTATTGAGTTCTCCGAGGTATTCTCATATGGTTTGTAGGGAATTACATGTCTTGAGTTCTCCGAGGTCTTCTCATATGGTTTGAATGAAATTACACGTATTGAGTTCTCTGAGGTCTTCTCATATGGTTTGCATGGAATTACATGTATTAAGTTCTCCGAGATATTCTCATATGGTTTGCATGGAATTACATGTATTGAGTTCTCCGAGGTATTCTCATATGGTTTGTAGGGAATTACATGTATTGTGTTCTCGAGGTATTCTCATATGGTTTACATGGAATTACATGTATTGAGTTCTCTGAGGTATTCTCATATGGTTTGTATGGAATTACATGTATTGAGTTCTCCGAGGTCTTCTCATATGGTTTGTAGGGAATTACATGTAATGAGTTCTCCAAGGTCTTTAGATATGGTTTGTAGGGAATTACATGTATTGAGTTCTCCGAGGTCTTCTCGTACGGTTTGCATGGAATTACATGTATTGAGTTCTCCGAGGTCTTCTCATATGGTTTGAAATGTATTACATGTATTGAGTTCTCCATGGTCTTCGCATATGGTTTGTAGGGAATTACATGTATTGAGTTCTACGAAGTCTTCTCATATTGTTTGAAGGGGATTACAGGTATTGAGTTCTCCTAGGTCTTCTCATATGGTTTGTAGGGAATTACATGTATTGAGTTCTCTGAGGTCTTCTCATATGGTTTGTAGGGAATTACATGTATGGAGTTCTCTGAGGTCTTCTCATATGGTTTGCATGGAATTACATGTATTCAGTTCATAGAGTTCTTCTCATACGGTTTGCATGGAATTACATGTATTGAGTTCTCCGAGTTATTCTCTTATCGCTTGTAGGGAATTACATGTATTGTGTTCTTCGAGGTATTCGCATATGGTTTGCTTGGAATTACATGTATTGAGTTCTCCAAGGTCTTCTCATATGGTTTGTAGGGAATTACATGTATTGTGTTCTCCGAGGTATTCTCATGTGGTTTCTCCATGCATACCTCCATGTAATTACATGTATTGAGTTCTCCGACATATCCTCCTATGGTTTGCATGGAATTACATATATTGAATTCCCGAGGTCTTCTCATATGGTTTGTAGGGAATTACATGTAATGATTTTTCCGAAGTCTTCTCATATCGTTTGAAGGGAATTACATGTATTGAGTTCTCCGAAGTCTTCTCATATGGTTCGTAGGGAATTACATGTATTGAGTTCTCTGAGGTCTTTACATATGGTTTGTAGGGAGTTACATGTATTGTGTTCTCCGAGGTATTCTCATATGGTTTGAAGTGAATTACATGTATTGAGTTCTCCAGGGTCTTCTCATACGGTTTCTATTGAATTACATCTAATGAGTTCTCCGAGGTCTTCACATATGGTTTGTAGGGAATTACATCCGATGAGTTCTCCACGGTCTTTACATATGGTTTGTAGGGAATTACATGTATTGTGTTCTCCGAGGTCTTCTCGTACGGTTTGCATGGAATTACATGTATTGAGCTCTCCGAGGTCTTCTCATATGGTTTGAAGTGAATTACATGTATTGAGTTCTCCGAGGTCTTCTCATAGGATTTGTAGGGAATTACATGTATTGAGTTCTACGAAGTCTTCTCATATTGTTTGAAGGGGATTACATGTATTGAGTTCTCCTAGGTCTTCTCATATGGTTTGTAGGGAATTACATGTATTGAGTTCTCTGAGGTCTTCTCATATGGTTTGCATGGAATTACATGTATTGAGTTCTCCAGCGTCTTCTCATATGGTTTCTATTGAATTACATCTAATGAGTTCTCCGAGGTCTTCACATATGGTTTGTAGGGAATTACATGTATTGAGTTCTCCGAGGTCTTCTCATATGGTTTGTAGGGAATTACATGTATTGAGTTCTCCGAGGTCTTTACATATGGTTTGTAGGGAATTACATGTATTGAGTTCTTCGAGGTCTTCTCATATGGTTTGTAGGGAATTACATGTATTGAGTTCTCCGAGGTCTTCTCATATGGTTTGTAGGGAATTACATGTATTGAGTTCTCCGAGGTCTTTACATATGGTTTGTTGGGAATTACATGTATTGAGTTCTCCGAGGTCTTTACATATGGTTTGTAGGGAATTACATCTAATGTGTTCTCCGAGGTCTTCTCATATGATTTGTAGGGAATTACATGTATTGAGTTCTACGAAGTCTTCTCATATTGTTTGAAGGGGATTACATGTATTGAGTTCTCCGCGGTCTTCTCATATGGTTTGTAGGGAATTACATGTATTGAGTTCTCCGAGGTCTTCTCGTACGGTTTGCATGGAATTACATGTATTGAGTTCTTCGAGGTATCCTCCTATCGTTTGCATGGAATTACATATATTGAGTTCCCTGAGGTCTTCTCATATGGTTCGTAGGGAATTACATGTAATGAGTTCTCCGAGGTCTTCTCATATGGTTTGAAGGGAATTACATGTATTGAGTTCTCCGAGGTCTTCTCATATGGTTTGAAGGGAATTACATGTATTGAGTTCTCTGAGGTCTTCTCATATGGTTTGTAGGGAATTACATGTATTGTGTTTTCCCGAGGTCATCTCATATGGTTTGAAGGGAATTACATGTATTGAGTTCTCCGAGGTCTTCTCATATGGTTTGAAGGGAATTACATGTATTGAGTTCTGCGAGGTCTTCTCATATGGTTTGAAGGGAATTACATGTATTGAGTTCTCCGAGGTCTTCTCATATAGTTTGAAGGGAATTACATGTATTGAGCTCTCCGAGGTCTTCTCATATGGTTTGAAGTGAATTACATGTATTGAGTTCTCCGAGGTCTTCTCATATGGTTTGTAGGGAATTACATGTATTGAGTTCTACAAAGTCTTCTCATATGGTTTGAAGGGAATTACATGTATTGAGTTCTCCGAGGTCTTCTCGTACGGTTTGCATGGAATTACATGTATTGAGCTCACCGAGGTCTTCTCATATGGTTTGAAGTGAATTACATGTATTGAGTTCTCCGAGGTCTTCTCGTATGATTTGTAGGGAATTACATGTATTGAGTTCTACGAAGTCTTCTCATATTGTTTGAAGGGGATTACATGTATTGAGTTCTCCTAGGTCTTCTCATATGGTTTGTAGGGAATTACATGTATTGAGTTCTCTGAGGTCTTCTCATATGGTTTGCAGGGAGTTACATGTATTGAGTTCTCCGAGGTCTTCTCTTATGGTTTGCATGGAATTACATGTATTCAGTTCATTGGGGTCTTCTCATATGGTTTGCGTGGAATTACATGTATTAAGTTCTCCGAGATATTCTCATATGGTTTGCATGGAATTACATGTATTGAGTTCTCCGAGGTATTCTCATATCGCTTGTAGGGAATTACATGTATTGTGTTCTTCGAGGTATTCGCATATGGTTTGCTTGGAATTACATGTATTGAGTTCTCCGAGGTCTTCTCATATGGTTTGTAGGGAATTACATGTATTGTGTTCTCCGAGGTATTCTCATATAGTTTCTCCATTCATACCTCCAGGGAATTACATGTATTGAGTTCTCCGACGTATCCTCCTATGGTTTGCATGGAATTACATATATTGAATTCCCTGAGGTCTTCTCATATGGTTTGTAGGGAATTACATGTAATGAGTTCTCCGAGGTCTTCTCATATCGTTTGAAATGAATTACATGTATTGAGTTCTCCAAGGTCTTCTCATATGGTTTGCATGGAATTACATGTATTGAGTTCTCCAGGGTCTTCTCATATGGTTTCTATTGAATTACATCTCATGAGTTCTCCGAGGTCTTCACATATGGTTTGTAGGGAATTACATGTGTTGAGTTCTCCGAGGTCTTCTCATATGGTTTGTAGGGAATTACATGTATTGAGTTCTCCAAGGTCTTTACATATGGTTTGTAGGGAATTACATGTATTGAGTTCTCCGAAGTCTTCTCATATGGTTTGTAGGGAATTACATGTATTGAGTTCTCCGAGGTCTTCTCATATGGTTTGTAGGGAATTACATGTATTGAGTTCTCCGAGGTCTTTACATATGGTTTGTAGGGAATTACATGTATTGAGTTCTCCGAGGTCTTTACATATGGTTTGTAGGGAATTACATCTAATGAGTTCTCCGAGGTCTTCTCATATGGTTTGTAGGGAATTACATGTATTGAGTTCTCCGAGGTCTTCTCGTACGGTTTGCATGGAATTACATGTATTGAGTTCTTCGAGGTATCCTCCTATCGTTTGCATGGAATTACATATATTGAGTTCCCTGAGGTCTTCTCATATGGTTTGTAGGGAATTACATGTAATGAGTTCTCCGAGGTCTTCTCATATGGTTTGAAGGGAATTATATGTATTGAGTTCTCCGAGGTCTTCTCATATGGTTTGAAGGGAATTACATGTATTGAGTTCTCTGAGGTCTTCTCATATGGTTTGTAGGGAATTACATGTATTGTGTATTCCCGAGGTCTTCTCATATGGTTTGAAGGGAATTAAATGTATTGAGTTCTCCGAGGTCTTCTCATATGGTTTGAAGGGAATTACATGTATTGAGTTCTGCGAGGTCTTCTCATATGGTTTGAAGGGAATTACATGTATTGAGTTCTCCGAGGTCTTCTCATATGGTTTGAAGTGAATTACATGTATTGAGTTCTCCGAGGTCTTCTCATATGGTTTGTAGGGAATTACATGTATTGAGTTCTACAAAGTCTTCTCATATGGTTTGAAGGGAATTACATGTATTGAGTTCTCTGAGGTCTTCTCATATGGTTTGTAGGGAATTACATGTCTTGAGTTCTCCGAGGTCTTCTCATATGGTTTGAATGAAATTACACGTATTGAGTTCTCTGAGGTCTTCTCATATGGTTTGCATGGAATTACATGTATTAAGTTCTCCGAGATATTCTCATATGGTTTGCATGGAATTACATGTATTGAGTTCTCCGAGGTCTTCTCATATGGTTTGTAGGGAATTACATGTATTGAGTTCTTCGAGGTATCCCCCTATCGTTTGCATGGAATTACATATATTGAGTTCCCTGAGGTCTTCTCATATAGTTTGTCGGGAATTACATGTAATGAGTTCTCCGAGGTCTTCTCATATGGTTTGAAGGGAATTACATGTATTGAGTTCTCCGAGGTCTTCTCATATGGTTTGAAGGGAATTACATGTATTGAGTTCTCTGAGGTCTTCTCATATGGTTTGCATGGAATTACATGTATTGAGTTCTCCGAGGTCTTCTCATATGGTTTGTAGGGAATTACATGTATTGAGTTCTTCGAGGTATCCCCCTATCGTTTGCATGGAATTACATATATTGAGTTCCCTGAGGTCTTCTCATATAGTTTGTAGGGAATTACATGTAATGAGTTCTCCGAGGTCTTCTCATATGGTTTGAAGGGAATTACATGTATTGAGTTCTCCGAGGTCTTCTCATATGGTTTGAAGGGAATTACATGTATTGAGTTCTCTGAGGTCTTCTCATATGGTTTGTAGGGAATTACATGTATTGTGTTTTCCCGAGGTCATCTCATATGGTTTGAAGGGAATTACATGTATTCAGTTCTCCGAGGTCTTCTCATATGGTTTGAAGGGAATTACATGTATTGAGTTCTGCGAGGTCTTCTCATATGGTTTGAAGGGAATTACATGTATTGAGTTCTCCGAGGTCTTCTCATATAGTTTGAAGGGAAATTACATGTATTGAGTTCTCCGAGGTCTTCTCATATGGTTTGAAGTGAATTACATGTATTGAGTTCTCCGAGGTCTTCTCATATGGTTTGTAGGGAATTACATGTATTGAGTTCTACAAAGTCTTCTCATATGGTTTGAAGGGAATTACATGTATTGAGTTCTCCGAGGTCTTCTCGTACGGTTTGCATGGAATTACATGTATTGAGCTCACCGTGGTCTTCTCATATGGTTTGAAGTGAATTACATGTATTGAGTTCTCCGAGGTCTTCTCGTATGATTTGTAGGGAATTACATGTATTGTGTTCTACGAAGTCTTCTCATATTGTTTGAAGGTGATTACATGTATTGAGTTCTCCTAGGTCTTCTCATATGGTTTGTAGGGAATTACATGTATTGAGTTCTCTGAGGTCTTCTCATATGGTTTGCAGGGAATTACATGTATTGAGTTCTCCGAGGTCTTCTCATATGGTTTGCATGGAATTACATGTATTCAGTTCATAGGGGTTTTCTCATATGGTTTGCGTGGAATTACATGTATTAAGTTCTCCGAGATATTCTCATATGGTTTGCATGGAATTACATGTATTGAGTTCTCCGAGGTATTCTCATATCGCTTGTAGGGAATTACATGTATTGTGTTCTTCGAGGTATTCGCATATGGTTTGCTTGGAATTACATGTATTGAGTTCTCCGAGGTCTTCTCATATGGTTTGTAGGGAATTACATGTATTGTGTTCTTCGAGGTATTCTCATATAGTTTCTCCATTCATACCTCCAGGGAATTACATGTATTGAGTTCTCCGACGTATCCTCCTATGGTTTGCATGGAATTACATATATTGAATTCCCTGTGGTCTTCTCATATGGTTTGTAGGGAATTACATGTAATGAGTTCTCCGAGGTCTTCTCATATCGTTTGAAATGAATTACATGTATTGAGTTCTCCGAGGTCTTCTCGTACGGTTTGCATGGAATTACATGTATTGAGTTCTCCGAGGTCTTCTCATATGGTTTGAAGGGAATTACATGTATTGAGTTCTCTGAGGTCTTCTCATATGGTTTGTAGGGAATTACATGTATTGTGTTTTCCCGAGGTCTTCTCATATGGTTTGAAGGGAATTAAATGTATTGAGTTCTCCGAGGTCTTCTCATATGGTTTGAAGGGAATTACATGTATTGAGTTCTGCGAGGTCTTCTCATATGTTTTGAAGGGAATTACATGTATTGAGTTCTCCGAGGTCTTCTCATATGGTTTGAAGTGAATTACATGTATTGAGTTCTCCGAGGTCTTCTCATATGGTTTGTAGGGAATTACATGTATTGAGTTCTACAAAGTCTTCTCATATGGTTTGCAGGGAATTACATGTATTGAGTTCTCTGAGGTCTTCTCATATGGTTTGTAGGGAATTACATGTCTTGAGTTCTCCGAGGTCTTCTCATATGGTTTGAATGAAATTACACGTATTGAGTTCTCTGAGGTCTTCTCATATGGTTTGCATGGAATTACATGTATTGAGTTCTCTGAGGTATTCTCATATGGTTTGCATGGAATTACATGTATTGAGTTCTCCGAGGTCTTCTCATATGGTTTGTAGGGAATTACATCTAATGAGTTCTCCAAGGTCTTTAGATATGGTTTGTAGGGAATTACATGTATTGAGTTCTCCGAGGTCTTCTCGTACGGTTTGCATGGAATTACATGTATTGAGTTCTCCGAGGTCTTCTCATATGGTTTGAAATGTATTACATGTATTGAGTTCTCCGTGGTCTTCGCATATGGTTTGTAGGGAATTACATGTATTGAGTTCTACGAAGTCTTCTCATATTGTTTGAAGGGGATTACAGGTATTGAGTTCTCCTAGGTCTTCTCATATGGTGTGTAGGGAATTACATGTAATGAGTTCTCTGAGGTCTTCTCATATGGTTTGTAGGGAATTACATGTATGGAGTTCTCTGAGGTCTTCTCATATGGTTTGCATGGAATTACATGTATTCAGTTCATAGAGTTCTTCTCATATGGTTTGCATGGAATTACATGTATTGAGTTCTCCGAGTTATTCTCTTATCGCTTGTAGGGAATTACATGTATTGTGTTCTTCGAGGTATTCGCATATGGTTTGCTTGGAATTACATGTATTGAGTTCTCCAAGGTCTTCTCATATGGTTTGTAGGGAATTACATGTATTGTGTTCTACGAGGTATTCTCATGTGGTTTCTCCATGCATACCTCCATGTAATTACATGTATTGAGTTCTCCGACATATCCTCCTATGGTTTGCATGGAATTACATATATTGAATTCCCGAGGTCTTCTCATATGGTTTGTAGAGAATTACATGTAATGATTTCTCCAAAGTCTTCTCATATCGTTTGAAGGGAATTACATGTATTGAGTTCTCCGAAGTCTTCTCATATGGTTTGTAGGGAATTACATGTATTGAGTTCTCTGAGGTCTTTACATATGGTTTGTAGGGAATTACATGTATTGTGTTCTCCGAGGTATTCTCATATGGTTTGAAGTGAATTACATGTATTGAGTTCTCCAGGGTCTTCTCATACGGTTTCTATTGAATTACATCTAATGAGTTCTCCGAGGTCTTCACATTTGGTTTGTAGGGAATTACATCCGATGAGTTCTCCAAGGTCTTTACATATGGTTTGTAGGGAATTACATGTATTGAGTTCTCCGAGGTCTTCTCGTACGGTTTGCATGGAATTACATGTATTGAGCTCTCCGAGGTCTTCTCATATGGTTTGAAGTGAATTACATGTATTGAGTTCTCCGAGGTCTTCTCATATGATTTGTAGGGAATTACATGTATTGAGTTCTACGAAGTCTTCTCATATTGTTTGAAGGGGATTACATGTATTGAGTTCTCCTAGGTCTTCTCATATGGTTTGTAGGGAATTACATGTATTGAGTTCTCTGATGTCTTCTCATATGGTTTGCATGGAATTACATGTATTGAGTTCTCCAGGGTCTTCTCATATGGTTTCTATTGAATTACATCTAATGAGTTCTCCGAGGTCTTCACATATGGTTTGTAGGGAATTACATGTATTGAGTTCTCCGAGGTCTTCTCATATGGTTTGTAGGGAATTACATGTATTGCGTTCTCCAAGGTCTTAACATATGGTTTGTAGGGAATTACATGTATTGAGTTCTCCGAAGTCTTCTCATATGGTTTGTAGGGAATTACATGTATTGAGTTCTCCGAGGTCTTCTCATATGGTTTGTAGGGAATTACATGTATTGAGTTCTCCGAGGTCTTCTCGTACGGTTTGCATGGAATTACATGTATTGAGTTCTTCGAGGTATCCTCCTATCGTTTGCATGGAAATACATATATTGAGTTCCCTGAGGTCTTCTCATATGGTTTGTAGGGAATTACATGTAATGAGTTCTCCGAGGTCTTCTCATATGGTTTGAAGGGAATTATATGTATTGAGTTCTCCGAGGTCTTCTCATATGGTTCGAAGGGAATTACATGTATTGAGTTCTCTGAGGTCTTCTCATATGGTTTGTAGGGAATTACATGTATTGTGTTTTCCCGAGTTCTTCTCATATGGTTTGAAGGGAATTACATGTATTGAGTTCTCCGAGGTATTCTCATATGGTTTGCATGGAATTACATATATTGAGTTCTCCGAGGTCTTCTCATATGGTTTGAAGGGAATTATATGTAATGAGTTCTCCGAGGTCTTCTCATATGGTTTGAAGGGAATTACATGTATTGAGTTCTCCGAGGTCTTCTCATATAGTTTGAAGGGAATTACATGTATTGAGTTCTCCGAGGTCTTCTCATATGGTTTGAAGTGAATTACATGTATTGAGTTCTCCGAGGTCTTCTCATATGGTTTGTAGGGAATTACATGTATTGAGTTCTACAAAGTCTTCTCATATGGTTTGAAGGGAATTGCATGTATTGAGTTCTCCGAGGTCTTCTCGTACGGTTTGCATGGAATTACATGTATTGAGTTCTTCGAGGTATCCTCCTATCGTTTGCATGGAATTACATATATTGAGTTCCCTGAGGTCTTCTCATATGGTTTGTAGGGAATTACATGTAATGAGTTCTCCGAGGTCTTCTCATATGGTTTGAAGGGAATTATATGTATTGAGTTCTCCGAGGTCTTCTCATATGGTTCGAAGGGAATTACATGTATTGAGTTCTCTGAGGTCTTCTCATATGGTTTGTAGGGAATTACATGTATTGTGTTTTCCCGAGGTCTTCTCATATGGTTTGAAGGGAATTACATGTATTGAGTTCTCCGAGGTATTCTCATATGGTTTGCATGGAATAACATATATTGAGTTCTCCGAGGTCTTCTCATATGGTTTGAAGGGAATTATATGTAATGAGTTCTTCGAGGTCTTCTCATATGGTTTGAAGGGAATTACATGTATTGAGTTCTCCGAGGTCTTCTCATATGGTTTGTAGGGAATTACATGTATTGTGTTCTCCGAGGTATTCTCATATAGTTTCTCCATTCATACCTCCAGGGAATTACATGTATTGAGTTCTCCGACGTATCCTCCTATGGTTTGCATGGAATTACATATATTGAATTCCCTGAGGTCTTCTCATATGGTTAGTAGGGAATTACATGTAATGAGTTCTCCGAGGTCTTCTCATATCGTTTGAAATGAATTACATGTATTGAGTTCTCCGAGGTCTTCTCGTACGGTTTGCATGGAATTACATGTATTGAGTTCTCCGAGGTCTTCTCATATGGTTTGAAGGGAATTACATGTATTGAGTTCTCTGAGGTCTTCTCATATGGTTTGTAGGGAATTACATGTATTGTGTTTTCCCGAGGTCTTCTCATATGGTTTGAAGGGAATTAAATGTATTGAGTTCTCCGAGGTCTTCTCATATGGTTTGAAGGGAATTACATGTATTGAGTTCTGCGAGGTCTTCTCATATGTTTTGAAGGGAATTACATGTATTGAGTTCTCCGAGGTCTTCTCATATGGTTTGAAGGGAATTACATGTATTGAGTTCTCCGAGGTCTTCTCATATGGTTTGTAGGGAATTACATGTATTGAGTTCTACAAAGTCTTCTCATATGGTTTGCAGGGAATTACATGTATTGAGTTCTCTGAGGTCTTCTCATATGGTTTGTAGGGAATTACATGTCTTGAGTTCTCCGAGGTCTTCTCATATGGTTTGAATGAAATTACACGTATTGAGTTCTCTGAGGTCTTCTCATATGGTTTGCATGGAATTACATGTATTAAGTTCTCCGAGATATTCTCATATGGTTTGCATGGAATTACATGTATTGAGTTCTCCGAGGTATTCTCATATGGTTTGTAGGGAATTACATGTATTGTGTTCTCGAGGTATTCTCATATGGTTTACATGGAATTACATGTATTGAGTTCTCTGAGGTATTCTCATATGGTTTGCATGGAATTACATGTATTGAGTTCTCCGAGGTCTTCTCATATGGTTTGTAGGGAATTACATCTAATGAGTTCTCCAAGGTCTTTAGATATGTTTTGTAGGGAATTACATGTATTGAGTTCTCCGAGGTCTTCTCGTACGGTTTGCATGGAATTACATGTATTGAGTTCTCCGAGGTCTTCTCATATGGTTTGAAATGTATTACATGTATTGAGTTCTCCGTGGTCTTCGCATATGGTTTGTAGGGAATTACATGTATTGAGTTCTACGAAGTCTTCTCATATTGTTTGAAGGGGATTACAGGTATTGAGTTCTCCTAGGTCTTCTCATATGGTGTGTAGGGAATTACATGTATTGAGTTCTCTGAGGTCTTCTCATATGGTTTGTAGGGAATTACATGTATGGAGTTCTCTGAGGTCTTCTCATATGGTTTGCATGGAATTACATGTATTCAGTTCATAGAGTTCTTCTCATATGGTTTGCATGGAATTACATGTATTGAGTTCTCCGAGTTATTCTCTTATCGCTTGTAGGGAATTACATGTATTGTGTTCTTCGAGGTATTCGCATATGGTTTGCTTGGAATTACATGTATTGAGTTCTCCAAGGTCTTCTCATATGGTTTGTAGGGAATTACATGTATTGTGTTCTACGAGGTATTCTCATGTGGTTTCTCCATGCATACCTCCATGTAATTACATGTATTGAGTTCTCCGACATATCCTCCTATGGTTTGCATGGAATTACATATATTGAATTCCCGAGGTCTTCTCATATGGTTTGTAGGGAATTACATGTAATGATTTCTCCAAAGTCTTCTCATATCGTTTGAAGGGAATTACATGTATTGAGTTCTCCGAAGTCTTCTCATATGGTTTGTAGGGAATTACATGTATTAAGTTCTCTGAGGTCTTTACATATGGTTTGTAGGGAATTACATGTATTGTGTTCTCCGAGGTATTCTCATATGGTTTGAAGTGAATTACATGTATTGAGTTCTCCAGGGTCTTCTCATACGGTTTCTATTGAATTACATCTAATGAGTTCTCCAAGGTCTTAACATATGGTTTGTAGGGAATTACATGTATTGAGTTCTCCGAAGTCTTCTCATATGGTTTGTAGGGAATTACATGTATTGAGTTCTCCGAGGTCTTCTCATATGGTTTGTAGGGAATTACATGTATTGAGTTCTCCGAGGTCTTTACATATGGTTTGTAGGGAATTACATGTATTGAGTTCTCCGAGGTCTTTACATATGGTTTGTAGGGAATTACATCTAATGAGTTCTCCGAGGTCTTCTCATATGGTTTGTAGGGAATTACATGTATTGAGTTCTCCGAGGTCTTCTCGTACGGTTTGCATGGAATTACATGTATTGAGTTCTTCGAGGTATCCTCCTATCGTTTGCATGGAATTACATATATTGAGTTCCCTGAGGTCTTCTCATATGGTTTGTAGGCAATTACATGTAATGAGTTCTCCGAGGTCTTCTCATATGGTTCGAAGGGAATTACATGTATTGAGTTCTCTGAGGTCTTCTCATATGGTTTGTAGGGAATTACATGTATTGTGTTTTCCCGAGGTCTACTCATATGGTTTGAAGGGAATTACATGTATTGAGTTCTCCGAGGTATTCTCATATGGTTTGCATGGAATTACATATATTGAGTTCTCCGAGGTCTTCTCATATGGTTTGAAGGGAATTATATGTAATGAGTTCTCCGAGGTCTTCTCATATGGTTTGAAGGGAATTACATGTATTGAGTTCTCCGAGGTCTTCTCATATAGTTTGAAGGGAATTACATGTATTGAGTTCTCCGAGGTCTTCTCATATGGTTTGAAGGGAATTACATGTATTGAGTTCTCTGAGGTCTTCTCATATGGTTTGTAGGGAATTACATGTATTGTGTTTTCCCGAGGTCTTCTCATATGGTTTGAAGGGAATTAAATGTATTGAGTTCTCCGAGGTCTTCTCATATGGTTTGAAGGGAATTACATGTATTGAGTTCTGCGAGGTCTTCTCATATGTTTTGAAGGGAATTACATGTATTGAGTTCTCCGAGGTCTTCTCATATGGTTTGAAGTGAATTACATGTATTGAGTTCTCCGAGGTCTTCTCATATGGTTTGTAGGGAATTACATGTATTGAGTTCTACAAAGTCTTCTCATATGGTTTGCAGGGAATTACATGTATTGAGTTCTCTGAGGTCTTCTCATATGGTTTGTAGGGAATTACATGTCTTGAGTTCTCCGAGGTCTTCTCATATGGTTTGAATGAAATTACACGTATTGAGTTCTCTGAGGTCTTCTCATATGGTTTGCATGGAATTACATGTATTAAGTTCTCCGAGATATTCTCATATGGTTTGCATGGAATTACATGTATTGAGTTCTCCGAGGTATTCTCATATGGTTTGTAGGGAATTACATGTATTGTGTTCTCGAGGTATTCTCATATGGTTTACATGGAATTACATGTATTGAGTTCTCTGAGGTATTCTCATATGGTTTGCATGGAATTACATGTATTGAGTTCTCCGAGGTCTTCTCATATGGTTTGTAGGGAATTACATCTAATGAGTTCTCCAAGGTCTTTAGATATGTTTTGTAGGGAATTACATGTATTGAGTTCTCCGAGGTCTTCTCGTACGGTTTGCATGGAATTACATGTATTGAGTTCTCCGAGGTCTTCTCATATGGTTTGAAATGTATTACATGTATTGAGTTCTCCGTGGTCTTCGCATATGGTTTGTAGGGAATTACATGTATTGAGTTCTACGAAGTCTTCTCATATTGTTTGAAGGGGATTACAGGTATTGAGTTCTCCTAGGTCTTCTCATATGGTGTGTAGGGAATTACATGTATTGAGTTCTCTGAGGTCTTCTCATATGGTTTGTAGGGAATTACATGTATGGAGTTCTCTGAGGTCTTCTCATATGGTTTGCATGGAATTACATGTATTCAGTTCATAGAGTTCTTCTCATATGGTTTGCATGGAATTACATGTATTGAGTTCTCCGAGTTATTCTCTTATCGCTTGTAGGGAATTACATGTATTGTGTTCTTCGAGGTATTCGCATATGGTTTGCTTGGAATTACATGTATTGAGTTCTCCAAGGTCTTCTCATATGGTTTGTAGGGAATTACATGTATTGTGTTCTACTAGGTATTCTCATGTGGTTTCTCCATGCATACCTCCATGTAATTACATGTATTGAGTTCTCCGACATATCCTCCTATGGTTTGCATGGAATTACATATATTGAATTCCCGAGGTCTTCTCATATGGTTTGTAGGGAATTACATGTAATGATTTCTCCAAAGTCTTCTCATATCGTTTGAAGGGAATTACATGTATTGAGTTCTCCGAAGTCTTCTCATATGGTTTGTAGGGAATTACATGTATTAAGTTCTCTGAGGTCTTTACATATGGTTTGTAGGGAATTACATGTATTGTGTTCTCCGAGGTATTCTCATATGGTTTGAAGTGAATTACATGTATTGAGTTCTCCAGGGTCTTCTCATACGGTTTCTATTGAATTACATCTAATGAGTTCTCCAAGGTCTTAACATATGGTTTGTAGGGAATTACATGTATTGAGTTCTCCGAAGTCTTCTCATATGGTTTGTAGGGAATTACATGTATTGAGTTCTCCGAGGTCTTCTCATATGGTTTGTAGGGAATTACATGTATTGAGTTCTCCGAGGTCTTTACATATGGTTTGTAGGGAATTACATGTATTGAGTTCTCCGAGGTCTTTACATATGGTTTGTAGGGAATTACATCTAATGAGTTCTCCGAGGTCTTCTCATATGGTTTGTAGGGAATTACATGTATTGAGTTCTCCGAGGTCTTCTCGTACGGTTTGCATGGAATTACATGTATTGAGTTCTTCGAGGTATCCTCCTATCGTTTGCATGGAATTACATATATTGAGTTCCCTGAGGTCTTCTCATATGGTTTGTAGGCAATTACATGTAATGAGTTCTCCGAGGTCTTCTCATATGGTTTGAAGGGAATTATATGTATTGAGTTCTCCGAGGTCTTCTCATATGGTTCGAAGGGAATTACATGTATTGAGTTCTCTGAGGTCTTCTCATATGGTTTGTAGGGAATTACATGTATTGTGTTTTCCCGAGGTCTACTCATATGGTTTGAAGGGAATTACATGTATTGAGTTCTCCGAGGTATTCTCATATGGTTTGCATGGAATTACATATATTGAGTTCTCCGAGGTCTTCTCATATGGTTTGAAGGGAATTATATGTAATGAGTTCTCCGAGGTCTTCTCATATGGTTTGAAGGGAATTACATGTATTGAGTTCTCCGAGGTCTTCTCATATAGTTTGAAGGGAATTACATGTATTGAGTTCTCCGAGGTCTTCTCATATGGTTTGAAGTGAATTACATGTATTGAGTTCTCCGAGGTCTTCTCACATGGTTTGTAGGGAATTACATGTATTGAGTTCTACAAAGTCTTCTCATATGGTTTGAAGGGAATTGCATGTATTGAGTTCTCCGAGGTCTTCTCGTACGGTTTGCATGGAATTACATTTATTGAGTTCTTCGAGGTATCCTCCTATCGTTTGCATGGAATTACATATATTGAGTTCCCTGAGGTCTTCTCATATGGTTTGTAGGGAATTACATGTAATGAGTTCTCCGAGGTCTTCTCATATGGTTTGAAGGGAATTATATGTATTGAGTTCTCCGAGGTCTTCTCATATGGTTCGAAGGGAATTACATGTATTGAGTTCTCTGAGGTCTTCTCATATGGTTTGTAGGGAATTACATGTATTGTGTTTTCCCGAGGTCTTCTCATATGGTTTGAAGGGAATTACATGTATTGAGTTCTCCGAGGTATTCTCATATGGTTTGCATGGAATTACATATATTGAGTTCTCCGAGGTCTTCTCATATGGTTTGAAGGGAATTATATGTAATGAGTTCTTCGAGGTCTTCTCATATGGTTTGAAGGGAATTACATGTATTGAGTTCTCCGAGGTCTTCTCATATAGTTTGAAGGGAATTACATGTATTGAGTTCTCCGAGGTCTTCTCATATGGTTTGAAGTGAATTACATGTATTGAGTTCTCCGAGGTCTTCTCATATGTTTTGTAGGGAATTACATGTATTGAGTTCTACAAAGTCTTCTCATATGGTTTGAAGGGAATTACATGTATTGAGTTCTCCGAGGTCTTCTCGTACGGTTTGCATGGAATTACATGTATTGAGCTCTCCGAGGTCTTCTCATATGGTTTGAAGTGAATTACATGTATTGAGTTCTCCGAGGTCTTCTCATATGATTTGTAGGGAATTACATGTATTGAGTTCTACGAAGTCTTCTCATATTGTTTGAAGGGGATTACATGTATTGAGTTCTCCTAGGTCTTCTCATATGGTTTGTAGGGAATTACATGTATTGAGTCCTCTGAGGTCTTCTCATATGGTTTGCAAGGAATTACATGTATTGAGTTCTCCGAGGTCTTCTCATATGGTTTGCATGGAATTACATGTATTCAGTTCATAGAGGTCTTCTCATATGGTTTGCGTGGAATTACATGTATTAAGTTCTCCGTGATATTCTCATATGGTTTGCATGGAATTACATGTATTGAGTTCTCCGAGGTCTTCTCATATGGTTTGTAGGGAATTACATGTATTGTGTTCTCCGAGGTATTCTCATATAGTTTCTCCATTCATACCTCCAGGGAATTACATGTATTGAGTTTTCCGACGTATCCTCCTATGGTTTGCATGGAATTACATATATTGAATTCCCTGAGGTCTTCTCATATGGTTTGTAGGGAATTACATGTAATGAGTTCTCCGAGGTCTTCTCATATCGTTTGAAATGAATTACATGTATTGAGTTCTCCAAGGTCTTCTCATATGGTTTGCATGGAATTACATGTATTGAGTTCTCCAGGGTCTTCTCATATGGTTTCTATTGAATTACATCTAATGAGTTCTCCGAGGTCTTCACATATGGTTTGCAGGGAATTACATGTATTGAGTTCTCCGAGGTTTTCTCATATGGTTTGTAGGGAATTACATGTATTGAGTTCTCCAAGGTCTTTACATATGGTTTGTAGGGAATTACATGTATTGAGTTCTCCGAAGTCTTCTCATATGGTTTGTAGGGAAGTACATGTATTGAGTTCTCCGAGGTCTTCTCATATGGTTTGTAGGGAATTACATGTATTGAGTTCTCCGAGGTCTTTACATATGGTTTGTAGGGACTTACATGTATTGATTCTCCGAGGTCTTTACATATGGTTTGTAGGGAATTACATCTAATGAGTTCTCCGAGGTCTTCTCATATGGTTTGTAGGGAATTACATGTATTGAGTTCTCCGAGGTCTTCTCGTACGGTTTGCATGGAATTACATGTATTGAGTTCTTCGAGGTATCCTCCTATCGTTTGCATGGAATTACATATATTGAGTTCCCTGAGGTCTTCTCATATGGTTTGTAGGGAATTACATGCAATGAGTTCTCCGAGGTCTTCTCATATGGTTTGAAGGGAATTATATGTATTGAGTTCTCCGAGGTCTTCTCATATGGTTCGAAGGGAATTACATGTATTGAGTTTTCTGAGGTCTTCTCATATGGTTTGTAGGGAATTACTTGTATTGTGTTTTCCCGAGGTCTTCTCATATGGTTTGAAGGGAATTACATGTATTGAGTTCTCCGAGGTCTTCTCATATGGTTTGAAGGGAATTATATGTAATTAGTTCTCCGAGGTCTTCTCATATGGTTTGAAGGGAATTACATGTATTGAGTTCTACAAAGTCTTCTCATATGGTTTGAAGGGAATTACATGTATTGAGTTCTCCGAGGTCTTCTCGTACGGTTTGCATGGAATTACATGTATTGAGCTCTCCGAGGTCTTCTCATATGGTTTGAAGTGAATTACATGTATTGAGTTCTCCGAGGTCTTCTCATATGATTTGTAGGGAATTACATGTATTGAGTTCTACGAAGTCTTCTCATATTGTTTGAAGGGGATTACATGTATTGAGTTCTCCTAGGTCTTCTCATATGGTTTGCAGGGAATTACATGTATTGAGTTCTCCGAGGTCTTCTCATATGGTTTGCATGGAATTACATGTATTCAGTTCATAGAGGTCTTCTCATATGGTTTGCGTGGAATTACATGTATTAAGTTCTCCGAGATATTCTCATATGGTTTGCATGGAATTACATGTATTGAGTTCTCCGAGGTCTTCTCATATGGTTTGTAGGGAATTACATGTATTGTGTTCTCCGAGGTATTCTCATATAGTTTCTCCATTCATACCTCCAGGGAATTACATGTATTGAGTTCTCCGACGTATCCTCCTATGGTTTGCATGGAATTACATATATTGAATTCCCTGAGGTCTTCTCATATGGTTTGTAGGGAATTACATGTAATGTGTTCTCCGAGGTCTTCTCATATCGTTTGAAATGAATTACATGTATTGAGTTCTCCAAGGTCTTCTCATATGGTTTGCATGGAATTACATGTATTGAGTTCTCCAGGGTCTTCTCATATGGTTTCTATTGAATTACATCTAATGAGTTCTCCGAGGTCTTCACATATGGTTTGTAGGGAATTACATGTATTGAGTTCTCCGAGGTCTTCTCATATGGTTTGTAGGGAATTACATGTATTGAGTTCTCCAAGGTCTTTACATATGGTTTGTAGGGAATTACATGTATTGAGTTCTCCGAAGTCTTCTCATATGGTTTGTAGGGAATTACATGTATTGTGTTCTCCGAGGTCTTCTCATATCGTTTGTAGGGAATTACATGTATTGAGTTCTCCGAGGTCTTTACATATGGTTTGTTGGGAATTACATCTAATGAGTTCTCCGAGGTCTTCTCATATGGTTTTTAGGGAATTACATGTATTGAGTTCTCCGAGGTCTTCTCGTACGGTTTGCATGGAATTACATGTAATGAGTTCTCCGAGGTCTTCTCATATGGTTTGAAGGGAATTATATGTATTGAGTTCTCCGAGGTCTTCTCATATGGTTTGAAGGGAATTACATGTATTGAGTTCTCTGAGGTCTTCTCATATGGTTTGTAGGGAATTACATGTATTGTGTTTTCCCGAGGTCTTCTCATATGGTTTGAAGGGAATTACATGTATTGAGTTCTCCGAGGTCTTCTCATATGGTTTGAAGGGAATTATATGTAATGAGTTCTCCGAGGTCTTCTCATATGGTTTGAAGGGAATTATATGTATTGAGTTATCCGAGGTCTTCTCATATGGTTTGAAGGGAATTACATGTATTGAGTTCTCTGAGGTCTTCTCATATGGCTTGTAGGGAATTACATGTATTGTGTTTTCCCGAGGTCTTCTCATATGGTTTGAAGGGAATTACATGTATTGAGTTCTCCGAGGTCTTCTCATATGGTTTGAAGGGAATTACATGTATTGAGTTCTGCGAGGTCTTCTCATATAGTTTGAAGGGAATTACATGTATTGAGTTCTCCGAGGTCTTCTCATATGGTTTGAAGTGAATTACATGTATTGAGTTCTCCGAGGTATCCTCCTATCGTTTGCATGGAATTACATATATTGAGTTCCCTGAGGTCTTCTCATATGGTTTGTAGGGAATTACATGCAATGAGTTCTCCGAGGTCTTCTCATATGGTTTGAAGGGAATTATATGTATTGAGTTCTCCGAGTTCTTCTCATATGGTTCGAAGGGAATTACATGTATTGAGTTCTCTGAGGTCTTCTCACATGGTTTGTAGGGAATTACATGTATTGTGTTTTCCCGAGGTCTTCTCATATGGTTTGAAGGGAATTACTTGTATTGAGTTCTCCGAGGTCTTCTCATATGGTTTGAAGGGAATTATATGTAATTAGTTCTCCGAGGTCTTCTCATATGGTTTGAAGGGAATTACATGTATTGAGTTCTCCGAGGTCTTCTCATATGGTTTACATGGAATTACATGTATTGAGTTCTCTGAGGTATTCTCATATGGTTTGCATGGAATTACATGTATTGAGTTCTCCGAGGTCTTCTCATATGGTTTGTAGGGAATTACATCTAATGAGTTCTCCAAGGTCTTTAGATATGGTTTGTAGGGAATTACATGTATTGAGTTCTCCGAGGTATTCTCGTACGGTTTGCATGGAATTACATGTATTGAGTTCTCCGAGGTCTTCTCATATGGTTTGAAATGTATTACATGTATTGAGTTCTCCTTGGTCTTCTCATATGGTTTGTAGGGAATTACATGTAATGAGTTCTCCGAGGTCTTCTCATATCGTTTGAAGGGAATTACATGTATTGAGTTCTCCAAGGTCTTCTCATATGGTTTGCATTGAATTACATGTATTGAGTTTTCCAGGGTCTTCTCATATGGTTTCTATTGAATTACATCTAATGAGTTCTCCGAGGTCTTCACATATGGTTTGTAGGGAATTACATGTATTGAGTTCTCCGAGGTCTTCTCATATGGTTTGTAGGGAATTACATGTATTGTGTTCTCCGAGGTCTTTACATATGGTTCGTAGGGAATTACATGTATTGAGTACTCCGAGGTCTTCTCATATGGTTTGTAGGGAATTACATATATTGAGTTCTCCGAGGTCTTCTCATATGGTTTGTAGGGAATTACATGTATTGAGTTCTCCGGGGTCTTTACATATGATTTGTAGGGAATTACATGTATTGAGTTCTCCGAGGTCTTTACATATGGTTTGTAGGGAATTACATCTAATGAGTTCTCCGAGGTCTTCTCATATGGTTTGAAGGGAATTATATGTAATGAGTTCTCCGAGGTCTTCTCATATGGTTTGAAGGGAATTATATGTATTGAGTTCTCCGAGGTCTTCTCATATGGTTTGAAGGGAATTACATGTATTGAGTTCTCTGAGGTCTTCTCATATGGCTTGTAGGGAATTACATGTATTGTGTTTTCCCGAGGTCTTCTCATATGGTTTGAAGGGAATTACATGTATTGAGTTCTCCGAGGTCTTCTCATATGGTTTGAAGGGAATTACATGTATTGAGTTCTGCGAGGTCTTCTCATATAGTTTGAAGGGAATTACATGTATTGAGTTCTCCGAGGTCTTCTCATATGGTTTGAAGTGAATTACATGTATTGAGTTCTCCGAGGTATCCTCCTATCGTTTGCATGGAATTACATATATTGAGTTCCCTGAGGTCTTCTCATATGGTTTGTAGGGAATTACATGCAATGAGTTCTCCGAGGTCTTCTCATATGGTTTGAAGGGAATTATATGTATTGAGTTCTCCGAGTTCTTCTCATATGGTTCGAAGGGAATTACATGTATTGAGTTCTCTGAGGTCTTCTCACATGGTTTGTAGGGAATTACATGTATTGTGTTTTCCCGAGGTCTTCTCATATGGTTTGAAGGGAATTACTTGTATTGAGTTCTCCGAGGTCTTCTCATATGGTTTGAAGGGAATTATATGTAATTAGTTCTCCGAGGTCTTCTCATATGGTTTGAAGGGAATTACATGTATTGAGTTCTCCGAGGTCTTCTCATATAGTTTGAAGGGAATTACATGTATTGAGTTCTCCGAGGTCTTCTCATATGGTTTGAAGTGAATTACATGTATTGAGTTCTCCGAGGTCTTCTCATATGGTTTGTAGGGAATTACATGTATTGAGTTCTACAAAGTCTTCTCATATGGTTTGAAGGGAATTACATGTATTGAGTTCTCCGAGGTCTTCTCGTACGGTTTGCATGGAATTACATGTATTGAGCTCTCCGAGGTCTTCTCATATGGTTTGAAGTGAATTACATGTATTGAGTTCTCCAAGGTCTTCTCATATGATTTGTAGGGAATTACATGTATTGAGTTCTACGAAGTCTTCTCATATTGTTTGAAGGGGATTACATGTATTGAGTTCTCCTAGGTCTTCTCATATGGTTTGCAGGGAATTACATGTATTGAGTTCTCCGAGGTCTTCTCATATGGTTTGCATGGAATTACATGTATTCATGTATTCAGTTGATCAGTAGGGTAAAACTAACCTGTCTCACGACGGTCTAATCCCAGCTCACGTTCATATGGTTTGCGTGGAATTACATGTATTAAGTTCTCCGAGATATTCTCATATGGTTTGCATGGAATTACATGTATTGAGTTCTCCGAGGTCTTCTCATATGGTTTGTAGGGAATTACATGTATTGTGTTCTCCGAGGTATTCTCATATAGTTTCTCCATTCATACCTCCAGGGAATTACATGTATTGAGTTCTCCGATGTATCCTCCTATGGTTTGCATGGAATTACATATATTGAATTCCCTGAGGTCTTCTCATATGGTTTGTAGGGAATTACATGTAATGAGTTCTCCGAGGTATTCTCATATGGTTTGTAGGGAATTACATGTATTGTGTTCTCGAGGTATTCTCATATGGTTTACATGGAATTACATGTATTGAGTTCTCTGAGGTATTCTCATATGGTTTGCATGGAATTACATGTATTGAGTTCTCCGAGTTCTTCTCATATGGTTTGTAGGGAATTACATGTATTGAGTTCTCCGAGGTATTCTCGTACGGTTTGCATGGAATTACATGTATTGAGTTCTCCGAGGTCTTCTCATATGGTTTGAAATGTATTACATGTATTGAGTTCTCCTTGGTCTTCTCATATGGTTTGTAGGGAATTACATGTAATGAGTTCTCCGAGGTCTTCTCATATCGTTTGAAGGGAATTACATGTATTGAGTTCTCCAAGGTCTTCTCATATGGTTTGCATTGAATTACATGTATTGAGTTTTCCAGGGTCTTCTCATATGGTTTCTATTGAATTACATCTAATGAGTTCTCCGAGGTCTTCACATATGGTTTGTTGGCAATTACATGTATTGAGTTCTCCGAGGTCTTCTCATATGGTTTGTAGGGAATTACATGTATTGAGTTCTCCGAGGTCTTTACATATGGTTTGTAGGGAATTACATGTATTGAGTACTCCGAGGTCTTCTCATATGGTTTGTAGGGAATTACATGTATTGAGTTCTCCGAGGTCTTCTCATATGGTTTGTAGGGAATTACATGTATTGAGTTCTCCGGGGTCTTTACATATGATTTGTAGGGAATTACATGTATTGAGTTCTCCGAGGTCTTTACATATGGTTTGTAGGGAATTACATCTAATGAGTTCTCCGAGGTCTTCTCATATGGTTTGTAGGGAATTACATGTATTGAGTTCTCAGAGGTCTTCTCGTACGGTTTGCATGGAATTACTTGTATTGAGTTCTTCGAGGTATCCTCCTATCGTTTGCATGGAATTACATATATTGAGTTCTCCGAGGTCTTCTCGTACGATTTGCATGGAATTACATGTATTGAGTTCTCCGAGGTATCCTCCTATCGTTTGCATGGAATTACATATATTGAGTTCCCTGAGGTCTTCTCATATGGTTTGTAGGGAATTACATGTAATGAGTTCTCCGAGGTCTTCTCATATGGTTTGAAGGGAATTACATGTATTGAGTTCTCCGAGGTCTTCTCACATGGTTTGAAGGGAATTACATGTATTGAGTTCTCCGAGGTCTTTACATATGGTTTGTAGGGAATTACATGTATTGTGTTCTCCGAGGTATTCTCATATGGTTTGAAGTGAATTACATGTATTGAGTTATCCGAGGTCTTCTCATATGGTTTGTTGGGAATTACATGTATTGAGTTCTCTCCGGTCTTCTCATATGGTTTGTAGGGAATTACATGTATTGAGTTCTCCGAGGTCTTCTCATATGGTTTGAAATGTATTACATGTAATGAGTTCTCCTTGGTCTTCGCATATGGTTTGTAGGGAATTACATGTATTGAGTTCTACGAAGTCTTCTCATATTGTTTGAAGGGGATTACAGGTATTGAGTTCTCCTAGGTCTTCTCATATGGTTTGTAGGGAATTACATGTATTGAGTTCTCTGAGGTCTTCTCATATGGTTTGTAGGGAATTACATGTATGGAGTTCTCTGAGGTCTTCTCATATGGTTTGCATGGAATTACATGTATTCAGTTCTCCGAGTTATTCTCTTATCGCTTGTAGGGAATTACATGTATTGTGTTCTTCGATGTATTCGCATATGGTTTGCTTGGAATTACATGTATTGAGTTCTCCAAGGTCTTCTCATATTGTTTGTAGGGAATTACATGTATTGTGTTCTCCGAGGTATTCTCATGTGGTTTCTCCATGCATACCTCCATGTAATTACATGTATTGAGTTCTCCGACATATCCTCCTATGGTTTGCATGGAATTACATATATTGAATTCCCGAGGTCTTCTCATATGGTTTGTAGGGAATTACATGTAATGAGTTCTCCGAAGTCTTCTCATATCGTTTGAAGGGAATAACATGTATTGAGTTCTCTGAAGTCTTCTCATATGGTTTGTAGGGAATTACATGTATTGAGTTCTCTGATGTCTTTACATATGGTTTGTAGGGAATTACATGTATTGTGTTCTCCGAGGTATTCTCATATGGTTTGAAGTGAATTACATGTATTGAGTTCTCCGAGGTCTTCTCATATGGTTTGTTGGGAATTACATGTATTGAGTTCTCTCTGGTCTTCTCATATGGTTTGTAGGGAATTACATGTATTGAGTTCTCCGATGTCTTCTCATATGGTTTGAATGGATTTGCAAGTATTGAGTTCTCTGAGGTCTTCTCATATGGTATGAATGGAATTACATGTATTAAGTTCTCCGAGATATTCTCATATGGTTTGCATGGAATTACATGTATTACGTTTTCCGAGGTATTCTCATATTGTTTTTAGGGAATGACATGTATTGTGTTCTCCGAGGTATTCTCATATGGTTTGCATAGAATTACATGTATTGAGTTCTCCGAGGTATTCTCATATGGTTTGCATTCAATTACATGTATTGAGTTCTCTGAGGTATTCTCATATGGTTTGCATGGAATTACATGTATTGAGTTCTCTGAGGTCTTCTCATATGGTTTGTAGGGAATTACATCTAATGAGTTCTCCGAGGGCTTCTCATATGATTTGTAGGGAATTACTTGTATTGAGTTCTACGAAGTCTTCTCATATTGTTTGAAGGGGATTACATGTATTGAGTTCTCCTAGGTCTTCTCATATGGTTTGTAGGGAATTACATGTATTGAGTTCTCCGAGGTCTTCTCATATGGTTTGCATGGAATTACATGTATTCAGTTCATAGAGGTCTTCTCGTATGGTTTGCGTGGAATTACATGTATTAAGTTCTCCGAGATATTCTCATATGGTTTGCATGGAATTACATGTATTGAGTTCTCCGAGGTATTCTCATATCGCTTGTAGGGAATTACATGTATTGTGTTCTTCGAGGTATTCGCATATGGTTTGCTTGGAATTACATGTATTGAGTTCTCCGAGGTCTTCTCATATGGTTTGTAGGGAATTACATGTATTGTGTTCTCCGAGGTATTCTCATATAGTTTCTCCATTCATACCTCCAGGGAATTACATGTATTGAGTTCTCCGACGTATCCTCCTATGATTTGCATGGAATTACAATATATTGAATTCCCTGAGGTCTTCTCATATGGTTTGTAGGGAATTACATGTAATGAGTTCTCCGAGGTCTTCTCATATCGTTTGAAGGGAATTACATGTATTGAGTTCTCCAAGGTCTTCTCATATGGTTTGCATTGAATTACATGTATTGAGTTCTCCAGGGTCTTCTCATATGGTTTCTATTGAATTACATCTAATGAGTTCTCCGAGGTCTTCACATATGGTTTGTAGGGAATTACATGTATTGAGTTCTCCGAGGTCTTCTCATATGGTTTGTAGGGAATTACATGTATTGAGTTCTCCGAGGTCTTTACATATGGTTTGTAGGGAATTACATGTATTGAGTACTCCGAGGTCTTCTCATATGGTTTGTAGGGAATTACATGTATTGAGTTCTCCGAGGTCTTCTCATATGGTTTGTAGGGAATTACATGTATTGAGTTCTCCGGGGTCTTTACATATGATTTGTAGGGAATTACATGTATTGAGTTCTCCGAGGTCTTTACATATGGTTTGTAGGGAATTACATCTAATGAGTTCTCCGAGGTCTTCTCATATGGTTTGTAGGGAATTACATGTATTGAGTTCTCCGAGGTCTTCTCGTACGGTTTGCATGGAATTACATGTATTGAGTTCTTTGACGTATCCTCCTATCGTTTGCATGGAATTACATATATTGAGTTCTCCGAGGTCTTCTCGTACGATTTGCATGGAATTACATGTATTGAGTTCTCCGAGGTATCCTCCTATCGTTTGCATGGAATTACATATATTGAGTTCCCTGAGGTCTTCTCATATGGTTTGTAGGGAATTACATGTAATGAGTTCTCCGAGGTCTTCTCATATGGTTTGAAGGGAATTACATGTATTGAGTTCTCTGAGGTCTTCTCATATGGTTTGTAGGGAATTACATGTATTGAGTTCTCCGAGGTCTTTACATATGGTTTGTAGGGAATTACATGTATTGTGTTCTCCGAGGTATTCTCATATGGTTTGAAGTGAATTACATGTATTGAGTTCTCCGAGGTCTTCTCATATGGTTTGTTGGGAATTACATGTATTGAGTTCTCTCCGGTCTTCTCATATGGTTTGTAGGGAATTACATGTATTGAGTTCTCCGAGGTCTTCTCATATGGTTTGAATGGAATTGCACGTATTGAGTTCTCTGAGGTCTTCTCATATGGTATGCATGGAATTACATGTATTAAGTTCTCCGAGATATTCTCATATGGTTTGCATGGAATTACATGTATTAAGTTTTCCGAGGTATTCTCATATGGTTTTTAGGGAATGACATGTATTGTGTTCTCCGAGGTATTCTCATATGGTTTGCATAGAATTACATGTATTGAGTTCTCCGAGGTATTCTCATATGGTTTGCATTCAATTACATGTATTGAGTTCTCTGAGGTATTCTCATATGGTTTGCATGGAATTACATGTACTGTGTTCTCTGAGGTCTTCTCATATGGTTTGTAGGGAATTACATCTAATGAGTTCTCCGAGGTCTTCTCATATGGCTTGCATGGAATTACATGAATTAAGTTCTCCGAGATATTCTCATATGGTTTGCATGGAATTACATGTATTAAGTTCTCCGAGGTATTCTCATCTCGCTTGTAGGGAATTACATGTATTGTGTTCTTCGAGGTATTCGCATATGGTTTGCTTGGAATTACATGTTTTGAGTCTTCCGAGGTCTTCTCATATGGTTTGAAGGGAATTACATGTATTGTGTTCTCCGAGGTATTCTCATATAGTTTCTCCATTCATACCTCCAGGGAATTACATGTATTGAGTTCTCCGACGTATCCTCCTATGGTTTGCATGGAATTACATATATTGAATTCCCTGAGGTCTTCTCATATGGTTTGTAGGGAATTACATGTAATGAGTTCTCCGAGGTCTTCTCATATCGTTTGAAGGGAATTACATGTATTGAGTTCTCCAAGGTCTTCTCATATGGTTTGCATTGAATTACATGTATTGAGTTCTCCAGGGTCTTCTCATATGGTTTCTATTGAATTACATCTAATGAGTTCTCCGAGGTCTTCACATATGGTTTGTAGGGAATTACATGTATTGAGTTCTCCGAGGTCTTCTCATATGGTTTGTAGGGAATTACATGTATTGAGTTCTCCGAGGTCTTTACATATGGTTTGTAGGGAATTACATGTATTGAGTTCTCCGAGGTCTTCTCATATGGTTTGTAGGTAATTACATGTATTGAGTTCTCCGAGGTCTTCTCATATGGTTTGTAGGGAATTACATGTATTGAGTTCTCCGAGGTCTTTACATATGGTTTGTAGGGAATTACATGTATTGAGTTCTCCGAGGTCTTTACATATGGTTTGTAGGGAATTACATCTAATGAGTTCTCCGAGGTCTTCTCATATGGTTTGTAGGGAATTACATGTATTGAGTTCTCTGAGGTCTTCTCGTACGGTTTGCATGGAATTACATGTATTGAGTTCTTCGAGGTATCCTCCTATCGTTTGCATGGAATTACATATATTGAGTTCTCCGAGGTCTTCACATATGGTTTGTAGGGAATTACATGTATTGAGTTCTCCGAGGTCTTCTCGTACGATTTGCATGGAATTACATGTATTGAGTTCTCCGAGGTATCCTCCTATCGTTTGCATGGAATTACATATATTGAGTTCCCTGAGGTCTTCTTATATGGTTTGTAGGGAATTACATGTAATGAGTTCTCCCAGGTCTTCTCATATGGTTTGAAGGGAATTACATGTATTGAGTTCTCCGAGGTCTTCTCATATGGTTTGAAGGGAATTACATGTATTGTGTTCTCCGAGGTATTCTCATGTGGTTTGCTTGGAATTACATGTATTGAGTTCTCCAAGGTCTTCTGATATGGTTTGTAGGGAATTACATGTATTGTGTTCTCCGAGGTATTCTCATGTGGTTTCTCCATGCATACTTCCATGTAATTACATGTATTGAGTTCTCCGACATATCCTCCTATGGTTTGCATGGAATTACATATATTGAATTCCCGAGGTCTTCTCATATGGTTTGTAGGGAATTACATGTAATGAGTTCTCCGAAGTCTTCTCATATCGTTTGAAGGGAATTACATGTATTGAGTTCTCCGAGGTCTTTACATATGGTTTGTAGGGAATTACATGTATTGTGTTCTCCGAGGTATTCTCATATGGTTTGAAGTGAATTACATGTATTGAGTTCTCCGAGGTCTTCTCATATGGTTTGTTGGGAATTACATGTATTGAGTTCTCTCCGGTCTTCTCATATGGTTTGTAGGGAATTACATGTATTGAGTTCTCCGAGGTCTTCTCATATGGTTTGAATGGAATTGCACGTATTGAGTTCTCTGAGGTCTTCTCATATGGTATGCATGGAATTACATGTATTAAGTTCTCCAAGATATTCTCATATGGTTTGCATGGAATTACATATATTAAGTTTTCCGAGGTATTCTCATATGGTTTTTAGGGAATGACATGTATTGTGTTCCCCGAGGTATTCTCATATGGTTTGCATAGAATTACATGTATTGAGTTCTCCGAGGTATTCTCATATGGTATGCATACAATTACATGTATTGAGTTCTCTGAGGTCTTCTCATATGGTTTGTAGGGAATTACATCTAATGAGTTCTCCGAGGTCTTCTCATATGATTTGTAGGGAATTACATGTATTGAGTTCTACGAAGTCTTCTCATATTGTTTGAAGGGGATTACATGTATTGAGTTCTCCTAAGTCTTCTCATATGGTTTGCATGGAATTACATGTATTCAGTTCATAGAAGTCTTCTCGTATGGTTTGCGTGGAATTACATGTATTAAGTTCTCCGAGATATTCTCATATGGTTTGCATGGAATTACATGTATTGAGTTCTCCGAGGTATTCTCATATCGCTTGTAGGGAATTACATGTATTGTGTTCTTCGAGGTATTCGCATATGGTTTGCTTGGAATTACATGTATTGAGTTCTCCGAGGTCTTCTCATATGGTTTGTAGGGAATTACATGTATTGTGTTCTCCGAGGTATTCTCATATAGTTTCTCCATTCATACCTCCAGGGAATTACATGTATTGAGTTCTCCGACGTATCCTCCTATGGTTTGAATGGAATTACATATATTGAATTCCCTGAGGTCTTCTCATATGGTTTGTAGGGAATTACATGTAATGAGTTCTCCGAGGTATTCTCATAGCGTTTGAAGGGAATTACATGTATTGAGTTCTCCAAGGTCTTCTCATATGGTTTGCATTGAATTACATGTATTGAGTTCTCCAGGGTCTTCTCATATGGTTTCTATTGAATTACATCTCATGAGTTCTCCGAGGTTTTCACATATGGTTTGTAGGGTATTACATGTATTGAGTTCTCCGAGGTCTTCTCATATGGTTTGTAGGGAATTACATGTAATGAGTTCTCCGAGGTCTTTTCATATGGTTTGTAGGGAATTACATGTATTGAGTTCTCCGAGGTCTTCTCATATGGTTTGTAGGGAATTACATGTATTGAGTTCTCCGAGGTCTTTACATATGGTTTGTAGGGAATTACATGTATTGAGTTCTCCGAGGTCTTTACATATGGTTTGTAGGGAATTACATCTAATGAGTTCTCCGAGGTCTTCTCATATGGTTTGTAGGGAATTACATGTATTGAGTTCTCCGAGGTCTTCTCGCACGGTTTGCATGGAATTACATGTATTGAGTTCTCCGAAGTCTTCTCGTACGATTTGCATGGAATTACATGTATTGAGTTCTCCGAGGTATCCTCCTATCGTTTGCATGGAATTACATGTATTGAGTTCCCTGAGGTCTTCTCATATGGTTTGTAGGGAATTACATGTAATGAGTTCTCCGAGGTCTTCTTATATGGTTTGAAGGGAATTACATGTATTGAGTTCTCCGAGGTCTTCTCATATGGTTTGAAGGGAATTACATGTATTGAGTTCTCCGAGGTCTTTACATATGGTTTGTAGAGAATTACATGTATTGTGTTCTCCGAGGTATTCTCATATGGTTTGAAGTGAATTACATGTATTGAGTTCTCCGAGGTCTTCTCATATGGTTTGTTGAGAATTACATGTATTGAGTTCTCTCCGGTCTTCTCATATGGTTTGTAGGGAATTACATGTATTGAGTTCTCCGAGGTCTTCTCATATGGTTTGAATGGAATTACACGTATTGAGTTCTCTGAGGCCTTCTCATATGGTTTGCATGGAATTACATGTATTAAGTTCTCTGAGATATTCTCATATGGTTTGCATGGAATTACATGTATTAAGTTTTCTTAGGTATTCTCATATGGTTTTTAGGGAATGACATGTATTGTGTTCTCCGAGGTATTCTCATATGGTTTGCATAGAATTACATGTATTGAGTTCTCCGAGGTATTCTCATATGGTTTGCATTCAATTACATGTATTGAGTTCTCTGAGGTATTCACATATGGTTTGCGTGGAATTACATGTATTGAGTTATCTGAGGTCTTCTCATATGGTTTGTAGGGAATTACATCTAATGAGTTCTCCGAGGTCTTCTCATATGATTTGTAGGGAATTACATGTATTGAGTTCTACGAAGTCATCTCATATTGTTTGAAGGGGATTACATGTATTGAGTTCTCCTAGGTCTTCTCATATGGTTTGCATGGAATTACATGTATTCAGTTCATAGAGGTCTTCTCGTATGGTTTGCGTGGAATTACATGTATTAAGTTTTCCGAGATATTCTCATATGGTTTGCATGGAATTACATGTATTGAGTTCTCCGAGGTATTCTCATATCGCTTGTAGGGAATTACATGTATTGTGTTCTTCGAGGTATTCGCATATGGTTTGCTTGGAATTACATGTATTGAGTTCTCCGAGGTCTTCTCATATGGTTTGTAGGGAATTACATGTATTGTGTTCTCCGAGGTATTCTCATATAGTTTCTCCATTCATACCTCCAGGGAATTACATGTATTGAGTTCTCCGACGTATCCTCCTATGGTTTGCATGGAATTACATATATTGAATTCCCTGAGGTCTTCTCATATGGTTTGTAGGGAATTACATGTAATGAGTTCTCCGAGGTCTTCTCATATCGTTTGAAGGGAATTACATGTATTGAGTTCTCCAAGGTCTTCTCATATGGTTTGCATTGAATTACATGTATTGAGTTCTCCAGGGTCTTCTCATATGGTTTCTATTGAATTACATCTAATGAGTTCTCCGAGGTCTTCACATATGGTTTGTAGGGAATTACATGTATTGAGTTCTCCGAGGTCTTCTCATATGGTTTGTAGCGAATTACATGTATTGAGTTCTCCGAGGTCTTTACATATGGTTTGTAGGGAATTACATGTATTGAGTTCTCCGAGGTCTTCTCATATGGTTTGTAGGGAATTACATGTATTGAGTTCTCCGAGGTCTTCTCATATGGTTTGTAGGGAATTACATGTATTGAGTTCTCCGAGGTCTTCTCATATGGTTTGTAGGGAATTACATGTATTGAGTTCTCCGAGGTCTTTACATATGGTTTGTAGGGAATTACATGTATTGAGTTCTCCGAGGTCTTTACATATGGTTTGTAGGGAATTACATCTAATGAGTTCTCCGAGGTCTTCTCATATGGTTTGTAGGGAATTACATGTATTGAGTTCTCCGAGGTCTTCTCGTACGATTTGCATGGAATTACATGTATTGAGTTCCCTGAGGTCTTCTCATATGGTTTGTAGGGAATTACATGTAATGAGTTCTCCGAGGTCTTCTCATATCGTTTGAAGGGAATTACATGTATTGAGTTCTCCAAGGTCTTCTCATATGGTTTGCATTGAATTACATGTATTGAGTTCTCCAGGGTCTTCTCATATGGTTTCTATTGATTTACATCTAATGAGTTCTCCGAGGTCTTCACATATGGTTTGTAGGGAATTACATGTATTGAGTTCTCCGAGGTCTTCTCATATGGTTTGTAGCGAATTACATGTATTGAGTTCTCCGAGGTCTTTACATATGGTTTGTAGGGAATTACATGTATTGAGTTCTCCGAGGTCTTCTCATATGGTTTGTAGGGAATTACATGTATTGAGTTCTCCGAGGTCTTCTCATATGGTTTGTAGGGAATTACATGTATTGAGTTCTCCGAGGTCTTTACATATGGTTTGTAGGGAATTACATGTATTGAGTTCTCCGAGGTCTTTACATATGGTTTGTAGGGAATTACATCTAATGAGTTCTCCGAGGTCTTCTCATATGGTTTGTAGGGAATTACATGTATTGAGTTCTCCGAGGTCTTCTCGTACGATTTGCATGGAATTACATGTATTGAGTTCTCCGAGGAATCCTCCTATCGTTTGCATGGAATTACATATATTGAGTTCCCATGGCCTTCTCATATGGTTTGTAGGGAATTACATGTAATGAGTTCCCCGAGGTCTTCTCATATGCTTTGAAGGGAATTACATGTATTGAGTTCTCCGAGGTCTTCTCATATGGTTTGAAGAGAATTACATGTATTGAGTTCTCCGCGGTCTTTACATATGGTTTGTAGGGAATTACATGTATTAAGTTCTCCGAGATATTCTCATATGGTTTGCATGGAATTACATGTATTGAGTTCTCCGAGGTATTCTCATATCGCTTGTAGGGAATTACATGTATTGTGTTTTCCCGAGGTCTTCTCATATAGTTTCTCCATTCATACCTCCAGGGAATTACATGTATTGAGTTCTCCGACGTATCCTCCTATGGTTTGCATGGAATTACATATATTGAATTCCCTGAGGTCTTCTCATATGGTTTGTAGGGAATTACATGTAATGAGTTCTCCGAGGTCTTCTCATATCGTTTGAAGGGAATTACATGTATTGAGTTCTCCAAGGTCTTCTCATATGGTTTGCATTGAATTACATGTATTGAGTTCTCCAAGGTCTTCTCATATGGTTTCTATTAAATTACATCTAATGAGTTCTCCGAGGTCTTCGCATATGGTTTGCTTGGAATTACATGTATTGAGTTCTCCGAGGTCTTCTCATATGGTTTGTAGGGAATTACATGTATTGTGTTCTCCGAGGTATTCTCATATAGTTTCTCCATTCATACCTCCAGGGAATTACATGTATTGAGTTCTCCGACGTATCCTCCTATGGTTTGCATGGAATTACATATATTGAATTCCCTGAGGTCTTCTCATTTGGTTTGTAGGGAATTACATGTAATGAGTTCTCCGAGGTCTTCTCATATCGTTTGAAGGGAATTACATGTATTGAGTTCTCCAAGGTCTTCTCATATGGTTTGCATTGAATTACATGTATTGAGTTCTCCAGGGTCTTCTCATATGGTTTCTATTGAATTACATCTCATGAGTTCTCCGAGGTCTTCACATATGGTTTGTAGGGTATTACATGTATTGAGTTCTCCGAGGTCTTCTCATATGGTTTGTAGGGAATTACATGTAATGAGTTCTCCGAGGTCTTTTCATATGGTTTGTAGGGAATTACATGTATTGAGTTCTCCGAGGTCTTCTCATATGGTTTGTAGGGAATTACATGTATTGAGTTCTCCGAGGTCTTTACATATGGTTTGTAGGGAATTACATGTATTGAGTTCTCCGAGGTCTTTACATATGGTTTGTAGGGAATTACATCTAATGAGTTCTCCGAGGTCTTCTCATATGGTTTGTAGGGAATTACATGTATTGAGTTCTCCGAGGTCTTCTCGCACGGTTTGCATGGAATTACATGTATTGAGTTCTCCGAAGTCTTCTCGTACGATTTGCATGGAATTACATGTATTGAGTTCTCCGAGGTATCCTCCTATCGTTTGCATGGAATTACATGTATTGAGTTCCCTGAGGTCTTCTCATATGGTTTGTAGGGAATTACATGTAATGAGTTCTCCGAGGTCTTCTCATATGGTTTGAAGGGAATTACATGTATTGAGTTCTCCGAGGTCTTCTCATATGGTTTGAAGGGAATTACATGTATTGAGTTCTCCGAGGTCTTTACATATGGTTTGTAGAGAATTACATGTATTGTGTTCTCCGAGGTATTCTCATATGGTTTGAAGTGAATTACATGTATTGAGTTCTCCGAGGTCTTCTCATATGGTTTGTTGAGAATTACATGTATTGAGTTCTCTCCGGTCTTCTCATATGGTTTGTAGGGAATTACATGTATTGAGTTCTCCGAGGTCTTCTCATATGGTTTGAATGGAATTACATGTATTGAGTTCCCTGAGGTCTTCTCATATGGTTTGTAGGGAATTACATGTAATGAGTTCTCCGAGGTCTTCTCATATGGTTTGAAGGGAATTACATGTATTGAGTTCTCCGAGGTCTTCTCATATGGTTTGAAGGGAATTACATGTATTGAGTTCTCCGAGGTCTTTACATATGGTTTGTAGAGAATTACATGTATTGTGTTCTCCGAGGTATTCTCATATGGTTTGAAGTGAATTACATGTATTGAGTTCTCCGAGGTCTTCTCATATGGTTTGTTGAGAATTACATGTATTGAGTTCTCTCCGGTCTTCTCATATGGTTTGTAGGGAATTACATGTATTGAGTTCTCTGAGGCCTTCTCATATGGTTTGCATGGAATTACATGTATTAAGTTTTCTTAGGTATTCTCATATGGTTTTTAGGGAATGACATGTATTGTGTTCTCCGAGGTATTCTCATATGGTTTGCATAGAATTACATGTATTGAGTTCTCCGAGGTATTCTCATATGGTTTGCATTCAATTACATGTATTGAGTTCTCTGAGGTATTCACATATGGTTTGCGTGGAATTACATGTATTGAGTTATCTGAGGTCTTCTCATATGGTTTGTAGGGAATTACATCTAATGAGTTCTCCGAGGTCTTCTCATATGATTTGTAGGGAATTACATGTATTGAGTTCTACGAAGTCATCTCATATTGTTTGAAGGGGATTACATGTATTGAGTTCTCCTAGGTCTTCTCATATGGTTTGCATGGAATTACATGTATTCAGTTCATAGAGGTCTTCTCGTATGGTTTGCGTGGAATTACATGTATTAAGTTCTCCGAGATATTCTCATATGGTTTGCATGGAATTACATGTATTGAGTTCTCCGAGGTATTCTCATATCGCTTGTAGGGAATTACATGTATTGTGTTCTTCGAGGTATTCGCATATGGTTTGCTTGGAATTACATGTATTGAGTTCTCCGAGGTCTTCTCATATGGTTTGTAGGGAATTACATGTATTGTGTTCTCCGAGGTATTCTCATATAGTTTCTCCATTCATACCTCCAGGGAATTACATGTATTGAGTTCTCCGACGTATCCTCCTATGGTTTGCATGGAATTACATATATTGAATTCCCTGAGGTCTTCTCATATGGTTTGTAGGGAATTACATGTAATGAGTTCTCCGAGGTCTTCTCATATCGTTTGAAGGGAATTACATGTATTGAGTTCTCCAAGGTCTTCTCATATGGTTTGCATTGAATTACATGTATTGAGTTCTCCAGGGTCTTCTCATATGGTTTCTATTGAATTACATCTAATGAGTTCTCCGAGGTCTTCACATATGGTTTGTAGGGAATTACATGTATTGAGTTCTCCGAGGTCTTCTCATATGGTTTGTAGCGAATTACATGTATTGAGTTCTCCGAGGTCTTTACATATGGTTTGTAGGGAATTACATGTATTGAGTTCTCCGAGGTCTTCTCATATGGTTTGTAGGGAATTACATGTATTGAGTTCTCCGAGGTCTTCTCATATGGTTTGTAGGGAATTACATGTATTGAGTTCTCCGAGGTCTTCTCATATGGTTTGTAGGGAATTACATGTATTGAGTTCTCCGAGGTCTTTACATATGGTTTGTAGGGAATTACATGTATTGAGTTCTCCGAGGTCTTTACATATGGTTTGTAGGGAATTACATCTAATGAGTTCTCCGAGGTCTTCTCATATGGTTTGTAGGGAATTACATGTATTGAGTTCTCCAGGGTCTTCTCATATGGTTTCTATTGAATTACATCTAATGAGTTCTCCGAGGTCTTCACATATGGTTTGTAGGGAATTACATGTATTGAGTTCTCCGAGGTCTTCTCATATGGTTTGTAGCGAATTACATGTATTGAGTTCTCCGAGGTCTTTACATATGGTTTGTAGGGAATTACATGTATTGAGTTCTCCGAGGTCTTCTCATATGGTTTGTAGGGAATTACATGTATTGAGTTCTCCGAGGTCTTCTCATATGGTTTGTAGGGAATTACATGTATTGAGTTCTCCGAGGTCTTCTCATATGGTTTGTAGGGAATTACATGTATTGAGTTCTCCGAGGTCTTTACATATGGTTTGTAGGGAATTACATGTATTGAGTTCTCCGAGGTCTTTACATATGGTTTGTAGGGAATTACATCTAATGAGTTCTCCGAGGTCTTCTCATATGGTTTGTAGGGAATTACATGTATTGAGTTCTCCGAGGTCTTCTCGTACGATTTGCATGGAATTACATGTATTGAGTTCCCTGAGGTCTTCTCATATGGTTTGTAGGGAATTACATGTAATGAGTTCTCCGAGGTCTTCTCATATCGTTTGAAGGGAATTACATGTATTGAGTTCTCCAAGGTCTTCTCATATGGTTTGCATTGAATTACATGTATTGAGTTCTCCAGGGTCTTCTCATATGGTTTCTATTGATTTACATCTAATGAGTTCTCCGAGGTCTTCACATATGGTTTGTAGGGAATTACATGTATTGAGTTCTCCGAGGTCTTCTCATATGGTTTGTAGCGAATTACATGTATTGAGTTCTCCGAGGTCTTTACATATGGTTTGTAGGGAATTACATGTATTGAGTTCTCCGAGGTCTTCTCATATGGTTTGTAGGGAATTACATGTATTGAGTTCTCCGAGGTCTTCTCATATGGTTTGTAGGGAATTACATGTATTGAGTTCTCCGAGGTCTTTACATATGGTTTGTAGGGAATTACATCTAATGAGTTCTCCGAGGTCTTCTCATATGGTTTGTAGGGAATTACATGTATTGAGTTCTCCGAGGTCTTCTCGTACGATTTGCATGGAATTACATGTATTGAGTTCTCCGAGGAATCCTCCTATCGTTTGCATGGAATTACATATATTGAGTTCCCATGGCCTTCTCATATGGTTTGTAGGGAATTACATGTAATGAGTTCCCCGAGGTCTTCTCATATGGTTTGAAGGGAATTACATGTATTGAGTTCTCCGAGGTCTTCTCATATGGTTTGAAGAGAATTACATGTATTGAGTTCTCCGCGGTCTTTACATATGGTTTGTAGGGAATTACATGTATTAAGTTCTCCGAGATATTCTCATATGGTTTGCATGGAATTACATGTATTGAGTTCTCCGAGGTATTCTCATATCGCTTGTAGGGAATTACATGTATTGTGTTTTCCCGAGGTCTTCTCATATAGTTTCTCCATTCATACCTCCATGGAATTACATGTATTGAGTTCTCCGACGTATCCTCCTATGGTTTGCATGGAATTACATATATTGAATTCCCTGAGGTCTTCTCATATGGTTTGTAGGGAATTACATGTAATGAGTTCTCCGAGGTCTTCTCATATCGTTTGAAGGGAATTACATGTATTGAGTTCTCCAAGGTCTTCTCATATGGTTTGCATTGAATTACATGTATTGAGTTCTCCAAGGTCTTCTCATATGGTTTCTATTAAATTACATCTAATGAGTTCTCCGAGGTCTTCGCATATGGTTTGCTTGGAATTACATGTATTGAGTTCTCCGAGGTCTTCTCATATGGTTTGTAGGGAATTACATGTATTGTATTCTCCGAGGTATTCTCATATAGTTTCTCCATTCATACCTCCAGGGAATTACATGTATTGAGTTCTCCGACGTATCCTCCTATGGTTTGCATGGAATTACATATATTGAATTCCCTGAGGTCTTCTCATTTGGTTTGTAGGGAATTACATGTAATGAGTTCTCCGAGGTCTTCTCATATCGTTTGAAGGGAATTACATGTATTGAGTTCTCCAATGTCTTCTCATATGGTTTGCATTGAATTACATGTATTGAGTTCTCCAGGGTCTTCTCATATGGTTTCTATTGAATTACATCTAATGAGTTCTCCGAGGTCTTCACATATGGTTTGTAGGGAATTACATGTCTTGAGTTCTCCGAGGTCTTCTCATATGGTTTGTAGCGAATTACATGTATTGAGTTCTCCGAGGTCTTTACATATGGTTTGTAGGGAATTACATGTATTGAGTTCTCCGAGGTCTTCTCATATGGTTTGTAGGGAATTACATGTATTGAGTTCTCCGAGGTCTTCTCATATGGATTGTAGGGAATTACATGTATTGAGTTCTCCGAGGTCTTTACATATGGTTTGCTTGGAATTACATGTATTGAGTTCTCCGAGGTCTTCTCATATGGTTTGTAGGGAATTACATGTATTGTGTTCTCCGAGGTATTCTCATATAGTTTCTCCATTCATACCTCCAGGGAATTACATGTATTGAGTTCTCCGACGTATCCTCCTATGGTTTGCATGGAATTACATATATTGAATTCCCTGAGGTCTTCTCATTTGGTTTGTAGGGAATTACATGTAATGAGTTCTCCGAGGTCTTCTCATATCGTTTGAAGGGAATTACATGTATTGAGTTCTCCAAGGTCTTCTCATATGGTTTGCATTGATTTACATGTATTGAGTTCTCCAGGGTCTTCTCATATGGTTTCTATTGAATTACATCTAATGAGTTCTCCGAGGTCTTCACATATGGTTTGTAGGGAATTACATGTATTGAGTTCTCCGAGGTCTTCTCATATGGTTTGTAGCGAATTACATGTATTGAGTTCTCCGAGGTCTTTACATATGGTTTGTAGGGAATTACATGTATTGAGTTCTCCGAGGTCTTCTCATATGGTTTGTAGGGAATTACATGTATTGAGTTCTACGAGGTCTTCTCATATGGATTGTAGGGAATTACATGTATTGAGTTCTCCGAGGTCTTTACATATGGTTTGTAGGGAATTACATGTATTGAGTTCTCCGAGGTCTTTACATATGGTTTGTAGGGAATTACATCTAATGAGTTCTCCGAGGTCTTCTCATATGGTTTGTAGGGAATTACATGTATTGAGTTCTCCGAGGTCTTCTCGTACGGTTTGCATGGAATTACATGTATTGAGTTCTTCGAGGTATCCTCCTATCGTTTGCATGGAATTACATATATTGAGTTCTCCGAAGTCTTCTCGTACGATTTGCATGGAATTACATGTATTGAGTTCTCCGAGGTATCCTCCTATCGTTTGCATGGAATTACATGTATTGAGTTCTCCGAGGTATTCTCATATCGCTTGTAGGGAATTACATGTATTGTGTTCTTCGAGGTATTCGCATATGGTTTGCTTGGAATTACATGTGTTGAGTTCTCCGAGGTCTTCTCATATGGTTTGTAGGGAATTACATGTATTGTGTTCTCCGAGGTATTCTCATATAGTTTCTCCATTCATACCTCCAGGGAATTACATGTATTGAGTTCTCCGACGTATCCTCCTATGGTTTGCATGGAATTACATATATTGAATTCCCTGAGGTCTTCTCATATGGTTTGTAGGGAATTACATGTAATGAGTTCTCTGAGGTCTTCTCATATCGTTTGAAGGGAATTACATGTATTGAGTTCTCCAAGGTCTTCTCATATGGTTTGCATTGAATTACATGTATTGAGTTCTCCAGGGTCTTCTCATATGGTTTCTATTGAATTACATCTAATGAGTTCTCCGAGGTCTTCACATATGGTTTGTAGGGAATTACATGTATTGAGTTCTCCGAGGTCTTCTCATATGGTTTGTAGCGAATTACATGTATTGAGTTCTCCGAGGTCTTTACATATGGTTTGTAGGGAATTACATGTATTGAGTTCTCCGAGGTCTTCTCATATGGTTTGTAGGGAATTACATGTATTGAGTTCTCCGAGGTCTTCTCATATGGTTTGTAGGGAATTACATGTATTGAGTTCTCCGAGGTCTTTACATATGGTTTGTAGGGAATTACATGTATTGAGTTCTCCCAGGTCTTTACATATGGTTTGTAGGGAATTACATCTAATGAGTTCTCCGAGGTCTTCTCATATGGTTTGTAGGGAATTACATGTGTTGAGTTCTCCGAGGTATTCTCGTACGATTTGCATGGAATTACATGTATTGAGTTCTCCGAGGAATCCTCCTATCATTTGCATGGAATTACATATATTGAGTTCCCTGAGGTCTTCTCATATGGTTTGTAGGGAATTACATGTAATGAGTTCTCCGAGGTCTTCTCATATGGTTTGAAGGGAATTACATGTATTGAGTTCTCCGAGGTCTTCTCATATGGTTTGAAGGGAATTACATGTATTGAGTTCTCCGCGGTCTTTACATATGGTTTGTAGGGAATTACATGTATTAAGTTCTCCGAGATATTCTCATATGGTTTGCATGGAATTACATGTATTGAGTTCTCCGAGGTATTCTCATATCGCTTGTAGGGAATTACATGTATTGTGTTCTTCGAGGTATTCTCATATGGTTTGCTTGGAATTACATGTATTGAGTCTTCCGAGGTCTTCTCATATGGTTTGTAGGGAATTACATGTATTGTGTTCTCCGAGGTATTCTCATATAGTTTCTCCATTCATACCTCCAGGGAATTACATGTATTGAGTTCTCCGAGGTCTTCTCGTACGATTTGCATGGAATTACATGTATTGAGTTCCCTGAGGTCTTCTCATATGGTTTGTAGGGAATTACATGTAATGAGTTCTCCGAGGTCTTCTCATATCGTTTGAAGGGAATTACATGTATTGAGTTCTCCAAGGTCTTCTCATATGGTTTGCATTGAATTACATGTATTGAGTTCTCCAGGGTCTTCTCATATGGTTTCTATTGATTTACATCTAATGAGTTCTCCGAGGTCTTCACATATGGTTTGTAGGGAATTACATGTATTGAGTTCTCCGAGGTCTTCTCATATGGTTTGTAGCGAATTACATGTATTGAGTTCTCCGAGGTCTTTACATATGGTTTGTAGGGAATTACATGTATTGAGTTCTCCGAGGTCTTCTCATATGGTTTGTAGGGAATTACATGTATTGAGTTCTCCGAGGTCTTCTCATATGGTTTGTAGGGAATTACATGTATTGAGTTCTCCGAGGTCTTTACATATGGTTTGTAGGGAATTACATGTATTGAGTTCTCCGAGGTCTTTACATATGGTTTGTAGGGAATTACATCTAATGAGTTCTCCGAGGTCTTCTCATATGGTTTGTAGGGAATTACATGTATTGAGTTCTCCGAGGTCTTCTCGTACGATTTGCATGGAATTACATGTATTGAGTTCTCCGAGGAATCCTCCTATCGTTTGCATGGAATTACATATATTGAGTTCCCATGGCCTTCTCATATGGTTTGTAGGGAATTACATGTAATGAGTTCCCCGAGGTCTTCTCATATGGTTTGAAGGGAATTACATGTATTGAGTTCTCCGAGGTCTTCTCATATGGTTTGAAGAGAATTACATGTATTGAGTTCTCCGCGGTCTTTACATATGGTTTGTAGGGAATTACATGTATTAAGTTCTCCGAGATATTCTCATATGGTTTGCATGGAATTACATGTATTGAGTTCTCCGAGGTATTCTCATATCGCTTGTAGGGAATTACATGTATTGTGTTTTCCCGAGGTCTTCTCATATAGTTTCTCCATTCATACCTCCAGGGAATTACATGTATTGAGTTCTCCGACGTATCCTCCTATGGTTTGCATGGAATTACATATATTGAATTCCCTGAGGTCTTCTCATATGGTTTGTAGGGAATTACATGTAATGAGTTCTCCGAGGTCTTCTCATATCGTTTGAAGGGAATTACATGTATTGAGTTCTCCAAGGTCTTCTCATATGGTTTGCATTGAATTACATGTATTGAGTTCTCCAAGGTCTTCTCATATGGTTTCTATTAAATTACATCTAATGAGTTCTCCGAGGTCTTCGCATATGGTTTGCTTGGAATTACATGTATTGAGTTCTCCGAGGTCTTCTCATATGGTTTGTAGGGAATTACATGTATTGTGTTCTCCGAGGTATTCTCATATAGTTTCTCCATTCATACCTCCAGGGAATTACATGTATTGAGTTCTCCGACGTATCCTCCTATGGTTTGCATGGAATTACATATATTGAATTCCCTGAGGTCTTCTCATTTGGTTTGTAGGGAATTACATGTAATGAGTTCTCCGAGGTCTTCTCATATCGTTTGAAGGGAATTACATGTATTGAGTTCTCCAAGGTCTTCTCATATGGTTTGCATTGAATTACATGTATTGAGTTCTCCAGGGTCTTCTCATATGGTTTCTATTGAATTACATCTAATGAGTTCTCCGAGGTCTTCACATATGGTTTGTAGGGAATTACATGTATTGAGTTCTCCGAGGTCTTCTCATATGGTTTGTAGCGAATTACATGTATTGAGTTCTCCGAGGTCTTTACATATGGTTTGTAGGGAATTACATGTATTGAGTTCTCCGAGGTCTTCTCATATGGTTTGTAGGGAATTACATGTATTGAGTTCTCCGAGGTCTTCTCATATGGATTGTAGGGAATTACATGTATTGAGTTCTCCGAGGTCTTTACATATGGTTTGCTTGGAATTACATGTATTGAGTTCTCCGAGGTCTTCTCATATGGTTTGTAGGGAATTACATGTATTGTGTTCTCCGAGGTATTCTCATATAGTTTCTCCATTCATACCTCCAGGGAATTACATGTATTGAGTTCTCCGACGTATCCTCCTATGGTTTGCATGGAATTACATATATTGAATTCCCTGAGGTCTTCTCATTTGGTTTGTAGGGAATTACATGTAATGAGTTCTCCGAGGTCTTCTCATATCGTTTGAAGGGAATTACATGTATTGAGTTCTCCAAGGTCTTCTCATATGGTTTGCATTGATTTACATGTATTGAGTTCTCCAGGGTCTTCTCATATGGTTTCTATTGAATTACATCTAATGAGTTCTCCGAGGTCTTCACATATGGTTTGTAGGGAATTACATGTATTGAGTTCTCCGAGGTCTTCTCATAAGGTTTGTAGCGAATTACATGTATTGAGTTCTCCGAGGTCTTTACATATGGTTTGTAGGGAATTACATGTAATGAGTTCCCCGAGGTCTTCTCATATGGTTTGAAGGGAATTACATGTATTGAGTTCTCCGAGGTCTTCTCATATGGTTTGAAGAGAATTACATGTATTGAGTTCTCCGCGGTCTTTACATATGGTTTGTAGGGAATTACATGTATTAAGTTCTCCGAGATATTCTCATATGGTTTGCATGGAATTACATGTATTGAGTTCTCCGAGGTATTCTCATATCGCTTGTAGGGAATTACATGTATTGTGTTTTCCCGAGGTCTTCTCATATAGTTTCTCCATTCATACCTCCAGGGAATTACATGTATTGAGTTCTCCGACGTATCCTCCTATGGTTTGCATGGAATTACATATATTGAATTCCCTGAGGTCTTCTCATATGGTTTGTAGGGAATTACATGTAATGAGTTCTCCGAGGTCTTCTCATATCGTTTGAAGGGAATTACATGTATTGAGTTCTCCAAGGTCTTCTCATATGGTTTGCATTGAATTACATGTATTGAGTTCTCCAAGGTCTTCTCATATGGTTTCTATTAAATTACATCTAATGAGTTCTCCGAGGTCTTCGCATATGGTTTGCTTGGAATTACATGTATTGAGTTCTCCGAGGTCTTCTCATATGGTTTGTAGGGAATTACATGTATTGTGTTCTCCGAGGTATTCTCATATAGTTTCTCCATTCATACCTCCAGGGAATTACATGTATTGAGTTCTCCGACGTATCCTCCTATGGTTTGCATGGAATTACATATATTGAATTCCCTGAGGTCTTCTCATTTGGTTTGTAGGGAATTACATGTAATGAGTTCTCCGAGGTCTTCTCATATCGTTTGAAGGGAATTACATGTATTGAGTTCTCCAAGGTCTTCTCATATGGTTTGCATTGAATTACATGTATTGAGTTCTCCAGGGTCTTCTCATATGGTTTCTATTGAATTACATCTAATGAGTTCTCCGAGGTCTTCACATATGGTTTGTAGGGAATTACATGTATTGAGTTCTCCGAGGTCTTCTCATATGGTTTGTAGCGAATTACATGTATTGAGTTCTCCGAGGTCTTTACATATGGTTTGTAGGGAATTACATGTATTGAGTTCTCCGAGGTCTTCTCATATGGTTTGTAGGGAATTACATGTATTGAGTTCTCCGAGGTCTTCTCATATGGATTGTAGGGAATTACATGTATTGAGTTCTCCGAGGTCTTTACATATGGTTTGCTTGGAATTACATGTATTGAGTTCTCCGAGGTCTTCTCATATGGTTTGTAGGGAATTACATGTATTGTGTTCTCCGAGGTATTCTCATATAGTTTCTCCATTCATACCTCCAGGGAATTACATGTATTGAGTTCTCCGACGTATCCTCCTATGGTTTGCATGGAATTACATATATTGAATTCCCTGAGGTCTTCTCATTTGGTTTGTAGGGAATTACATGTAATGAGTTCTCCGAGGTCTTCTCATATCGTTTGAAGGGAATTACATGTATTGAGTTCTCCAAGGTCTTCTCATATGGTTTGCATTGATTTACATGTATTGAGTTCTCCAGGGTCTTCTCATATGGTTTCTATTGAATTACATCTAATGAGTTCTCCGAGGTCTTCACATATGGTTTGTAGGGAATTACATGTATTGAGTTCTCCGAGGTCTTCTCATAAGGTTTGTAGCGAATTACATGTATTGAGTTCTCCGAGGTCTTTACATATGGTTTGTAGGGAATTACATGTATTGAGTTCTCCGAGGTCTTCTCATATGGTTTGTAGGGAATTACATGTATTGAGTTCTCCGAGGTCTTCTCATATGGATTGTAGGGAATTACATGTATTGAGTTCTCCGAGGTCTTTACATATGGTTTGTAGGGAATTACATGTATTGAGTTCTCCGAGGTCTTTACATATGGTTTGTAGGGAATTACATCTAATGAGTTCTCCGAGGTCTTCTCATATGGTTTGTAGGGAATTACATGTATTGAGTTCTCCGAGGTCTTCTCGTACGGTTTGCATGGAATTACATGTATTGAGTTCTTCGAGGTATCCTCCTATCGTTTGCATGGAATTACATATATTGAGTTCTCCGAAGTCTTCTCGTACGATTTGCATGGAATTACATGTATTGAGTTCTCCGAGGTATCCTCCTATCGTTTGCATGGAATTACATGTATTGAGTTCTCCGAGGTATTCTCATATCGCTTGTAGGGAATTACATGTATTGTGTTCTTCGAGGTATTCGCATATGGTTTGCTTGGAATTACATGTGTTGAGTTCTCCGAGGTCTTCTCATATGGTTTGTAGGGAATTACATGTATTGTGTTCTCCAAGGTCTTCTCATATGGTTTCTATTAAATTACATCTAATGAGTTCTCCGAGGTCTTCGCATATGGTTTGCTTGGAATTACATGTATTGAGTTCTCCGAGGTCTTCTCATATGGTTTGTAGGGAATTACATGTATTGTGTTCTCCGAGGTATTCTCATATAGTTTCTCCATTCATACCTCCAGGGAATTACATGTATTGAGTTCTCCGACGTATCCTCCTATGGTTTGCATGGAATTACATATATTGAATTCCCTGAGGTCTTCTCATTTGGTTTGTAGGGAATTACATGTAATGAGTTCTCCGAGGTCTTCTCATATCGTTTGAAGGGAATTACATGTATTGAGTTCTCCAAGGTCTTCTCATATGGTTTGCATTGAATTACATGTATTGAGTTCTCCAGGGTCTTCTCATATGGTTTCTATTGAATTACATCTCATGAGTTCTCCGAGGTCTTCACATATGGTTTGTAGGGTATTACATGTATTGAGTTCTCCGAGGTCTTCTCATATGGTTTGTAGGAATTACATGTAATGAGTTCTCCGAGGTCTTTTCATATGGTTTGTAGGGAATTACATGTATTGAGTTCTCCGAGGTCTTCTCATATGGTTTGTAGGGAATTACATGTATTGAGTTCTCCGAGGTCTTTACATATGGTTTGTAGGGAATTACATGTATTGAGTTCTCCGAGGTCTTTACATATGGTTTGTAGGGAATTACATCTAATGAGTTCTCCGAGGTCTTCTCATATGGTTTGTAGGGAATTACATGTATTGAGTTCTCCGAGGTCTTCTCGCACGGTTTGCATGGAATTACATGTATTGAGTTCTCCGAAGTCTTCTCGTACGATTTGCATGGAATTACATGTATTGAGTTCTCCGAGGTATCCTCCTATCGTTTGCATGGAATTACATGTATTGAGTTCCCTGAGGTCTTCTCATATGGTTTGTAGGGAATTACATGTAATGAGTTCTCCGAGGTCTTCTCATATGGTTTGAAGGGAATTACATGTATTGAGTTCTCCGAGGTCTTCTCATATGGTTTGAAGGGAATTACATGTATTGAGTTCTCCGAGGTCTTTACATATGGTTTGTAGAGAATTACATGTATTGTGTTCTCCGAGGTATTCTCATATGGTTTGAAGTGAATTACATGTATTGAGTTCTCCGAGGTCTTCTCATATGGTTTGTTGAGAATTACATGTATTGAGTTCTCTCCGGTCTTCTCATATGGTTTGTAGGGAATTACATGTATTGAGTTCTCCGAGGTCTTCTCATATGGTTTGAATGGAATTACACGTATTGAGTTCTCTGAGGCCTTCTCATATGGTTTGCATGGAATTACATGTATTAAGTTCTCTGAGATATTCTCATATGGTTTGCATGGAATTACATGTATTAAGTTTTCTTAGGTATTCTCATATGGTTTTTAGGGAATGACATGTATTGTGTTCTCCGAGGTATTCTCATATGGTTTGCATAGAATTACATGTATTGAGTTCTCCGAGGTATTCTCATATGGTTTGCATTCAATTACATGTATTGAGTTCTCTGAGGTATTCACATATGGTTTGCGTGGAATTACATGTATTGAGTTATCTGAGGTCTTCTCATATGGTTTGTAGGGAATTACATCTAATGAGTTCTCCGAGGTCTTCTCATATGATTTGTAGGGAATTACATGTATTGAGTTCTACGAAGTCATCTCATATTGTTTGAAGGGGATTACATGTATTGAGTTCTCCTAGGTCTTCTCATATGGTTTGCATGGAATTACATGTATTCAGTTCATAGAGGTCTTCTCGTATGGTTTGCGTGGAATTACATGTATTAAGTTCTCCGAGATATTCTCATATGGTTTGCATGGAATTACATGTATTGAGTTCTCCGAGGTATTCTCATATCGCTTGTAGGGAATTACATGTATTGTGTTCTTCGAGGTATTCGCATATGGTTTGCTTGGAATTACATGTATTGAGTTCTCCGAGGTCTTCTCATATGGTTTGTAGGGAATTACATGTATTGTGTTCTCCGAGGTATTCTCATATAGTTTCTCCATTCATACCTCCAGGGAATTACATGTATTGAGTTCTCCGACGTATCCTCCTATGGTTTGCATGGAATTACATATATTGAATTCCCTGAGGTCTTCTCATATGGTTTGTAGGGAATTACATGTAATGAGTTCTCCGAGGTCTTCTCATATCGTTTGAAGGGAATTACATGTATTGAGTTCTCCAAGGTCTTCTCATATGGTTTGCATTGAATTACATGTATTGAGTTCTCCAGGGTCTTCTCATATGGTTTCTATTGAATTACATCTAATGAGTTCTCCGAGGTCTTCACATATGGTTTGTAGGGAATTACATGTATTGAGTTCTCCGAGGTCTTCTCATATGGTTTGTAGCGAATTACATGTATTGAGTTCTCCGAGGTCTTTACATATGGTTTGTAGGGAATTACATGTATTGAGTTCTCCGAGGTCTTCTCATATGGTTTGTAGGGAATTACATGTATTGAGTTCTCCGAGGTCTTCTCATATGGTTTGTAGGGAATTACATGTATTGAGTTCTCCGAGGTCTTCTCATATGGTTTGTAGGGAATTACATGTATTGAGTTCTCCGAGGTCTTTACATATGGTTTGTAGGGAATTACATGTATTGAGTTCTCCGAGGTCTTTACATATGGTTTGTAGGGAATTACATCTACTGAGTTCTCCGAGGTCTTCTCATATGGTTTGTAGGGAATTACATGTATTGAGTTCTCCGAGGTCTTCTCGTACGATTTGCATGGAATTACATGTATTGAGTTCCCTGAGGTCTTCTCATATGGTTTGTAGGGAATTACATGTAATGAGTTCTCCGAGGTCTTCTCATATCGTTTGAAGGGAATTACATGTATTGAGTTCTCCAAGGTCTTCTCATATGGTTTGCATTGAATTACATGTATTGAGTTCTCCAGGGTCTTCTCATATGGTTTCTATTGATTTACATCTAATGAGTTCTCCGAGGTCTTCACATATGGTTTGTAGGGAATTACATGTATTGAGTTCTCCGAGGTCTTCTCATATGGTTTGTAGCGAATTACATGTATTGAGTTCTCCGAGGTCTTTACATATGGTTTGTAGGGAATTACATGTATTGAGTTCTCCGAGGTCTTCTCATATGGTTTGTAGGGAATTACATGTATTGAGTTCTCCGAGGTCTTCTCATATGGTTTGTAGGGAATTACATGTATTGAGTTCTCCGAGGTCTTTACATATGGTTTGTAGGGAATTACATGTATTGAGTTCTCCGAGGTCTTTACATATGGTTTGTAGGGAATTACATCTAATGAGTTCTCCGAGGTCTTCTCATATGGTTTGTAGGGAATTACATGTATTGAGTTCTCCGAGGTCTTCTCGTACGATTTGCATGGAATTACATGTATTGAGTTCTCCGAGGAATCCTCCTATCGTTTGCATGGAATTACATATATTGAGTTCCCATGGCCTTCTCATATGGTTTGTAGGGAATTACATGTAATGAGTTCCCCGAGGTCTTCTCATATGGTTTGAAGGGAATTACATGTATTGAGTTCTCCGAGGTCTTCTCATATGGTTTGAAGAGAATTACATGTATTGAGTTCTCCGCGGTCTTTACATATGGTTTGTAGGGAATTACATGTATTAAGTTCTCCGAGATATTCTCATATGGTTTGCATGGAATTACATGTATTGAGTTCTCCGAGGTATTCTCATATCGCTTGTAGGGAATTACATGTATTGTGTTTTCCCGAGGTCTTCTCATATAGTTTCTCCATTCATACCTCCATGGAATTACATGTATTGAGTTCTCCGACGTATCCTCCTATGGTTTGCATGGAATTACATATATTGAATTCCCTGAGGTCTTCTCATATGGTTTGTAGGGAATTACATGTAATGAGTTCTCCGAGGTCTTCTCATATCGTTTGAAGGGAATTACATGTATTGAGTTCTCCAAGGTCTTCTCATATGGTTTGCATTGAATTACATGTATTGAGTTCTCCAAGGTCTTCTCATATGGTTTCTATTAAATTACATCTAATGAGTTCTCCGAGGTCTTCGCATATGGTTTGCTTGGAATTACATGTATTGAGTTCTCCGAGGTCTTCTCATATGGTTTGTAGGGAATTACATGTATTGTGTTCTCCGAGGTATTCTCATATAGTTTCTCCATTCATACCTCCAGGGAATTACATGTATTGAGTTCTCCGACGTATCCTCCTATGGTTTGCATGGAATTACATATATTGAATTCCCTGAGGTCTTCTCATTTGGTTTGTAGGGAATTACATGTAATGAGTTCTCCGAGGTCTTCTCATATCGTTTGAAGGGAATTACATGTATTGAGTTCTCCAATGTCTTCTCATATGGTTTGCATTGAATTACATGTATTGAGTTCTCCAGGGTCTTCTCATATGGTTTCTATTGAATTACATCTAATGAGTTCTCCGAGGTCTTCACATATGGTTTGTAGGGAATTACATGTCTTGAGTTCTCCGAGGTCTTCTCATATGGTTTGTAGCGAATTACATGTATTGAGTTCTCCGAG